>NC_091831.1:179988392-180637454 GCF_037783145.1 Equus przewalskii
AATTTCTGTCAAGTGTCAAAAGGGACAGTGAAAAGAACTACTGCATAAAACATCACGTATGCATCACTCAGAGAGGAAAACTATGCCTGTTACATTTCCATAAAGAAAATTTATCTTTGGAGGAAAAGAATCGTGGGAGGGACTTTTAAAAGTTTTATGCGATGAGGTTGGGCAGGGAAGAAAAATAAGGTATCATTTTGTTAAAATAATGGAGTATTCCTGAAATTTTGAAACTCATTGGGAAAAGTCGAACCTTCACAAAGATATCCATTTAATATGGTTAGTCTGTGGTTATCAACAGAGCCAGAGGGCAAACTGGCTAAGTCATTTTGATGGTAAGATATGTAAATCAAAGTAATTTCAGATCAGAGTTGCCACTGGATAACTCAAACGTCAGTACTTAAGGCGTGTTTATGTTAAAGAGAAGAAAATAACTATTCATGGCTTAACAAAAGCATACTCTTGACAATCATTTGCACACAAATGTTTCTTGCTATGTATCTGAGAAAACATCCTCATAGCCAGTATTGTACATGAACGTAATCAATAAACCTAAGAAGTCAGTCTCAACTATGGCAATTTCATTCAGCAAGATCAAAAGCCCTTTGCCAGCATAATGAAACCTTTTCTGTGAACATGGTCTGCAAGGGTCAGAATTACCCGGCCAATCTACCTTCATTATCTCTCTCTATTTAAAGCAGAGACCCACTTCGCTCATATTTTAATAGTACGTCTCTGTATTAAGATGGCTACGTGGAGATCCTGGGTAGTAAAAAGTATGCTGTGGTGGTTTGGATCCACTTTCACACCTTCTAAGCCTGAGCTCCAGAGCTGCAAGGTCAATTTTCCTTACCTCTCATAGCTTCTACCTAGAGTGGAGCACAAAAGCCTGGTTTTGATGTATTGGTACCTTCTGAAGAGATGAAAATCCAAGGTTATATCACCCCATGTGAAAATGAAAATCTGTGACATCTCTTTTAGATGAGAGCTTGTGCTGTTCTCCTTGCTGATCATTCTCTGAGCTTCCGTCACTGTGCTGAGTGCTATCACCCTTCTTACAGTTAACTGCATTTGTGTGTCTGAAGCACTTGTGGGCCTTTTGGGATGAAAAACACTTTCTTTGCTAAGTGATAACCATTTTTATGGTTATTATTGTTATTAAGTCAATTCCCAAAGTCATATCCACTAACATGGCATTTTCAAAAATGACATATTGCTGTGGTGCACTGGGAAATGCTGTTCAGCTGGCTTTCTGATGCCAATCTCTTAAGTATGGCTTTTGTGGTGCTACTTTTGGGAATGACACTTCTCTTTGGTGGCTCGATGTGCCCATAGGTAATAAGCTATTAAGGGAATAATGATGGGCAAAAGCAGGTGGCAGATACTTTCTGACAGACCCATCTTCCACCTAAGGCATCTGCTGTTTAAGAGTGTATGTTGTCACTGTACATAAAGACGGGCTCCTGAGAATAATGCAGAATGATGATGTTCAAACACATTCTTTGAGAACCATTAGAGTAATTGGTTTAAAATTCAGTGTGTTCAATTCCATGAAATATGCCAAGTTTGTGGAAGCATGGATTTTCTTTTTCATTTCCAGAGGGAATTTGTGTAATGCCTTTTCATTGCATGACGGAGAAGACCGCAGTGTACCGAGATCAGAAATTAGGCAACTGTACAGAATGAGAATCCAGGGAGCAGAGTCCTCATCCAGATTTTCATAGCATGAAGGTAAATCATCAGTACACATCAAGGATATAACTCTCAAAATATTCATTTGGTGGTGATGACTACTAACGTAAAGAAATAAGGAAGTACTTTTGGGAAAGATTTCTGAGGACCTATATCTATGCATCGGCTCTAGTATGATACAATTTCAAATTCTAGTACAAAATAACTTAGAAGAGCCTGGTTTTTATTTTTTTCTTCATTGCACCTGGTAAGTGCTGCCTATCCTAGATAAGGGACTAAAAGGAAGCAGTGGGTGAATTATGGGCAGCCGGCTTAGTCTCAGTACAGGCTTTGTTTTATAAGTGATTAGCACATACCCCCAACAGCATTGCTCCAGCCATGCCTTACAGATCAGAAATCATGGAGGTGGTCGGGGACTTTGCTCCCCCATTCAACCAATACATTTCTTCTGTCAACGAAAATAATCCATATCCAATCTATAAGTGAAAATTTGGGTGAGTTTTTTTCTGAGCTTAAATCTGAGGATTATAACCCGGGAGAGTCTTTCCACAAAGGAACAGAACACTCCAAAGAAGTGGGGGTATAAGGGTGGTTATATACCCTCAAATAGGATGTTTCACATAGGATTGAAATGTCCCTTTTACAATAGTCGCGAGACTGCTCTGTCGGCACAGCGATTGATGGAAACAGCAGGTAGGTCTGCTGTCTTGGTGAACACAGCAGGGTGGCAGTCTGTTGTCTCCAGCTGGGTGGTCACAGATGAGCTGGGAGGTGAGTGCAGCAATCAGTTCCTAGCCTAAGGAAAAATGCTAATGTGGGGGGAAGTTGCATCTTTATCACAAGGGCCTTTGTTCTGGCCATAGGAAATGTCTAAGCAGATATGCAATGCGTGCTCAATAGCCAGTCAGGCCCTTTTGGAGGAAAAAAAGAGAGAAGTCAGGCCGAATTAGGTTTATACCAAATGGCTTCCTCATATACTCCAATATATCCTATTGCTTGCCATTTTTATTTGTCACTTCAGGGGCTGCATGTAGACGGTGTGTGATGGTCTTCGTAAAAGTAGAGTGTGAGCACCTGGACAACCCACCCTGCATAATCCCCCCGCCTCTGAGAGTGACTTTATCATGGATTCAAAGTGCATCTTCTGAATTTGATCTTGACTGAGCCATAGAAAGTTTAGGGTTAAATTCAGGTGTTTTGTGTATACTAAAAATTGATGAAAATAGCTCTTTTAAAAAAAGTGCAGAGCAGTTGTATTTATTATTTCATTTTCTTTTCTGGTTCTATCTTAGAATACAAGTAGGCCTAGCCCTGGTGTTCTTTCTCAAGAGAAAAATTGAAAGGAAGAGAGAGTTTGATCATGAATTCCTTATGGAAAATCGGAGCCTCTGTTACTAAAAGAATTCTGGGCTTGATATTTGTTCCTCGTGGGGCCCAGAAATAGCTATATAGTTTCTATCTTAAGGAGTCATCTCCTGAAATTCTTGAATAACTAATTGCTAACCACTGTTTTCAAAAAGTTGCCCTCTGTAGAAAGGGGAAATGGAACCTATGTAGTATTTGATTTCAAAAAAAGGAGTAAAGGACACCACCAAATTTTATGTAACATAAAGTAATGAAAAGGACTACATTTATACCCTCCAGATTTGTCTCATTTTGAAGATTATTTAATTCAGAATAATTATAAAACTCAGGATGACATGTCTGAATGTCGATGAAAGATGGCCCCTGCCACCTCTCCCATGCTCGCTTTGCCTCGTCTCCTTGTGATCCAGGCCAGAGGGGCATCATGACGTGACTGCCTCCAACGTCCTCCTTTGGATAGTCAATAAATGTGACAATGTCTTTGTTAAAAGTGACAATCTGTAAACAGTGTCGCTTAATTAGCTATGCTTTTGAGAATCCAAATTCCTTTGAAGTCTCCTCCTTACCTCTCATCTTAGGATCATTGAGAATATTCTCTATATTCAGCCAGGAAATTAAATTGAAACTGAAAGTTGTGACTACAATTGACAAATCTTGTCAGCTTGCAAGGTTCTAGATTGGCCAAACTGTCACTTTCATCTCTCCACAATGGGCAAAAATCCAGAAATTAATCGGAAATACTGATAGTATCAAGTCTGGCCC
The DNA here is from genome assembly GCF_037783145.1 of Equus przewalskii. Taxonomy (NCBI): domain Eukaryota; kingdom Metazoa; phylum Chordata; class Mammalia; order Perissodactyla; family Equidae; genus Equus; species Equus przewalskii. Next base: position 179,992,212 of record NC_091831.1, read on the forward strand.
TGTGTGCACTATCCAATGAGCAACAAAACTTGAAATTCCTATAACTATAGTGACATGGGAATAACCATAGCTTTTTATCAGTAAGTTAAATGCGACTTATTTGTATTTCTATTTAGGTTTAATAAAAATGAGTAAGTACATGTTTTATAAAGGTTGTATGATATAAATCATACATTTTAAAAATTTTATTACATTATTTTTGATAATGATTTTTATTTCCAATTTTTCAATGTTAACATTCCGTAGACTCTAATGAGAAGCCACAATGCTTATATGTAGCTGTAATTTCTTTTGCTCAGTTATATATTTGTCACTTTAATGTAATAAATGAGTAACGTGTTTCTTTTCTTTTTAAATATTTATATGGTAAAAATATGGTCTCTTCTGTTATTCCATATAATACATTTATTCATCTCTCCCAATGGATAGCCTGCAATTCAGTTTTCTTTGATCTAAACTTATTTTAAAAATAAAACTAACTGCCTCTTTATTTCTGGACCATCAATTACTAGTCTAAGTTTTTTGTCTTGTTATTGCTTTCTCTATACTAACTCACCTTTAATTTTCTTTCCTGCTTTAGCTGAATCATTTTGCAAATTCAAAATTTACATTTCGTTTGCATCATTGCTATGAAATACTTTATTATCTTTCATAAATTGCTCTTGACTCTATTAATGCATGCATTAAATACTCGATAGAAATTAGATAAAAGAAGCAGAGGAAACTAGTTAGCTAAGACAGTACTAGTTTTACATTGGGCACTTAAATTGTATTGTGGTAACCCATATTTTTCAGGAATATATTATGCCAAAGAGCTAAAGAGGGAATACATAGATAGATTGCTATCTTTTTGTAAAGTTGTAGTTGTGCAACTTTTAATGATCTTTCTAGGTGTTTTTCTTTCTTTCCTTTTTTCTTTGGTGAGGACGTTTGGCCCTGAGCTAGCCTCTGTGTCAATCTTCTTCTCTTCTGTATGTGGAACGTTGCCACAGCATGGCTTGATGGGTGGTGTGTAGGTGTGCACCCAGGATCCAAACCCATGAACCCTGGGTTGCCAAAGCAGAACGTGTGAACTTCACCACTATGCCACTGTGACAGCCCCTCTAGGTACTTTTTAGATTTATCATTTTCAAAAGCTCATATTTCTCTGGGAAATAATTGATTCACAGAATGTTTTGAAGATTTGAATACAGGACTAGCCTCTCATGCAGGAATGTAGAAGATATGGTTACTAGTGCACAAAGGAGAATTATGAAGTTCTAATGTACCCAGAATTATATAATTATAGGCTTACGGTGATTTATTTAAATTGATAGTTTAAAAATCATTTGAGCATATATGTTAAGGTAAGGAGGAGAATGCAAACTGGAGTGGAGAGAATATTTAGGCTTTGAAGAAATTTCCAAGGATATGAATCTGTTTTCTCACTTACTAATTGTGCTATTTTAGGTAGGTTACTTAGTCTTTCTGAGCCTCGGTTCCATTGTGTATTGAATGGATGTAATAATGTGTAACTAATAAAGTTGTTTTAATAAATGTGATATGTGTTGGAACCCAGCAGAAGTTTCTCTTGTATGTTTTATCCTGACAAATCAAGAATCAATATCAAGACAGAGACCAAATTCCCATGATGCCAGCCATCAGGCAGACTCGAGTGCCTCTCTGCTGTTTAATGAACCATACAATTTTGCCTCAACTCCCATCATTGAGGGCTATTTTAATTAGTTGTAGGTTTTTTCTTTTGTTTTGTTTTAAAGAGACAAGTTAGTATCTTGGCCTAGATTTAAATGCAATGTTTTAAGAAGGATTTTCACTATATTTAGTGGGCTACATAAACCTGCGACTGGAGGCGAACCTGGGGACCCCTCGTAGCACATGTTTCTAAAGAGATTCATTTAGGGATCTTCCTTTGGTTGACAAATCCTCTGAAAGGTTCAGATGATGGCAGTCCTTCACATATTTATGTGACTTAATTTAAACACTGTGTGTGTGTGTTTCTTTTTTTTTTTGTTTTTTGTTTTTTGTTTTTTGGTTTTTTTTGGAGGAAGATTAGCCCTCAGCTAACTACTGCCAGTCCTCCTCTTTTTGCTGAGGAAGCCTGGCTCTGAGCTAACATCCGTGCCCATCTTCCTCTAGTTTATACGTGGGACGCCTACCACAGCATGGCTGCCAAGCAGTGCCATGTCCGCACCCGGGATCCGAACCAGCGAACCCCGGGCCGCCGAGAAGCGGAACGTGCGAACTTAACCGCTGCGCCACCGGGCCGGCCCCATGTGTGTTTCTTAACACCTTGTAAGACTAAAGAAACGAGAATTTTTAGAGGTCAACATATGGGAAGAAAGGAAAGATCATTTAGAGAATTTATATGGAATCTGAAGAAGCTGAAGAAACAAAGTGGGATTTGTGGAGGCAGAATGCACCTATGTTTGTTTCTGGTGAGAAGGGAGAATGCTCAAATATATGTAGAAAGTGTTCAAGATATAGTTTTCCCAATTATAAGTCTTCATCTAAAGCAGTGAATTGAAAAATTCGTTCTTCTTTCCTCAGCACTGAAACCGCTCTGGGGCCGTGTTTTACTGGCTCGGATCCCCACGTCCTAACCCGTCTGTGGAACTGTGGCCGTTTTAGATGTGCTGAAGTGGACTGAAGAGATCAAATTCTACAGTACAGTTAAATTCATTTGGCTGTGGTATCCAATAACCCTCATTTTAATTTTTGTCTTTTGGGAAAATATAGATTTGTATTTAATTTTATTCTCACGTGTCTAGAGGCACCGTAATGGATGGATTTTACAATGAGAAAATAAAATAACGAGGCTATAAATAAACACATTCGTCACTGCTGGGCAGTGAATTCTACACATATATTGCTAGAGTAATGGCTTTGAAGGAATATGTTAAGCCTAGTGAAAAATCAGAGAGTACAATTCTACTAAAGTTAAATTTATTGCGCTTTTAGGCAGGCCCTTTAAACAGCTATGATCTATTTGTATTGTGTGGTGGACAGTCGTGCTGTTTTTTGTTCTTAAATGATGATGTACTATCAGTTGGCATTTTCATCCTGCTGCTTTAATATGCATAAATCCCATTATACTCTACGGCTGATGCTTTTAAGATGAGATGGTAGCTTTCCTGACCCATTGGTTGATTTATTTTAGCAACTGAGAAAGTATCAAACAATTGAAGTTGGATCCTATTAATCTTGGCTTGCGTTCTATCTTTTCTCTCTGTAGTTTTTATTCTCAAAGCTGAGAAAGAAAGAGTGCTACCAAGTATGCATATCCCAAAAAACGCTTTAAATTGGATGTGAATCACAGTTTGGAAATTGATCGTGTTTCCTGGCACTGGGATAATGAAAAACTGCTTTAAAACGCATTTATCTGCCTTGCTTGAAAGATCCTATGTCATATTAATATGAAAGTTTTTGAGGTCTAAGTTTTTCTTTTTTTTGCAATAAGTGTTTATGTACCTGACAAATAATGTGCAATGTTGCTTTGGGGAGAAGTAAACTGATATATGTTCCAATAAATAGATTTTAATTTTCCAAGAATTTAACTGGTTGAATGTAGACCTGTCTTATTTTTAGGTTGGAATATACTGACCGTAGGGAAATGTTGCTCTAGATGTGGTCTTTGGCCTAGGTTCCCTTTTCCCACATTTTTTTGGAAAATGTTTACAACAAGAAATACAAAAAAGGGTTGAAATTTGCACCTAAAATCTTGTACCCCTCATTAGACTAGAAATTTTGGTGGGAAGCAGATGGTGATTTAGATGCTGATATCCTATAAAAAGCAAAAGTACCTTTCGGATATTTGAAAATAAGAAAATTAAGACTTTAAAAAAACTACTGATTTGAATTAAAATAGAAGTGCTACCACCGCTTCTTTTGTCTGCCGTGTCTGAAAATATGTACGTATGAATTAGAGTTTTCAGTGGCCCTGGCATTATTCAAACTTTTAAAAAATCAATCAAGCATTGAAAATTATAAATTATTATAAAATACTTATTCACGTATTTGTTTAATCAGCAAACATTGATCAATCATCTTTGTTTTAGTTACCTGTTGCTGTATAACAAATTACCCCCAAATAGAGCAAATTAAACAACAAGTGTTTATATTTTACAGTTTCTGAGTGTCAGGAATCTGAAAGAACTTAGGCTGAAGATCTCTCATAAGGCTGCAGTCAAGGTCTCAGCTAGGGTCATCCGAAGGCTTGGGTGGCCCAAAGGGATCCTTTTCCAAGCTCATTCATGTGGATATTGGCAGGAGACACTGTTTTCTCATGCAGGGCTGTTCACAACATGACAGTTGCCTGTACCCAGATCAAATGTTCCGAAAGAAAGAGAGTGAACCCCAAACAAAAGCTACCATGTCTTTTATAACCTAATCTTGGAAGTGATCTTATCACTTCTGCAGTGTTCTTCTGATGACACCGATCACCCTTGGCACAATGTAGGCAGTGAATACCAGGAGGTGTGGGGCTCAGTGGGAGTGTATTCGAGGCTCGTTTCCACATCTACGTGCTCCACATGCTGCTGAGCACTAGATGCAAACATGCATGTTACTCAGACTCCCATCCTTAAGATTATTTTTGTCAGGCAATAAATTCAGGATCAGATTTATTTTTCTTGTTGTTCTGTTGATATTTCTAGTTACAGCACAACAGCACTCAGATGAAAATCAATATCCTTTATAAAACTTTATATCTAAAGGAATACTTTAGCATAATTTGGGATATATATCCTCAGAGAATAATTTAGGATGAAACATTCCTAGTTTTTTCTTTTCCTATCCTCAAACTCAAAGCGAGGCAAGTCAATGATTAAGTGAGATGTTCAACGCAGAATGGAAGAAGCAGTTTCCATTGGTCACGCTTTATTTTTTAGGTATCGAGCGCCAATTTACTCAGCAGCTTCTTTGAATCCCAGTTTAAGATCTTTTATTGCTTGAGAGGCTGTTAAATTTGTATAGTTATCTAATGATTCACACACACACACAAATGAATTTTCCCTAGAATTTCAGACAAAGGAAATAGTAATTTGAATTTTAGTTGACTTCTCTTGGTTGAATGTTTATTTTGTCTTTACATATCCTGTTTCTTTTTCTTCCATAAAATAAAATGAGAAAGGTGATCAAACTTGTCGTTAGTCTTATTTTATTCTTTTACTTAAGGACTAATCCATTTGTCTACAGTCTCCCTCTTCTGCAAAATATGATTATGAGCAATAGGGTTCATGCAGATCAACTTCCGTTAAATTTTCTATTTCATAAGTAGTTCCGTTTCCTCAAACATTGACTGAACAGCTATCGTAAGTAAGATACCATATACCATAGTTTCAAGCAACAGAAACCCACTTGCAACTTTCCAAGAAAAATGGGGGCATTTATTCTAAGGACATTGGAAGATGTCGTGGAATACAGAGAAGAGTTGTTCCTCCTTGCCTGTGCCGGGAGATTCATCTCCATTGATGCCTGTTTCATTGTTTTTCCTCCTTGCAGACTGAATCTCTTTTTTTCCCTCCCATGCGTGGTTTGGAAAGGGCTCCTAAAAGGTTCTGCGTTTGCATATCACCTATCCAGCCATAAAGATAGACTGACAAATCTCAGAGCTCCAGCTCCAAATTCACAGGGAAAGAGCTCTCAGTTATGGTGGAATTGTTCATCTCTCTGTTCTTCAAACGAGTTTGACAGACACTGTGAATGGCGGGGTTTTTGTCTGATTGATTCTGGACTAATCAATTGTGATGGGGGTGGGATCATGTTTCTGAATCCAACTACCTTCCTTCTACCATGTGAGTGCAGCCCAGGAGTTTTTGCCTAGAAAAGCTTTGGTGGATAATAAGACTCCCATTTGGACATTTAGTGATTTGATAAAAGTCTAGTTATTTTTCTTATTCATTGTGGAATATTCCCTTTATGTGTATTCTTCTCATTGTCTTCTCTTTACCTGCCCTCTCCAACTTACAGGTGTTTTTTTATGGTAAAATCATGTGCCCAAATCTTCTTTATTTACGTTGAAGAGAGTTTTTTGATTTTGACTGTTCTATGCAATTGTAAATTAATCAAACTTGTTAAAACTTAGGGCACTGTATAAAATATACCTAATGTTAATGTTAAAAGAAAATACTGTACAGAAAATAGCAACTTTAAATAAATAAAACATTTTATTTCCTATTGGTTTTATTTATTTTTATTTGTCAATATATTTTTTAATTTTTTAATAGTCAAATCTGATTTGGTTATACCTTATAAAAATAAGTGAAAGAGAGAAATTAATTGGAAGCATAGTGGAGTAGCTCAGAGAGCCAAAGGGATAGAAACTTGAGACTCATTGGGAATCCAAGCTTCCACCTAGCTCTGTCTCTCCATCTCTCCACCTTTGGATTCCTGGAATTTTGCTTCTCTCATCCTCTCCTCTCTGTCTCCTCTCTCCATGCTGTGCTCCTTCCCACTTTCAGTCTAGCTCTCACTGCCTTGTTAGGCATGTGGTTAACCCCCCAGTTCCTGACATTACATGCCCATGGTCTAAGTGACAGCAGAAACATTTGAAGTGTCACAGATCCAAATACCTAGAGGTAAAAATCTAATTGTTTCATTTTGGGTCAGGTTTCTATCTCTGGTCCAACCAGTTAGTTATGGATGATGTGACAAAGTGACAGTACAAATACGCTGTGGAGACCCATGAAAGGGTGCCGTGAAGAAGGCGGACACACAAAAAGGCCTCAACTCTGCTTTGGATTTGAAACAGGACCATCTAATTCTAATATTAAAATGCACTGCTAGAGTTTTTGAGGAATTGCAAAGTATTCAATATGCTTGGAGTGAATGGAATAGGTTGAGGAGGACTTAAGGATGGGCCTGGAGAGGTTAGCAAAAGTCAGGGCATTAAGGAGCATGAATGTTTCCTGTAGATAATGGACAACCAATGAAGGCTTTTAAACAGGGAGAGCAAAGGGCAGGGTTAGAATTACTCTTCAAGAAATTACTTGGACAGATGCATCATGAATGGATCAGAGTAGAACATGAGTAGAGGCAGAGAGACCAGTTAAGAGATTTCCAGAGGAGAGAGAATGAGGTGACTAAATGAAGGTGGTGGCAGTGGATGAAAGGATAACTTCAAGAGATGTTGGAGGCCAGCTCTGTGGCTGAGTGGTGAAGTCCACATACTCCTCTTTGGTGGCCTGGGGTTCACCAGTTTGGATCCTGGACCTACACAGCACTCATCAAGCCATGCTGTGGTGGCATCCCACATGGAAGAACTAGAAAGACCTACAACTAGGATATCTGACTATGTACTGGGGCTTTGGGGAGAAAAAAAGAAAAAAATGAGGAAGATTGGCAACAGATGTTAGCTCAGGGCCAATCTCCCTGACCAAAAAGCATACTTAAAAAAAGACGTTAAAGTTATTGCATAAGTAGACAGTTGGTGACTGATTAAACACCGTATGTAGGGGGAGAAGGAGGGCCCAGGCTTCTCTGTCTGATCAGGTGGGTGATTGGTAGTGCTGTTTACAGATACGGGGGAGTTGAGATAAGGGGAGGTGGAAGGAAAATGAGGAGTTCTAGCTGAGCTTGTGCCTGTGGGACAACCGATGATTTGGCATGGGCATCTGAACATACAGGTGGTAGAGAGGTCATGGAGATGGAAGAGAAGCACAGAGCTCTAGAAAATTGAAGAAATTTCATCTGATTCTTAATTTACTGAGAGTTCTTATTTGAAATAATTTTTTTTAATAAATTTGGTGAATTATATTGATTGATTTTCAAATGTTAAACCAAGCCTGCATTTCTGAGACAAACTGAATTTGGATATTATGTATTTCTAGTGCTCTTAATTTCTTTGATTAGCTCTTTTCTTCCATTTGATATCCCCATGGCCTCATGGTTAAGTTCAGAGTGCTCCTCTTCAGTGGCATGGGTTCAGTTCCCAGGAGTGGACCTACACCACTTGTCAGCGGCCATGCTGTGGTGGCAACCCGCATACAAAATAGAGGAAGATTGGCACAGACATTAGCTCAGCGTGAATCTTCCTCAGGGAAAAAAAAAAAAAAATATATATATATATATATATCTCTCTCTCCCATGTCTCTCCTTGAGTTTGTGAACATAGGGCATATGATTTAATAGCTTGTAGTGTCCTTATCTAGTAATACCAACATCTGTGTCAGTTCTCAGTTGGTTTTAATTGGATTGACTTTTTTCCCTCATTTCAGGTAGTATTTTCCTGTTTCTTTGAACATCTGGTAAGTTCTTGAACTTTATTCTTGCCTATAGTTAAGATATTTGGAAACAGTTGATCCTTTTTGGTCTTTTAAGAGTTTTTTTTTAGGTGAGACTGAAGCAGTGCTCAGTTTAGAGCTAGTAATTCCCCACTACTAGAAAAAAACCTTTCTACACTCTACCCAACGTCCCATGAATCATAATGTTTTCTCACCTGGCTTGTGGGAACAGACCTGTGTGAGCACTGGGCACTGTTCCCTAATGCTTTCAGATGATTCTGTTCCTGGTCTCACATGCATACACTACGCATATACTATGTCCACTTGTACGGTACGCATATAAACTCTGAGCACTCAGCTGAATACTGGAAGGGACCTTCTGCAGTTCCTGGTATTCTCTCTGCTATATGTCACTGGCCCCAAAGCCATCCCCACTTTCCTTTTCCCTTTGCATTCCTTTAGTATTGAATATGGAGAGCTAAAATACCTCCTCGACTTTCTTGTAGCCAGAGGTGATCCAGTTCCAAACAGTGAAAAGTAAGCAGAAGCCTGAGCGGGCATTCTGGGGCAAATTAGGCTGGCATGCCCCACTAGTCTTGTCCTCTCCCCGTGTTCAAGCCAGTGACAGTAATGTGGTGCCTAGAAATGAAGTAGCCATCAAGTGACCATGAGTAAAAGCGATGAGAGGCAAATCAGGAAGATAAATGTCCTTAGGCAGCTGTATCACCCTATAGTATTGCCCTCCAAACTTTCAAATTTTTACATGTGCCAAAATAAACTACTAAAGTCAAGTCACTATTCGTGAGGTTTTTTACTGCTTCCAGCCTAATATTATCCTGATTGATATAATCCATTTTTGTTTTTATGGCCAAATCAAAGGATCATGGAGGAATGTCCCTGTGGACCTGTGGACTGTCTTCTCCCACTTCAGTCAAGTGATTGTGACTGTCATTGGCTATTGAAGCCGACTGCTATGATTGACAGGCAACATCCTCACTCTCCGCATATAGAGAGTGATACTGAGTAATGCAGAAGTCATTCTCTTTGAAGGAAAAAGAGAATAAAGAAAATATTTTATTAGTCTTATACATTTTTTATTTTGTGTGCTTTATTCTGCATGCTATGAATTTTACATTGTTCAAAATTGTTAAATACTAACAAGAAATTTTTCCATACAAGTATGTGAGTACCAGTAATAGAAATGTTCTATTTTATTATACATAATACTTGCACATCTTTCTACAAAATATCAATATAATACTTTTATTTCATTCTTTATTACTGTTGGGAATGCATTTCTTGAAAATTTCAGAGAATTATTCTCTATACCACTGACAAATAAAAATGGCAAGCAATAGGATATATTGGAGAATATGAGGAAGCCATTTGGTATAAATCTAATTCAGCCTGACCTTGTCTTTCCAAAAGGGCCTGACCGAGGCCTTTGAGCATGCATTGTATATCTGCTTTACATATTCCCTATGGCAAGAACAAAGGCCCTTGAGATAAAGGTGCAACTTTCCTCCCCCTCCCAACGTTGGCCTCTCCTTAAAGATTAAGCATCTTTCCTTAGGCTAGAAACTGATGGCTGCGCTCACCTGTGACCACCCAGCTCAAGACAATAGACTTGCCTCCTGCTACGCCCACTGAGATAGCAGACCCACTGCCTGCTGTGTCCATGAAGCGCTGTGCTGACAGGGCAATCTTGTGACTATTGTGGGAGGGACATTTCAATCATATGTGAAACGTTCTGCTTGGGGGTATATAACCACTCTGTACACCTTACTTCTTTGGTGCCCTTTCTTCATTTGGGAAGAAAGGCCCCGGGCCACGGTCCTCAGATTTCAGCTCAGAATAAACTCACCCAAATTTTCATGTATAGATTGGTTATGGATTATTTTCGTGGACACTACCTAGATAAAAGCATCATGAAAAATAAGCTACCTAGATGATTGCATATTGCTATCTAAATTAGGTGTCAATGAATTTCAATTCACATAGAAAAAAATCTTTATTTAAAAAAATCTCTTTAGAGTCATTAATTTTTAAGCACCTGAGAAACAGCATAAATGCAATAAAAATACTCTACCTTTTATTTCTTCTTTGCTAAAGTTATAGGGTCATCAATATCTAGAAGTATTGAAGTATTGATTTTGCCTGAAATTTTTGCTTCTTTTGAATGAGTACAATGATATTCATATTCATACTCCACAGAACGAATACCCACTAATTCTAATTTACATTTAATCCTTTGTAGTGACTCGTACATTAGTGACTAATTCCCAAATCAAAATTTTAGAATATCAAGCTATTTTTAAATAAGCCCTCTTCTTATCCTGCAAAAGAAGTTGTTGAAAAAGAGTGAAAGAAGGAACCAGCTAAAATATAATTTTTTTAGGTCTGATTTGAGGTTTTGAGTGAATTTAAAATAGCAAGAAATATTGCTTCCCGGAGTACCTGAATTTCTAAGGTAGTTGATTTGAATTAACCCCTTTTAAAAAGAAGGATGTGACTTTATAATGCAAATTGATCAATTCCAACCCTGACCTTGCTCCTGCATTCCATTAGCATCTTTCTTCTGGCTACTGAATTTATTCATTGCCATCACTTAAAATTAAACATGTCTCAAACTGAAAATGTTATTGTATTCCTAGTTCCTCTCCCAGGCTTCTTTGCTTTGGTCAAATTGTATTATTATTTTTCTTATCACTCAGGTTTGACATTTTTCGGTTAATTGACTCCATCTAGTTTCTTTGCTTCCACTACCGGTAAGTCTTCAAATTCCATGCTGACTGCAATCACTACATAAAATATCCTCCCTTTGCCTCTTCTCCATTTATAGTTCAGCTACTCTTTAAGTTCAGATCAGGTCTACCTCCTTCATAAAGTCCAGACCCTGAACATTCCAGCAGAAAGGAATCATTTGGGGGCACATATTGTGTTTCTCATTGAGTGGTATTTATTTGAAATGTTTTGTCATATATTTTGAAGGCTCTTATAATAATACTTAGTATTAATTTCCACTCTTTTTAATTAATGACTAGGGCTCAAAGTTGAGGCCAGAGAGACGTGAAGAACCTCACAGTTTAAAGAAACCTACCAATAATTCAGACCAGACTTAGGAACAGGCAAAAATTATAGTCAATTTATATTTACCCTATAGTTACTCTTTTTGGTGTTCTTTATTCCTTTCTGTATTCTATATTCCCACCGGTGATCATTTTTGTCTGACCTGAAGTGTAGAATTTCTCATCGGCTTTTGTTTTTCTGAAAACGTCCTTACTTTGCCTTCTTTTTCAAAAGGGGTGCTTGCTAGATTTGGAATTATAGAAGGGCACTGATTTCCTTTTAGCCGTTTAAAGATGTTCCTTCTTCTTCTGGCTTTCATCATTTGTGTTGAGAAGTCAGTTGTCAATCTCACTTCCTGTAAAGGCAACATATTGCTTTCTCTGCTTCTTTTGAGATTTTCTCTTTGTTTTTGGTTCAGCTGTTTTAATATGATATGCCAGTTGTACTTTTCTTTGTATCTATTCTCCTTAGACTTTACAGAACTTTGTCAGTCTACAGGTGATTATTTTTCATCAGTTTTGGAAAATTCTCAGCCATTATCTCTTCAAATATTACTTCTGTTCCATTATTTCTGTCTTCTCTCTTTCTAAGACTCCAATTACATGTGTGTTAAGGCTTACAGCAAACCCCACATTTTTCTTATACTTTATTTGTCCTATTCTTTTTTTCTCTGTGCTTCATTTTGGCTATTTTATATTGGCATGTCTTCCACTTTGCCAATCTTGTGCTGCTGTTAAGAATATCCGTTGAGTTCTTATTTCAGAAAACATATTTTCAGTTTTGGGTTATTCAGTTGATTCATATTTTGGTTGACATTCTCTAAATTTTCCCTATTTTATACATCTTTCCCACTGTTTTCTTTAACACATTAGTATTATTTTAAAGTTTTTGTCTGCTAACCCAAATATCTGGATTATCTTAGTTTGCTTTTATTACTTATTTTAACTCTTGATTATCAGTCATATGCCTTCTCAAGTGTAGTAAATTTTTTTGTATGCTAATCATTTTGTATCAAATAACTGTAAGAACTCTTGATGTTGATGTCTTCTATGAGAGAGTGTTTTTCCCTTTTTGTGATAGACAATAGCATAAGAGGGTGATTGTATTGTTTCAGTCAGGGATTGTATTGGGTTAGGATTGAGTTGCAATTTTAATAACTCAATTTCTTTCCGGATTGTATCTATTCCTACATTGTGACCTTCATGGGCTGTTCATTAAGAACCTATTAAATATTTGTGTCTTCATCTCTAAAAGATTGTAGATGATTCAGCTTTTCCTACCTGGGAATTTCAACCTATTTTTTTTAAACCTCTGCCTCATGCAGCTTCAAAATTTGCCACATGGCTGAGGGGTAAGATGGTCAAGTGTCTTCTCCTTGTAGGAGACAGACCCCTCCTTGCCAGTGGGTTTTGCTTGCTAAGTGCTGTAAGACCTTAATCTTTTGGCATATTTTGCCAGCCTCCTATACAGCCCCATAAATGAGCAAATATTGTATGTGTATATGTGTATGAGCAGCTTGAGGCTCCTCAATTTTCTAATTTGTCACTTCAGCCCCAGGTGAATTCTTTGCTGATTTTTCTGGCCCTAATAGAAGCCTTCTGTCTGGAACAACCAAGATCTTCAGCCTTTGTCTAGAATAGCAAATGACCGTGGGAAAAGACACAGCTGGCAATCACCGGCTCACTTCAGCACACAGTTCTCCCCTTATTGAGCTTTACTGTATCTAGTCCTTGTTTCTATGACTCTCTGATAGATCTGATATCTGATTTTTGTAAATTGTCTAGCTTTTTCTCTTTGTTGTAACAGAAATATCAGTCTGTCACCAACTGCTACATCGTATCTAGAAGCAGAGGTTCTTGACAATATCATTATTCTTCTCTCATATTTGACTGCCAGATTGACTTGATATAACATTCATATTTAAGTATTATTTTCCTTCAATATTAAAAAAATAACTTCATTGTTTTAATACATTCACATTTTTATTGAAAAGTTGAATATAAACCTAATTTTTTTTTCTTTTTGGTTATTTTCTCTTGGTCTTTAGAGATCTTCAGAATCGTCCCTTATTTTTGATATTCTTAAATTTCATACTCTCATCTTCACATGTGGTTTTTCTATTCTATTTCCTTATTGGAACATTATTAGACCTCTTAATCTGAGATATTTTACCTTTATTTAATTCTGTAAAACTTATCTTCATTAATTTTTTCTTTCTTTTTCATTTTTACTCTTCTTTCTTGTATCTCTTATTATCTAGATATTGGTATTTTCATTTCTGTCATCAATATTTCTTTATTTTCTTTCCCTATGCTATTTCTTTGTAGGGAAGTGACTACTGTGGCACCCTGACAACCTTGCACATATCTACATGCGCCATGTAGGCAACATAGCTGATCTGAGTCTTGGCAGAATGCCTTGAAATCCTCCCAGAACATGAGACCATGAGAGGCTTCTGAAGAGCTTTTAAAAGGCCAGTTCCCCTCGTTTCTCTGTCTACCGAGGAGGCTGTCATGAGACAGTTTCTCATTACCTCCCTGGTTCCAGTGAAGTATGAGAATATCTGCTTCACCTATCCTAAGGTGTATAGCAGGATATAAAAGCAATTAGCTGGATGGCATTGGCTCCTTAGCAAGTGTGTCCATAAGTTGGGTTACAGGCATATACCCTTTTCTTTCTGAGCTGTCTGTCCTGTGGGATAAATAATACAGGAAGCTGGCGCCTTTGGCTACTCTTACTTTCACTACGTATATAAGTTAATAAACTAACTGAATCTTAAGAGGGCTTGTTTCTTTACCAGCTAAATCTGCCAGGCTGTATTGTCCGCTTCACCCCATCTATAGTGTTCTCTTTGTTCAACTGTTATTTTTTTACCTAATAGTTCTTGATTTTTAATAATCTTATTCCTTTTATTGCTGATATATTTCCTTATCTCCTTATGTATGTTCATCATTCTTATTTCAATTCTGGGTCCATCTCTTCTAATAATTCTACTCTGGGCTGGATTTTCCAAATTTCAAACTTTTCAAAGTTGTTTTACTTTCGAGGCGTGCACCCATCAGTTATTTAGTTATTCTGCCTGTGAGCCCATGTTTCTTTGAGTGTATCAGCTATTCTTTCTGGTAATCCAAACTGTGAAAAGGCCAAAGACCAGGCCCTAGTTTGTATCAGTCCAATTGAGTCTAAGGAGAGTGGGGTTATGAACATCTAGAATAGATGGTTCCAACCCACAAAACTATCTTTGTGGCTTCCATTTGCCACTACCCTGTCAGAGAATTCCTCTTTTCAGGGTTTTACCTCTAAACACTCAGGTAGAAGCAGGACTTAAGGGATGATGTTGTTTTAGTTTGTTATTCCCTGGCCCTGGGAGTTTGAAGTAGAAAGAACAGATAAATAAATGGCTGACAGCAGCTAGTGAGACCTCCTCTTTTCCCTCAGAACTTCTGTTTTGCCTTGATAGGACCTCTGTATACACCTCCATCAGGATTCTTGGCTGTTGCTCCTAATACCTGTGGTGATGTTTTAGATAGTAATTGTCCAAAAGTAAAGCAAAGGAGAGGCAAGAACAGAAGTGCAATTGCTTTTCTTCAATGTATTTTTCAACTCCTCTGACCACCTTAACTCCATTCCCAAAAAAACTATTCAAGAAGTTTTCTTCCCCTCTTGTCTCTCTGCCCTTCCTTCTCCTTCTAGTTATTTGAATTTATATTTCCATCCAAAAGTTATAGTTTCTCCAACTGTAGCTTCTTGATTTGGGGGAGGGAGCCAGCCAGCCATATTAGTTTGCTGTCTTACCAAGAATCATATATTACAGAATTTTAGAATTCAGTTAAACCTTAAAAATTATATACACTATTTTCTCCACAGAATAGTTCAGAAACAGTAGACTTTGAGTAGGTGGATGACATCTCCATGGTCATACACTCAGTCTGTGGTAGAGTGGAAAGGATAGTCCGGCTCTCTACATCCTTACGCCATAGTATCCCACTAAACACTGTATATTACCCTGAGCCTGGGCCTTAGCTATAGTAACTGTAGATTCATATGGGCTGTCAAAGGCAATCTCTTCTTGACCTTCTGTGCATAAATGGCTATTCCTGATATCTTACTGAGAGCCAGACTTCTAGAAGCCTCTACCGTGAGGACCCTTAAATCTATAAAGAATTCACTTAGACTACTAGAAGTAGCAAGACTGGAAGAGAGGTCTGGCCATAGTCATCTCAGAAAAGTGCAATAGGCTGATGCTATGGTTTGAATGTTTTTGTCCCCTCAAAATTCATATGTTGAAACTCTAATGCCCAATGTGATGATTTTAGGAGGTGGGGCCTTTGGGACGTGCCTAGGTCATAAGGGTGGAGCCCTCATGAATGGGATTTTGTTCTTAAGAAAGAGATCCCTCACCCCTTCCACCATATGAGGACACAGTAAGAAATTGATGGTATGCCACCTAGAATGCTTTACCAGAACCCAACCGTGCTGGCACCGTGATCTCGGACTTGTTAGCCTTCAGAACTGTGAGAAATAAATATTTGTTGTTTATAAACTACTTAGTCTATGTTGCTTTGTTATAGTAGCCCAAATGGACTAAGACAGATGGCATGTCTCTAAGAATGTGAAAGAAATGACTAAATCAATTTGGACTGTGCTACTATTCCTACCATGAACTCTTTTACATATTTCAGTATAAATTTTTCAGCTGATTTTGAAATGATTTAAATTGAACTCTTTGAATGCCAGTACTTATGTGTAATAACAGAGATTTTACGTAGCACAATCATGCTCCTACAGCATTGCTGTGATGCACACTCAACACACGGTCTATTCACGGTCCATTATTTTCAGACTGGAACGTCAGTACTTTAGGAACAGAGAGGGCACCTGACTCATATTTTACAAAACAACCAGATGTGAGTCTGTTGAGGCCCCAGCTGGAAGCTCTACACATTTAGGTGAATTTACAAAATCATACGCATGTTAGCATGAAGGATCAACTTAGCATTTAAAACTTAATTTGCATGGTTGCTGTGGACATTTTTAAAACAGAAAGTCACGTAAATTCAGATGAGTGGCATGAGAGTAAATTTTGGCTGTCACTGTGTCCTTGGCACACTAAGTGTTTAATTCTTTATTGGTCATGAAGAATTTTTATTTTTGTGAATTTGTTTAGGTGCTTTTAGAGATTCCTCTTTCGTTCTGTGTGCTGGAGTGCCATGTACTCAAGCTTAAAGAGATAAGAAGTATAGACTAAAAATTGTGATAGGCGACAGAAAACTACATTCCTCAGACACTTTAACGCTGTTCAAACATAATCATGTAAATGCCGTAGCTCTCAGGCACTCCCAGAGTGAGCGTGCTCTCTGAGAGTAAGGCTGGGCCAAGACACTGGGGAGTCAGCTGGGTCTCCTCTGAAACCCTGGTTCTCTTATTAGCTGCAGATCTTGGATAAGTTATTCTGGGTTTCATTTTCTTCAGCTGTAAATGAGGATAACGCTACATCATGGAATTGTTGTGAGGATGAAACGACGCCTGTTTGTGGAATAGCTAGTATCATACCTAGCCGTGGTCAACACTAAATAGCTTTAATAGTAAGTAAAGTTGCTAAGAAGATCTGACATGTAGCAGATGCTCATAAAATGTTATTCTTCTATTTTTTTTTAGTTAGAATTGAATTCATTTTAATTCTGCTTTTCAATTTTATTGATATGAAGACCTAAGGCTAAGAACTTGTGTCTGATCACTGCTCTGAAGTGTAATCATTATCATTATATTTTAGAAATGCTGTAATTTGAGTTCTTACTTTTACCCAAGAGTTATTTAGTGTAACAGTTTTAATATTCCCAGATGTGAAGACTTTTTGGTTTTTGCTTTTGTTATTAATTTCTAATTTTGTTGCATTCTGAACAGAAAATGTTTATGTCATTTCTGCTTTATCAATCTTTTAGAGATTTAAAAAAAATGACAGCATATAGTTAATTTTAATGGTCCTTGAGACCATAATCTCATCTGACTTTGGAGAAGATACATTCTCTATTTTCTCCCTCCCTTCCTCTCTTTGTTTTATATGTGTTGGTTTTTCTCTCTATGCCAAAATTACAGTGAGAATTGTTAAAATCAAAATGAGTTTCCTGAATTCTACATGGATTATGATATCTCTGTACGTGGTGGGACTTGATCACCAAACACAAGATGGTTATGAATATTATAATAGACAGCAATTATAAAAAATGTTATAATTGAAGCAGTAATCAAAATACTCTGAACTGCAATAACCTGTAGCATTGGGTAGTTAATCATGATGTCCTAAGAACTGAAATAGCTGGGCAGTGTTCTAAAGCTTACTTGCTCTGTATGAGGGGGAAAGCCCTAAGTGTGATAAAAAGAAGTCAGACCTGAATCCCTGAAATTGGGAGTCACAGCTTCTCAACTGATTAGCAGACCCAAGACCTGTTTGATGAAGAAAGGCTAAGTCCTCTCTTCCTTCCAGTCTTCCCAGACAGGCCTGTTATCATTTATTAGGGGGCCATGCTTTAGAGAAAGGGTAATGATCAGTCTGTTTGGTGATCAGTGGATCATGGCTTTGAGCTGACACAAATTCCTAGGGACACAAAACTCTCTGGGTCTACCAGGGAGAGTAGGGACTTAGGAAAAATGGGTAATCAATGGAGTTTCATCTCAGGCTTGTCTCACGGTGGGCACACTGTGTCTCTGAATCCATCCTATTATTATTCCCAAGGTTCTAGTTGGAATAATTGGAATTGATATGCTCAGGAAGTGGCAGCATTCCCATATTAAGAATTGTGACACTTGGAAAAATGGCTATTATGCTAGGTAAAGTCAACTAGAAGCTGATAGAACAACCTGAGACAGTTCATCTTATATGTCAACTTGAGTGGGTCCCTGTGGCGAGATATTTGGTCAAAAGATATTCTGGCTATTTCTGTGAAAGCATGTTTTGGATGAGATTAACATTTAAATCAGTAGACTTTGAGTAAAGCAGATTCCCTCCCTAATGTGGGTGGGCCTCATCCAATCAGCTGAAGGCCTTAATAAAACAAAGACTTCACCACCAAGCAAAAACGAATTCTGCCGGCAGATTGCCTTTGGATTTCAACAGCAACTCATCCTTGGTTCCCAGGCCTGCCAGCCTACCCTGCATGTTTTGGACTTGCCAAACCTCCAGAATTGTGTGAGCTAATCCATAAAATCTCTTCCCACTCCCCATGTAGATATACACACACACATACATACATACACATATATACATACATATCCTATTGATTCTGTTTCTCTGGAGAACTCTGATATACTACCTCTACTTTCCAGAATAGTAAAATGAAAGCACTACCACATCCCTGATGGTATTTCAGAGACTAGTGTCTTTATCCAGGACTTGAAAGATGCAGAGCTGGTTCCTCCTACCACTTCTCACTCAACTTGCCTATTTGGCCAGTGCAGAGGACGGACGGAAGCTGTGAAGAACGAATTCTCATAGGCTTAATAAAGGGCTGACTCCAGTTGTAGTTGCTCATCCAGATGTGTGGGTTTTTTTCTAGACCAAATCAACATATCTTCTGGTACTTGATATCCAAATGTGGTATCAGGCAAATGCTTCTCGTTGCCTGTTAGTTAAGACTATCAGAGGCTATTTGCTTTTACTGGCAGAACCAACATTACACCTTTAACGTCCCACGTCAGGGCTAAATCAACTCTCTGGCTCTATGTCAGATGTAATCTGAAGAGAACTCGATTGCTTCTCGTTTCCACAGGAATCCACAGTAGAAGGTCTGTGGATGATGATGTCGTGCTCGTTGGACGGATGGTCAGGAAGCAGCAACTACTCTAAGCACCTTGCTAAAGCACATGCATGACCAAGAACAGAAAATCAATTCCAGAAAATTTCAGGGGCCTGTCTCCCCCATCATATTTCTAAAGGTCCAATGGTCTGGGATATGCTTAGAGACCCCTGCCGAGGTGAAGGAGAGGCACAGGGGGCCCATTTGGATTTTGGAGGCAGCATCTACGTCATTTGGGTGAGCTTCTCTGACTCTTTTACCAAGTAACTGAAAAACGGATGGTTTTGAGTGGCACCCAGGAGAAGAGAAGACTGTGCTACCGGTCCAGGCTTCTGTGCCAGCTGCTCTGCAATCTGAGACGTGTCCTAGGAAATGCTTGATGTTTGAAAGGTCTGTGGCAGATAGGAACGCTGTATAGAGCCTTTAGCATGACTCTAAAAGTGGATCACAGCACAGACCTGTAGGATTCTGGAGCAAAGGGTGCTATTCTCTGCAGATAACTATCCTCTTGAGAAACAGCTACAACCTTGCTAGGTACTGAATACTTGATGAGTGTTCGTTAAGTTAGCTCATCATGGACTAGCCATAAATTTGGGCATACACAGCAGCACTCCAGTAGCAAATAGAAGTAGCATACACAAGACCAGGCTCCAGCAGGTCCTGAAGGTACCAGTAAGTTGCACGAGTTAGTGGTGTAGAAGCCATAAGCCTACAGTTTGGCTACATTGTCTCCTATCTCTCAATC
Source organism: Equus przewalskii (assembly GCF_037783145.1). NCBI lineage: Eukaryota > Metazoa > Chordata > Mammalia > Perissodactyla > Equidae > Equus > Equus przewalskii. The sequence goes on from NC_091831.1 coordinate 180,012,038, forward strand.
TCCACCTGTGACTGTGTGGAAAGTTCTCTATGACAAGTTGACTGAAGTAAAAAACATTTGGGCCTGGTTAACAGATAGTTCAGCTGCTTCACTGCAGTCCCTCTCTGAGGTCTTCCTGAAGGACAGTGGCGTAGGAAAACTGCCAGTGGGCAGAACCTCGAAAAGTATGCCAGGCTGTGCATTTTGACAGGAGGGATAACTAACTAGAGATCAGAATCTACACAAACCAAGGTGATTATCTGGTTGATGATACCAGACTAATCTCCAGAGTGGTTGTGGCATCTGACATCTGCCCTGTCAGTGTATAGGAGATGTACTTTCTACGTCCTCACTGGGATTTCGTGCTGTCAACATTTTTTATTTTAGACATTCTAATAGGTATCTTATAGGATCTCACCATGTTTTACTTTGCATTTCCCTGATGGTTAATGATGTTCTACACCTTTTCACGTGCTTATTGTCATTGTGTCTGATGAAGTCTCTTTTCAATTCCTTTCCTCATTTTCTAATTGGGTTATTTATTTTCTTACTGTTGAGTGTACAGAGTTCTTTATATATTCTGGATATGAGTCGTTTGTTAGATATGAGATCTGCAAACATTTTTCTCCTAGTTTGTGGTTTGTCTTTTCGTTCTCTTAACAGGAACTTTCACAGAGCAGAAGCTTTTAATTTTGATAAAATCAAATTTATCAATTTTTTCTTTTAAGGATTGTGCTTTTGACGTCATAGCTAACACCAGCTAACCTGAGATTGTGAAGATTTCCTCCTATATTCTCATAAAAGCTTTCTAGTTTTATATTTAGATGTATGCCCCACTTGATATAAGGTATAAGGTTTAGTTCAATGCTTATTTTTTGCCTATGGATGTCTAATGCTCCAGCATTATTTGTTGTAAAGACTGTCCTTCCTCCATTGAAGTACTCTTGACAATTTGTCAGAAATCAATTGGTCATATTTCTGTGGATCTATCTCTGAGTTCTCTATGTGTTCTGTTGATCCATGCTTCTGTCCCTCCGTAACACCACACCGTCTTAGCTATTGCTTCGGTTTTCTTCCTGAGGACTCCATCTACAAATATGTTGGATATTCTTCACCTGTCTTCTAAATCTATCACCTTCTGATACTTTTTACTTCTTTATTTTGTTTTCTGTTGTTTTGACTGTTTTCATCACTCTCCTCAATGATTCTTATTAAATTTCCAGTCAAATCTTTTCTCCCTTTTTGGCACCTTCTAATTTGTTTTTCATTTTTCAATTCTGAGATAATTTTGTTTTTTCCTTCAGTTTTCTTCTTGAATTCGAATCTTATAAACAAGTTCACATCTTTGGTTTTATCCTTTTCTCTGTTGAGATTTTTCTGAAGTTTTTTTGAGTTTTTTTCTTATTTATAAATCCTTGTTTAATGATGTTTAATTCAGGTTGCAGTGTTGTATTATGTTTATTCTTTTGTTTTGTGGTTGGTTTTGAGGGGAGAATTTTTATCCATTAAAATATTTTGATTCTCATTTTCATTTTATTCTTATCGTGACTTTGTATGGATGTTACCAGCCACTGTCTGCTCTTTTGCGAAGTCACATATCCTGGATGAACAGTAACAGCTGATGCTGTCCAGGCAGGAGTGAGCAGTTAGAGGGGCTTTCTCTGTCATTTTGTTCAGGACTGTCCCCTTCTGTTAGTATGATGTTCAGGCTCTTTAGCATATGCTTCTTTTGTGGTTGTCTTCTGATTTTGTGATTTTCCTTTGTTTCTGTGGGATCGTTAGAGTCTCCTGCCCGCTTCTTTCTTTTGCTTCGCCGGTAAATATCTGAAGTGCGCGTCTTCCAGGTCTCTTCCCTCTCCTCCCTAGGAAGTCGTGCCTTCCCAAGACGGCTGTGCATGTGGACTGCTAAGTCCTCTGCCTTCAATTCCCCTGTAGCCAGTTCTCTGAACCGAAGGTCTCAGATTCTTCTCAGTATTTTCTCCCAAAGAGGATTGGCCTCTTTTTCTATGATGATGATTTTAACCTCTTTAACCTCAGGTGCACAGAGCTCTCTCCTATTTTCTGCATGGTGTTTGCCTGACTTTCCAGTCCAGCCTCTGGAGCTGGCTTTGCTGGGGTGGGGATGGTTATTTCCCTATATACATCAGGTTAAGTTTTCTAGTATGATCTGTCTTGCTAGACTATAGGCATGGACTGAAGGTGGTTCTGTTTGCTGTCTTTATTGAGTGATAGGGTTTTTAGACGGTCTACTGAGAGATTCAGATTCAGGTGGCCATTCTTACTCACCAGAAATTCATTAGAATTCCCTCCCCCATATACTTTTTTTATAAAGAACACTAAAGCATGAACATTTCTGGTATTAAGGAAGTAAGCAAGATGGGTCACAGAGAAACATGACTAATGGTGCTGAATACCACCAGAAGCAACCACAGCTTTCATTGTCAAATTCAAAGAACGTACAACTCTTTTTTTTTACATACAAAAACGAGGAGGGGCCGTCTTCAAATAGAAGGATTTGGCATCTCAAGCACATAACAGGAAATTTCATTTAGCATATATCCTATTCTCTGAGAAGACCAACAATATAAATCGAGTTAGAATTATTGAACACATAAAACATTAATGAAAGATCTGTCTTGTGAAATGTCTCTGGATCTGAAGCAGCCTACAAAGTAGAGCTGGTTTGTCACACAGAGACAAATAATGAGGAAGAACTTTATTTTTGTTAACAATGGGAGAAGAGTGTGTGCACGTGTGAGCTTGCTGTCCCCATGGATAATAGTTTGTACAGATCTGTTAAGAAGGAAGAACATGTGCTCATGGGTTGAGTCAAGCTGGGAGGAATAAAGTTTTAAATTCTCTCAGTTCTGAGCAGCCTAGTAGGGAAAAACCAAGGATTATGTCTTATTAACATGCATTTTAATTTTGGGGTAAAATTGTCAGAGGAAATTGAAGTGCTTAAGAGAATGGAAAGGGATAAATGACGTGGCTTTTCTTGAAAGAATAATGGACCTTGTGGTGCACATAATAATTCCACAGACTAAAATCAAAGCACTGTATTTTTCAGCTTTTAAAGTGGCTTTTAAAATATCACTAAACCTTATCTTGTCATTTCATTTTCTTGGTTGTATCTCTTGAAAATACAACATTACAATTTGTGTAACTGTAAGATTTGAGGGATGGGATGGTTTAAGATATTGAGAGAGCCCCTGTTGCATATGTGCCTGATATTCCATGAAAATCCTCTAGCTAACGTTAGACTCAACGGTAATATTGAACACTTCCCCCTACAAATGGGGCTAAGGGGAGTGTGTGCATCTCATCGCTTCTGTAATAGCCTCATACTGGAAGGTCCATCCAGTGCAATAGACAAGTGAAACTAATTCAAATATGAAGAAGTTATAATTAGAAAAATGAAGAATTTATAATTAGAAAAATGAAGTTTAGTAAAGGTAAGCAACTTCTTAGGGGTCACGCAAGTAGTAAATGAATTGTAGAGCAGTGTTCACACAGGTTTTTATCTTGGGAGACCTTCACCTCTAGACTCTTGGGACCCCCAGGAGAGAGAGAACTTCTTATTACTTTATGACTAATAGGTGGATGATATGAATTGCCCGTAATAATAATCTGTGTTTCTAACTAAAAACTAAAATTGTTTTCTAGAATTCTAGGTAAATCTCACCTTAAACAGCTTTTTTTTTTGGTAGAATTTCTGTACTCAGTGAACCTCTTGAAAATGTTGTGTTAGACTTTAGGATACATGAAGAGTCCTTAGCATTCACAGAGGTGCAATGAGGCACCCGAAGGCAACAAGGGGTGGCTGTAGCAGCAAACATTAAGTAGAGGCTAAGGAAGAGTGAGGTGCCTTACGTACAAATGGCTAGTCTTGAATGTCTCTAAATTAATTATGTATGGAGAGCTAAATAAAGAGAAGTGAGCTGTTCTGCAAAAAACTAAAGTGATGACTGTGAACGTGATCCTTTCAAGCACATGAGAGTCATGTAGAGGCAGCCATAATTTTACCCTATGAAAACGATCAGAGGTGAGTGTGAGCTGCCTTGATGAGCATGAACCTGTGCTGCATTCCATGAGAGACAAAACCAGGCCAGGCCATGTCCCCTCCAATCCCTAAGAAGAAGCGTGGAGCTGCCCAGGGGTGGGTGCTACAACTTTGTTCCTCCCTGTGGTAGGGGCTTACTGTTTAAACAGGAGGTTAGCCTTCACAGTGGGTAGAAACCCAGTTGGTTCTTTAAACGGGATTTTTTAAGCCTGAGAAAGGCTGGATGGTCACGTTAGGCAAAGCACCGTTCACAATAATTGTATCATATTTCTAGGTCTAGGAGATATGAAAGAACAGAGATGGAACATGAAAGTTTCATGTGTATCTTCTCCCTTTTTAAGTTAGACTGAAACTTTACTCCCTGGAATTACTATTAGGGAAGGATATAAAATTTCTGAGAGATACTCCCTTTTAAATAGCTTTTTTACAAACTTCTAAAATGATTTTTTTTAGGAGAAAAATTCTGATGCTCTGTTTTTATTTTACTTAAGTATAAAGAATCAAGAATACTTTTTTAGAGCGTGTGGGATTAAATTTAGATTTTTGAAAAAATGCCAGAAAAGACTGCTAGGCGAAAACAAGAATAAAAAGAATGCTATTTTTCTGTCATAAAACTTTCTATATTTTCAAAGATTATAAGGTAGTTACGCTGTGATCACAGGAATCTATCCACCCAGTTAAGACTGAGACTGTTCTCCAGAGAGAACACTAGCAATTTGGAAAAGATCTGTAACCTTTAGTGTAGTGTGGGAGCCGCTTTAAAGTGATTAATTTCTTCAGAGATGGAATAAAAACAAACACGGTCTACATTGGCCTTTGGATTTTTTTCTTTTTTCCTTTTGAGGAAGATTATCCCTGAGCTAGTATCTGCTGCCAATCCTCCTCTTTTTGCTGAGGAAGACTGGCCCTGAGCTAACATCCGTGCCCATCTTCCTCTACTTTATATGTGGGACACCTACCACAGCATGGCTTGCCACGCGGTGGCATGTCCGCACCCGGGATCCGAAACTGCGAAGCCCGGGCTGCCGAAGCAGAATGTGTGAACCTAACCGCTGCACCACCAGGCTGGCCCCCGTTTGCCTTGGTTTTGACTTGAATGTTAGTGCCATTACAACACGATAGATTACGTAAATTTTTCATTCTTTCTATCCTTCATTTGTTTATTTAATCTTTTTCCTGGATACTTGATAATTAATAAGGCCAATATTTTATTTTAATTGCTGTTAGGTTCATGTGTCTGTGATTTATATTGTACTTTATTTTTCCTTTAGGGGAAAAAATATATGTATAGTCTATGAACAAAATCTATTTATATCTTTGAAACTATCCAAGAATATTGTAGAACTTGTCATTCAAAATACAATAGAGGCGAGTATTTCATGTCTGCAAAGAGAAAAAGACCCTGTTGGTATGTGAAGACACTGGTTTCTATGAAGTCTTTAAAAATTCATTTAATTCAGGAGGAATTTTCTTTAAAAAAAAGAAATCAGAGCACAAAGAAGTTGAAAATCTGAAATGCAAGAAGTTAAATAAACTCACAAATTCATGACCTTACTTTTTAGTTCAACTTTTGATAATGAAATTAATTTTGGACGCCAATCATGTTGGCCATCAGTGTGTACTCTGTCTCTATTTAACAGGCATTTCTATCACAGTGCACCAGGAGACTCATTTCTTGGAGCTGGGGTTATCCATTTTGGGCTGGTTTGAAATTCCACACAAGAACATGGGAAGAATGGACTTTCTGAGTCATCATTATAATAAACAGACGTCACATGACTCAGCACATAATGTTGAACATATCCACAAAAGTTATTTCAAGACAGACTTTCAAAACTATAAAACAGTTTCTACGTTTACCTATCTGGAGAGAGAAAAACGTTTTATCTCTATACTAAAAAAATCAAACTCTGGCTACTTGTTTGTATTACCTTATTCTTCTGAATAGCTGTAAAAGTCAAGAACAGCCTTACTCAATTAAAAATTAACCAAACAACCAACATGATATTGGAGCAAAATCAAGGAAGACTGAAGTCCATTCCAAATCAAGTAAATATATGTATCTGTTGATGCAAATAGCGCTGGTAATATAGATAATAGTAAATTTTGAAATGATAGGCAATACATACTCATGAAAAAATCACTACATTATTATTATTACCACATACTAATTTTTTTCTGGGAAATTTTTCTCAACATTCAAGAAATAAAACAATCCTAATCTTGCACAGAATCCCATGGAGAATAGAAGGAGAAATACTCTCCAATTCATTTTAAGAGCTTAGCATTAACTCAGATGCCAAAACCTGAGGGGGATGGTTGCTACACACAATAGCATGAACAAATCTCTCAAACATACTGTTGAACAATTATGCAATTCTCAGAAGAATATATGGAATAGATTCCATTTATATGAAGCAAAAAAAGCAGGCAAAGTGAAATTATATGTTTTAGGAAATTATAGCAATGGCAAAATCATAATGAAACCAAGGAAATGTTTATCACAGAAGTCAAGCCAGTGGTGAACCCTGGGCTAAGGTAGGGAGTTGTGACTGTGAAGGACAAAGAAGTGTGCTCCAGTAGTGCAAGCAAGGTCTACTTCTTAACCTCAGACGTGGTTATAAGTATCTTGTCTTAATTATTTTTAAATGAGCGTATATGTTTTATCCATTCTTCTCTATGTGTATATCTCATAATGCAAAGTATTTATAAAGGTTGAAAAGAAATGACATGGGCATAACAATTAATTTTGCAAAAGAGGAAAACCATATTTCTAAATTATAGTGCAAACAAACATAAGTTTTAAATTAATATCTAGCATAGAGAAACTCATCAGCAATATCTTGGTTCCATGGGTAGTATTTCCTAGTAATGGCTGTTTATTAATTTCCACTATGTGCATCCAGCTATAACATTTTTGGAGAATAGCAGTGTACAAAGTAGTCATGCTGGGCCCTTAGTTCATGTGGTTATTATAAACTTTATCACAGTGAAGAAGCAAAGCATTAGTGTTGGAAATATCATTCCTGTTGTTTTTAACAGCACTATCTATTTGAGCTTTAACCAAACCTCATTTGGATTCGAAATGTAAACTGTAGCTTGCTATTAGAAAAGTGAATCTATTATCAAAGACTCATGGAATTTCGAACTCACACACCTTTGGTGGGTTGTCCAAGCTGAATTTTTCTTCTCGATTTAATTTATTCAGGATGCAAGAGAGGATGCATTTCAGATGGCTGAGGAGTCTACTTTTAAAGACCTTCAGGTAAGAAAATTAAAGTCTTTTAAAACTTTCCATGATTAAAATCTATGTGTCTTACCATCTCTATGCTTCTAATTTGAATAGTTACTACTCACAGTTTTAATTGGCAAAAGATTCAGGGAAGTAGCGATCATTGGTTTTATGTTGGATAATAAAATTTCAACATGGCTTTCATAGTTTGCAAATCATATTGTCTTTGAAAATCACAAAAGGCTTATAATTAAGGAAAATACATACAACTGTCAAATTTCTCTAGTGCTGATATCTTTGGAGTCTTCTCGATATTTCCTGATGAAGTTTTTTTGACTTAAGAATATTTGTCTCTGAAATATAGGTGGAAATACATTAAATCCATATGCATGATATTGATTGTGCAATGAAATCTTCATTTCCAGTTCATGTATTCATGCTATTTGGACAGATTTGTATTTCATACGTATACTTTTCTCCTAAATGAGAGGCGGTAATGATTTGTTGGTTTATAAATCTGTTTCATGTTGTTGCTCTTTTAACACATTTTCTCAACTCACAAACAACAAAATAAATGTTAACCTTTGACACAGCACGAGCAGAGGAAAACAGCAATGATTTAGTTTTTTGCTAAGTTACAAGTAAAGAAGAAAATCTTAAAAAAGACTTAGTTTGAAGGGGCAAAGAAAAGAGCATTGAGTGCAAGACGAATATCATTGCACATGCACCCTTCCCCTAACATTGCCAGTTCCTAAAACGGGTCCTAAACTTTGATGTCATGAGGAAGCTGAGTCATGATTTACGTATCCAAAGAGTGGCATCCGTACACATAGAACCACGTTCAATTTATCTTCCTAAGGAAATAGTGTTCCCCATGCACACTTCCTTGTACGCTCTTTAGGGAGAGACAACATTAGAATGAATCACAATACTTGTGTCAGGAACCACATTTGCCAAACCTTGACTTTAACCTTGGAATGAGAAGGCTTAGTGTGTTAGGCATTGTGATAGATATTAGAAAATGCATTTCCTCACTTAATTTTCATGACATCTCTGTGGGATTAAATATTATTACTCTCATTTTACAGACATTAGTGAAGGCTCAGTGTGATTCAATTACTGACACAAGGATACACAGCTTGTAAATCAAAGATCTGGAAGTGGACCCTGGTCTCCCTGATCCTGAATGTTTCCTTTATCTCCATGGTTCGAGGTCATGTGATAGATCTGGCTTAAACTGAATTCTATGGAACTATTTTATTAATATCCTTCAATCTATGAACTGGTTTTTAATCTCTTTCCTTTGAATCCTCACCCCCTGCCCCCATTCCTTTTCCACCCAGGACCTCAGCGTCTCAGTCGCTGTGAGAACTTCCTAATGGTTTTCACCATCCTGGCAAACTCTCTCTCAAAGCACTGTGTACACCGACGCCATCTTTCTAAAATGCGATGCGATATAGCACAATGGTTAAGACGTGAGTTCTAGAATCAGACTAGGATTGAAAGCCTCGTTCACCTTTTGTCTGTCATGTAATCTTGGACAAATTACTTTCAGGGTAACGATACTCCTTAACTTGGTACACAGACCCTTCATGATGTGGTTCCTGCCTGTTACTCTAACCTCATCTCTTGCCACGTGACCACGTGAAATCACTCTCCTGTTTTGAGGAACTATTTGCAGTCATCTTGATATTTTAGAATCAGGCTTATATAAAAGTTTGGAATCATACTTAAACATCATCTGAGGGATCGGAAAGATTTGAGATTTGTGCCTAGTCATATGCCATTCTTACTGGCTGAACTCTTCCCTTCTCCCTTAGTTGATTAGTTACTCCCTGCTCCCCTCCCCTCCACACACATATTTGCTAAAAATCTTGCCCAGAAGTAACCTGTCCTGAGAAGATGTTAAATTTATGGTTAGTGTTTTCCTTTGTGCTTGGATCACTGCCCCAAAATGCTATGCATGTTTTTTCCAGATCTCTTCTGCTTCACTGTAGTTGTTAATTTATTTGTGTCTTGCCCCTAATAGAGTGAAAATTCATTGGGAGTCATCATTTCCTATTTAACTTTGTATCATTGGAACCTACTTCAGCACCTGCCATATGGTAGCCTCTCCATAAGTGTGCATTGAAGGAGCGTGTGTTAAATTAATTCTATATATTGAGTGCAAATGAAGCCAATGCCTTCACTTAGGAATTGTACTTGGTTTATCACCTGTGAAGTAAGTTAAGAAAAGGAAATATTGTAATGCTAGAGATATTATCTTTTCTGTTGGCTATAACATGTCTCTAACAGCATGTTAAGGTATAATATTGTAACTTATTTTTTGTTTCAAACATGGATGCTTACTAAACAGTTTAGTATCTTTTAGTTAAATTAGTATAAGCTGTATGGCAAATTTGCTTGGTATGAGTAAAAGCGAACTGAACAAATTGAATGTAATGGAAATGAGAATATGCTGGATTACCACTGGCTGTGTTTTCAGGTGTAGGTGTGTGTGGTTTTGCGTATGTACCATGGACATTTTGGGGCTGTGCTAGGATAAATGTGTTGATAGAGGACAGTAAAAATATCACATTTGATAATGCCGAAGTTTTCCTTGGGCCACTGAAATTTCACAAATTTATCCTTATATCAAGCCTAGCACGTTGAAAGTGATATTTATGCCATGAGACCTAGGGAACGAGACTGAATTTATGATGAAGTCTTTTTCATTAATGTAAATCTTTTTGATACATACCATCTACCCCGCCCCCTGCAAATATATGTATGTGTACTTCTCAAAGTATTTTTACAAAAGTGAACTCACCTATGTAACTAGCATCCAGATAAAGAAAAAACAGAATGTTACCAGAGCAGGAAGCCCCTCCTCTCTACGGTCACTCCCCCGTGCTAAGGAGAAATGCTGTCTCGAATTCTAAAGCCGTGGATTAACTTGACCTGTCTTTGAGCTTTGTATAAATAGAGTGATATACTTTTTTTCTTTCTTTTTTTTTGCTCAGGCTTCTTTAATTCAAGGTTGTGTTTGTGAGGTTTATCCCTTTTGTTGGGTTTACTTCCAGTTCATTCATTCTTGTTGCTGTATAGTATTTTACTGGATAAATACATTAAGTGTTTTGTACTTTCTACTACAGATGAAAATTTGGACTGTGTTGCATTTGAGACCGCTACAAATACTGAGGCTCTGAACGTTCGTGTTCACGTCTTTTGGTGAACACATGTTCACATTTCTATTAGCTGTGTACCTGAAAGCAGGATTTTCTGGGTCATAGACTTTGCATATGTTCATCTTAATAATCTCTACCAAAGAATTTTCCAAAGTGGTCATCCAAATTTGTACTCCATCTAGCTGAGAGTTAATTAAGCTAGCTTTTTCTTTCTTTTAGCAATGGATGTTTCAGAGGGAAATTTCAAATCTAATATTCTTAATTAACGAATATTGGCAAACCTGTTAATTATTTTCTATCGTTTTAGAAACTAACTATAAAATATCTTAGTACATTTTTCTTGTGAGATATATGATACAAATCTGTTATACTTATGATCATTAATTGTAGACATATTGTAAAATTTTTGAGAACTATAAAATACAATTATAGAGGAATACTTTTCTTCAAATTTGACTAAGCTAATCATAGTTCTACTGATCTTAGTTTGTCTTGCCACAAGTTTCTACTATAGGCCAATGCTGTCATTTGTTGCAAATGGATACTAAGCACAGTTTTTAAACTTAATCTCCTTTTAAATCTTGGAAGCTGTAAACTAGGAGGTTCTTTGTTCTCTATTAAATAGAACAGAGGGTCAGTTTATATTAATGCTGATTCCTGCTGCCTGATTCCTTTGTCGGGTCACACGTAAAACCTTTAAGAAGCTTCTACTTTAACAGTAAGAGAAAGGCTTGAACAATGCTTATAAAAATGATTTTCCTGGAGAGAAATGAAACAGACATTCAGATAAACAGTGAAGGAATGAATTCCATGCAGAGGAATACAGCTGGGTGAGAAGAATTAGTTACTTAGAGTCTTACCCCTGAGGAGGATCTAGTTATTTCTCTGTTGCTCCTGTCTAGTCTTCAGAGGTGTAGAATACGTTGACCTTTATAACCACAGTACCATGCACAAACAGCTGATGTACGTTCCTTTATGATTCATGAGCCCAAAGCCAATAAAACAATCTAATGAGTCAAGGGTGAGCAAGAACACCAAAGTTCAAAGAAGGAAAAAGAATAGGGGACTTTAAAACAGAATTTGCTTATGACATGGTCAAATTTAGTATTAATTCCTGCCATCCTGCATCCATAAAAAAAATCTTATCAGTTGATGACTCATGTTGTTAATTGTGCATTCAGCACTGTTTTTTTAATGATATACTTTAAAATTCTTATATAAACAGATCCCTAAGGAAGAGGAGAAACATGTGTATGAATTGTGACATCTCATTTATCATCTTTTACATTTTATTCCAAATCATACTTTGCTTGCGTGTATTGGAAGCAAATAGATAGAAAGTGATTGTATAGGTTGAGTCAAGGTTTTAACAGTTGAGTCATCAAAAGATCCAGGCTATTGCCCAACTTCTGATGGAGACATGAATACGATAGCTACCAAGTACACCTGTTCTTGAACTTCTCACTGGCCTGTTAGATTTGCTGTAGTCCCCCAGGGAAGGCTGAAACTGAAAGCCATGAAAAGATATGTCTGAAATCTGTGTCCCAGGAAAGCCTGGAGAACTCTAGACTCAACTCTACAGACCAGATTTTCATAGCTATGTGTTCTTATGTTTCTCTTGTATCTCAAATTCTGAAAAACGGATATTATCATAACACATACATTCAATGAATACTAATACCTTGCCTTTAAAATTGTGAATTATGAATATATTAAATTTTGGTCCCTATTAAGCTTACATCAAGATTATTCAGTTAAATCTGTATCCATTCTACAGTATAATTCTGAGGTCTAATCAAAAATATTCAGACTCCAGATATATAAATGGTATATGACAGTTTAGGAAACAACATATTTTGAATGTTTAGTAAGAAAGGGAAACACCAACACAAAACTTTTTCTTTGTTAGCTTTTATTTACTTCTTTTTAGAGTTTAGGGTTATTTTATGGTTATCTAATATAGTCTGGCTAAAATTTGAATATATGGTCATATTGGGATACTTAAGAGTATCTTTTTTCTCCCTGTTCCCCCATGGATTATCATATACTTGGCTTTAGATTGGATAAGTGTCAGAGATGATAATTAATTCAAAATAGGGTATGTGGTGTCCATTTTTCCTGGGAAAATATTTGTTAAGCAATATCCAGTAAAGGAAGTTAAAAGAGGGTTTTTAATGTGTTTTGCAGACGTTTTTCAGGGAAACCTAAGATTTTAAGTAGTGTGAATCAAATGTTCACTCTTGGTCCTTGGGTTCCCACTGCTTACAAATGGCATGCAAATTCTAACCCTAGGAAACCGTACTAATCGCTTCTGGGCTGCCATGTGTCCTCTTTGCTTCATTAAGAAGTGGTCTTTTGCCCCTTTGACACTTTATGGGCATGACAACCAAAAGCTATGACTGAGTCTAAAGCCAAAACACCCTGAAAAATCCATCCCCTAAAACCAAAAATAAAAACAACCCCAATTCTCCATTCATTAAAAAGTATGTCACCGTTTTTTATCTTATTCCTTTTCTTTGTTCTAAGAAAAACCATTTTCTTATTTTAGACTGTTAAGTGAGAACACGTTTGGCCTTTTGATAGTGTGGATAGAACCAATTTTCATAGATTTCAGTACAATTGCTTTTTGTGGAAAGGAAGTATAATGGGGTCACACTTTTATAAACACTAATATGGAGAAAGAAAATGCAGTTTCTCTATTTTCTATATCTGATTTAATTATTAATAGAAACCCCCCTCAACTGGATTGGGGGCAATGTTGTATGGAAGTGTAGAAATGTACCTTGAACTGAAATTTAAAAGTGTGTTGGTCTCTTTGGGTTTTAAGCACCCTTAATGTGGTTATTCAAGTCTTTTTTGATGAAATGACCAGACTTTCGGATATTCTCCTCCTCTGTTCTTCATACTGTTGTACCCGGGTGTATTGGAATGGAGGAATAATTTGACCTTGTGGCCACAAGGGAGAGGGCCACGTGTCTGTGAACTCTGGCCCTCAGCCACCTAGGAGGGCTGGCTCGATCAGCTCCATCTCTGAACTTGATCTTCTGGACTGTGCCTGTCACTTCGCCTTTTGGAATTTAATGGCCCACGATGGCTAATTTGGCCCTTGCCTTCAGATGTTGGGTCTCTGCCATTGGCTGCTCTTCTTCCTGATTGCAGGCTTCTGTGTCACCATTGGCACCTCTGCATGTTCTCTATGGCATGTGTGGGAACTGACGTCACTCCCATGTCGTAATGGTTGTGGTGCTGAGGTGCCTGGAGGGTGTCTCTTAGGAGCTTGTAGGTCCTCCGAGCCCATGTTCAGGACAGCGTGTCTTAGCCCCCCTGCTTCCCTTTTCCTATCTGGATATTTCTACAGTTTGCCTCCCCTCCTCACAGCACACACCAGGTTTGAACTAGGAATAAGAGGTAGGGACAGAGGCATGCTCTCCTCAACTTCTCTCCATTTTGTTTATTCCTTCCAAAAGCCACAGCGTGGAAGGATGATGGGATCCATAGCTTCCTACTCCTCTTCCTGCATGGTAGATGTCCAACTAACTCATCTCTTCCTGTTTCTTCATGTGCTCTCCCTTGTTGTCTTGGGCTATAATGGTGGGTGGAGGCAAAGGGGAGAAAGTAGCTTACTGAAAAAGACAGTTATGTTAGGAAGTGCTCCAAAAAGATTCTCCATATCAGGCAATTTCTCTACAAACTTGTCATTTTCTGTCTCTTAATGAATTGCTAAAGTGAGAGACAAGGGGAATATCAAATAAGAATTAGGCACCTTTAGAATTTTTTGCATGTATGGGACATTGGGCTATCAGTTTACATGAACTTTGAATTTCTGATTTACTGCACACTTAGAAGTGGGATCAGACAGGCTCAGAGGGAGCAGGAAAGGCAACATCTTCATGGCCTCTACAATGACTAACTTATCTTTATGATTTCGGTAAAATCTTCAGTAGCCATCTCAATATATCTTTAGTACTTTTACATTTTGCAAATGCCTTTCACTCCAGACTCTGGATAGATTGCTTGAATCCAGGATTATCAAGTGAAAACTTGATGTCATCTTCCAACTTCAACCATAACACAGTTGATGGTACTATGTCTTGTCATGATGTTTTATGGTTATCCTGATGTGTAAGGGGTGTCTGCCTTGGGCTACACATTGTTCTAAGCACTTATATATTTAATCATGCATTCCTTATAAAATCTCATTAGCTAGCTACTAATATTGCTACTTTGTAAAGAAAACAGACATAGAGAAAAAGTAATTTGCTCAAGATCACAGAGCAAGTAAGTGACAGAGCCGAGATTTGGGCCCAGGGAGCATGCTCGCTGAGTCCTCACTCCCTCACCACTCTGTCTCTGGAGGGAGGAGAAGTTTGTGGACTGTGGTTGCGTAGATGTGCAGTTGCTCTCTCACCTCCTGCTATACATTCTTTACCAGAATGCTGGGAACTAAGCCTACTTTAAAAGTTTGCCCACATAATCACAGATACACACACACAAACACATGTGTTAAATGAGGCCATTAGACTGAGGTGGCTCTGATGCCATGGCGGCCTACATAAGCAAACCAAAATCTAAGCCTTTAAATGCCTCAAGATTATGAAATAAAAACCTGATAACAACCAACCGCGAACAGCCAACGAGGCTTCAAGCACAGCCAGTCAATCATTGTCTTGCTTTGTTTCTGCCTTTTCTCTATAAAGGTCCCACCCCAGCTCCTGTTGGTGGATTTCTCCTAATCACTTCTTGTTTGGCGCTGCCCAAAGAGAAGTATTTTTGCTCAAGTAAACTCTTCAAATTTTTAACATGACTTAATTTATCTTTTAACACATGCAAACAACAAAATCTCTTTCGATTTTAAATAACAAAACAAAAATAATTTAAATGATCAAATAGTTTGAATATACAAACACAATCTGAAAAAGAGAGTTTTGCATCTTAAAATTAGCCCTGTCAATAAGTCAAGATTTCCAGAACTGGCCCACTCAAACACATGACAGTGTGGCTGTCATCCCTGTTTTAACAATATCCTAGCGGAGAATCAGACATGATTTGCTAAGTGATGCTTAGCAATGTGCATCCTGTATTTTCCTCCTGTAGACCAACCCTCTTGCTGATTTTTACTTTGCTTCTAAGCAAAAAGTGCACATTCTCCTTTGTTTAACATATTCATTATTCCTGTTTCCCAGATTGAGTCTGTTAGGACAATTAATGACTGAGAATGCTTCTTCCTTTTCTGTTCATTTATCCATTCTAATTCTACTGAAAGGTGACATGACATTTTCTTTATTTGAAACTTCAGAGGAAAAGGACTAACGGAGCAATCAGACAAAAGGATGCAAGCAGGTGGAAAGGAAAGATTGCCTGTCTTTAATTTATGACTATGTGAACTTATTTGTGTATGTTTTCAAGGGGGATTTGCATGGTGTCTTTTATCTTTTACAAAGCAGACACTAAGTACATGAGAGGAAAACGACAGACAAAATGTGGCAATTGAACTGGCCAAGCTACGTTATCATCATCCCAAAGCCAGTTAATAGGATTCTAATATAAAAGGACCAGGCTGAGTGGAGACAAAAAAATGAAACTCCTGCAGCTGATAACTTAGAAGATGTGAAAACTTTTGTTCAGTTATGTAATCTCCTTAAAACTTTAAATTAGAGAAAGCATCACAGTTGGATGGAGGCATAGACATTCCCAGAATATTCAAGCAGAGACCATGGGAACATTAAAATCTGTGTATGACTTTCATGTTCCCTCTGCCTAGAATGTCTTGCAGAGTTTGAGAAATGAGTGGCTCCAGAATTGTTTTTGCTCCTCAGAGACAATGAGTTCATCAGCTTGAGTTTAATGATCTAAACAGCAAAATTGGTCACACTTGTGAACAGTGAGTTCCGTCACAATGGTCGTGTCATGGGTGAGACTGTTTAAAAGCTGTGTGGGTTTTGACCATCCCAAGTGGAGTACCACATCACTGGTCTCTTTCCT
This sequence comes from Equus przewalskii, assembly GCF_037783145.1. Classification (NCBI taxonomy): domain Eukaryota; kingdom Metazoa; phylum Chordata; class Mammalia; order Perissodactyla; family Equidae; genus Equus; species Equus przewalskii. Next base: position 180,028,458 of record NC_091831.1, read on the forward strand.
CAATTTTCTTCCTGTTGTAGCTAGAATTATCCGAGCCTGATCTCATGGTCTTTAAAAAGAAACTGAGGGCAGAAGAAACACAATCTACCAAATCTCTCCACATTACTGAAAGTATATATATTGACAAATCTGCCAAGATGTAATTAGTGTTCAAGAGGTGCTAGTATTTTTAATTGTAAGCCCCAGTGGATTTTGGTAATAAAGTGATAGGAATGACTATTTTTAGACCTCTTTTTGAAAACTATACCTGTAATTTATCAAAATATATAGTGCATTTATTGCAATATGTTTATATTTGTTTCTCTAGTTCGTCTCTGCTCTAATACTGTTTTATATATGCTTTTTTTCCCCACCTTTGGCATTTCTGAGACCTCAAATTTTGCTTTAGCTTCATTATTCCTGACTGAAATCGGCATCATATTTAACTGGGAAAGAAAATACATGATTTATTTAATTAAGTAATGTTGGAAATGTTGCGGTGTGATTAGTAATTTTTTTTTAATATAAATGTTATTTTGATATCTCCTGGCTCTCAAATCAGTTTTTAGAATGACATGTTAAAACTCCACAATTTTGGAAACACTTATATAAAACTTTAAAAAAGTAACAAAGAGGCTAATATTTCCTTGTGTATCTCTGCGATCATGAGCATTTCAGTTTGCATGGATTTGTCATGAGGTTTAGGTAGGTGCACCATTACCATCAGAATCTCACTTCTGTAATGTTGTTGTAACACGACATTTACAAGTTCAGCTCACAATATTAATGGAAGATAGGATTTCATAGTCTGGAAAGGGTAAAGACATGTAGGAACTTTCCTTATAGTCCCCAGCACCTATTTAGACTCTTTGGCAGGTATCAGCTATCACCACACTGTCCCCCTGCGGGAACTCACAGGCTAGCTATGGAAGTGGGCAGATGGCAGGGCTTTCACTCAGTGCTTTGGTACACTCTCCTTCCAAATCCTTCAAACTTCGCAAGGCTTTAATTAAAAATAGATATTTTACTAAAGATTTAGTGGGGAAGAGAACTCACATTGCACAATACAATACCAGAAACTGAATAAATTTCTTCAGGTGTACAGGGTCTTCTCTCCAAGTTTTCTCAGTTCTCTCCACCACCTCATTTCTCCACTTTTTCCTCTTGCATACAGACTCTCTAAATTTCTTTTGTTATCCTAAGCAGTTTTGCTTGGCCACTGCATTCCATAAAACAAAAACCCCATAGTTAACAGAACTGGGAGTACTTGTTGCTCCTCAAGCAATTCAATTTGAAGGGTCCCATCCCAGCCCAGTGACTTATCTAAATAGTAACCCAACAAATTTACCTCAATATATTGACTAATCATTAGAAAATAGGCACTCAGATGAATAAGCAATTAGATCTGCTCTGGGTAAGTAAGATTTCAATAAAACTAGTGACTTATGGTCTGAATCTTGAAGGACACATAGGGATCTATGCCTACAAAGCTGCTATAATTTAGGTTTTTATTCATATAATACTCTTAACTGGTAATAGTTACTGAGTGCTTTAAAAGTATACTATGGTAATGATTAGCATGAAGTGTCTCAAGGATTAATTGAGATAATTGTTAATAGTATTATAAACCCTTTTTTATAGCCAAGAAAATCGAGAAGTTGAGCAACTTGTCTAAGTTCATGTAGCTAGTAACTGGTACGGTACAGAGCTAGAACCAAGATTTGAGTCCAGGGATGCTGACTCCAGCATCTGAACGACTGTGCTCTTCCGTTAAATGAAACAATTTGTTAATTTATTAAAAATGGGTTTAACGTACTTTTAACCAGTTATGTATTATTAAAGGTTGCGAATAAACCCAATTTGATTTTGTTGTCACCTATCACGCTAAAAGACTGAAAAACAAATATAGCATTTATACTCTTCATTGAAAATTTTTAAATATTTTTTCCATGGTGAGAAAAGGCCTTAAGCAAATGTTTGTCATCTTTATAGTTCATCTTGAAGGTTGTGCATTTGTTACCCTTGAGGATTCGCTCGAATGGCTTGTACAACCACATCAACATCAAGTCACATCTGCCTCCCATCACAAGCTCCCGTTATTCTCACAAACCCAGAAGCAAAGGTTGAACGCATTTGGGAGACTGAACAGGTGCTCAGAGGTACCATTGGTTATTTAGCATAACTAGATTCAGTCTTATTCAAGCCTGTGAACTTAAAGGTCATCCAACTGAAAATGTCTTCCATCTGTTTTTATTATTCTCCTGTCCAGCATTGTGTTTTGCTGCTTATACATACAATGAGTCCATGTTAAGAAAAAAAAGTTCATTGGCAACTTGAGGCAAAATGCTTTTGCTGTAAAGTGTTTGATAGCATGACATTGATGGTTATTTTAAAATTTAAATATTATAGCCTCCTTGAGTTATTTCAATATGACACAATAATGAAAGCAGAAATTAAACTAGAAATCTTCTTCATGATCTTTCCTATCATACAGTGTTTCCTATCATAATATGGCTAGAAATACTAAAATATTAAGTGATTTTCAAGAAAGTTAGAGCAATGGCGATATACTTTGCTAGAGGTCCTTGGTTATAAACTATATATTATTTATTTGTCGATTCATTCACTTACAATTTTCAATTATTCTACAGCTACTATAGTTAATGAAATATAATGGTGATCCAGTAACGTACAAAATAGACTTGATTTCTCTCCAGAGAGGCAACAGATATTAAGCTAGCAATTGTATAACTAATGTGAATATGACAATTATGACATACGCTTTGAAGAAGTACATGGTACTAAGTGCTTATAACACTGGGTTACTGCAATTATGCCGGCAAGTTCAAAGACAGGTTAAGAATGCCTGCTAGACAATAACTGAGAAATCTGATTTAGTAAAGTTCCCATTTATGCCAAGCTGTAAGTAAGAGTCTTCATAACCTCCAGGAGCTTATCATCTGAGAAGGAGACATTGGTCGTGTAGCTTGTTAAATGTTATGGGGGGTAGGCAAAGGGGCATATGGGTGTGCCCTCACACACACACCAAGGGGGCTGGGGAAGGGACACGAACTTTGAATCTAAAGCCCAAGGAGACTTGGGGTTCCCTACTGTGTATTTATGTCATCTTAGTGCTGGCAAGAATGTATAAACAGAAACCATAATGAAATGGATACATAGGATTTTAAAAACTCCATATACCAAAAACTTTAAGTTTATTACTGAAAACACTTTGAAAAAACATGTTATATATATATATATATATATGTAGGTAAAAGGTTATCAACATGAACATAATAAAAAGCTATTTATTAAGCAATATGAACAAAAATGCTCAATTGAAAAAATGAGCAAAGGATGAGAAATGCCATTTCATCCCATAAAAATGCATGGCCAACTAAGATATGTGCTGTAAACACCAACTTTAATAGTAGTAAAAGATGGACGAGTAAAGCAAGATGTTCCACAAACAGACAAATTTTTAAAAGTTAAAACTCAATATTGGTGAGAATACAGGAAAGAGGCACCTTCTGCCCTGCTGGTTAGAGTGAAAATAAAGTGACACATTTTGGAGGATTTTGTTGAAGTACACTGAAAGCTAAAAAGATACATGTCCTTTGACATAAGGAAGTCTAAAGTTAGAAATTTATCCTAAGGGAAGAAGTCACACAATTGTTCAAAGATTCAGGTATATCTATCATAATATTGCTTATATAAAGATAATTAAAGCAATGTAAATGTCCAGTTATATTGGATTGGTAAATAAAATTTGGTATATGCAATGGAATACTCTGGGGTCATTATAATGATTGTATTCATATATGGGTATTGCCATTAAGAGATGTGCACATTTAAGTGAAATAAACTAATTATAAAACTAGGAATAATATGACTCCATTTTTCAAACTATGGTATATTCATGTGCATAAAATATCATGAAACATATACTCCAAAATATAAGCAGTGTGGTCTAATTATAGGTGATTATTTTTAACTTCTCTTTAGTTTCTACTGTTTTTTCAGCAGCGCATCTGTGTTGCTTGTATAGTAATGAAATATACACGAGGAAAACTTTAAAAAATCTGAATATTCTAAAATAAGTTTTTCCCTCTTAAATTTGATTTGGGATCGTCACTATGAACCCAAATAAGAATTGAGTGCTCAAGAAATCAGGATTAATAGTTTATTTTTAAAATTTGAAACAAATGAATGTCAAGAGTAATTGAATATCTACCTAAAATATTTGCTTCATTTGCCAAATTCCAAGATAAATTTATTTTTTAAAACACTATTACTTGAAACAGGATAATGAAGAGTCATAAAGGAAAGTGAAACATGGTCATTAATAAGAGGAGCAAAGCAAACACAGATAAATACATGCAAACAAATGAAACACCCATGGAATCAAAATCAGCTAGAGTTTTAGATAATAAGTGAGTTTTTGTTATACACACACACACACACACACACAAAGGTTGCAAGAGCCTGCAGAAACTATTGTAGATAGATTGGTGAGTTTTGACTTTTATTTAGTTGTGAATCTTACAGAGTTTTAAATTAGGACATTTTGGTGAGTAGAGGAAAGTTATTTTAGTAGTAAAAGAGACATCCTATATTAGCTTTGTCATAAAACTAAAGCAGAGCTTCCCTGGTCACGACATCATCACTCTGGCTTCGTTAATTGCCTGCAATTCCCATGAAAGTCTAAGCTTTGTCTTAAAGTATTTCTCATTGTTGTACCTTTCATGTCTTTCACTTTCTCTGTCACATGACTGAATGTTGACTTTCTCTTGGGATGTGGGCAGAGTAGCGATTCTTTTATAAACGTAGAACGTAAGGCTTGGGAGTAATGCTGGAGCCAAGACTTAAAATTAAGTATTTTCATTCCAAATCCATGCTTTTTTGGTTTTGTCATGCCGTAAGAGATAACCAGCAAGTAATTAATATGAAGGAATTCAATATCTTGAACTCCAAGCTAAGGAGATAAACATGATGGAGACGGACGAATAGTGGAGGATTTTGAAACTCACATCGTGAATTTTAATTTGAATCAAGAGCTCTGCATTCCTCTGGGAAGAGAAGCTCTTCTGTTCCTTAAGCAAGATTCTTCTAGCCATTAAATCATACATGGAAGCAACAGGAGATTGAAGGTCAGTGAAGAGGCTACTGAGTCTGCTGAGATGTAAGGTTCACCCATAGTCTACTGGAGAAACACTTTTATCTATTTTGAGAAGATACTCACAGAAGGAGATAGATTTGACAACATCCCTGGTAGTCCACTTTATTACCTTAACAGTCTTGTAGTCAGAATTTATTTATTTACTTATTTTCCTCTCACATACAACTCTAAGCCTGTTGATGAAGGCAAATCTAACATTTATTAAGTGTTTACTCTGGGTCAGGCATTTCCTTAACTCTTCACATTTGTGTTTTTAAATAATCCTTCCCACAATACTGTGAAGTAGGCATATATTATTCCTACTTTACAAATGGGGCATCTATTGTTGAGAAATTAAATAATTTGTCCAAGGTCGTTTAGCTAATACATGGTAAATGAGGATTTGAACGCAGGATTGCCTGATTCCAAAGCCCTCTGACAACAGGGCACTTTGTGCTTACGCATCTTCTGTGACGTTGGAAAATATCAGGGAAACATGTTTTTCATAAGCATTTTTTAAGATTTTAAAAAATTTACTGTCTTTTCTTTAAATGAAACAATACAGCTTTCGTTAAATTGTATTTACACAGGAAATAATCAGATAATTTACCACTTTTATATCCAGGTAGCTCCTAAGAGCTCTCATCATCTCTAACTGGTTATTATCAGTCTCATTTAGTTGCCTTTCCAGAGTAAATAAAAACTTTGTGTCAAAGTAGGAGAAAAGATTAAAAATAGAAGTTGGTAATGGCGAAGGGAATAAACTTTAAAAACATATAGTGTTTGGTTTTCTAATTTACTTGAAAGTTTAAATAAATATATGCCTCCCTAGCAGTACTGAGATGCTGTGGCTTCTCAAAGTAGACTTCAGAGAAATCCGAATGTGTCCAACACAAATCACAGTCCACACGACTGAATATGCGTCTTTAAACTGGCTGATAGTGACTCCAAAACAAATCTGATAATGGCTATAATTGTGTACTGTGTAAGTTCTTCTCCACAGTATATATTGCAGATATTAGAAGCCATGTATTCACAGAAAGCACTTTGATTTTCATTTCTAGGACTAGAATTCCATGAAAAGTAAACATTTTGCTACTCTTATCTTGGTGCATTTTGTTGTCTGCATTTGAAGATAAGGCGCTGTGAATTTATCACAATTCAGTAAAGGCAGGATTTTTCAAAAACATGATTTGAAGTTACATAATGGTGACAAGTACTTTGCCAATTTAAAAAAGCCTTGGCTGTTTATCGTGTGGTAGTTTGCACATCCTTTCTTAAAATATGAGTTTGATGTCGCACGTCTCGGTCTTAAAAGTTATTTCAGGATTTAAAAAAAGATAGACCAGACTTTTTCCCTAAATTATCAAATGTTATACAGAATGTAACTTGTACCAAAATCTTTTTACGTGTTCCTGTGTTACATTCTTAAATAGGTTAAGTACTGACCCCTTTCATAGACTGACACCCTCGTGTAAATATGCTGTCTTGTCCTGAATATAATAATGATAACCATGATATTAATTAAATTCCAATTTGGATTCAGTTGTTTTTCTTTATACACTATGTATACTAGACATTGTGTAATGTTGATATAGTCTCAGATATCTGTAGGGTCCATGGCATAAATCCATGAGTCTGGCTGGAAATGAAAAGTTTCCCTGAATACGTTAACAGGTAAGAAGGTTAGTATAGGATATACCAAATGGACTGGAACATTAGATCAAGCAGAAATATTTATTCCAAACGTGAAACATGCTCATCTGTGGCAAATCCAAAACTCTTTAAAAGCCGGACACAAACATGAGAAACACAATTGCAGTGTTTACAGGCTTTGCTTCAGCATTAGTGTCCAGGAGTGACCTTTCCCCCTACGGTTTATACCTGGCTTAAAAGTATGTAAATTATTTTAGCGCACTGGTTTTGCATGATCATGGAAAATGCTGTTTAGAGAGTAATGACATGACATTGACGAGGGCCTGGGCATTGTGTTACGTAAACAGTATAGTGGTAAACAAGGGTATGTGAACAACTGATGGAAGGCATAGTTCACAGTAGGAAATGGCACTGTCTGTGGCTATCACCTAGAAGATACCATGTGATGATGGACAGATTTCTGTATTGGACCTGGAAATATGACCGAATGTCGACCTTAGTAACTGATCTTTGCCCCTTCCTTTCAGCAGCCCAGGTGGTGTTAAATGAGGCACGTTTCAATAACCCCAGCTGTGCTCGTAGAGAAACAGGCACAGTTGAGTCAGTCTGTGGCATGTCTCCAAGATCAAATCATCATGCAAGATTACAGCACTGATCCTCCTTTACAATCTCCCTTCCCTCTCTTTCCTCTTGTTGAGAGGAAGTACAAAGATGACTGGATGAATTCCAAGAAGGTAGTGGCAGTTTGGGGGAGATCAAGATATTTTAATTCAGAAAAAGACAAAATTTCTGGCTATGTTTACCTTGGATAATAATATCAGTGAAATAATAAATGATTTAGAAGTTATCAAATGCATTTTGGAAAATATTTGTACTTTATGTCAAATATTCATTTGTATGCACTATGAATAAAATATTCCATCTTTAATTTTATAAATTATTTACTCTAATTTGAAAAGATATCTGGATGTTAACCTATTACAGAGTTCCTAAAATATAGCCATTTATTGCGTCTTCTTAAACCAAATGTAAAGAAATAAGGTAAGATGGCTTTGTCATTTTGTCACATTATTGGCTTCACTCCACACCATCAACGTAAATGATACTTTCACATATTCGATAGTCCCTGTGAACATTTAAACAGAGACACCTAAAACATCATGTTGTAAAAAGTCTGTGTTTACTAAAAGGCTCAAGAGCCTTTTAAATAGGAGAACTTTGAATTGTATTTATATAAATACTTCTGAATTAAATTTGTGTTTAAAATTGACACTTTAAAAAGCTACAATATAGATACTGCAACAGAGCCTAAATCTAGAAGGAAAAAAAGATGAAGAAAGAGAAGACAAGGAAAGATCAATATTTAACAACTATACCCTGCATCGTGGGGCTCCTCCCTTTGAAGCTCAGTCTCGTCATTTATAGACAGCAGGATCGATCACTGATTCATTTCTAAACCGTAAGCTCATTGAGAGCAAGGGGCTCATACATGGTAAATACCTGATATATATCTACCGAGCAGGAGTGAATAAACAGTAAATGAATAACATTCTGAGTATGCTCAGGGTCCTATCTTTTCCATTAAGCAGTCAATTCTAAACACTGAAGTTGGAAAACTATAAGATGACATAATCTTATTCAGTGGAGAGTAAAATTCCACTGAACAAGACATACAGTAACATCTGTGATCTAAAAAGAGGCATATCAGTGTTAGCACTATTTCCTCATTTGTACATTATACTTTCTAGTTCTCTATCTAAAGATGATTACTGTAACAACTCTGATGTCTTTGTGTTCTAATTCGTTAAGAAGAGGTGAAGAAAATATCCCAAAAGACTTGCTATGGGATATAGCAGGAACTTTATAACAATGATGCAGGGCTCAAGAAACCCTGCTGTAAGGCAGAGGTTGTCAATTATTGATTGTGATGAGTCAGTTTTTGTCCTCTGGCTGGAGAGTGAAAGGGAGACATTACATAGGTTGGCAGGATTTTGGAACTAAAGAGCAGGAGATGCCCTAGATTGTCTCTGACTTCTGAGAGGCAAGATACCTTCCGAAGAGCTGCGATAGTGGTTTATCGACTCATCCCTAACCCTAAATGGCAGGGTTTGCTGGCCGCCATCCCCCAACTCGGTTCTGTCCTTCCTCTTAGTAACAAAGCCACAATTTGGTTGGCAGTGACAATTTTGCCTTGGTAGAAAACATTTCCCAGGCCCTCTTGCAGATTGGGTGGCCATGTAACATAATTAAAATCAATCGGCTGAAGGTTGGAGTTGTTGAGTGCGGCATTAGTGTTTCAAAAGATACAATCAAGAAAATGAAAAGATAAACTGAAGAATGGGAAAACAATATTTGCAAATTATATATCTGATAAGGGACTTATATCCAGAATATATAAAGAACTCTTATAACTCAACAGAAAGACAAATAACCCAGTTTAAAAGTGGGCAAAGATTTGAATAGCTATTTCTTCAAAGAAGGTATACAAATTTCCAGTAAGCACATGAAAAGATACTTAGCAATATTAGTCATCAGGAAAATGCAAATCAAAACCAAAATGAGATATAATGCTAGGATAGCTAAAATAAAAAAGATAGACAATGTATTTTGAGAAATTGGAACCCACATACATTGCTGGTGGGATTGTAAAATGGTGCAGCCACTTTGGAAAGCATTTTGGCAGGTCCTCAAAAAGTTAAACACAGAGTTACTGTATGACCCAACAATTCTACTCTTAAGTATATACTCAAGGTAACTGAAAACATATTTCCTCATGAAAACTTGTATACAAATGTTCATAGCAGTATGTTTTTTAATCATCTTGTGGAAGCAGATGGACTCCCACCCAAAATTTGGTTTGGATTTGAGACTGATGATGCCACACACATACACACTGAAAGGGTATGAAAAGGCTTATTACTGACATACGAGGCTTTTTACCGAGGGAAGAGTGGCTCCCAAGCAGGTCTAAAACGGCTTGAAAGAGCAGAGAAAGGAGACTGGCTTGGGGTTTTTATGGTGGTCAAGGGGTAGAGCTGGGATGAGGGTTTCTGTGAATGGCTTGAATTTCCTATTGGTGCCAAAAGTGGGAGCAACTGGGATTTCTTATCAGCTTTCCTGGATGTGAGGCAGAAGGGGAAAAGAAAGGGTGAATCTTAAAAGCTTTCAGAAGTCAAACATCAAGAAATGGAGTCATAATCTTTATTATACAGTACTGTTCATAATCGCCCAAAAGTTGAACCAACCCAAATGTTCACCAATTGAATGGATAAATGAAATATGGTATATTTGTATAGTGGAATATTATTTGTCAATAAAAAGGGAATGAATTACAGATACATGCTACAACGTGAAACCATTATTCTAAGCAAGAGAAGCCAGTCACAAAAAAACCACATACAGTATGACTCCATTTGTGTGAAATATCTAGAGTAGGGAGCTCCACAGAGATGGAAAGTAGATAAACATTTGCTTAGAGATGGAGTAGGATTGGAGAGAAATGAAGAGTGCCTGATAATGGGTATGGGGTTTCTTTTTGGGGTGTTGAAAGTGTTCTAAAAAAGGCTAAATTTTAATTCTAACTATTATGTTATAATCATGTTGCTCTCAGTTTAGGTAAACTTTGTTTCTCATTGCTATTTTTTTAAAATGTTAAATCGCTCTGTTTTCATCATTGTACTGTTGTGATGATAATGCCTATAAAATTTATTTGAAAAAATGTAAAGGGTTTTTTATTATTACAGTCACTTATCACTTAATGGTGGGGATATGTTCTGAGAAATGCGTCATTAGGCAAATTTGTCACTGTGTGAACATCGTCGAGTACTTACACAAAGTACTAAGCACCTAGGCTTTATGGTACTAACCTTTGAGGACCACTATCATATAGGCAGCTCGTTGTTGACAGAAACGTCATTAAGCTGTACACGGGTGTGTTTGCATTGTTAGATTCTGTAAGTTCATGGTTACTTGGAGCTCTCTGCTGCAGAGTCTGTTTCCACGATACACCGGTCACTTGCTGTGCGCTTTACCTGTGTTTTCTCTTTAAGTCCTCACAACAGCCTTGTGAAATCGTTTTTATGTTTCTACAGTTATGAAGATTGGCATTTGAGGAAGTATTCAAGACGGAGTTGAAACCCTCACCCACCTAAAACCATATTTTTTTCATATATCACACTGTTTCTTACACAAAAGTTAACTGAGTATTTTTCAGACTTTCCTTCATCCACGAGCAAGCAGATCTCAAAATGTGGCGTGTGATTGCTCTGAGTAAAATAGGAGATTATAAATAGCTTCGTTAAATGGCACATCAACAAGATGTTTATATTTTCATACTGCCAGATTTCATATTTTATCTGTTTTTAATTCACGCCAAATGAAAATATGACTTTGATGGCCCCTGTAAAACATGTCATTTGCAAAAATAAAATGAGAGAGCAACCTGAAATGAATTTAGTTCGGGGGATTTTATGAACCATTAACTCAGCTTTCAGTTCACTCACCAGGAGAGATGGATGTGATAGGTCAGAAAGCGGGAATTTAGGGTGGTTCTTTCTCACTGAGAGGGACAGGCTAATACAGGGCTACCGGTGGAGCACATTTCACAGAAACTCAGATGCTATAGGAAGCAGTTTCTGATGCTTAGGGCATGACTCTCATAGATGTTTGGCAAATTTTGAATTAATCGTAAAATAATAGGTGCACGCTCTTATAACTGGTTATTAAAGAAAAATTAAGAATATCTGAAAAATATTACGCTAACTCAAAATAATAATAAGTCAAAATATCTTTTGACTTCACTTTCAGAAAGTAGGTCAGAAACACATTTGGAACGATCCAATATGAATAGTGGTGTCTAACAAAAAAATGCTTTTTACTTCCTCTGTGAATTAACTATTGAATGAATTGAAAGCAATAGTAAATAAAGTAAATTCAAGGCATTTGAGATTTTGTGAAATTTTGGGTGGCAATGTGACCTAATGTTCAGTGCTTTGGAGTCAGAAGAGCTGCACTGGAATCCCAGGGCCACCACTGTCTTACGGTGCAAACATGGACATACGCTTAATATCTCTCAGATTCAATCTAAGGGTGAAATGGGAAAAACACTCCACGTCTCAGATGGACCTGATGTGACTACATCGGCACTGCACGTAAAGCATTTTGAGTAGTGTCTGCAGGAGGTGAGCAATCGGTCAACGGAAGATCTCGCAGTATAAATTGAATAGTCAAATCTTCACAGTGCAAATGAAGTTGAAATATTGACAAGCTGGTAAATTGAGTCTGAGCAGGTGATCAAATGTGATCATTTAGAATGAAAATGCATTTTGGCTTATGCATAAAATATTTTTGTCATATACTTTCTTGAAGAAATAACGAATGTACTCCATATTTAAAATACATAAAAGTGGGGAATTAACTGCCCTTCATAATTTTATAAACTAATGTCAAAGTCTTTTGGTTTCTAGGTGATCTGTATCAGCTGCTGACATGGCTGGACTTTACTGGATCATAACAATGTTTTATCAATTTGTTTAACCAAAGTGTGATTACAAAAGAATATCTCATTTTATACTTCCTCAATAATTATTTTATATACTATATTACACTTGACTGTGAGAAATTTGGGAAAATTAAATTATGTGAATAAGCATCTGTATTTGAGCCTCCAGTAAAGGAAAAGCAACACTTGAGTTGACATAAAGAATGTAACCAGAAAACTAGTGAAAAGCAATAAAAATCATCTTTAATCAATTTAGCTAAAACTGCCTTATGTCATAACTCATTACCTTCAAATTCTTGAGAAAAAATTTTAACAAGAAATAGGACTCATTTGCTTTGTATTGCTGCCTTGCACAGTTTGAAAGAAGAAAAATATGTAAGTATTAAATATGCTTCAAATGGACCAGAAAATAAGCTTTTGGGTTGATGTGATTATATCCATCCATCAATTTTTTTAAGGTGTATACCAAGGAATGGCTGATTGAAATTAACAATAATATCTTGACCCAGGCAACTTCAATGGGAACAGTTACCTTGAATTTCAATAATCAGAGCTAAAAAAGCTATAGGATTATTAGAAGACATATGTATAACATAAAACATAACACTTTGATATCTTTAACTTTATAATTTTCCTGAAAGCTGAAAAAATCAATAGAACAGATTTCTGCTTTTTAAAGTTTTATTTATTCTTTGTAGTTTAATTAAGAGTTGAGGGTTGAAACAATTTTGAAGTGTAAAATTTTCTCTGAATTTGAGTGGCTTCTATTTAGCTTAGCAAAAGTTTGTCTGATATCCGTTTTAAAACTCAACCAATTTTAGTTGTTTAATTCCATTTTAATGATTGAATTCATGTACTTTACACATATTTTTTGTCTTAAAAATAAGCACATCTTCCATTAAAAGAGTCTAAAGAAGAGGGTGAAAATACTGACCATATCTACAGGCGGTCTTCGTAGTGCCTATTTTAACAATGACTAAAGGTACTCACAAATTGTACTTTCATGTTCTGATGAATTAATCCTTCTCCTTTTTATTGAAATATAATTTAGATTCAACAAAATGCTCAGATTTTAAGGTTGCCATTCACTATTCCGTTAGTTTTGACAAATCCTATGTGTATAAAACCCACATCTATATCAAGACACAGAACATTTCTATCACCCCAGAAAGTTCTGTTACACCTCTTCCCAGTCAATCACTGCCCACCCCACCTACCAGTAAAAAGCGATCAATGATTTTATTTCTATTGTAGGTCATTTTTTGCATATTCTAGAATTTCTTTCAAATTGAATAATCATGTACTTTTCTGTGTCTGGCTTTTTTAATTGAGCATTATATTTTTGAGATTCATGTACATAGTTGCACATGTCAGTAGTTTATTCCTTTTTATCATGAGGTAATATTTTATTATATGAATATACCTAAGTTTAATTATCCATTCTCCTTTTGATGCACAAATGGGCTATTTTTAGTTATCTGCTATTTTGAATGAAGCTGCTGTGGACATTCTTGTACAAGGCTTTTGGTGGACATTTGTTTCCAGTTGTCATGCTTAAATAATTAGGAGTGGAATTACTGAGTGATAGCATAGACGTATGTTTTAACTTTTTAAGAAACTGTTGAACCCTTTTCTGAAGTGGTTGTGTCATTCCACATTCCCACCATCTTGAGAGTTCAGTTACTCTACATCTTCTCCAACGTTTGATTTTATCAATTACACCATTTTAGCTAGTCTAGTGGATATATGGAGGTATGAAAAAAGCCAGTTAGAAAGGACTATATGTATGTCTCATTATGGATTGAATCTGCATTTCCTTAGTAACTAGTGATGTTGTGTCAGAGGGTTCCCAAGACCCTCAGAGTAGGAGGAAATAGAAACAATAGATGATTTGACATAGTCCTTGTATTTGGAGTAATGGAAAGACAACCCAATAAAAGAATGGGCACAGGATTTGAGTTGACCCTTCAGAGAGAAAGATATACAAAAGGCCAATAAACATATGAAAAAAATATGCAACATCTGTACAGAAAAAGGTAAACATATTAGGGCAGACTTCTATCCTTTCAAAGTCCTGCTTACATGATTTGCCCTTAGCTGGCATCTGAGAACTTGGATTTCGAGACGGTTCCCACCATTAACTGGTGAGAGTGGCTCACTCTTCCTATTTAACAAACAAAATGGTTTCACACTGAACACCTGCTTTCTTTCTAGGGGTCTGGAATTTGGGTACTTGACAGGCAGGGGGTGCCTATGTGACCAGTCCTCAAGCAAAACCCTGGGCAGTGAGTGCGTCATGTGCTTCTATGGTTGTCAAAATTTCTTGTGGGTTGTCACAGTTCGTTTCTGGGGGCATTACACACATCCTGTGGCTCCACTGGGAGAAGCCCCTTGGAAGCTTGCCCCTGGTTTCCAGCAGTATTTTGCATGTTCCTTTTCCCTTTGCTGATTTTGCTTTGTACCTTTTGCTGTAATAAGTCATAGCTGTGAGTAGAACTATGTTGTAAGTCCTGTGAATGGATCATCGAAACTGGGGTGGCTTGCCTATGTGTTTTTCAATGATTATTGAAAACAAGTTTCCATGAAGGTTATTAATTTTGGTGAAATCTAATTTATCAACTATTTTTTTCTTCTATGGTTTGTGCTTTTTGTGACTTTTCTAAGAAATCTTTGTGTAATGCAAATTAGCGAAGACATTCATCTTATGTTTTCTTCTACGACCGTCATTCTCCTTTTACATGACATTTCTGGAAGGGCGAACAAATTTTCTTCCAGTAGCAAAAGATTTCTTTTTGCCTTCAATTAATGGCCATTATGATGAAAAGTAATGCAATTTACTGGACTAATTTATCCAAACCCATGCACTAGTCCTTATATGTCCATATGCTGTGGAATATTGAGCAAGATATTCATGCTTTTCACCCTTCAGGCCTTTGAAAACTTAGGTCATTGTTATTTTTTTATGAATCAATGCTGAATGTATCCCATGTTTTTCTATATTTATTGAGTTAATCGTATGTTTCCTTAATCTTAGTAATGTGACGAATGTATCCCATGTTTTTCTATATTTATTGAGTTAATCGTATGTTTCCTTAATCTTAGTAATGTGACGAATTATACCCATTTTTAATTAAATTTATTGAGGTATATTTTATCTAAAATGAAATGAACATAATTTAGCATATGGTTTGATAAGTGTCGAGAAATATATACACCCATGTAAACAGCACAACAACCAAGACATCTGTATTTCCAAGTGTTTTTTTCTGTATCTATGGTGATAATTGTACGCGTTTTCTCTCTTACTTTGTGAATACGGTGGATTACATAAATTTGTCTCGAGTATTTAACTTACCTTGCATAGCTTGGATAAACCCATCTGGTCATGCTGCATTATTATCTTTTGGATTCTGTTGCTAAAATTTTGTTAAGTATTTTGCCTTTGTTTGTGAAGGATAAGTTCATCATGTATAATAGTCTTGGCTAAGCTTTGTGTTTCCTCCTGCATTTCAGGTATGGTGTTTTACTGCTTTCTGGCCTCTGTCCTTTCTAATAAAAGGTGAGTCGTCATTGTATATTTTGTTCTCCTGTTATAATATCTTTTCTCCTCTAGTTTCTTTCAAGATTTTCTCTTTATCTTTGGATTTCAACAGTATATCTATGATGTGTCTACAGATGGTCCCATTGTATTTGTATCCTACATGGTGTTTGCTGAGTTTTTGGGATCTGTAATTTAAACTTTTCACCACACTTGTGATACTTTGCGCCAGTAAATTTCTTCAAATATTTTTTCTTCCTTTCTCACTCCATCTGGGACTCTGGTTACACATAGGATAGGCCACTTAATATTGTCCCATAGAATCACAGAAGCTGTTCTTTTTTTTCCCAGTTTTTCATTTTTTCTCTGTGTTCTTCAGATTGTAAAATTCTGATTAGTCTATTCTTCAAATTCACTTACTCTTTCATCTGCCAACTCCAATTTGCTATTAAGTTCATTCAGTTGGTATTTAATTTTATTTATTGTTCTTCTAGAATTTGTATTTGAATTTCTTCGTATGTAGATTTTGGAGCTCATCCATTCTACAGTATTCTCTTGTCCACGATTCTCATACTAACTTCTCAGCCACTCTACCAGGACTGAACTCTTCCCATACTTCCAGACAATAATAGTACAGTTCGATGCTACTCTTAGTCATGTTCAGATGAGGGGTGCCTGCAGGCGAGGAGGCAGAAATTTGCAAATGTCACCTGCTCTAGTTCCTTTTTTTCAAAAGTTGATACTTTTCTGATTTCTGGCTGCTTTTGGTTATTTTCCAAATTCTTTAAATAGTTTGTGTGTGGGTTTTATCCTTTTAAAGATTTTACTGTTGTTTTCTGTGGTAGGGTTAGGCTATGCCAGCTACTCAGCCATTAGTAGAACTCTTCCAGTTCACCTTTGATCCCCTACCTCAGTCCTACATGCCTTTGATTTTAAATCTACCATCTTACTAGTTGCTTTCTATTTGACTCACCTCTTCTTTTTTCCTATTTTTCTTGCATTCTTTTTGATTGTTTAATACTTTGTTACTTTTTTCTCTTCTGTTAGCTCCTACTTATAAACTTTATGGCTTTACCTTTGGTAGTTACTGTAGACATTATAAAATATATCCTTGATTTATCAAGGCCTAGTGTTACATGTACTTTTATTGTCTTCTGGGACAATGCATTGATGAATTGTTGGTATTCAACAGCAATATTTTCACATTTTCCCATACACAATTTTTTTTTCCTTTACATTTCTTCTTGCATCCACCTGGGAACGTTTCCTTCTGCCTGAAGAAAAACCTCTAGGTTTTCCATTAGTGAGATATTGTTCTGGTAATTCTTCACTGCCTCATGTGTTCTCCAGTGCCTTCAAGCAGAGTGTGGTTTGTATTTGTAAAGCTTTCCTCACTGATCACGACACGAGGGTTTGTCTGTAAAATGTGCCTAAATTTTAATTACTGGTTGATATTTTTTCAAATTTCTTAAAAATGCTTTTTATTCAAAATAATTTTTAACATTAAAAAATTATTCTATTTTATTGTTGTAGAAACACAAGATAAGATCCATCTTCTTAATATACTTTAATTGTACACCACAGTATTGCTGATTGTAGGTACGATGTTGTACAGCAGATCTCTAGAACTTATTTTCTTGTCTAACTGAAACTCTATGCCTGTTGGTTAGTAACTCCCATCTCTTCCTCCCCCCAGGCCCTGGCAACCACCATTCAACTATAATTCCATGAATTTGACTATTTTAGATGCCTCATATAAGTGGAATCATGTAGTATTTGTCTTTCTGTGACTGGCTTGTTTCATTTAGCTTAATGTCCTTAATGTTTCCATGTCATAACATATTGCAGAATTTCCTGTTTTTAAAGGCTGAATAATATTCCATTGTGTGTATATGCCACATTTCTTTACCTATTCACCTGTTGATGGACGTTCAGATTGTTTCCACATCTTGGCTGTTGTGAATAGTGCTACAATGAACTTGAGAGTGCTAATATCTCTTTGAGAATCTGATTTCAATTCTTTTGGATAAAGACCCAGAAGAGAGATTGCTGGATTATATGGTACTTTTGTTTTTAATTTTTTGAGGACCTTCCATACTGTCTTCCATAATGGCTGTACCATTTTCTGTTTCTACCAACAGTGTACAGGGTACCAATTTCTCCACATCTTTGCCAACACTTGTGGGGGTGTGTGTGTTTTAATAATAACTATTCTGACAGTTGTGAGGTGATTATGATATTGATTTGCAGTTCTCTGATAATCATCATTTTTTTCATATACTTGCTGGCTGTTTGTATGTAGTCTTTGGAGAACTGTCTATTCAAATCCTTAGCGCATTTTTAAATGGGGTTCTTGGATTTTTGCTATTGAGTTGTGTGAGTTCCTTATATATTTTGGATGTTAACCCCTTATTGGAGATATGGTTTGCAAATACTTTCTCCCATTCTATTGGTTAACTCTGCACTCTGTTGATTATTTCCCTTGCTATGCAGAGGCTTTTTAGTTTGATGTAATTCCACTAGTCTATTTTTGCTTGTGTTGCCTGGTGTTTGGTGTCATATCCATGAAATCACTGCCAAGACCAACATCATCAAGTTTTTCCCCTGTATTTTTGCCCAGGAATTTCGTAGTTTCAGGTCTTACATATAAGTCTTTATTCCATGTTGAGTTTATTTTTGTATATGGTGTAAGGTAAGGGACCATTTTTATTCTCCTGCATGTGAATATCCAGTTTTCCCAGCACCATTTGTTGAAGAGACTATCTTTTCCCCATTGTGTATTTTCAGCACCGTGTTGAAGATCAGATAACTGTATATGCGCAAATTTATTTCTGAGCTCTCTATTCTGTTCCATTGTTAAAATGTCCATACTACCCAAAGCAATCTACAGATTTGATGCAATGTTTTTCAAAATCGCAATGGAATTTTTTTACACAAATAGAAAAAACAATTCTAAAGTTTACGTGGAACACAAAAGACTACACATAGACAAAACAATCTTGAGAAAGAAGAACAAAGCTAGGGGTATCACATTTCCTGATTTCAAAATGTATTTCAAAAACTACAGTAATCAAAACAGTAGGGTAGTGGGAAACATTTTCAGAGTGGTACAATATTCAGTAATGTATTTTTACAATGACATTTTAGCCAGTTCTTGGTTGGATTGTTTACAAATTTCATTTAAATAAAATATACAGAAAGAAACATTCTTGTTCATAAACTCTTCATGATAACATCTTATTTTTCCTTAGAATAAAGTATAATAAATTTCTGGTAATAAATTTGGGCTGTAAATGTTTTGAAGATTTTAAATTACACTACAAAAGGCAAAAGGTAACTTGTTTTCCCGCCTAGTGTGTATGAGGTTTTTATACATGCTCACAAAACACCACATTTTGTTTTATCTTTTCAGTTATTTGTGACTGTTTTACCTCTCAGGTATTTGATTAATAGTTTGAGTATTTTAAACATGTTAAGTTTTATATATTTTTGTGTGTGAATTTCCTCTCCATGTATTTTGGCCATTTTCTACCGAGAAATCATTGCTCCTTTATATTTTAATAAGAAATAATAAGAAATTATTAATCAGTTGTTACTTCTTATTATTAAATTGACTTAGAACATGGATTTATATAGTAAAACCAATAAATACGTTTTCAGTTATGGCCGTAGCGAATACTTTCTTCAATTTGTTGCTTTTTCTTTTGGTTATTTTTTCTCACAGGTAAAATATCACATTTCAGACAGTGAAATCTATCAAATTTTTAATTTGTGTATGGTTTACTTTGCTTTTTATTCTTAGAATATGAATATGAATATAAATAAATATTCACACATTTTTTTTTAGTTTTTTTATATTTAATTTTTTTACAGAGTTGACCTTAATTTGTCTAAAGTTTATTTTGTTGTTCTTTGTTGGCATCTTGGCGTAACTGAATTCTTCTCATTTTTAGGTCTTAGTTCATCAAATAGACTTTCCTGGAGCTGTCCCTTTGTTTCTTCCAGCTCTTTCTACCCCATCACCTTGTAGATTTCCTTCTAAATATTTTTTATACCCCAAAATATTCTCGATTATTTGTCTATTAACTTAAACATCATCTATCTCTTTTCATTAGAATGTAACTTCAGTGAAGGTAAGGACATTTTATGCTTTCCTTTCTTCTGTATTCTTTCAGCCTGGAAACTATCCTGTACATCATAGAAACTCAAATTTATTTGTTGAATTAATTACTTATTATGCCGATTATTGTTGCTTCAAAAAGATTTTCATTATGTGGAAGTATCAGATTCTTTTCATTTCCAAAATGTCTTCACTTTTGTTATGATGTTATTACTCAAGTCTACTTTATAATCAACTACATTATCAATTTATCAAAAAAATGAGAATTGTATTCAAATTGACAAAGCATCTTAAAAACAAAACAAAACAAAAACACTTGTCTAAAGTGAGACTTAGAGATGTGTCCAGAAGAGGAAGGACTTGCATATGAGGTTATCAGGAGGTAGAACGTGGTTTAAAAGCCAACACTGTTCTAAAACAAATAAACACACAATCTTTCTCATCTGTTGCTTCAGTCCTTTTTATTGTTTCTCGTCCTGCTGGATCTTGATTTAGCACTATCCTTTCTAACATTGTCTGCTTCTGGACTAAATAGAGTTCTGGGGATTCTGATTCATTCCCTGGGCCATCTTACTGTGGTCCACTCGTGGCAAGGATGTCAGCTTACATTGGGAATTTTTAACCAGTTTTTTTTTACCCCTAAATATGCAAGATTCTATTCACTGCAGAATAATTAAGAATATCCAATACAGGTTTTTGTGTCAAGGATCTGGAATGGTCCTTCTGTTTTGAAGACCCAATTTCTTGCCAACTTATAGCAGAACGTTGAGATAAGCATGCAAGGGGTTGCTGATAAAATTGAATGACTCAGGTTGATTTATTACAGTAATCATCAATATCAGAATCAAGAACAGTCAATATTCCCTATTGGGATTTAACATGTATTATTTCATAAAAATTTGATCAATGTTTCCCCTATGCATAAGAACATATGAAGAGAGGAGGCATTGAAGAATCTCCAGGGCCTTCCAATACATCTTGTAAATTGTACATACTTATACTAATACATATTTACTTGTACAAAATTTTGATAATAAAATAAAAACATGGAGATATTTAGGACACATATGACAAAGGGACAGTTTTCTTGCTATATAAAATCTCGTATAAACCAACATGAAAAAGATGAACAACTTCAACAATAGGTGAACAAAATACATGCAGGTATATTTACAAAGAAATTAATACAAATAGCATTGCTAAACTTCACTAACAGTTTAACATGCAAACTAAAACAATGAAATACAAATTTTCACATAATATTAGAAAGGAATAGATTAATTTTTAAAAAAATGCTGCAGAGAGTTCATGAAACACAGATAACTCGTACTCATTGGTGGGAGTATAAATGGTTTCAATCATTTTGAGGGTAAGTTTGCAATATGCATTAACTTTCTAAGTGGGCATAACATTTACCACAGCTATTTAATTTCTGGAAATTTATCCTACAAGTATTTGTATAATCACACAGATACACACACACACACACACACAGATGCTAATTACATATTGTTTATAATTAAGAAAAATTATCAGCAATCAAAATAACCATTGTTATAGACTGGTTAAATAAAAACTGGTGCGTTGGAACAATGGAATATTAGGTGGATATTAAAAAGCTTGAGAAAATCTTTGATTTAAGAAGACTTCAATTCTTCCACCATTTAAAGAAGTATACAGTTTACAATTTATTTTTGGACAGCGGCAAACATATGCTGTCTTTTGTCATAAAGGATGGCTCAAAGAGCAGAGCTAAGAACACAGAAGGTTGAGCCCAGAACCACTAGAAAATTTTCCCAGACCTTGAAACCTAATCCAGAAAAATCCAGCATTTGTCCAGATGGAGTTCAGAACTGTTACGTCCTTTTTACATTCATTTCCCCCATTTTGAACTGGAATATCTATAACTGTTCCCCTTTGTCCCTCGACTGTATTTGGGAGTGTCAGATGACTTTTTCCTTTAGTTTCACATGTCAACAGATGGAGAAGAATTGTTCCCAGCAGCCATCCTTAATAGATTAAATGGAGAGGCCTCATATGCACCTGGACTTGATTTAGATATTGGACTTTGACCTGATGCTGTAATGAGATGAGACGTTTGTGAACCTTGGGGAGGGTTGAATGTATTTTGCATCTATCTGGGAAGGACCTGAGTTATTGAAGGCCAGAGGACAGACTGTAAAAGACTAATAAAAAATGTATCTGTTGTGATAGTTGGAGTATAGAAACTTTAAATCTGTAGAAGAGAGTTTCTATCACCTTTAATTTTACTTGGAAATAACCATGACTACATTTATTAATTTTAATGACTAAACTTGTTACTTTGATTTAGGAAGACTTAAATTCTTCAATCGTTTAAGACAATGTGCAGTTTATAATTTATTTTTGGACAGATTGGGCTGTCCTTAACAGCATATTGCTTATTAGAAATGCTTTTCTCACTGTTGTGTGAAAATTCTCACTGTCAGAGAAAAGAGGGAAAAAAGGCAGAGGTTGTCAAGTCTTGCAAAAATATTTTTCAGTCTTTCCTAAGGACGTTTAAAGAATAGAAAAGTAGGAATTACAATGTGGGAGATGTTTTTCATACTTGTCTAAATTTTGGGCTCACATGAATCCATGCTCACTGCGATGAATGTACTGTGTGTACTACACGGCTATTTAAAAATCTTTTTACTTGTTCACACTGCAGAGAACACATTGAAGAAATGACATTGCTTATTTCAAGGTGCCTAGTTATTAATAAACATGTCATGATGCCCATATTATTCAAGAAATCTCTGTGAAACCTGGCCTCATGCTGTCTACACTGTAAATAGTTTAGCAATTCAGGCTGTAGAGCAGCTGCTAAAAAAATGGAATCTATAGTCACATAAAATAGTATGTTGCGGTATGCTATTAAAGGTGATTTATATTTTCTTTTCAGAGGGTTGATAAGGTGCCTAATGTACGTGCTGACGTGCAGTAGATGTGAATAAGAAAGTAAATTGTGGCTGGTAAAATGGAGTCAACAAAATGATTTCAAATTTGCAGACGAATGGGCTGAGCAAACAAAATATTCTGACATGTGGCACTGTTACTGAAAACTTTAATGCTCTAATTGGAGAGTAAGGGAATAATTCTTCACGTAACACTAGAAGTGTTCAGTGAAATATTTTTAAGGGGTAAAAGAATCTGTGAAAAATTATTTCTAAAGTATCTTCACAACTAAAAATGGCTTGAACTGCTTGCCTGACTTAGCCGGTGTTCATCCTCTGTGTACACTTTCTGTACAGATGTTATTGCCTGGTGTTCAGTGAAAACTTAGACAATCTAACTTGTCAGTGAGAGAGTTTCATCCATTTGGAGTATGGATTACTAATTACTTCTTTTTCTAGAAAGATTGGTTCAGGAAAAATAAAAATATAATCATAAAAAAATAAAACTGGAACAAGTCATAGGGTGTACCCCGCCTGCATCACTTCCATTCCCCTCACACACATACCTTGAAGGAGATTTCATATAAACTTTAGCAAAATAGGGAATCAGATGTGGGATCAGTTGCTTTGATTTTAAAATATCAAAGCTGGAAGAATAATGACTGGAGAGGAAGTCAGTGCAATGTTATACATGAGCCCATACACCCTATGTTTGATTTGTTATTGTAGGTAGATTTAAAAAAGTAAAGTAATAGATTTGAGTTCAAGATTGGGCATTTTCTCAAAGTACAGTGCTTTTATAATTGAGATTTAAACTGGTTAAAAGAAAAAAAACACTTCACTATACTTTTTATAGATTTAGAAACCAAAAAAAAAAAAAAAAAGACTCTAAAGTGAGCTAAACATGTATATGGAAAGTAGAAAATCGTGATAGAGAATGATAGTTAAAAATAAAAGCCTGTGTTACTCCAGAAATACTCCAAGTCAGTTGCTGTGGCCTTTCTCAGGCCATTAGAATGTGGAAATTTGGTTCTGAAATTTACTTCAAAATACATATTGGAAATCATTTTGAATAACACTCATTTTTTCTTTTATGCTAACAAATGTCTCATCAGAAATCTGTTGCTTCTTTTCTGAAGTCAGAACTGGAAAAAAAATCAGCTCACCAATTCCGAGGTTAAGATAAGTGGAAAACTAAAACTTAACAGATGGCTTAGGTTGTTGGTCAATTGTCAATACACTGCCAAGGAGAAGAAAATGAAGTGAAATAGTTTTCCATAAATTTGAGACTTATGTTCAAGCTCAGCGAGAATAGCATTTTATAACATTTGAGAATCACCCGTCTTGGTATAAACTTTTACTATTACTTTATTACCAAGTCAAATGCTCCACTAGTCAGTGGAATTCAGAGATAATCCCTCAAACATCTTTTTTGACCAAGAGTGTCAAAAAATCTCCACATTTCCTAAGATGTGCACGCCTTGCTTAATGCAGTTGTTACATCTTGTCCTGCCATTGAATGAAAAACAGGGAACAGACTGGAAACAGATTAGCGTTGGGAAGAGGGCACAGGAGATAATCCCCAGTAAGGTAGCCAGTTCCCAGATACCCGAAAATTGTCTGCATCTTGCTGATTTGTAGTCCTGATTCTTAAATGTGGCAGCTACTTTGACACCACTGCATTTTGTCATTTTTTCATATATATGATATATGTTCCTTCCAGTTCTTCAATTCACATCCCTACATCTGTGAGCTTAAATCTTTATTACTCTCCACAAATTTTAGTCTCACCTCCTTCCTAGTTCTTTCCTTTAAGATCTACTGACAGATATTTATTAATGGACCATGACGTTTTATACATCTGAATATGTAAGTGATAAATAAAAACTGATATCTTAGAAAGATCTGAAAAGAGGAGAAACAGATAGGACAAAACTTAGATGGCCATTGCAATGGTGTACACACCTGTGAGAGCTGATTTGAGAGAAGCGCTGAGAAAGAAAGACACTTTGGGGAAAACCCACCGTTAGCAGGACGTAGTAGAATGATAGGTGAAGTGTATCTAAGATTCCAAATGTATGTATAAGGAGACAGAAGTGAAGAGAAGAAGCTATTTTGTGGAGGCAAAGATGCTAAATTGGTTGTGAATAAGCTCATTTCGAAATGAAGTTGTGATAGCAGATAACAGAAGGCAGCTGGAAATATTTTACTCGAACTCCATTTAGAGGAAAAAAGAGAAATTTAGTTAAACCCTTGGAGACAGATGAGTAGAGGATAAAGGCAAGGTTTTGGGGGAATATATACAGTTAGGATTTTAAGAATTTATTAATCCAAATTTTACTATAGACTTAGTATATACAGGCAATGTACCAGATATAGAAATACAAAGTAGAAAATAGAATGACAACTTTATGATTCGTGATCTACTTAAAAAGAAAGAAGTACACAAATTTAATCGAATGTGGTATATTAGTCTGCTAGGGCTTCCATAACAAAATACCACGGACTGGATGGCTGAAACAACAAAAATTTATTTTTCACAGTTCTGGACACTAGAAATCCAAGATAAAGCTGCCGGCAGGTTTGGTTTCTCCTGAGCTGTCTTCTTACTGTGTCTCACATGACTTTTCGTCTGTGCATAAGCATCCCTGGCGTTTGTTCTTATAAAGACGCCATTGCTATTGGATTATGGCCTGACCCTGCTGACCTCATTTAACCTTAATTACCTCTTTAAAGTCCCTATTGCCAAATACAGTCACATTCTAAGGTACTGGGGGTTAGGGCTTCAACACATGGATTTTTGCGGGGGATGCAGTTCAGTCCATAACATGGGGTAGGGCATATGAAAACTACCCTGACATGCCAGAGAACCACTAAGTCTATATAAGTGAAACAGAGCAAAGACTCACAGAAGAGGTAAAATTTAAGCTAGTGAATCTTGATCAAAACATATATATTATTTTAAGAATAGGAAAAAGCAGCTATGTCAGATTGTACCGTGCTCAGGGAATGGTGGGGGGGTTTCACGCGGATGGAACATAGGTTGCAGAAAGGTAGCGGCAGAACATGAAGATGGTGGTAGTTAGGAAACAACTTTGGAACATCCCCCCAAGACATGCTGAGGAGACTGACCTGTGTCCTTCCGGCCCCGTTCCTTCATCTGTCCATGTCTAATTCACTGCATGAATTTTGTTTATGTCTTGGATCTGTTCCTTTTTTCTGTCTCTGCCACCCTGGTCTAAAATATCGCAATCTCTTGACTAAGTCTCTGAAATACCTCTTATATCAATTTTCATTAAATGCGATCTTTTCATAATTTAGATATGAAATAGCCACTCTTCCTTTCTGAAAATCCTCAAAGGCTTACCATGTGTCTTAGGATGCTAATCTTCCACATACATGTGAATCCTTGCACTAAGGCCTACGTACCTCTCCAACCTCATTTCTCTTTGTAGTCACACTGAATTTATCTTGATCTCATCCATTTACCATGTTATGTTCATCCCAAAGGCTTTTGCATACTTCACTTCCCCTGTTTGCAAAGCTTTTCCCTCCCCTTTCTACTTAATTAAGGTTGATTCATCCTTCTTAACTCAGCTCACATCCCCTCTTTGGAGAAGTCTTTCCTCACCTCCATAATTAGATCAAAGACACCCATGATTTGTTGTTAAGGTAAGCTTTGTATACTTCTTTTTTTGTAGAATATACACAGTGGGAAATTTTTATCATCCAGCCTATAATTTTATTTTATTTCCTCAGTTAAGTCTGCCAACCCCATGAAAGTAGAAACCATGTCAGGTTCTGCTCACGATTGTATGATCATATCCACAGTGCCTGATAAAGTTTGCAGCATTTAATTAATGTTCTTTTACTATTCGTTGAATTGTGATTCTGGGTCCCAAAATATAGTAGAGGTTATTGATCCACAGTGAGCATTGGTACTATTTCTCACTGCGAATATCAACTGAATGAATCCTACAACATGGGCCTCCGTTAAAAATGCATTTATTCTAAGCAACATAGTACAATAATTGCAAGAAGTTAAAGCAACAAAAATGACCCACATTCCCAGTTCCACTTAAACTAGTTAAATATTTCATGCTCTCTTTAAGTATGTCCATTTTCATATATATTTTCCAAAGCTGTAACAAGAGAGTATATAAACCTTGGGATTTAGTTCTCTCCTTTACTGTGTTGTAGAACATTTTCTGCATTGCTCATAGCTCATAAGCTTTTACATGAGGTTGACGTACAATAATTACCCTGATGCTTGAGATGTTTCTTGTTTTTTTTAAGTAGATTTTATTTTTTAGAGCAGTTTTAGTTTCACAAGAGAATTGAATGGAAAGTACACTGTGTCTGCATATACCCTCTGACACCCCCACCTGCACCTTCAGCCTTCTCACCTGTCAACAGGTGCATTGGTTACAAATGCTGAACCTCCACGGCCACATCATTATCACCCCAAGTCCATAGTTCTCAGTTTACGTTGGGGTTCATTATTGGTGTTGAACATTTTATGGATTTTGACAAATATATAATGACATGCATTTACCATTACAGTATGATTCAAAATAGTTTTAGTGCCATAAACATCCTCAGTGCCTACCTGTTCATTTCCCCACAAACGCTGGCAACCCCTGATCTTTATACTGCCTCCATAGTTTTGGCTTTTCCAGAATTTCTATAGTTGGACTTATACAGTACATAGCCTTTTCAGATTGGCTTCTTTCACTTAGTAATATATATTTAAGTTTCCTTCATGTCTTTTCATGACTTGATAGCTAATTTCTTTTTAGCATTGGATAATATTCCATTGTATGGATGCATCACACTTTCTCCATTCCCCTACTAAAAGACATCTTGGTTGTGTGCAGGTTTTGGCAATTATGAATAAAACTGCTATAAACATCCATGTAAGTTTGTGTGGACGTAAGTTTTCAATTCGTTTGTATAAATACCAAAGAGCGTGATCACAGAATCGTGTGGTAAGAATATATTTAATTTTGTTAGAAACTGCCAAACTCCCTTCCAAAGTGGCTGTTCCATTTTCCACACCCACCAGCAATGAATGAGAGTCCCTGTTGCTCCACATCTCACCAGCATTTGTTGTCTGTTCCTTATTTATTTATTTACTATTAATATACAGCAGTAGACAACCTTTTTCTTTCTTTGAATTATTTGCTTAGAATAAATTTCTAGCATGATATAACTAGGTGAGGAGGAGGCAAAACTTTTTCTAGGCTCTTGGTCTGCAATGCCAGGTCAGTGCCAGCTTTTTATCACCTACATACAGATGATACCCTGATATATGTCTCTTAGACTGATCTTGTTTGTACCCCTTCTCAATTTTTGAATATTTCACTGTCATTTAGAAATCACTACCTTAAAAAGGATCTCAGATCTTGCCTAGCTATAATATTCCAGTTATAAATATACTTTTAACCAAACCCTTCAATCCTAAATTTGACATTTTCTTAATAAAATTTCGTGTGTGTTTTTTTTAATCTCAGCTAAAAATTGAAAGAAGAAATATTAATGTGCACGTTATGCTTGGAGTACATTTTTATCTTACGTCGTTTTTATTAGTTGGTCACCAAATGTTTGTTGTACACCTATTGTGAACCTTCAGATAAATTAAGTTTTAGAATTAAAAAGGTGACTAGCATAGGAGTCCCTGGCCTCCTCCTGCTATTGTTGTTGATGTTATTTGTGTTTTTACAAGGTAAGTCAGCAGCCATTTCTATTTCTAGATGTGAAGACATCAAATTCCCTTGAATAACCTTGAATAAGTTTATCCACTTGCTTGGTTCATTTTGATTATGCATATAAAAAGGGAATGGATACCAGCTGTTCTGGGGTGAAATATACAGGCCGAAATTCCAGCTCTGTAGCTATATTGAATTGCATCTCACACATACGGAAGACCCAAGAAATGGGAAGTTTTGAGATTGTGCTATGCGGATTTACACAGAGGCTGAGGGCTGTTTTGGGATGACTGCTGCCCAGACCTTTTTCCATTGCAGTTCAGTGCTATTACAGTATGGCTACCGACTGAGGAGGCCCCAACTGTGGGAAAGTGACATGAAATAATACGAGGAGCCGCAAAGGCCAGGGAAGACTCTGTTAGTAGGGGGAGAACCTAGTCTGCTGGTTGATTCTGATGATAAAGATTCAACTCAAGGTGTCCTGTGAAAGCGGCCTCAAAAAAGAGGTTTGGGGTGATACTGTGGTTCCTTTCCACACCCAGCCACCCCGATCCCACTGACACCTATTTTGACCCAAGCAGGGCAAAAACTATTGTAAAGTGAAAGAATATTTCAATAAGGATCTGTGATTTTGGGAGGCCAGGCTTATTGAGTCATAATACACCCATAAGCCAACTTTATAGTTTGGAGTACTGTAGCGGGATTTTCTCCATATCTTAGAAAAGTACTTTCAGACTGTCCAGCAGACAACAGAGGTCTTTGTCAGGTAAACAGAGTGTTTTCCTCCCCTTTTATGAGACAACACGTGCAAGACTGACCACTGTAGACATGAGAAACATTCCCACTGATATTTGGCTTAGCACAGAGAGAAGGCCTCCTCACAGGAAGAGATCTGGTGCTGGGAAGAAAGAGGAGTTTCTGTGGTTTCATGGATGGGTGCTCTGACCTTGCTCTGTAACTCAAGTTGCTAGAGACAATATGTTAGTACCATCACTACATTTCTTAAAGGTGGTTGCCACAATGGGGCAAAAGTGATTGCCAGACATGGTCTCAAGAGTGAGGAGTGTATAGATTGTTACCTATCCAGATACTGTACTTCTGATTATGACTTTAAAACTGGAGTAGATTCAAATCAACTTTTTTTCCTACCTTTGCCCTGTTGTGATTTTATATTGCACATAGTGTAATCAAATATGCTATTTGTCAAGTGCTACAGTCAAATATTGGGCTATTATTTCCAGTTGGCATTGGAGGTTTAGAAATACAGCTGTGAAATATCCCCCCATGTGTATTTTTTAGAAAGAATTTTCAACTCAGGCATTTATACCATATAATTACAAGAATTTCAATTAATCCATAATTATCTGTGGTGTTATTATAAGTGTGTATACTCACTGGTTTCATTTTTGTTACAATACAGCAATTATTTTAGACCGTGTCAATGTAATTTTGCTTTCTCATCATGACAGATATTATATTTCTTTGTGGAAAAACATTAAAAATTGAAATCTATCTAGAAAATGCCAAGACACTCTGAGAATAACAATTATCTATTTTTTCACGACTCCCTTTTTTCAGCAGCATGAGAATGAAAATATGGTTAAATTTATATTATTTCTAACTAGTATAGAAAACAAAGGGCATTTTCTTTTATTTTAAATCTCTTAATTATATATGTATTGTATTGATAACATTGTTACTAACTAAATTCACGTTTTCTATGTATTATATCATGTAGGTGGCAGGTGCTGAGATACAACATTTAATAAGAAAAAGCTTTTGCTTCTATGGAGGTCGTAGTTCATTTTAATTTCAAATTTTTAAGTGAATTTGAAATTCTACATATATCTCTAAACCCATTACTACCACCCTAACCAAGTCTGTTATTATCTGCTGCCTGGACTACTGCAACAACCTTCTAAGGGGATTTCTAGCATCTGCTTTTGTCTCCCATCTATTTTGCAGATAGGATGATATGTACGAAATACAAATCTGATCAACTCCTTTGCTTGCTTAAGACTCATCTGTTGCTGTAGTTGAAATCCCAAAACGTCGTTCCAAAGTCCTCCATGGTAAGACCTCTGCTTAAGTCACCAGTCTCATTTCCTGTAATCCTCGCCCCTCTCCTTTTTTCCTGTCGTTCTTGTACTTTCCGTTACATCTTAGTTAGGAGCTCTTTTATCTTCACCACTTTCAGCATATGGCTTTCTCATCTAAGAATTTTCTTCCCTGTCTTTTTACCTGGTAAACTTTTCATACCTAAGTTCTTTTTTCTTAAGAAGAACTTCTTAATTCCCCTAAAAAGTAGATTAGGATCTCTTTTTTTATGTCCCCAGAGTTATATTTTATGTTTATCAATGTAACTTAATTTGTTTAAGGTATAATTTCCTTTCTGAATTCATTTTTTGTGATGGAATGAGGTTGAATATACTACACCCCATCCCTCTACTTATTGACATTCTCGTGTAAGGGAAACTTTTGATTCTTTTAAGTGACTTCACATTTTCAAGATGCGAAGAATCTCCCTCTGCAAAAAAATGACTCAACCTTGAAGTCTCAGCTCTTATTTTCAAGATTCATCTTTTTCTTGAGGATCACTCGTGAATTTCACACCTGGAAACACAAATTAAGTAATCTGCCAAAATATACAATAAAATTAAATCTAGAGCCTCTGATGTTGTCAGTGGAAAGATAATCTCTAATTTTAAAGGGATTGTGGGAAGAAAAGTGGTTGGACCTGAGAGCCCACTTATGGAGCGAGATGAACTGACGCCTCTCCCTTGAGAATCTCTAATTACCTCGGGCTTTGGGAGCTGGGAGAGCTCAATCTTTTCATTCACTTAGAATTGTTTTCCATAGCATCTATTTATAAGAAACATGCTATATTTTCATAAAAATAAGTTCATTCTTCACCCTGATACCATGATTGAAAGCATCAGTGCATTATGTGTGCAGTAGAACAACTTTGAACTGAAAACTTCACGTAAAAGCACAATATATAAAATAACGTGAAAGGAAATTTTAAGAAAAGAGTCTACTGATGGAAACGTCCATGCGTGTGTAGGCCAGTGGAGCCTCTGGAGCTTGACCTTATTTCTTTCCCTGTTGCTGTTCCTGAACCACGTCCGCAGAGCTACTGCATCCGTAGACATATCTAGGAGAGATTTGGGTGTCTTGTAGCCTGGGGGTGGTTAATTTCAGGCATAGATGTCACCACTGACCCTTCTCATGATTAGGCAGAGTTTCTAACACACCACATTCTTACCTTTTGAGCTTTAAGTTCACATAACCTCTGATTAATTTTCAACACGTACTTCATGTAGCCACTTCCATTAATTCACAATTGTCTTGTAAAGAAAGACCTATGTGTCATCTCTGATTAGTATAGAGTCCCTCATTTTACATGAGGTGAAGCAATGGCATACGGTGATAAGGTTTTCATAAAATCATGTTGGAAGGGAGTGGAATTAGAGAGAGGAATCTCACTGTGGTCTTCAATTCTCCTGTAGTGAATTCTCTACTCTCTCATGACTTTAGGAAGATTTTTCTCAAATATTCTTGTTTGAGGAAGTTGGTATGATTCACTTTGCAAGATATGATTTTTCTAATCTTATCTGTTGAGATATATGTATATCTTGAACGTTAATGAATTGACCACCTCATGGAAAAGATAATTCAAAACAAAAAGATTGGGCCATATTGTTTTCTCCCATTTTATGTAGAAAATATACATCCATTTTAGCACATGCTGGGTAGTGCTTTTTTTAAGAAGAAGGACTTCTATAGCTCAGTGTCATTATTAAATAATGATGAAGAAAATGCACTAACAAATTATAGCATAATCTTTTTTGTCCTCATCTGTGAACTTTTCCTGAGCGAGAGACCTTGCTCTATAAATGTGTTTTTCCGGGATCAATTTGCTGAATTTGGTTAGAACTACAATGATAGGGAGAAGCATGTCACATTAGGGTCAGAAATAGGAAAGAGGGTGGAATTTCAGGGGAATGGTTTGTTCTTGTGAAGGTGTAAACTTGAAAGAATTGAAGGCTTTCATTTTACAAAGTGATTCTAAGCCCCAGCGATACATTTTCTATTTCCTTTCCTAAAGCCTTTGGAAGAAATTTAAAGACTTATAGCTCTCCCT
The DNA here is from genome assembly GCF_037783145.1 of Equus przewalskii. Classification (NCBI taxonomy): domain Eukaryota; kingdom Metazoa; phylum Chordata; class Mammalia; order Perissodactyla; family Equidae; genus Equus; species Equus przewalskii. Next base: position 180,061,176 of record NC_091831.1, read on the forward strand.
GAACTTTACCTTGGTCTTTAAATGTAATGTCCTAATGTGAATAATCTTGGGAACATAAATATGTTGACAGCTTAATGCTCTGACATTCTATTCTCATTGTCTGATTTTATTTTCTTCTTTTCCACTGATGCTTGAGCATAATTACGAGCACTGCCTTAGAAAGGCATTATTCAAAACCCACAAAAGGCGATTTTGCATTAGGGAATTAAAAAGCCATTCACTTCAGAAAATAGGGAACCGACTTTGATTTTAAAATGATTTTCCCAAGCCCCTATCACATTTAAGAGAAGAATTTCTGTAGGGAATGTTTGGCAAATTCTCACATAAAATATCTACAGAATCACCAGGCTGCAGCGATTTGCTGGTGCATTCAGTAATGGAAGAGTTTAGTACCGACTTTATTTAAAAACTTATATAAGGAGTGAGGTAGATTTTGAGTATTCACCAGGGAACAGTACAGCATTAATGATTTGGTGGATAGCTTGACTATCAGCTCTTGAAATAATTATGTTTTGTAAATGGAATACACAAAGAACTCATCAGTAATTCTATGGTGTAGTAATGCGTACAGAAAGCTAGTACAGTGAGTTTTGGCATAAAAACTTATTTTCTGTAGTGTTATTCAAAAGGACACTATACTATTTGGAAAATTACAACAAATATACAGTCAGTACACTCTCTTTATAAAGCTTTTCTTAGTAACCATGCATTATATATCTCTAGTTTCCTGGCTTTATTTGCAGTCAAATAATAATTGTAAGACTTTTATGAATTTCCAATTGCAATAGATACTGTCTAAAGCAGTTTTGTAAAATAACCTTTATTATAGAAGGGCTACATAATAAAATTACCTTAGGAGAGTAATATAGGGAATATTCCAAAATTTTCAGGAGGATTACTTGAGGGAAAGTGCTCAGTGTGCTTAAGACCTTCATTTTTTTAAGATCCATGGCAGCGCCTTGGGGAGCAATTCCCGTCTCTTTCTTGTGACCAGAACAGTGTCCACCTTGAAGGCAGTGCAGAGTTGGGAGAGCAAGAGGAATTGTTCCGGGAACTGCCCTTACTTAAACGTCTCTTTTAAGCCAGTTGGCTACAGTAATTGAGGACTGCATTACTTCTTTTTTTTTCAAAATGAAAGAATTAATAGGTTAATGGTAATTAGGAGATGATTTGACATATAAACAGGATAACTTCTTTAACTCTTTTAATAAATTTTTTTCGTTTGCAACTTCAGAAAAATTATACTACGTTCTTGGACATTATTTTTGTGAAGAATCTAGAAATCATTTGTTGAATGGAATATAACTAGTTTACTCCTAATAGGAAACATGCTATTGCACTAAGAGAATGTAAAACACAGGTTAGTGTTGTATTTGTGCCCTAAGAGATGAAAAATTGACTTTAGAATTAGGCGTACCTGGGTTTGAATTCTAGTTCCACCACTTTTTAATTGTGAAGTTTTGTGTAACCTACTTGTTCTTTCTAAATCTCTTTTTATCTCTGTAAGTGGGATTAAAATTGTATCTAATAGGTCATTTATATGAATATTTTATGATAACAATCTGGTATTTCGTTGACTCTTTAGAGAAGTCATCCAGTAAATGGTAATTCCTGTTGCCATCACTTTTATTTATTACTATTATTATCATCATAAAATCATGCTGAATTATGAAATCCTTTTAGTGTCACAGGTCACCTCTAAGATGGAATTTGGACTTACCTGGTTTTGTGTTGCTACATGCATGTACAATACATACTATATACTATCTAAATATTACTATGTGTATAGTGGTCCATGCCCTATGCATATGTAAATAAGATAGAAAAGGATCGTTATGAGAAGTCTATAGGTGGTGAATACAAATGTGGTAGTAAAGATAAACTCGTGATAATCATGGCACTACCCTGCTTAACACTTCATTGGCTCCTAATTACTTAAAAATAAATTCCAGACATCTTTTCAGGACCCACATAGCCTTTGTCAACATGCTCCTGCATTGTCTTTCTATTCATATGTTTCTTTATTCAATCAGTGATTTATTTAATTAATCATCTGTCATTTAATAATTACACAAATGTTTTCTGATGGTCTGTTGTGTGTTAGGTGCTGAACTAGGTATTGGGAAAAGATCAATGAGTAAGACAAAATTGCTACTATAACTGATCCTGTGGTTTCACAGAGGTTGACATTCATTGAGACAAATGATAACACAAAATGATAAATGCCATCGCAGAGTCATGAACAAATTTATATGGGAAGACTGAAAGAGAATAATTACATTTACAAAGATAGTATAATATATGGTGAAAACTGGCAGTTGAGCTGGGCGTTCTAAGGTGAGTGGGACATTTTCAGGTAGGAAAATGAGGAAATAGAGTCAGAGTAGAGAGAATAGTATAGGCAAAAGTGGTATCTAGAAATGTAGAATGGTTCTGTAATATTGATTTAAAATAGGAAAAAATTGCAAGCTATCCCAATGCCCAATATCAGGAGAGTTTTAATAAATTGTGGTACATCCATATACTGCAATATTTAGCAATTGCTAAGGTTATATCAAAATGGGTAATTGATGGTAATGTAATGTTATGTTAACAGGTAGGAAGTTAAACTGATTATATAGTATGATAAATTTTATAAATATATACACTGGAAAGGCTAGAAGGAAAGATTATAATTTAATAATGTTTATCTTAGGTGGTGGAACTGTAGGAAATTTTCAAAACAAATTTAAATGCCCAACAGGTACATGAAAAGATTCTCAACATCACTAATCATCGAGGAAATGCAAATCAAAACCACAATGAGATATCACCTCACACCTGTTAGAATGTCTATCATCAAGAAGAGATAAGTGTTGGTGGGGATGTGGAGGAAAGGGAACCCTTGTATGCTGTTGGTAGGAATGTAAATTAGTTCAGCCACTAGGGAAACCAATATGGAGGTTCCTCAAAAAATTACAAATAGAACTACCATATGACCCAGCAATTCCACTTCTATGTATTTACACAAAGGAAATGAAAACAGGATGTCAAAGAGATCTATGCACTCCTATGTTTATTGCAGCATTATTTACAATAGCCAAGATACAGAAAAAAACTAAGTGCTTGTTAATGGCTGAATGGACAAAGATGTGTTATATATTTGTAATGGGACCTTATTTAGCCATGAGAAAGAAGGACATCTTGCCATTTGTGGCAACATGGATGGAGCTTGAGGATACTATGCTAAGTGAGATAAGTCAGACAGAGAAAGACAAATACTGTATGATATCGGTTATATGTGGAATCCAAAAAAGCCAAACTTGTGAAAACATAGAGTAGAACAGTGGCTACTGGGTGCTGGGGCTGGGGAATGGGAGAGAGAGTGTTTAAGGGTGCACACTTGCATCTAGTAGATAAACAAGTCCTGGAGGGCTAATGCACAATATAGTGACTATAGACAACAGTGTTGTGTTATGATCATCAAACTTGCTAAGGGACCAGATCTTAACTATTCCCACCACAAAAAAGAAATGATAATTATGCAATGTGATGGGTTGCGAACTATTGCTATAGTGGCCATCAAATTACAATATATAACTGCATCAGATAAACACATTGTATATCTTAAAATTACATGTTGTATGTCAAATATATTTCAATGAAAGAAGGGAATTTTTATCTTATTCTTTAAAATTTACCTATTTTTCAAATTCTCTACATTGACAATCAATTAGTCTCTATAATGCCCTATTATTTATGAATTAATTTTATAATTCAGGAGAAAAAATAAACAAAGTTATTAGTATTGAGTTAGGGGAAGAAATTGAGTTGGAAATTTAAGTTTGGTGATTTCATCTCATAGGGGACTGATAAAATTGAAGAGGTAGATTTGGACAATAAAAATGACCATGTTTATGGCAAGAGAGAATAGTCCTCTCTGAAATACACAGCCCAAGAAGAGAGGCAACAATTTAGTGTTGCTAGATCTGACCAGAGTGCCTGGATTTGAATCCCTTCTCTACCACCTGTTGGCCGTGTTCCCTTGGGCTGGCTATTTCAGCTCCCTGTTGCATCATAGAGTTGTGAAGATTTAATGAACTGACGTTTGTAAAGCACTTTGTGATCGAAGTAAGTACTATATCAGTCTTTTAAGTTAATAAGTAATTTTCATTATCTTGCCCCTCTATATTTTGTTTATTTTTTTTTAAAGACCAGTTAGAAAAAAGACTATCTGAATAATTTTAATAGCTATGGAACTACTGTATTATAAAACATTGGTGGATTCCAGTTTTTCACTATTATAAATAATGCTTATTTTATAATCTCTTCATCGAATGCAAGGGTGGTACAATATATAGAAATGCATCTGGATATTTTATAATATTAATAGGTGAAAAAATAATTATCTCTACAAATGTTAATGAAACATTTGAGAAACAATAACATTTATTTTTGTTAAAAATTCTTTGTGAAAAGGAACTGATGGATTCAGACTAAATACTGAAATATATCTCAAATTAAAAGCCAACATTTTCACATTGGTGAAACAGTGGAAGAATTCTCGTTACAATAAGGATCAAAAAGGATGACTCTTATTTCCACTATCATTTAACATTATTCCAACATTACTATGCCATGTAATTAGCTAAGAGAAAAAAACCAGGAATTTAATTAATGAGAAGAAACAGCCAAATTTTAATTATTTCTAAATGGTATGATTTATACTTGCTAGCCCAGGAGAATCAATTAAAAAACCTATGAGAAATGATAAAATAATTAAGGGAATGGGTATATAATTATTATCCAAAAATCTATACCCAACGGTAAATAATAATCAATTAAAATATAATAAAAAGTACTATTTGCAATAGCAACAATACCATGTATGTCACAAAATCCATAAAAAAACTACAAAGATGATGTATTAAATGAAATAAAAATTTTATCTTTCATTTCTCAAAAACCACACACAATATGAAGACGAAAGTAAAATATCAATAGAGGGAATATTGCATCACAGGTAATGACAAGGGAAACACATTCTTAATTTTCAAATCATTATAGAAAAGACAAACAGCCAAGTAGAAAAAGGAGAAAGGTATACTAAAAAGAAATCCCCAGGGGGAAAAATAACCAATGGCCCAAAATCCGAATATGGTAAACCTAACTCATAATGAAATGCATGCATATTAAGACAAGATCATGATACCATTTAAACTTATAAGATTGGCATAATTTTCCTTTTAGATGATAGTACTCAAAGATGGCAAGGGGGTAGAAAGATTGGGAGGGAAACTTGGCAGTATCCATCAAAATTTCACATGTATGTAATCTGATCCTGCGAGTCCAAGGCTAGGAGTTTAACTTAGAGACGTATACAAGCGTACAGCTGCGTACACAAAAATATCCAACAAGAGTCATCTAGCGTGGTGGGTAAGAGGTGCACTGTGGTTCTGGAACGTCTGAATGGGAATTCTAAGGTGACTTATTTGTCCTCTCTAAGGCTGTTCTCTTATCTGTAAGATGAGAAAAACAGTGATAGGTAAAACAGATGTTTGCTGCGAGGATTACAAAGAATATTAAATAAAAATGACAGTAGAAAAACAATCTAGAGAGAATGATTATAGCTTAAATTTTTTAAAAATCAAATATTTTGGTGGATCAAAAGAAACCACAAGGAGAGCCAGCCCTGGTGGTCTGGTGGTTCAAGTTCAGCGCTCTCACCGCTTCGGCAGCCCAGGTTTGTTTCCCGGTCATGGAACCACACCACTTGTCTGTCAGTTGCCATGCTGTGACGGTGGCTCACATAGAAGAACTAGAAGGACTGACTACTAGGATATACAATCACGCACTGGGGCTTTGGGGAGAAAAAAAGAAAAAAGGAAACACAAGAAGAGTAAAGAAAATCAGCCCCAAACTGGGAGAAGACAAAAAAATGTATATCCTCCAAATCAACAAGAAAAATAACCCAGTCAATTGGACAAAAGTCATTGTGTGGAAATCTGTCTCTCCTAGAGTACTTCTCCTTCTCCATGATGCTCTCTGACCCAGGAAGTGGACTTGTGTGACTCCATCAATAGGATTCCTAAGGTTTCCGTCCTCATAGTGATTTTGCTCAAGTAAGAGCTGAAGATAGTAGCGAGGGAAAAGAGTATTTACTCCCTGGAGGCCACTTCAGGCTCTGTCTGTTTTTGAAGGTCAGTGAATTTCTCAAGTTTGCCAAAATTACATGCTCCTTTTCTGAAAATCTCATTAGGTAGACACTGAAACTTTTTGATATTTTTCTCATTTCTCAACTTCAATTTTATGGTATTAATGTGATATTCAGGGATAATTTTTTAGGTTGCAATTCAAAGACATTAACTCTTTAACTATGTCCTTTCTGCCATTAAAAACCTAAGAAGATTTTTATTTAAGCAATTATATAGATATTTTTAAATTTATAGCTTTGTAACTGATGCTTTTCATAACTTTTTTCCTGCTTTATAACAGTGTGCTTCATCATAAATATGCTCCCTTCATCTTTGTGCACATATTAAATGCACTGATTTTACATTACTGTTATGATGACCCTATTAATTCTCTTTCCTTAGATGTAAGTTCTGTAAATTGTACTTGGTTCTGTTTTAGTGTCTTAGCTTTCTCCAAAATGTTGATTTGGGCCTTATATTCTGTTATCGAATTTTTTTGTTTTTTGGGTATTTTTTGAGGAAGATTAGCCCTGAACTGACATCTGAGCTCATCTTCCTCCATTTTATATGTGGTTCACCTGCCACAGCATGGCTTGATAAGTGGTGTGTAGGTCAGTGCCTGGGATCCGACCGGGAAACCCTGGGCCGCCAAAGTGGAGCATGTGAACTTAACTGCCAAGTGATTGGGCCAGCCCCTGTTATAGAATTCTTGAGGCTCCATCTGGCCAACTGAAGATTACTGTGATGCTTTCCATTTGCTTTCTACGTTTGGATTTTTTTTTTACAGCTTCTTGTCAACAGAGAGTTCTCCATCTGATTTGTAAGCATACTGGTAAATTTAACAGTTAAAAATATAAATTTTCTATCAACTTTCATCAGAAGTTCATAACTGTGTTTTTAGTCTTTTTTTCTCATCTGAGGGTCCGTCAGGGAGAGATTTTTGTTCTTATTCTGTAATTTCACACAAAATTGGGTCTTAACTGTTTAATTTTTTTCTCTTAAGTATCATCTGATTTGCATTGTGTTTAGAGTGTGTCTTTTGTACTATTTTTGATTTTTGGAATTTATTGAGATATCCTTTCTGGATTAAATAAAACATGTTTTAAATAAATAGAAATTAATTGAATCATTTTATGATTCAATTTAATACATTATTTAAAACATTTCAAAATAAATATTTCATGGTGATTAAAAATGATAGCCAAATAATTAGATTAATTTTAAGTTCTCACAGAAAGCATCATTTTTCAGATACAATCACAATATTCTATTTATATTGCATTAATATGGCAATGATATAGAAATACAGAGACTCAATTACTATATGTTTGTTTTAGGAGTAGGACATTCTGTCCTTCATAGCTATCTTAGAATGCTTTGGTGGTGACCATAATCCCTGATCTCAAAACCATTTCTGAAACCAATCTCTAGAAGGAAGACCTTAATAAGAAGAATGCAAGAGAGTTTCCAGAATGTCAGTTCATAAGTAACGCTAAAATATAAGTGAAATAATTAAAAATTAGTGCCATTACTTTTGATATAAGTATTGCTTTTGAGAAACATTAAGCTTTGTTTTGTGGCTTATTTGTCTGAGCATAATACATATTAAATTAAAATGGATTTTGCTATGAAATTTTACTTTAGGGAACAATATTGTTATTGTGTTAATTTTTTAATGGTAATTAATGGAATTCTTCTTACTGGCTGAAGCATTTACAGCCATATGATCTCTATGGTATATATTCCTTGACCAGTCAAACCACAAACATTAAAAGAAAAAAATCTTGGGCAAGCCATGATGGCCTACTGTTTAAGTATGGTACACTCAGCTTCGGTGGTCAAGGGTTCAGTTCCCTGGTACCATCTTACACCTCTCATCTCTCAGTGGCAGTGCTGTGGCAGCGGCTCACATACAAAGAGAGGAAGATTGGCAGTGGATGTTAGCTCAGAGTAAATCTTCCTCGGCAAAAAAAAAAAAAAAAAAGCCTACAAAAAAAAATCTCACCAGTAGCATTACACCTTTTTCGCTTGAAGCAAAACTTTGTGAGACTCTGTAGAAAGAAGAAGGAAATACATTGAAGAAGTCAGTGGAGAGATTCAGTTTCAACAGAGATACAAGAAAATTTGGTACTTCATCCTTTAATTCTTTGTGGAAAATAGACATACAGGCTATAAAAGAATCCTCAGGGCGTTGTAAAATGGTCTTCAGAAGTCAACAGACAAAGTTGTAATGGTAGTAGAGTTGTTAAAAGTCTGACTGGGTAAACCATTTGGGAATAGAGACCATATAATGAGTAATAATCTTTCAAAATAATGGGCAGGATGACCTAATGAGACATTTCCATTTCCAAAGTCTATGAACCCTACAGTTTCATTGCACAAAGCAAGAATTTTGTCAGTAGGACTTACATGGGGAAATCCCATGCATTGCTTTGAAATTCATGGGCTAGCGGCCTAGCCAACAGGGTAATGATGTGTAAAGGCAATTGAAAGCCTAATGAAATTGGGCTTCTGTGTGTAATGGGAGAAAAATATAATTTTATTGTCCACTCTAAGTTGTACGTTGTTACGGATGGACCCATATATTTCCCATTTAGATAAAAGTTAATTCCTTTCTGGGATAAATAATTGCCTCATTGATCAATATCCACCTTCATAATGATTGTGAATAAAAATAATGAAAATATTAAATCCTAACTGGTGCTAGCAAAATTTTATTTGCGGAAAATGGTTTATCTTGTTCAAAAATTTCACTTTTAGAGTAAATACTGAATTTATCAGTCTAAACAGTAAAAATTGTTACCTGTAAATCTTTGAATTCTCTATCATGCAGACTATAACTTAAAACTTAAATTTGTTCCTGCAGAACTTATATTGTCTTTTTATGAATCTATTTTCCTGGAAATTTTTCATCACGGTAGTGTGCTACTGCACTCTGTTTCAATGTTCAGAAATTCCCCCAGTTATCTATTAATATGCCTTTTTTGTTTACCAAATATTTTTTATATCACACACAAATTTTTTCACAGGCACAGTTCTTTGACAAAATATTTGGGTTTTTTTTTTTTGCTGAGGAAGATTGCCCTGACCTAACATCTGTGTCAGTCTTCCTCTATTTTATATGTGGGTTGCTGCCACAGCACGGCTGCTGACAAGTGGTGTAGGTCCATTTTGCAGGCTGGGGGACCAAACCCCAGCCTGCCAATGGAGCATGCCAAACTTAACCACTGGGTCACAGGGCTGGTCTCATGAAATAAGCATTTTTCTTAGTAATTGTTTTTTTACATAATTTCAAACCTAGGCTGAAATTGCAAGAATAGTACAATGAAACCCTAAATACTCTTACCCAGATTCAACATTTGTTTATATTTTGCTCTATTTCTATTTGCTTTATCATTCTCTATCTATACACACACACACACACACTGATACACACACGCAGCTCTTAATATAGTTATATATTTTTCTGAATCACTTGCAAGTAAATTGTAGATATAGTTTCCCTTTGCCACTAAGTATTTCAGTATGTATTTCCTAAAAAGGATATTCTCTTACATAGCCATACTATAAATTTCAAACAAGAACTTTTATACTGATAGAGTGTAAAAGTTTCTTACAATATTAGTGATGAGAATTTTCATTGTGCAGTTAAAGTCTTTTTAATATAATTTGTGAGTAGATATTTTGAGATTCTATAAATATCCTATTACTCATCAAACTTTTATCCACTTTTTATAGTATTCATTAATGATTTTCTAACTCCATAATTCCTTCTATACTAGTTGGCATTCTACTCTAGGGAAGAAATTTTCCTTCTCCATCCTTTATATGTCTATATATCTCCATAGTATCATGGAATCTTACTTTATTTTATGGATAACAATCCATTGCTATAGTTATTTATTTTGACACTCAAATTTTTCCAGATTTGGACAATGGGAACTCCTTCAGACCGCTTCCCATGTCCTTTTGAGAGGCTTCCACGACTTTTAGGCTCAAGATAAGTTCCAGGCTCTTCTACTTTCCCTATCCTAGCCTTGAAATTGGCTATTTTGCCAAAAGATACCTGCATCCTTTTAGTGGATAATGGTATTTTGAAACCAAGGTCCGAACATTAGGTGTGCTAACCGCCAATGATGGATCATTGCCTCTATGCCCTAATGGTGAAATAAATTAAGATCTCTGAATGACGCATGTTTGTTCTTACTGGTACCGTTGCTTTTAGGACCACTCAGTGGACAGAGCTGTTTGTGTGTGGTTCTGGGTGTGTGTATGCACAAACTTATCTAATTTCTTTCTCTCTCCATTGATTGACTGCTAGATAGGAAGACAGATAGATAGGTACTTACATACGTACATGCACACATACTGGCATTCCCTACTCCATTCCAACCACATTGGGTAAATTTTAGTCAGCCTAATTTTCACATATGTGACTCCTTTCTCAAGCAATGGCAAACTTGGCTCACCTCGTCCTCAATGTTTTTACCTATTTGTTCAAACGTATGTTTATAGTTATTTTTAGGTACATAGAGAGAAATTCACAAACCCGACTTATCGTCTTTATTGTATCAGCAAGGCACACACCTGCGTGACCCACCCCCTCACACTGTAGCATAGTTCTCTCACCTGAGTCACAACCTTTGCGCCACTTCCCATCACCCCACCCCAATGAGAACAATCATTTTCCGAATTTGTTCATTATAGATCAGTCTTTCCTGTTTTATAATTTAATGTAAATGGAATCCTACAGAAACTACTCTTTTGTATTTGATTTCTTTTACTCAGCCTAAATCTTGGAGATTCATGCATGTGCTATCAGTACAAATACTGGTTTTGTTCCCTCTCTCTCTGAGTAGAACTCCATTGTATCATTGTGTGAATATACCCAAGTTTATCTCTTCTCCTGTAAACTTGGGTTGTAGTTTGGAGCTATTCTAAGTACAACTACAAACATTCTTCTAAAAGCTTTTCTGTGAACTTGTGTTTTAGTTTTTCTTGAATAAAGTCACAGAGCATATATCTGATGGACAGTAAAAAACCAAAAAATATTCTTTTCTAAGTGTTTGTATCATTCTGCAGCCTACCCACAAAGTATGAGTCTCTATTGCTGCACATTTTTGTCAATATTTGGAATTGTCAGGCTTTTTGGTTTTAGCTATTCTAAAGTGTGAGTACTGGCGTCACATTGTGGTTGTCATTTGCATTTTCATGTTGATTGGTGATGTGGAGAGCTTTTTCATATGCTTATTGGCCTTTGTATATCTTCTTTTGTAAATTGTCCAAGTCTTTTGCCCATTTAAAAAAAATTTGTGTTGTCTTTTTATATTGTTTTATGTGTTCTTTATATAACCCATCTACACCTGAGAATATTTTGTCCAAGTTTGTGTTGACTATTCATTTTCTTAAGCATGTTTTTTGTTTTGCCAATTTAAAAGAGTTGACAAAGTTCTACATATTTTTTTTAACGGTATTGCTTTCTGTTTCTTTGTCTGCCCCAAGGTGGCAGAGATATTCTTCAGTGTTTTCTTTGAAAACTTTATGCTTTTAATTTTTATGTTTATTTCTATAATTCTTATCAAAGGAAATTTTTTCAAAGTAGTGAAATAGGAATCAAGTTTCTTCCTTCCTTCCTTCCTTCTTTCTTTTTTTCATATGGATATATTTCCAGCACTATTTGCTGAAAAGATTTTCTTTTCTGTATTAAACTGCTTTGATGTCTTTGTTGAAAATCCATTGACTGTATATGGATGAGTCTATTTTTAGACTCACTGTTCGGTTCTGTTGTTCTTCCTGTCTGTCCTTGTGTCGACACCATACTATCTTAATTACTGAAGCTTTATAGTGAGTCATGAAATCAAGTAGGCTTCATTATTGTTCTTTTCAGTCATTTGGAAACTCCAGGTCCTTGGCATTTCCAAATATTTTCTGGTTCAACTTGTTAGTTCCTACTGAGAAACCTGCTGGAATGTTGACTGAGATGATATTGAATCTATCAACCTATTTGCGGAAAATTGACATCTTATGTCTTCCAATACAGAAGTATAGAAGACTATTTATTTAAATCTTCTTAAACTACATTCAGAAATGTTCTGCGTTTTTTACTGCTGAGATCTTGATAAATTATTTGATAAATTTTTTAACATATTTTATAAATTATTCCTAATGATTTTTTCAGATTATTGTAATTTGACTGTTTTTGAAATTTTATTTCCATTGTCTACTGCTAGTGCATAGAAATATAACTGATTTGAAATATTGTCTATTCTTTGATTCTGTTAAATTGAATTAGAAATTCTGGTAGTTACTTTGTTGATTACTTGGATTTTATATACAAACAATCCTGTCATCTGAAAATACAGGTTTTTTCAGTCTTCATGTGTTTTATTTCTTCACATTGCACTGGGTTAAACATCCAACACAGTGTTGAATAAAAGTGTTTGAGTAGGCACGTCCTTGCAGCATTAGCAATTTAGGAGGAAAGCATTCAGCATCTCACCATTAAGTGTGATGTTGGCTGTAGGTTTTTCATGTATGCCCTTTATTAGATTGAGGAATTCTTTTTTTCCCCTTTTCCTAGTGTGCTGGGGAATTTTTCTTTTCAAATCATGAATGGACTTTGACTTTTATCCAATCATATTTTGGCATGCATTGAGGTAGCCTATATTTTTTCCCTTTATTCTGCTAATAAGGTGGACTTCATTGATTCACCATTGAACCATCATCTTAATTCCGAGATAGACCCCACTTGGTCATGATACACAATCATGTTATATGTTGTGGTAGCCAGAATAATATCCCAAAGATGCCCACATCCTAATCCCTGAAGCCAATGAATATGTTACCTTCCATGGCAAAAGGGACTTTGCAGATATGATTAAGTTAAGGATTTTGAGATGGGGATGTTATTCTGGGTTATCTGAGTGACTCCAATGTAATCACAAGGGTCCTTATAAGAGCGAGGCAGGAGGATTAGAAAAGGGGATGTGACCAAGGAAGCAGAAGTCTGAGTGATGTGGGGCCCTGATACAAGGAAGACAGGCAGCCTCAGTAGCTGGAAAAGATGAGGAAATGGCTTCTCCCGGAGAGCCTCTAAAAGGAGTGCAGTCCTGCTGAAGACCCACTTCAGACTTCCTTCCTCCAGAACTGGGAGATAGTAAATTTGCGATCCTTTAAGCTTCTGAACTTTTAGTAATTTGTTACAGCAACAATAGTAAACGGATAGATATATTTTTGGTTCTGATTTGCTAATATTTTGAAAAGGATTTTTTGCAATTATACCTGTACTCATAAGGGCTACTGTTCTTTACATTTTTACTCTTTATTACTTTGTTAGGTTTTAAGGTTATGGTGGCCTCACTAAGCAAATCTGGAAGGTTTCCTCTTCCCTTATTACCTAAAAGTGTTGGTTTAAAATAGGTATTTCTTTCTTTCTTTAAGATTTGGTAGGTTCATCAATGAAACATTTTGGTGTGGGTTTGCTTTGTTAAACGATTTTGAAAATGAATTTAATTTACTTAATAAAGTGGTTTTCCAACTTTAAAAAAGGTTTTATTGAGATATAATTGATATATAAAAGGTTGCACATATTTAATGTAAACATTTTGATGAGTTTGAACATACACATACACCCTGCATCATTCTCACAATCAAGGTACTAAACATATCCATCATCTCCAAAAACTTCCCTGTGTTCTGCTGTGTTTGATTTTTTTTTGTCTCTTGGGGGTGAGATCACTTAACTTGAGATCTATCCTCTTAACATACTTTGCAGTGCATAATCCTGTATTGCTAATACAGATACTGTGCTGTGCTACAGATCTCTAGAACTTATTTATCCTGCGTTACTGAAACTTACAGCTGTTCAGCAACGATCCCCCATTTCCCCCCAACCTCTGGCAACTACCACTCTATTCTCTGCTTCTATGAGTTTGATCATTTTAGATAACCTCATGTAAGTGGAATATTGCAGGATTTGACCTTCTGTGAGGTCGTATACTTAGAAACACTTAGTACAGTGTTCTCTAGATTCATCCATGTTGTCTCAAATAACTTTATTACACGTAAGAGTCACCTTCGGGACTCATTAGAACACAGATTGGTAACTCCCACTCCCAGAGTTTCTGATTTGGTAGGTTTGCAGTGGGGCATGAGAATTTGCATTTCTAACATGTTCTTAGGTGATGCCAATGCTGCTGGTCCACCACTTTGAAAACCGCTTCTTTAAAAAGATAGGGCTTTTTGGTAAATTGTATTTTTCAAAGAATCTGTCCTTTCATGATAGTTGTCCAATTTATTGGCATAAAGTAGTTGATTATATTTCCTTATTATTTTTATTGCCCATAGAATCTGTAGGGATGTCCCATCTTTAACTCCTCATAGTGGTAATTTTCATTTTCTTTCTTATGTCCTTAATCCGTCTTGCCTAGGGGCTTATCAATTTTATTATTCTATTCAAAGAACCAACTTTTGGCCTTGTTGATTTTCTCTACTTTTGTTACATTGCTTTCTGCTCTTATTTTTATTATTACGTTTGTACTAATTTGGATTTCCTTTTCTTTCTTTTTCTTCTTAATGTAGAAGACTAGGCTGTTGATTTCAGACCTTTCTTCTTTCCTGACATACATATTTAAAGCTCTAAATTTCCTCTAAACGTTAATTTAGCTGCATCCTACAAATCTTGGTATGTTGTATTTTCATTATCATTGTGCCAGAAATATAGTCTTCCATCCACGTGTTCTCTAGAAGTGCTTTAATTTCCAAATACTTGAAGCTTTTCTGTCTATTGGATTTTTGTTGATTTCTAGTTTAATTCTGCTGTCAGAACATATTAAGTAAGATTTCTTAAAATTTATTGAATAGTATTTTGTGGCGCAGTGTATGATTTACCTTGACGAATGTTCCACATACACATGAAAAATTGTACATTCTACAGCTGTGTACAGTGTCCTGTGAAAGTCAGTTATAGCAAGGTAGCTAATGTTGTTCATATAGTCTATATCATTACTAATGTTTTGTTTAGTTGTATCAATTAGTGAGAGAGAGCACTAAAATATCATATATGTGGATTTATCTATTCATTTCTAGTTCTCAGTTTTTTGTCATAAGTATTTTGAAACGATTAATCACATATACATTCACGATTGCTATGTCTTCCTTATGAATTTACCTTTGTATTTTTATATCTCTTTTCATCTTTGCTAACAGTACTTGCATCAAGGTCTACTTTATCTGATATTAATATGGCAACTCCAGCTTTCTCATGTTTATTGTTTGCATGGAATATCATTTTTCACCATTTTACTTTCAACCTGTATCCATCATTATATTTAAAACACATCTACATCATATAGCATATAGTTGTGTCTTGCTATTTAATCCAGTATGACAATCTGCGTCTTTTAATTAGAGTGTTTAATCTACTTATATGTAATACAGTCATTGATTTGTAGGATTTACCATTTTGCTAGAGGTATCTCTCTATGTCTCTCTCTGTCTCTGTCTCTCATTCATTCAATTTTCCTCTGTTCTTCTTTCCTGTCTTCTATTGAATTGCTTACTTTTATTTTAGCATTCCATTTTAATTCCTCCAATGGCTTTAGCTATACTTTACATTACATAATTTTTTTAGTGTTTCCCTTAGGGATCACAATATGTGGCTTTAATTTATCACAGGCTAACTAGACTTAGTATTTTACCACTCCGGGAAGATGTGAGAACCTCGCCACAGTGGAGTTCCATCCAAACTTTGTGCTATCTTTGTCACATATATTACCTTTACATATAATACAAACTTTACAATATAGTGATACGTGTGCCTATGTGTGTGTTGCGTGTGAGTGTTGGAATATATATATTCTAACAGACATAGACCTTGTTAAATTAAAAGGCAAATAATATGCACTCTTTTATTATTACTCACGTATTTGCAATTTCTGCTGTTTTTCCTTCCTAGACATTAAAATTTTCATCTAGCGTCATTTCTATTCAGCCAGAATTCTAAAATTTCTTTTAGAATTTCCTTTACTGCAGGTCTGCTGGCAATGAATTACCTTAGTTTTATTTTATCTGAAAATGTCCTATTTGAGCATCTTTGTTGAGTATTTTTGTTGGATATAGAATTCTGAGTTGGCAATATGTCCTTACAGCACGTAAATATATTTTATTCTATTCTGGCTTATATCATTTCTTATATTTAGTCAGCCATCATTCATGTTTCTCTATGTGTAATGTGTAGACTTTCCTGTGTATGTATCTGCTTTCAAGGTTTTCTGTTTATCTTTAGCCTTAGCATTTTGGTTCTGTCACGTTTAGGTGGATGTTTTTTGATTTATGCTGCTTGAGTTTGCTAAGCTACTTAGATTGGCAGGTTTGTGTTTTCACTGCTTTTGAGAAGCTTTCAGCCATTATTTCTTCAAAAAATTCTGCCCCATATAATCTCTATTTCTCCTCTCTCTCTCGAGCTAGAATCATACTTACATTCGACTGCTTGATATTGTACCATAGGGGACTGAGGCTTCCTTCATTTATGTTCAATCTTTTTTCATCATTTTTCAGATTGGATGATTTCTATTAAACCATCTTTATGTTCACTTATTTTTTCTTCTGTCGTTTCCAGTCAGCTGTTAGGTTCATCTAGAATCAGATATTATGCAGGAAAAATTTTAGAATTTTGAGTTTTTAAATACCGTGTTCATGTCTCTGTTGAAATGTCTCATCTCTTCATTCACTATGACCACATTTTTCCTTAAGTCCTTTAATATATTTAAATAGCTGCACTTCTTCTGTCTGCTAACTCCAACATCTGAGTCATCTCATGATTATTTTCAATTGCAACTTTTTCTCTGCATTTGAGTCACATTTTTTTCTGTTTCTTAGTGTGCTTTGTAATTTTTGAGGGTTTGCTGGATCTTGTAGATGAAACATTCTAAGGAATACGAATTATGTTCTCTCTCTTTAAAATTTGTTCTAGCAGGTAGTTAAGCCACTAGCAGATTATTTTTGTCTGGTCTTATTCTTTGTTAGGGTGGGTCTATTGCTGTCTTGAATTTAGTCCTAGTAGGTGCCTTACTCTGGGACATGGTTCTTTGCTAAGGAGTAGCACTTACTAGGTCTTTCCTGAGTGTCTGAGGTGCTCAGTGAAGTCTCTCACGATGGGTAGGCTGGAACTCCAATGTCTTTCAGAACTGCTGAACCTCTGCTATTTCCAGTTTTGCCTGTGTACGTACAAGCGCTGCTTGAGCAAAGCGTCCATAGTGATTACCCCGTGCAGTCTCCTGAGATGCTCCACCCCCATCTCCTCAGGTAAACTGTCCTGCCAGATCCAGTTACTCAGCAAACCTGGAACTCCTATCTTGGACTCCTCATCTCATTGAGACTTCTGATCAGCTCAGGATCCACTTCCCTGCTCCTTACACAGCAAATGGCCCCAGGGAGAAAGCTAGAGCAAATGGTCATGTGACAATCATGGGGATCACTTTTCTGTGTTCTCCTTTTCTCAAGTGTAACAGCCCTATGCTTTTGTTGTTCAGCTTGAGAACAGTTACTGCGCACATTTTTTCGTGGGAGAGACGGTCCAGTATTAACGACTCTGTCATGGTTGGGAGCAAAAGTCAAGTAAGAACTTTTAAAAAATTGGCTTGTGAAAAGGTGCACTGATTGTTTGTTAATATGAAAACAATGCCTTTTGGATATAATAGTTTTTTAGTATATGTCTGTTGACAACAAAATACTAAATGCCCCAATTCCAATATAAGTGGGCTAGAAGAAGAAAGGGAATAATTTATTTCCACTTTAACATATTCAAACAAAATTTAAAAGTACGAAAGTTAAAATTTCCTGGCTGCTTTTCTTTTCTTTGTTAGAAGGTACATGGTTATTACATGTGCTTCAGTTTAGCAGAAACAGGTGGTAGTGGCATCCTTCTTGCTTCATTGTAGCCAGCAGGATGTTTCAGGAAGACAGGTGTATCAGGTCTCCTTGTCTGCACAGAATCACCTGGATTTTACACATGCAAGACAGCACCTCAGGTTTGTGTTCCTGTTAGAAACTTGGATTTATTCAGATGATATTGGTGCTTAAGCACTAATGCATTCCATTTGCAAAATGTCGCCATTTACACATTCAAATAGGTGCTCCACACATCCATCAAACCATTAAGCGCTGTTATCCCCCTTTACTACTTTTGCATGTGGGCTGCCAGCAGCCTTTCAAAAACGTGCCATTTGAATCACACTGGAATTTTTATTAGGTGGATTATTAAAACTCTATCTATCTGCTCTGTTTTTAAACAGGCATCGTATTAGCCTAGGTTTATTTACAAATAATAATTGTAAATTCTTTGTTGGGATACTTTATTTCTAATTGGTAAATTACAGTTATAATTAGTGACCTTTTTAAAAAAAGAAAACTAAAAATAGGAGTATAATTAACCACTTATATGTTGTCTTCGGTGGAATTCAAAAGGCTATTTTGATCCCTCCTACTAACGATACGTAGGTGGAATATTGGCAGCTGGGGGGAGCTCCAGAACAGGTGGCTGAGTGAGACATGGAGGTCAGACTTCCTTATTGGTTTAGCTGTCTGTCAAGAGAACACTGAAGAAAAAGTGTAAGTTACAGCTTTCTGTCTGCTGCCTCCTGTTTATGCTATACCAGGTCAGCTCTTCTACTGTGTCGTAATCATTTCTGAGGTACATGTGAAGAACATTGCTACTGATAGTAATTATGATGCTGGTATTTGTGAATGACAAATCAGGGTGGATTGAAGGTTGTCCTATAATAACACTTTCAGTTTCTTGCATTCCCACGTGAATGCTTAGATGGTAAGGAAAGAAAGAATTATAGCAGGTGGCTGGAGGTTACCCATAATCCTCAGTCAGCCATGGGACATATCCTATACATAAGCGTCATCAATCATGTGTGTCAGCAGAAAAATAAATATTTAAAGAGAGATGTTCTATGGTGAGATGCTTGTACACAAGGATGATCTCATTTATTTTTGGATCCCTTGTGCTTGGCCACATAGTAGTTAGTCAATTATTTTTTTAACAGATAAATGTATATAGGAATAAATGAATATAAATGCGTTTGGAAATTCTGACTTTGTATTGGATGAGAACTGTTTTATATATTTTATTGATTTAGATCCTATGAAATAATCCATAGTCAGGAAGAAATGTTCCAAATTGGCTTCTATCTTGAAGATTAATTGCTCATGATTCCCTGCTTTTGACTAATTTTATAATAAAGTAGTCTTTAGGGAGGCTTGTCCATCTAAAGCTTGATGCACATGTACCCAGCAGGATGCTCTGTAATAATTACTAGCTACCAGCCTGAAGTGGCTGATTGGATCTATCATACTATCAATATCCTACTGAAACAAGCAACAGACAAGTACTAATGTCTATAAAACATGCTTTTTTAAAAACTGTAAAATCTGAAATAATGATGACACATGGATTGTTGATCTGGGCTAAGTTTTTATGTGGAAACACTTATTTTAAAAAAGAGCTATTGCAATCTGTAAAGCTATGGGACGTCTCTAGTTGTCTAGCAAATGGGCCAGGTATTTGGGTCATTTTAGAAGAGAAGAAATTGAAGCAATTTTTGTTTATATACCCATAATAAATCTGAACTGTGAGGTTAAGAGGTCAGGAAAATATCATTCTCTTCTTAATGATTGCTATATTTTAAAGGCTGCACATGAGCTATAGACACTTAATTGGTAATAGATCTTAGCCAGCACATTCATCTGAGGTAACATGCTCTCAGTTCATTTGCATGACACTATTTTTGTTTCATTTTGGATTTTTTTTGTTGTTACTGATGTGATCCATTACATATCCAGCTTACAAAAAGGAATGAATTTCTCAAAAGCAGTTCATAGATTTGTAAAATAATGCTGAAAATAAAGTAAATACTACAATTTTGAATAACATTTTGAATGTATTGGCAAATGAAATTCAGTGTGAATATAGAATGTGAATTTAAATTCACATTTGGTTCATCTTTTAGTGTGTAGACTTTGCTCAAGCAATCGAAACAGAAACATGAAAAAGAAAGTATGATTACTCTAGTCACACAGTCAACAGCTCCAGTGTTTATTGAGTGTGTACTACCTACATGCACCGTTATAGATACTAAGGATGAAGCAATTAGAAAACAATCCTAACTCTTATGGAACTTCTATTCTATTTATGGAAGAAAGATAGTGAAAATATTTTTAAAATATATATATATCAGCTAATAATATTTTAGATGGTAATAACTACTACGAAGAAGATTCAAGCAGAATAAAGGAAATAATGAATGATGGAGATGGGGGTGCTATTATATATAGCATGGCCAGGGGAGTGGCTCTGCTGATGTGACATTGGAGCAGAGACCTGAAGGAAGAGGGTGGACACTCGAAAGCAGAAACTTGCAGGTAGAGGGAAGAGCACGCACAGTGGCCCCAAGGCAGCAGTGAGCTTGGCGTGTTTGAAAAACAGAAAAGCCGATGGATATAGCTGGAGTCTACTCTAGAAAACTGACGTTAAATAATAACAGGCAAATAATTACTTAATTGCCGTTGTACTAAGTACTATGAGAGAATAACATCGTGTCCAAATAGAGAGTACGTAACCTGAGTGTAGCTTGAATGGCATGGGATACTCCCTAAGAAAGTAACTTTCCAGTTTGAACATGAAGTAGGAGGAAGAGTTAACCATAGATGGGTTCGAGGAAGAACAGGGTGATTTTTCTTGAAAGAGAAAACAATTCGTGTTGAAGTCTAAGGATGGAAAGATTGAGAGATCCCTCTGTGGTTGGAACATGGCGTGTGAAAGAGAACGTGAAAGCATATGAGACTGGAAATATGAGGAAGGAAGAGATATGTAGATAGAGATTCATAAGCCGTGTTAAGAATTTGGGCTTTTTCTTAAAGGCAGTGTGTCAGCAATTGGTTTATATTGGGGAGAGGAGAGTGACATGAATGGAGTTGCAATTGTTTTTTCTTTTTTTTTATTGAGGAAGATTTACCCTGAGCTAACATTGGTGCCAATCTTCCTCGATTTTGCATGTGGGTTGCCAGCACAACATGGCCACCACCAAGTGGTGTAGGTCTGCCCGGAAACTGGACCCAGGCCAGCAAAGTGGAGCACCCCAAACTTAACCACTAGGCCGTGGGGCCAGCCCCTAGACTTGCATTTTAAAGCAATACTCTGAAGGCTTGATGGGAGGGTGCTTTGAGTGTAGCCTCTGGCAATTCTTGATCTTGGAGGTGGCTTGGTGGAAGCAGTGGCATGGCAAAACACACAGTAATAAATTTAGACCTGGTTTAAATTATTAACTTTTAAAGTTGAAGATCTGGCTGGTCATGATATACGGGTCTGTTAACTCTTCATCTACAGACTGTTTAGCAGTGAAACAGTCTGTCAGACTTTGACCATGTGCCAGATTACGCCTTAGGTAGAGAGTTTTTCGTCTTTTTGTGTGTATATCTCTGAGGAGTTAGAGCAGTGGAGTCCGTGAATTTACTCGCATGAAGTTTAGATGACAGTCATCAGGATGGAATTCTTTGGGGTCCTTTAAGAAAGAGGGGGCTGAGAGAGGAGAGAGGAACACAATCAGGGCCCAGGAGACAGAGGAGCAGCCACTGAAGGAAGCCGAGAGTCCCCGGAGACTTCAGAAAGCAATCAGAAGGGTGAGCTGTCACAATGCCATAAAAGTGAGATCATTATTATTATTGTCTTTTGTGAGGAAGATGATCCCTGAGCTAACATCTGTGCCGATCTTCCTCTGTTGTATGTGGGATGCTGCCACAGCATGGCATGACGAGCAGTGCTTGGTCTGTGCTGGGGATCCGAACCTGCAAACCCTGGGCCATTGAAGCCGAGTGCATTAACTTAACCACTATGTCACTGGGCCCATCCCAAAGTGGGAATTTTAAGAAGGAGCAGGAACTCTCCATTGCTGAGTGCGGAAGAGAGGGCAAGAAGACAGAGGAGAAAATCCAAAAATGCCTGTGGATATTTCAGAGAATCATGGATTTAGGGCAGACATAATATATAATTTTTGAAGTCTTATGGAAAAGATTAAAAACATCGACAGCAGAATTAGAGCACAATATGCTAATCATATTTTGTCCAAGGGTCTCTTTAAATCTAATTTCATAAAGACTTTATCTTGAGAATTAAGTTTTCTTAATAAACTTTATTTTAGAAATAAAAAGTTGCAGAATTTGACCCTATTAGCTATAAAATTGAAATTGAGAAGAGCATCAAAAATGTTTTTCATCAATACCTAGTTCAACTTCTCTTATTTAAACATGCTAATTTCTAGGCTGGGTAAACAGCTTGGCAGTTCTAGCTAAAGCTCCAATATGAATCCAGAGAAAGAGGTACGCCAGGATGAAAGTGGCCTCTTTTTCAAGTCATGTCATTCAGTATAGAGTCGGAGTTATGCAATGTCTGCTGTGCTATGGAAAGGAAAGGCACATCCATTCTGACTAACTCGTCTCTACACAGGCAGGTAGAATCACTCCTCGGAAAAAAAAATGGTACGTCTTATAAAATCCTTCACAATTGTTCTATTCTATTGATCTACTAGATATAGATTGTTCTGTTATATTAACCTAATAGAATAGAATTAATCTATTAACAGAATCTTTTCTATTAATTAAAATAGAAACATTCTTATGTGTAAGTAAAAGTAGGATGCCTGCTAGAAATGTATTCAGAGATAATAGTAAGGCTCAGTTATCCAGTGAAGCATCCCACAATTTGTTGTTTTGTACTAAGAATTTAGTCTTTTCAAAAATTAAATGAGACGCTCTGGTTCATTTGAAAATGCTCTGGGCTGATAATTAGAAAACTTATGTTCAATGAAGAGCTTTGCTCTTCAGCAGCTAATTTCCTTGGGCAAGTCGTTCAATCTCTCTGAATCTCCATCTTCTAAAACTAAAGCTCAAAGGATGATGGTTACGGTGAGTCTAAAGGTATTTCTCTAAAGAGCTTAGCATCAGTATGCGAGCTGGTGAGGGGGTTGGGGGAGGAGTAGAGATACTCTCAGCCCTTTTCAAAAACTTCGCTTATTTTGGGAACTTTACAAGATTCAAAGGTAAAGGATCAGCTCAGAGGAGAATCAGTTTGTGGTATTAGCTCCCTCTGGTTCTAGTTTGGCGAAGAGAAGGTTCTGTGATTGTCAGGAGGGTGCACTCTCCCTACCAGAATGGGGAGATTTAGAAGGAAACTGAAGGTTTCCTTCCTAGAAGGCTGCCCAGCCCTCTCAGAGACAGTAAATCTGGATAAGTGACACTGATGGCCTGGTTTGTGAACTGGGAGCTGGTACACACAGCTCCATGCAGATGGGCCCCCACCGAGCAGAGGGTGACAAACCCTCTATGTTTGCTCCTTTTTCCGTCCAGATTGTTTGCAAGATTTATCACTTTGGGATGTTGGGGCAGTTTTGTAGAGTTCAGTGGCTGTACATCTCTTCAGGAATTATAAACACTTGAAAGCTTTCAAATCTTAGTGCCAGTACATGTATCTGCACGCTTCCCTCTGCCTCCAGCCTGACCGGCTTTCCTGTGTGCCCTCCCCGACTCGTCCTCCTTTGACTCACTCTTCTGCCATCTATCCCCTCCTTTGCAAAGTTCTGGGAAAAATAGCCTAAAATTGACATTTATGCAACTTACTGGTTTTTAAAAATTCTTTCAACTTGACGTTCTGCCAAATTTAGTTGAATAATCCTGTCAGTTCCTGTTCTCTCTGTGGCATTTGGCAGTGATGATCTTTTCTCTCTTGAAATTCTCTCCTCTTAGCTTCCAGTGTGTTTTGCTTCCTTTTATTCTCCAGCCTGCCTGAAGCTCCTCGTCTGCCTCTCGTTTCCCCGTCTTGGCGGCCCTCCTGTTTCCCTGGTTTATCTGTGTCATCTGTTGGCTCAACTTTTATTTACATGTTCCAACTATAACCTCTCTGAAGATGACTTCTTAATATATGTCTCAAGCTTTCTCAGGGGAAGTGATGACTGAATAACTAAGAATATAAGAAATGTATTTGGAAAATGATTTGCAACTTGACTAGAGACTTCTTGAATATCAAAACTTCAGCTCAAAGTAAGAACTCTTACCCTGAAATTTCCGAACCTCCCCTTAAGGGCTAGTGTTTTGTTCTTTACACAGAGTAGGAATGTCTTTATTCAGAGTGATATACTAAATTATTTTGTGATTATTAAAGTAATAAACATTCAGTGTATAAACTTGAAAATATAAAGACTAAAACTAAAAGACCAATTGTAATAGATAATATTAAAATTTGACAGTGATAGGCATTTACTAAAAACTTTAGGTGTGTTATATTATTTATGTCTCACAACACTACAAAGGCGATATTATTTCTATTTTGTGGATGGACCACTAAGAAAGGATGCGTGCCGCAGTTCACACAGCTGTTTACTGGTGGGTATGGGATACACGTGTGTATCTATCTGACTCAAGAGCCCAACTTCTTGACCACTGCCTTGTCCTACTCAGGGATGACAAGAGTGAAAATCAGGTGCCTCTTCCTCCAGCCCCCTCCTCCATCATCTTTGTCTAGTAAATGTGCCCTCTTCTGGATATATGAGAAAAAGGGGCGTTGTTTCATTTTCATTTCTGGCTCAGCACCTGGAAGCCCCATCTCAACAGCTCATGCTCCTTCACGCTGTTTCTAGCTTCACCGAGGCCCAGCTCGTCCTTTACACTGGTTGCCTGAACGCCTCCATCTGCCAGGCCTCTCAATGCCGGGTGCTCCCTCTGCGTGGGCTTGGGCACAGGAATGGACGTGAGGCAGGCCACATTTCTCTTTTTTGTCTCACTCTTCTATTCTCCTACCAGCATCAACTGGAGGCTGGTCAGGCACGTCAGACTTTACTGAAGAGTTGGAGAAAATAAAAGTGAATATGTAATGATTTGCACATCTAAAACTGTTTGATAAATGTAACTGTTTCCTTATTCCAAGGGCAAGATAAATGAAGGCTAAATCCTACCGATAGGAATTCTCTTGAGGGCTCAACCTAGCTCCTAGCCGTGGAGCTCCACCGCTGCGCCTTCCTACCTCTCAAAGAGGGCCTTCTTCCCCAAAACTCTACGCTTTGAGTCTTTACGACCCCGCACTTTGGGAAACCCTACCTCATAGAAATTTGGTCATAGGACCGGGCCTCCTTTCCCAGTTCTTGCCTACTGCTTAGGTAATCGGGGAGACTCAGCACATCTCCAACAGGACGTCCCCAGTGTAGTAACAGCAGGACACGTCAAACTGGCCTTTGCATTTCAAATACAGGAAAACAGCCCAGTTATAGTGTTTGACATTCCAACTCCAAGTTGTGTCCTCAGTGGTCTCCCTACGTGTATGAGATGCAGACGTATCTGTTTATTCTCCGTAGTCCTCAACTGAACAACGCTTGAATAAAACATGGACATTGATGTATACCTCCCACAGAAAAGCAGGAAATCTCAGAGACAGCACAGCATAAACCCATTCAGCTTTTCTTCCGTACTTGTTGCTGAGAGTATTTATATACAAAAAAAGGGCAGAATAGAATTCCTATGTGCAAAAGCAAAAAAGAAGTATAAAGACTTGGCGGGAGGAGGAGATGCTGACTCTGAATTTTCCCGTAGAACCTGATATTATTAACAATGGCTTAACATTTTCTACCATCTAATTAGAGAAATGTAAAATAAAGAATAATGATGCCATAATAATATCTTTGGGAATAAATTATTACTAATGAGTTTTTTTCTTCTTTATTTTATTCTTTATAATCTCTGGTGATTGCTAGCATTTATATTTGTTTTGAGATTTATGTTTTTATCATATAAAAATATATTTTACAGGGACTGGCCTAGTGGCATAGTGGTTAAGTTCGTGAACTTCACTTTCATGGCCCTGGGTTCACAGGTTTGGATCCAGGGCGTGGACCTACTCACTGCTCATCAAGCCATGCTGTGGTGGTGTCCCACATACAAAATAGAGGAAGACTGGCACAGATGTTAGCTCAGGGACATTATTCCTCAAGCAAAAAGAGGAAGGTTGGCAACAGATGTTAGCTCAGGGCCAATCTTCCTCACCAAAAGAAAAAAAAATTATATATACATATGTTTTACAATTCCTAATTTCATATGATTGTTAAAGCAAGGAATATATTCAGTTGTATTTAACTACTTTGGAACTAAGATAAATTAAATTCCCATTTTCACTAATTTATGTAGTTGGGGGAAATGATCTGATGTGGAAATAGTAACAGAAGGGAAGCTGGTGCAAAATAGAGGCATGAGAGCTATATTAATGTTTTTCAAGACAGAAGTACTATCACAACTTAAAAAAACTCTTCCTTTATTCATCATGTTCTACATCTTATGGTTACTTTTTTATATGTTTTGCTTCTTTGATTATAATGTAAGATCCTTGAGGTTAGAGAGAGGAATAATGTGCTGGTATCTGTGATAAATATTTGGTTCTTAACGTTTTTTTTTCTTCTCAAAAGGATGTACTGAGGGCACTTAGATCTTCAGGAAATGACAGGGATTCAGATAGAGTTGGTAGGGGATGAGGAAGACACTCAGGACCTGCACTGGCCCGTGCAGCAGCCACTGGCCACGTGTGGCTGTGGAACATTTGGAATGTGGCCAGGCCAACCTGCGATGCACTTCAAGTGTCAAATACACACTGGATTCTGAAGACTTGGTGTAAATAAAAGAATGTAAATATGTCAGCAATTTTTTATTGATTAAACTTTGAAATATTTTTTTTTGGATATATGAAATATATTATTGAGATTAATTTCACCTGTTTCTTTTTATGTTATTTTAATATGGCTACTAGGAAATTTTGAAATTTAAGATTTAAAATTAATTTTGTGCCCTGAATTTTTGGCTCATGTTATATTTCTATTGGACAATGCTGTTATGTGCTTTTTTCTAGAAATGACCATAATTAAAAAAAAAATCTCTTTTACCTTTAAGGAGTAGCTTATATGTATTGGAAAACAAACACCTTACAATGACAAATATTTTCTGAATCCCAATTTACTGTTAACCTTCTTGTCCACAGGATAAGAAATGTTTACTTTTCAGCTTTTAAATCTGGAACAGCCACAAACTCGTCTCAGTAACGGAGAATAAGAATTAACTGGGTCAGAGAAAAGCCTCACATTTAACGCGATTACCAACAATTCACAAAACACAAATATTCCTTAGGAAAAAAAAATGTGTTTAGTCCTCCTACCAATAGGTAGGAAAATTTAAAATCTTCTCAAAAAACGTTTTGTTTCCAATAGTTCAAAGCATGTATTTATCTACTTCCTAAAGAGAGGCTGTTTTAGTTTTATTTTTAAACCCAGGTGACACACTAAATCATGCTGCAGGCGTGTCGTGGTCGCCGCTGTGAACTTCAACATTCCTCTTCCCGACTCGCTAGGGTTGTGCAAAAAATATGTTCTCGAGTCACTAGTTGAAATGAGGTGTATAAAGACCTGCCCATCTTCTCTCCCATGCCGTTTAAACTATATTCGCCTTGAAGTGTCCTTCTTTTAATCCGTTTAAGACATGCCTGTCATAAGCTCAAGTAATAATTATTTTTTTAAATACCTCCTGCAGCCACGGAGACTGTCACGTGGCGTTAGAGCTTGGTTCCTGTAGCAATGAGTCTCAAGGAGGGCGCTATTGGCGTTTGGGGAGGGAAGATGGATCAGGTTGTGGTGCTTTCCTGCCCCCGCAGGACCTGTCGCCTCCCTCTCTCTGTTCTCTAAATGACGGCAGCAAGCACCCCACGCCCCTCCCTCCGGAGTCAAGAAGGTTGCTTCATCTCACCCCTCAGCAACACACATATTTCCAGTAAACAGCAACGATCTGAAATTTTATTATTTCCCTCATGGCCTTTACGTTAAAGGAAAATCTACAATTTCCCATATAAAACATTATGAACTGTCACAAGATATCTAGCATTCTTTTCACGACTACTATATGCCAGGCACTATTCTAAACGTTTTACCTGCAATGACTTCTTTAGTCCTCCCCACAATGCTGCAAGTTACATACTGCTATTATCTTTATTTTGTAGAGAAGAACACTAGAAGCAGGACTGGGCAAGTGGCTGGCCCAAGGCAATCAGCTAGTAAGTGTCGGGACGTCTGGATCCCGAGCCTAGGCTCTCAAACACTAGGCTTTAAAGTAAAATTTATTGGAGAAGGAAACCTGAGCACCAGCCTTTTGGTCTGTTGTGAAGGTCCTGTTAGAATTTTCACTCCTACCTGCTCTTTAAGATGGGGCTCATATGTCGTGTTCATTTTTATAGACCCGGATAGAGTGCCAAATACATGACTGACCGTCAGAAATAGCTCATTCCTAAAAGTCAGAGTTCAGTGATTGTTTTCTTGTCCTCATCCCTCCACTCTAAATCGTAGTGAGTCTAACTTACGTGCTTAGTGGAGGAGAGGCAGATTAGAAGCAACATATTATAAATATGTCCCTTTCCCCGTCCACTTTCAATGCAAAAATTGCATCATTTCCTCATGTATGTGTTTTATCTTGTTTTCATTATTTTATATTGTACCACAAGAGCATTCCCAGGCGCTCTAAAGTTTATCTCTATAGTACAGTATAGTATACTGTATCTCTAAAGAATACTGTGTCTCTATAGTACAGTATAGTATACTGTATCTCTAAAGAATACTGTGATTCAAATGTCCTGTGGCAGAACCCAATGTATACTTGAGCTTGAAATATAATTGCAGTTTGTTTTTTGTTAGGGAAATTTACTAAGGTTGTTTTTTAAATGTAATTCATAGGCTTATGTTGGAAAATGAAGCTCATTTTTACCATGTAGAAAATAACAGACCTTTTGATGTATGCATGAATTTAAAATTATTGTCTATCTATGGAACCCAAATTAGGGTGCTTATACCCGAGCAAGTATATTAACTCTTTGTAAAGTCGCCCTAGAACTCAGACAAAAGATTAGAATTTAAGTATATGATGAATTTCTTTTCTTTCTAAAGGAACATAATGACAAAGTCGGGGTTTTTTTTTTACCTATATAGCTGTTAATTATTTCATTAAAGCTATGTATTGTATCATTTCTTTATCAGTTTCCATGTGAGAACTTTCTTTTGTAATTTGTGCCAGAAAGTATGTTCTCCCTCTTGAGATGATGTTATAATTCTTTCTTTTTGATAACAAGAGCTATGTAATTTATTTTCTCCTTTTTTGCCCAGGCTGCCAGGAAGTACCAGTCAAAAATAAAAACTTATTCTAAGTGACCATGTTCATTCACCATAATATTCTATCTTTATTTTACGAAATTATTTTACATGCATTTTTTGAGTGTCACCTCAAAACATTTTTGAAAAGAACACAAATACATAATTTCAACAATATCTGTAGGGAGCCAATGGGATTTCTTAAGATAAAAAGAAAGAGAGGGAAGGAAGGAAGCTGTGTCAATGCTGTTTTCAAAAATGTTAACATCACTAAAGCTTAGTGAGGGACCTCTTAGGGAAAAAACTTAACTCATTAACTATGTTAGTTCCACCAGTGTGTCTAACCGATGAATCTGTCGTTCCCGTGCCCATCAACGCAGAAGAGCGCCTGTAGAAATGCACACATGTATTAATGAAGAAAAACAGCTGACTTGCTCTTACCTGAAGGGAAAGCCATTATCATTTAGTCAGCGGATCAGACGGTGTTACTTCCCACCGCCACCTCTATCAGCAACTAATGAAAATGTAATGCATGTTGAAGGTATCAGCAGCAAATTTGTTTTGAATTGCGCTTCGTACCGAGCTCATTTTTAATAATAGCTTCCTGTGAAATGACAGGCTAAAATATGTGTCCCCTGGGATGATTTATAAGAAGAGTTAGGTCCCTGTTGTGAAATTTCGCCTACCTTTAAGTCACTGAAACGTTGACATAACAGTTGAGCAGGGAGTGATCTGCTTAAAAAATAAATCAATGAGTGGATCTAAAAAGAAATTTAAAGTACCCCTACATTTAAAATATTTGCGTTGGCTTTTCTTTCAGCTGTTTGGAAAGGTGGTTAGGGTGTATGCCTCTTAAATGTTATATTCACGGTAAGAACCACGAAGGATCTCTTAGATTGCAGTTGGTAGCCAATTAAAATGCATCATTATACTAGCATAAATTTTCAATTCAAATGTGACATTGCAGTAAAAACTCTTAGCACTCAATTAACCAGAAAATCCAATTAACCACATCTTAATTCTATAGCATCCTATTTTTTTAGTTTTTAATATTATGTAAATTACAGTATCTCCTTTCTCATAATTGCAGATAACTATAATGGGTTTCTTTGATTTTAAAAATAGTTTTCAAAGAGTTTGATTCCTCTGGTTCGTACTAATACAGATTCGTGTGAATTTAAGGTGTTTTATGCAATGATGGTTTTAAATTTTCAAGCAAGCTTATGAGGTTATGTCCTCGGGCCATCCATACTCTTCCATAAACCCCTGCAGTAGACTAGATAGCCCTGGTAAACACATCAGTAAACCCTGTTAACATTCCTCGTACTTGAATTTACTTCTTCCCTGTTAGTAATCGTCCCTAAATTCTAAACTTCATAAGGGGACGAACTATTTCTTCTAATTTACTCACTAAATCTCCAACCCTATTACAGCAGTTGGTACATAGGGGCTCTTAAGAAAGATATAGTGAATAAATGAATGAATGTGTTTAGAACATGAATTCATAAATGAAGCTCTGTTTTAGAAACAGAGAATTTAAAAGTTATAGTAAAGGTGTGTAATAAGAGTGTGTTACTTCTGAAGGAACTTCTTAAATAATTAGAAAATATTTTTGCTTACTGAGAAGACATCAAGTAAAACATCACTTTGAAAATAAGGCCTATTCCAAAGATGGTATATGATGTGGCACTGGAGTTTAAGTAAATGAGATTTACATTCATATAAATAAGTAGTTTTTTCTTATCAATATACTTTATGTAAGTACTTACTCGACTAACGACTAAAGCCTAAACTCTTTGAAATTACTATTATGGGTTCTATAACATTTTCAGATGTCACAGACGCAGGACTGCTGGAGTTGACAACAGTGGCACAGCATTTCAGGACTTCCTGACAGTTGAGACAATCAACAGAATTTTGTGTTGTGTAGTTCCTGTCGGTTCTTCCTCCTCTGACCTAGACTCTCCTTGCCATCCTTCCCTTTGGTATGACTGTGGGACTTGTCTCCTCTTCCTGTTCACTCCCCAAATCATTGCAGTCTGATTTCTGCCCCTACAACTTAATTGACATTCCTTTCATAAAGTGAAAGCTACTACTACCATGTTACTAAACATAATAGAAACTAATCCTTCACGCGCTTGACCTCCTGACAGCATTTGCCACCAGTAACCTAGAAGTGGACTCTTTTTTTTCAGGGGACGACATACTGTCCTGGTGTTCTGCCTGCCTTTCTGGCCTCACTTATCAATGCCCATTGTTGCATGCTTTACACCTTTCTTTCTTAAAGTGTTGACAACTTTTGAGATTCTATCCTAGGATTCTCTTCCCTTCTCTTGAGCACTCTTTCTGGGTTATCTTGTCTGTTCCTAGGGCTTCCAATATTACAGATATGTTAATGACTCCCACCTGCATACTTCTTGCCCAGTTCTCCTGTTATAGCTTACACTCCACCTACCTATTGGAGATTTCCACTTGGAAATCCATAGTCACCTTAAACTCACATATGCCCCACTACAGTCATCCTCCTCTTTACATAACATGCAACTCCCTTTGTGGTATTTGTCTCAATGAATCACACACCATATACTCCACCATTTGAGCCCCAAACCTGGGTGCTGTCTTTGAGTTCTCTCTGCCTCTTATCCCATAATCCAAGTAATCACCTAATTCTATAGACTCTACCTGCAAAATACAGCTCCACTTTCTCACTTCTCTCCTCCCAGTAACAATAATTTCAGTCCTGCATATCACATCTCTTGTTTAGATTATGTAACCTTTTAGCTGGTGTCCTTTCTTTAACTTCTTACTCTCTAGTCTAGCCTCAACACTTGCACGTAATCTTTCTAAAATGCAGATTTAGTCATGGCATTTTCCTGCTAATACTGCTTCTATGCTTTCCCATTACATTAAGGACTCAGTCCAAACTTTTACAAATTCTACTACCGTCTAACTCTTCCAAATGGCTCACTTTATTGGCACTCCTTCCGTCTAATTCTAAACTCTCTCTGTATTAAGCAACCTAAAATCTTTATGCTCGTATACTTGTTTTGTTTCATTCACTATTATATTATGCTATTTCTCTGCCTAGATTGCTTCCCACACCTACCTGTCCTTTACCTGGCGCATAGTAGGTACTCACTAAATATGTGTTGAATAAATATTACATAATATACTACGTGTAAGATAAAAACTTTGTTTCATTGGGAAAATAAAGCTCAATAAAATAATTATTATTTCTTTAAAGAAAGTTTAAGTGGAGTCAAGAAGTGGTTGAGTTTTAAGCAAAACTAGAGTTTGATATATATATATATATATATAAACTTAAATGAAGGTATGGTGTTTGGATCCATGGCTTGAATAAATCCAACTTATTTTTTAGACCACATGAAACTCTTTCAGTAAGCGTACCAGATGTTGCAAAAATTATTCATTTGGTGTGAAATTCACTTTAATGAAAGTCAAGGATTCTTATGATTGTTCTGAACATATATGAAATAACTTGCCATTTTGGGGTCACATTTTTAGGGAGAAAGTTAGGAGCTACAAGAAAATGTCCGGGGTAAAGCTAGGATTATAGCTACTAAAGTATTTTTCTGTGAGTAAACACGGGCTCGTGAATTTTAAGAACTGTTTATTTGCATACATGTTTGTAATATGAATGTTACAGGGCATTTAAATGGGTCATCTATGGCTAGGACAGTTGAATATTTAAGTTAAACCCTATCTTTCCTCAAACATATCCACTTAAATTAGGACTTGAATCCCACCAATTGGTGGAATTGGTGGTGCCCCTTTTCCACATTTCTGTTTGCATCTATTAATTTATTAACTTTTTTACTCTGATCGCATGCAATTTGGATGTGTGCAAATATGTATAATGGAATGGAGTAATCTTCAGTTTTTGTCAAATGATGAGAAAAACACAAAAGGACCTGGGCAGGAAGCTCACTAATGGAGTATGGATTTGATAAACAAAATGGGCTCAAGAATTGGAGTTCTTGGTTACGAGTCCAATCGTGGCTACTTTTTACTCAGCTCAACTGGACGATTCTGGATGCGTGGATGCTTTGGGAAATTTGACAGACCAGGCAGAAGCCTGCCACCATCCTGAGACAGCCTTTGTGACTTTCTTTTATGGAACATCTCACAGATAGAGGGCATGGTAAGCCTCCTTTCCCTAACCGTGCATGGTGAGAGGCAAGGACGTTGCAACACCTGTGCATATCAAGATGCGACGTGTTCAAGGCTCAGGACTACAGCCTCCCACTGTGACACCCCGGCTGTGTGATGCTGTCGGAAGTGGTATTAGCTGATTGTGTCACCCCATAGGTATTTTCCACCAGGAAACTCCTGGAAGATAAGCACTGTAGAACAGAGCACATATTCTTTGCCCTGGAATCAGCATGTACTGGATAGAAATGGCTTCACGAACATTTGTGACGTACCAAAGAAAACATCTTCATTCATCTCACTACTTTATTTTTGCAGATTAAATGTATTCAGGTCATTGCTATGGTAAATGATAGAATAAAAAGCTATCTAGAGTTTATTTTGGTGCAATCATTTATTTTGATATTCTTATACAGAACCTTTAGTGTGGTATTTATGAACTCATTAAGAACATAAGTAGGACACGTACATTTTCAGTTATATTTCACTATAGTTTTATGGAAAAACTTTGTGTTGATTGCGAGACACACATTTAGAGATTAATAAATATTTCAGGGAGGAAATCACCACAAACCACTGCTTTGAATATCTAGGGTCAATCGCTTGCTGTGCACTTTCAATTTTACTTCAAGTAATTTTCTTTTGTTTTTCTTTGGATAATTTTTCTCTCTGGTTTTGAACTATGATAATGGATGGAAAAATTCACCCAAGCATTTAGTTTCCTAGGCTCCCACAAGAAATAAATCTGTTGCAGTTTCTTTTACAAAACTCTGAAAATATTTGCATTTCTGAGAACACACAATTAGGCAGGCAGAAATTATTCTTTAAGAAATATGGTAATGATGATTTCCCCAAAATGGTATATTGGGTTATTGTTCCTAATTCTTTACTTCCTGTCTATAAAAGAATTATTCATGCACACTCTTTGCCATGTCACTTTGCAGTTCTAGGAAAGTCCCACTAGAATAGGTCAGGTGTATTTTCCCTGCACCATTGACTTTGGGCTTCTCCATGTGGCTTGCTTTGGCCAAAGGAATATTAGTGGGCGTAATAGGAACAGAGGCTTTACTGCGTGTCCCTGCTTTGGCTTGCCTTCTCGCACTTCTGCCATTTGCCACAGGAAGATGGTGCCTGGAGTAGCTATCGAGCAAGGAGAGGGAGAAGACATATGGAACAGCCTGAACACAAGCCATGGCCTGGAGCCAAGCTCAGAACCCCTCTGCTGGGCCCTGCAGATGTGGCGGCCACACACAGGGCTGTAAGTGAGAAGGAAACGCTGACTATTTTAAGCCACTGGAGTTCACACAGTCGGGGGGTGTAAAACAGCAAAATTGCGGAAAAACCTGTCTGATGCACCCAGTTTCCTCCTGTCCCTGCTCTTTACTGGTACCTTTCTCTTCAAACTCTTCTATGATATTCAAACAGAGTATTTGTAGGAAAATAATTTTCTACATAGCCCTCCAATTTTTATATAAAACGTATTACAAATGCCACATATTTGTTTTAAAAAGTTTCAAATAAGTTATGTACTTTATTTAAAAATTAATTTGAAATCACTTTTAAATGCTTATTTTTAGTAAAAAGACTGGATAATCAATATTCTTAGCAGGAAAAAGTTACTTGGCAAAGAGTTACTTTCAAAATTTCAATTTATATCACCAGCGGTTCAGTTGCTTGTAGGAAATCAATATTTTCTCAGTATTAAGTTGTATTTTGAGTTATTCTCATTATACAGTTTAATGTTTGGAGTTAAATTTAAATTAAATTGGCATATCTTATCAGTTTGATAATAGTTATATAAAATATGTAACATAGGGTTATACCCATGAGTCACATTAAATTCTCTCCTAAAAAATAGACAAAATGTTACAGAATAAAACAAACTCAGAAACCAAGAAGAAGGAAACACAGAAAAACAGATCAAGAATGTTTTGGCTTAGGAGCAGTTGCTTTGAGATGCCGACCAAACTTTGTGTCTGACTGTCGTCAATTCAGTACCTGCCTAACCTCATAGAAATGCCCTGATTTCTGACAAGGAAATGATTTGAAGTTTATTCTCAAAACGTTAGGAAATAGGCTTTTCAGAAGAAACGTTCTATAGACACATAAGAAGTAAATAAGCCAAAGTCACATCATTAATAATTTGTATTTGCCACAGTGCCTTTCTCTGGGGATCTCTTGCAGCACTTTGCAAAACTTCATAAATATCTGAATTTTCATAGACAGTAGAAGCTGCATTCTACCCCATTAGTGTGTCACATTTGCTTAATGTGTAACTAGATTTGTACATCAAGAATCAGGATAAAGAACTCTCTGCAGAGTGATAATTGAACAGCAGAGTCACAACAAGAAAGAGCAATTCAGTGTTATCTTCGAACGCGCCTCAGATGGATGGTGCTTGTACCTGCCCTGCCTTTCTCGTTCCAGTTGGAGCAAACCTGGACCACTGGCAGGGTTTCATCATTTCCAGGAACTGAACATCAGAATGACATCCTTGGAGTTGGGAATTTTGGGATTATTTATTCCTGTTGCCTCCTTTATCTCTTTCTCTGACAAACTCCTATCCTCATCCTTTGTTGTTTGCAAACCTCGATTTGCTGGTACAGTTGAAAATAACCTTTCATTCAGTCTTGGGAAGGCAGTGTGGTTTGGAGAAAGTGCTATGGAGTAGGCACCCCTAAAGCTAGTTCCAGTGCTGATTTTGCTGGGGGCTAAGAGAGAGGAGGAGGAGCGAAAGTGAAGCAGAACAGTGCAGTGGGGTTAGAGTTGTGCCCACCCTGTGGGGTTGTTGTGGGGATTGGATAAAGCATTCTGAGTGAATCGAATACAGTAGAAGAAACTCCACATGTTGTGAGCGTTGATAAATGCCAAGCGACTGTTATTGATGTGGTCTCCTCTAAACTCACTCACTTTGCAATTCTCCATGGAGGGCTGTACAGTTATCGTCCCAAGTGGCCTTAAAGTTAAGTTTGAATGACGTTTATTCATAGACTGTCTCCAGCAAACTTAGTCATTCTCATCTTCTCTTTAATTTTCTAATCTTGTAAGATCCTTTCCAGGGTTTCATATCAGAGTTCTGTCATCTTCTTCAATAAGTTGGGGAATGCTTTTATCTGGAAAAATTGTGTAAGATGGGCATTATCACTTCGTTGAATGTCTAGAAGAATTTGCTGCTGAGGCCTTCTAGTCATCTACTCATGAATCTTATTGTGGGAAGAATTCTATTTCTGTATTCAATGTCTTTAATTGTTGTAGTGCTTTTAGTATTTTCTAGTTTTTATCTCCATTTGGTTACCAGTTTTTGCTGATTACTTTCCATTTCACCTAATCTTTGAAATTTGTAAGCCTAAAGTTATTCATAATATTCTCTTCTTAGTTTTTAACCTCTCTTTCTTATCCTGTAATTGATTCTTTGTGCCTTTTGTTCTGTGTTCTCAGCCACTCTTAAAAGAGCTTATCATTTTCTCTTAGTCTTTTCAAAGAACTTAAAGTAGGTCTATTGTTTCTAATTTATTGACTTTTGCTTTAAAATTATCTTCATTCTACTTTAATTTTTTAAATTTGCTGTTAATTTTCTAGCTTTGGGGGATTTATGCCTAACATTGAATTTCATTCTTTCTTCTTTCTATAATATACATTTAATGCTGTAAAACCTCTCTGTAAGTACTGATTTAGCTACATCCCACAAACCTTTGATATATGTAATTTTTATTGTCATTTATTTCAAGATACTTTTGACTTTCCATTGCACTTGTTTCTTTTATCTATGGATTCATGTACTGGTTAATTTCCAAATGATTGGTGGTTTTCTAGATATCTTTCTGGTTATTGCGTTCTAGCTCAGTTCCACTGGTCAGAGCACATGCTCTGTGAAACTTAAATCCACTGAAATTTGTTGACACTTGCTGTGTGACCCAAAATATGGTCAATATTACAAATGTCCCATAGGCCACTGAAAAAAATGGTATACTTTGCATTGGATGAGATATTCTGTATATGTGAATAAGTCAAATTTGTTAAGGATGTCAATCAAATTTTCTAAATCCTTAGTTTTTTAATCTGTTTATTCTAATATTTACTGAGAAAGGTATATTAAACGCTTCCACTGTGATTGTGAATTTGTTTCTCTTTGCAGATCTATATATTTTTGTATAATTTAAGGCTTTACTTGTAGGGGCATCAAATTAAAAATTGTCACATCTTTCTGTTAGAATGGCCTCTTTATCATTATAAAATGCCCTCTTTACCTCTAACAATGAGTCTTGCATTTCTGTCTGGTTGGTCTGATCTTATAACTATATCAACTTTTTGTGGGTGGGTTTTTAGAGAATATCTTTTTGTACAGCCAACCTTTTTGCTCCATCTAGCTTTGTTAACTGGAGCACATATTCCATTTATATTTACTTCAATTAATGTTGCTTTCTGTTTTAAACTTATAATTTTACTATTGTTTTCTATTTTTTAGCCTCTTTTATATTTTTGATATCTTTTGTTGTCTCCTTTTGGATTTTTTATGATTCCAATATTTCAAGCCACATTAGCTTAGAACTTATGCACTCATCTATTCTTTTTATGATTATTGTATATATTATAATATTCATTCTTAACTAAAGTCTAATATTAATTATTGCTGTTAACCTCTTACCAGGAAATGTAGTCTTTAGTACTTTTTATTCCATTTATTCCTTCCACACTTATAAGCCATTGATATTTTGAAATTTTAATTCTATGTATATTTTAAATTACACATGATATAATTACTATCGTTGTTTTATAATATTAATGTGTACTTATGTTTATAAAATATATTTACCCTTATCTTTTCTTTGCCATCTTATATGTGGGTTCATTTTCTTTCTACCTGAAAACACCCTTTAGTATTTCCTTGAGTTAAGATCTGTGATGACAAATCATTTTTCTTTTGTTTGCATATTGTATTTTAGTTTGGCAGTTACATTCTTTAGCACTTTGAAAAGAAGATTCCACTACACTCTGAGGGAATTGTTTTTTTGTTGAGAAGTCAGCTGTCATTTCTAATTGTTGCTCTGTTGAAGGTAATCTTCCTGTTTCCTGTGGGTACTTTCAAGGTTTTCTCTTAAGCTGTTTTACCCTAGCACTATGAGGATTTCAGAAGCACTTATGCTCTTTTCTGGAACTTGCAGACACTGATGGAGAACAATGTCCCCAAACATCAAGCTCCCATCTAAAGTTTCCTTTCCCAAGATTTTTGTCCTATAATGATTAATTCCCTTGTCCTCTCTATGATGCTTTGAGATAATGGTTTTTGTATTATGACATATGCTTTTTAAAAGTGTTCTCAGTGGGAAGCTTGTTCAAAATTACTTACCTACCAACAGCTGAGCTGGAAGTAAATGGATATATCTTAAGGAGATAATGTTCAAGAAAAGAAGCTAGAAAATTAGAATACATACCTTACTCTTCCACTTATGAAAGGTTCAAAAAGGAAACATGTATTTATTTAGGTCTAAAATATAATGAAAGTCAAACAAGCTGACATCAAAAATGTTAGAATGATGACTGCTAGAGTGAAAGAACGGTGTTAAGATTGTGAAGTGATTTTTGAGGGAATCATGGTGCACTGGTAAGTTTTATGTCTTAACCTGAAGTGGGAAACATCTATAGTTGTTAAAAAAATTCTGTTGTGAGCCAGCCTTGAGGTCTAGAGGTTAAAGTTCAGTGCACTCTGCTTGGGCAGCCCAGGTTCAGTTCCCGAGTGTGGAACTACGCCGCCTGTCTGTCAGTAGCCATGGTGTGGCAGCAGCTCATGTAGAACTAGAAGAACTTACAACTATACACAACTATGTTCTGGGGCTTTAGGAGGGAAAAAGGAAGAAAAAAGGAGGAAGATTGGCAGATGGTAGCTTAGGGTGAAACTTCCCCTGCAAAAAAAAAAAATTTGTTCCCGTTTATGGTTAATGGACTATTCTGTACATCTGTTATATTTAGCAATAAAAATATAGCATTCAAGGAGAATCATATATATATGATTTTTATATATCATAGTTGTTTCCTTTAATTATATATATTTTAATGTGTGTGTATATATATAATTATATGTCGTCAGGCAAAAGATCACTTTAGCATAAGTATACATGTGATCTTTTTCCTTATTTCAGATTTTATTCTTTAAAAATTTCAGAATTTCAGGGCCAGCCTGGTGGTGCAGTGGTTAAGTTTGTGTGCTCTGCTTCGGCAGCCTAGGGTTTGCCAGTTCGAATCCCAGGAGTGGACCTATGCACTGCTTATCAAGCCATTCTGCCGCAGGCATCCCATGTATAAAGTAGAGAAGATGGGCATAGATATTAGCTCAGGGCCTATCTTCCTCAGCAAAAACGAGGAGGATTGGCAGCAGATGTTAGCTCACGGCTAATCTTCCTCAAAAAAAAAAAAAAAATCAGAATTTCATGTATCTGTATCTATCCATCTATCTTTACTTACTTTATTATTAAATGAGCTCAAGTGTACTGGATAGAGCAATGATCTGGGAGTCAGGAGGTATAAATTATGTTTTTGAATATATTCATATGTTGAATAACCTTGGTTACTGCCTTAACATCTCAAAATTTGATATCCTCATATATATAAAGAATTCTTAACACACCTAACAGTATAACACTGTGGAAATTAATTCATATTCTTAAATTAAATATAAATTCTCCAGTCTTCTGTGTGTTATTCAGAGGAAGATTCTCTCTGTCTCTCCATGTGTGTATATATATGTTCTCACTACTTTATTTTTAATAAGCTGCATGGGTAGCTGAACATTCGTTTGGAATATGTACAGATCCTACATTAAAAACATATGCAGTCCAAGAAAACAGTTTATTTACTAAGGTTTTAGTCTTGTGATTTTTGACTTTAAAAACGTAAAAGAAAAATACTGAAGTATATTTTTACTAACCTAGCTAAGACTTTTGCTGGGGATGGGGCGCTAACCTAGAATGAACTATTGGCACAGAAACATTCATAATCGTATTCTGGCTGGGTATCCTAAACCAGATAGTTTATAGGAGCATAAACCTTTAATCTTTATAAAACAAGTCAATTACTATTAAACGCATAATAACTGACTCTAAGAATCTTTTAGGATTTCAACATATAACCTTTTTGCACCTTTATTTCTACAACTTACCTGAAGTCCAAGGTCTTGGCCCACCAAATAACCACACAGTTTTATATATATGCAAGAGTTTGTTCACAAACATGTCACATTCTATAAAATACACTTATTTTGTTGTATAGATAAGTGTTTAAAAAATGACTTTATCCTTTAAGAGTTTTGTCTGAGCCAATTGAAATATTTAGGGCATTATTATAAAACAAATGTACAGAAAAGACATTTTGGAAGAAAACTATTAGTAATAGAAGTTACTGCTGATTGAGAAGACAGAAACAAAATAGTAAAGTCTACCAGAAGGGAGAAGGTGGCCTTGAATTCTAGGTCTTGAGGACATGAAAACAAATTTTTGGAAGCAAACGTTTCCTTGAGAAGGGTTGTCTTACTTTTCTGTTGAACACAAGCAAAAGCATATCATCTTAAATTCTGGAATGATCCTGACGGGACCTAAATCTAGGCCAGCCCATTTTGGCCAGTCACACGCTTAGACACATATTTTCAAATGTGGGATTTAGAACAAACACTTCATTTGTGTAGCGCAACGCAAGTACTTTGGACGATGCTTAAGCATGGTAGGCAGCTTAACTAAAGGCAGAGCTGACCTAAGACACAGCAGCAGACTGTGCTTCACAGACTGAAGGTCGCCTGGGTGCGCTGAACAACACAGTCAGGAGGATGGAGAACAGTAACCTCAGTGTGTTCACAGGATTGTGTTTGGGTGTGACAGGCTTTTTGGCAGGTTTCTCTAAGGTAACTCAAAAACAGCTAATCCCAAACATGCATTGAGCAAATGCTCCTCTGTGAACAATCTGAAAAAAAAAAAAAAACTGATGAGAAATTGAAATTAAAGCTATTTGCAGCCCATTGAGTTATGACGAACTACAGACTAATGGAGTATTTTAAGACTATATTAGAGAGCATGTGTGAACATGGCGACGACGCACGATCGTATGACAGCTGCTGTGCATGTTAATAATGCTGCTTAATGACTTGTTTTCCCATGGCACGTTCAAAAATTGTTTGAAATTAATTTTCAAAATGACTGTTGCTCATTGCCTTCTAGCAGTTTCCGCACAGCATTAAATCAGTTTACCCTAAAGGGCTAATGCCTTTGTAAATGCAAATATGCAACCGTTCACATGGAGACCTAGTTAAACAGTGGACCTCATTTTTGGGGGGTTGTGTTTTAACAAGGCTATATTTTAGGGATTTAATAATGAGGGGTTTGTTTACTTTTAAAATTGCAATCGGCGACACCAGATTTTGGCTCTAAATATTAAATTATTTACTTTTATAAGGATTTTTACTGTGCTGCTCTGTTAGTCTCTAGTACTTTCAAGATGAATTAAACATGGATGCTTTTAGCGTTTTATAATCCTAGATCACGCCAAACTGAAAATGGAAAAGCTTCTGGGGAAAGTGACTTCTTTTCTGAACCAATCAGTATTTTTCAAACTGATCTGTTTCCGACTTGATAGGTCTAATTTCCCATGTATACCATTTGCTTTTAACATGCCCTTAGGATTTTGTCAGCTACATAAAATTTGGATCATAATTTAGCTGGCTTTCTCTACTTCTTTACTGACTTTGCACATAATAAAAAAAGAGTTTTTTCAGAATATGACTAGCTGTCTTAAAAAAGATAATTTTATGATTCTTTCTATAATATATGTAGAGCCCTGATTATTTATTTTGGAGTCAGAGATATTGTGGGAAATGCTTTTGTTAACCATTGAAGACACAAGAGTTAAGTTTCAAAGTCCTTTTATAGTGAATCCGGATACAAATTAGTAGAAACTAGAAGCTAATCTCTATGTTTCAGTATAAAAAAGAAACCTGTCTTTAGTTGTAGAAAGTGAAATAATATTTAAACATAGTTTAATATGTGTGTTTAAAAATAGACATTTTTAAAGATAGTTTGTATAATTATAACCGAAAGTATGATCGCATCTGCGTTGTGAGCACTTACGAGGTGCTAGCATCGTCCCACCTGTTCAGACCTTCTATTTAATTCTTGTAACTGCACTAGACCATGTGCATTACCCAAGCTGGGAGGGGCAGTCTCATGTGTCCCGTCTTCTAATCCCCACTTGGCCACGTGACAATGGGCTTTGGCCTGGAACACTTCCTTACCAAGACAGAGAGAGTCCTCACAGCCGTGCTGTGTTTGTCACCTTGTGTGGGAATATCTTTCCCTACTTTGGACTCAACGTGTGTTCCTTTGTTTTGTCTAAGTGTGTGTGTCACATGGCACCTGGCCAACCCCACTGCTGTATCTGTCCCCTGTAGGGAGGGGACGGGGTCCTTGGTTCTGTGGCAGCACCAGAGGGGTTTTGTGCAGGCCAATTGCCCTGCTTTGGTGGCTGGGACGTACTTACTGGCCATGGGGGACTGACGTCCACTCCTGAGCTATGTTGTTCTGTCTCTTCTCTGTGTGAGTAAAGTGTTGTTCCATCCAGTGCTGGACTGTGCTGT
The DNA here is from genome assembly GCF_037783145.1 of Equus przewalskii. NCBI lineage: Eukaryota > Metazoa > Chordata > Mammalia > Perissodactyla > Equidae > Equus > Equus przewalskii. The sequence goes on from NC_091831.1 coordinate 180,104,348, forward strand.
GTTTTCTTCGTCCACTTCGATGCCAAGATGACTTCTACTCCTGGTGATCGGCAACAGATGCTACTTGCTCGACAGTCCACACTACACAAGTGAAACGACTCAGACTAAGAGTGTCGGCAGACAGTTCTCCATGGTGTTTCTGTACATCCAGCATCAGCTCTTACTCCAGATTATTCTCTAAAGGATGTTTGTATAGCAAACTGCATTGGAAGTTAGAGATAGTGTCTTGCCCCAAGGTAAAGGGCAGATTTTTTTTCTGACAAATATAATAAAGATATTATCTTACTCTGTTTGGCAGTTTTGCTAGCAGATCCCTTTAAAATACTGGCATCTCTTAAGCTTGGAGTTCCTCAGATGTACACAAACTCACTGTGTGCCCAGCCTCTGCCTGGGTCTGCTTCCACATCACTCCCACGGGGTGTGGGGGCAAAGGGGGAAATGAAGCAAACAGGAAACCATGCTGACCCCTGTACCATCACTGATGGAGTTCTTAGTCTCTGACCTAGCAGCCTCACATCTACCAGAATCCATAAAACTGTGGCAAGTGAACTTGGCTTGCAAATGTGGTAATATCTTAGACTCTTCACAGTTCTTGACAAAGGGAAGTTAATTATCTTGCCGAAGATAGCGCAGGCAGTGAGTGGCAAAGCTTGTTGGTATTTGAGAAGAGCCTGGTCCTCTCTTAAAGGTCACTTGCATGCTATTCGCCTTTGTAACAGCAGTGGGCTTCAACTCGGGGGGTGCAGCATTGCAGAAATTTAAATTTGTTCACTTTGAGATGGTGCTTTTTGCTAGGCAGAAGTTTTTATATCTATATGGTCAAAATTATCAGTCTTCTTTTTCATAGCTTCAGGATTTTGTGTCATAGTTAGAAAGCCTTTGTCACACCTAGGTCATAAAATCATTTACCTATGTTTCATGCTAGCACTTTCATATTTTTATGATTCAAATTTAAATCATAAAACCATTTGGAATTTTTCCTAGTATTTACTGTGAGGTATGGTTCAAACCTTGCTTTTTGATTTCTTTTTCAAATGCTTGTGAAGTTTTCCTGAAAAGTTTTCTTTATAGGGCATCATCTTTCCATTGATTTAAGATGACAACTTTATCAGATACTAAAGTCTCTTGTTCATTTGAGTCAACTTTTACATGTATTCTATGGTCACTGACATAATGTCAGTATCACTCAATTTCTGAGGCTTTGGAGTATGTTTTAATGTTTAATCACATTACTCTTCTTTCACAGATTTTTTTTTTAGCTATTATTTTACTTTTTTACAACTTCAAGTAACTTAAAATTACTTTTTAGTATTTAAAAACAATAGCTAGGGCTGACCTGGCGTTGTAGTGTTTAAGTTCGAGTGCTCTGCTTCAGTGGCCAGGGGTTGGCAGATTCGGATCCCTGGCACAGACCTGGCACCGCTCGTTTGGTCACGCTGTGGCGGCATCCCACATAAAATAGAGGATGACTGGCACAGATGTTAGCTCAGGGCCAGTTTTCCTCACACACACACACACAAACACACACACACACACACACACACACACACACACACACACACACGCAAATAGCTAACAGTGGATGTCTTCGTTTCATTCCTCCCCTCAGACAGGGTATATAGTAGTTTACTATTGAGAGCACTGTTTGCTACAATTTCTCTTACCTGGTCTTTATCAGTTCCCTTCTTTACATAGTTTGCTGAGTCTTTCTGTCATGAATGAGTGTTGATTTTGTCAAATAGCTTTTCTTACACTCCTTTCTCCTTTCAATGTTTTGTAGTATTCATTAATCACATTAACAGATTCATTTTGAACATTAAACCCCTCTCGAATTTTTGGAATATATCGTACTTGTTCATGATATATTACCCTGGATAGATAGATGGATATATACGGGTTTGATTTGCTAATATTTCATTTATAATTTTGAGCCATGTTCGTGAGAGAAATAGTAATTTACCTTTCTTTTCATGTTTTGTTGGGAAATGTTATATGTTAGTTTTCTACTCTCTGGAACAGTTTATCAAAATTGGTATAATTTCCTCCTTAAATCTTTAGAATAATTTTCCAGTTAAATCATCCATCATAGAGTTTCTTAGTAGGAAGGATTTAAATGGATTCATTTACTTCGGGAGCTATAGTGCCATTCAGTTTTCGATTTCTGTGTCAGTTTTATGAAATCGAATTTATCCACTTCAATTAAGTTTTAAATTTTTTGGCATAAAGATTGTATAATGTGTTCAATTACATTTTTATTGCCTAAGTGATCTGTATTGATACCTACATTTCATTTATATTTTGGTAATTGCGTTTGCTTCTTTGTTTTCCTTGATCAATTTTGTTAGGGCTTTACAAATTTTGTTAAAATTTACCTGTCTTTTTACCTTCCTCACTTTTAAAATTTTAGGTTTGTTTTCTAATTTATTTATTTTATTCATATTTTTATTCTTTAGTTCCTCTTATACTTTTGGATTTAATATGTTGTTTTTTTCTAGCTTCCTGAGCTGGAAGCCCAGAACATTGAATTTCAGTCTTTATCTTTTTCTAATATATTCATTAAGGTTATAAATTTCTTCCTAAGCTCTGATTACCCTACGTCACACACATTTGTTATATTATGAATATTGTTTTCATTACGTATTTTTATCCATATTTTTTCTTTTATTCTAACTCTCTTAAAAGATTTTTTTAGTCTAAAATACTGTCTTTTAGATAGGTTATTATTTTTCAGCTACATTAATGCAATTAGTGGTCTATAAATATTTACTTATATCTACTTCTAATTGTTCTTACTTGAGTCACCTTTTTGGTGTTCCTTTAAAAATTTCCCTTTCTCACTTTCCTTGGAGTTAATCAAATATTGTTTATTTATTATTCTATTTTACCCTCTATCAGCTAGTTAGTACACACTTTTGATATGCTTTTAGCAGAGGTCCTAAATTATAATATGCAACCCTGCCTTATTATAGTCTATATACTCCTTTTATTACTTTCCTTAAAGTAAGAAGCTTATGAAGGGTAACAGAACATGCCACCCCCTAATATGACGATAAGAGGTCAGGACATCCCACCCCAAAATCTGCTGCTTTGGTATTTGGATTATTTTGAGCTGTGGGCACCTGGAAAATAACAAATGCAGGGAGCAGCTTTCTCTGAACTCCCGTTGCCTGTCTACAGACTGATCCTCTGACAGGAACCCAATTGTCGTCAGTCCCCTCTCAGGGAGTCTCATCAACTGGGAAAGATTGACTCTCTCACAGGGTAGGAGTCTAGAAGTCAACCCCCCATCCAGACAAACTTTGTCACAAACTATCACACCTCCCATCTAGTCTTCTAAGGGCCTGTTTATCTTTCCTAAAAACCCTTTACTCTCCCCTAAGAGGCCTACATCCTCCTTCCCCTTCCCTATTAAGATGATATTTAAGCCTAAATTCTAGCCACCTGGGGGAGTTACTCACTGTTCCCTGGGTATCTCCCCTGTACACAGGAGGTCTACATGTTAATAACTTCCACGTGTTTTTCTCTTCTTAAGCTGTCTTTTAATACACGGGTCGCAGCTAAGGACTCAGAAAGATAGAGGGAAAGTTATTTTTTCTCCTCTGTATAGGACAGATTTGTTAGGATATTTCAAATTAATGAAGTTTTGGAATCATCCATTTCATCATCCAGGAAATAACTTTTTCAAAAATTAAAATCTTCTGGGGCTGGCCCCATGGCCGAGTGGTTAAGTTCGCGTGCTCCGCTGCAGGTGGCCCAGTGTTTCATTAGTTCGAATCCTGGGTGCGGACATGGCACTACTCATCAGACCATGCTGAGGCAGCGTCCCACATGCCACAACTGGAAGGACCCACAACGAAGAATATACAACTATGTACCGGGGGGCTTTGGGGAGAAAAAGGAAAAAATAAAATCTTTAAAAAAAAAGAAAAAAAAAAAGAAAAAAAATTAAAATGTTCTTTCATCCCCTAACGTCAGTACTCTTAGTAATGATATTAACATTTATTGCATTTTTACATTGTATTTATCATTCTGGTCTGTTTCCTTCCAATCCTCTTCAGAAGGTTTGTCTAGCCTCTCATGGATTTTAAAACTTCCATGTATCATTTTTCTACCCCTTCTTATACCTAGAGAGAGTCTCAGCATTTTCAATCCTTTTTAATTGCTTATTTATGTAAGAAAGTTACACAAATGCCTATCTAAAATCAGTGTAACTGCTGATAATGAATAGTGCTTTGTCCTATACACCAAAAAAGATTTAATTGCCAAGGACTGTGGCCAGAGAGCTCTTTTGGCAGTTAAAAGACTTGCTGTCTTTATGAGAATTTTATCATAATTCATATACAAGAAGATTGCCAAAGTGCAAATTCTTGAATCTGTAGTGTTGTGTTGCGAAATAAGCTGCTAGAGAAGGGTGATTAGCTAATTGCATCTAATGACTCTGAAAACATAATGCATCCTCCAAACAGGATGAATTAGGAAGGGAGCCATTTTTTTTTTTTTTTTTTTTTTTTTGCCATTTGTGACTTACTTGGTAACAAAGGCTGACTATTTTCCAAAAACTTATTTTTCGTTTGCTTAACAAGCTGATACCTGCTGATGAGATGGCTTTACTTTCAAGTGATGTTATCATAATTAACTTTAATTGTTTGCAGACAATTTTATGCAAGCGAAGACATTTAAGAAATAGAAGCATAAAGATTTAACAGGGAGGATGAGTGAGCCTGAGGAAATAAGATTTTCCATTCCTTTTGAAATTTAAAATTGATGATAATGTTGAACATAACAATTAAAGATGGGGTTAGAAAAAACCTAGTAATTTGCACTAGGATCAGAACTTTAAATATTGAAGGAAATCAAAGAAAAAATAAGCAGCTTGCTGTTCGCGTGTGTGTGTAGTTCTGAAAAGTTTTTGCTCAGATAAATCAATATTTCTCTCTAGATATGTCTTTTTGGATATTTTGTTTCATAGAATTGTGGCTAAACCTAGTCTACAGTAGAAATTGAAAGCCCATTAGAAGAGTTTTCACATTGTGCTTCCAGATTATGTTAGTTACTTATTTATTTAATTGAGATAACATTGGTTTATAACATTATATAGATTTCAGCTGTATGTCATTATAATTTGACTTCTGTGTAAACTACATTGTGTTCACCACCAAAAGTCTCGTTTCCATCTGTCACCATACAAATGTCCCCCTTTACCCCTTCTGTTTCCCCTTACCTCCTTCCCCTCTGGTAATCACCAGTCTGTTCTCTGTATCTATGTGTTTTTTTGTTTGTTTATCTTCCACTTATGAGTAAAATCCTACGGTATTTGTCTTTCTCCATCTGACTTATTTCACTTTGCATAATGCCTTCAAGGTCCATCTATGTTGTTCCAAGTGGCAAGAGTTCATCTTTTTTTATTGCTAAGTAGTATTCCACTGTATATATATATATACACCACATCTTCTTTATCCCCTACATTCATTGTGCATTGTTTACAATAGCTGAGACAGGTTATGGTCTTTATTGGGTTTAGTTACAGTCATCTCCTAAGGTCATTGCATTTCTTTTCCATAAATTTAAAATCGTGATTGATGGTGTCACTTGAATATCAGCATGTTTAGACAAGCTGCTTTTTATTGTATTTTGTGTGAAAATTGTGATCTCTAACTTTGAAAATTGATTTATCTCATCTATAACTAGAAGTTTATGGTTGATTTTAAGAGGTTTTAAGAGAAAAATTAATATTTGGTGTTTTTTAAAAAAACAATTATTAACAAAAATAATTTATTGTACAAGGTATGATATATTGTATAATAAGGGAAATAATTTATTGTACAAAGTTCTATATATTGTGTAAGACACTCTGAGAAATATAAACATGGATAAGAACATTTATAAAGAACCCTGAAAGATCTATGTAAAAGAAATCTCTTTTTGGTCCTTCCTGAATTTTTTTCTGTAATTATAAAAATGCATTTTTTAAATTTAATGGTATTAATCATAAGTGTCCTTGTTATAAACCTTAGTCATTTTGTCCACCTTCCTTCTTTGGGTGAGTTACTCTTGTCTTTTCTTTGACCTTTTGGTTCAAATGGGAATCCCATTCTTACAAGTCTCTGCCTCCTTCATCACAGTGATTGGCTCATGGGTGAGCATCTGACCTGATCAGGGCCAATCAGAATTTCTCATATTTTTTTCCATCACGTTCTGGGGAACAGATCCTTTCCACTTGTTAAAAAGTTGTGAGGGTATCAGTACTTATGTGCATGTAAATAAGGCTAGTCTGCAGTATACAATGATGAAACAGCAGAAAGAAGCAGAAGTGAGTTTAGAGAGAGAAAGAGGAATTATATTGACAATATACATATTGCTAGTGTTAGCTTTTGAAGGCCAGCACCATACTTCTTCCTTCAATTTGATTATTTACATCAAACTATTCATTTCTTGTTGTCTAATCTAGTTCGATGTGTGCTTCTGTAATCAAGAATCCTGAACAATATAATCCCTCCTTTATTTGGCTCTTCATTCCCTCCCATTCATTTAGCGGCTTCTCCTCTCGGTGTAGATATACCCAAATACTTCTTCTCTTCCCTTATGTTAGAGAATCTTTCCTTACTTCTCTGTCACACTAGGATTCTGACTCTTTCCTTCCCTTAATTGATAGATATCTTCTTGACTGGGTTATCTGGCTACACATTCTCATTGCTTGCTCATACATTATCCTTCTGCATTTTCGCTTTTATTTCTACCATTCTCCTAAAAATTATTTCTTAAAGTTCCTAGAGAACAAATTCAACGTGCATTTGAAAAGTATTTATTTAATGCCTCCTATAGACCAGACTCTTCCAGTACTGAGTGAACAGGAGCAGCAGTGAACGAGACAAAGTCCCTCCTATCATGGCGCTCCCCTTCCAGAGGGGAGAGAAGTCATAAATAAACAAGCACATTTTGTGAAAGAAAAAAAAAGATAGAAATTCTTTTAGCACAAAATGGAATTCTTGTAATAACAAAGCATAATGCAACAAAGTCAGAACAACCTGGCTACCCCCAGATTAAAACGAAAAAGTGGTATTTATAGTTCAATTTTTTACAAAGCAGTCAACAATTCTGAGTGGATACTGTTTAGATTTGATGAAAAAGTAATTTATTTTCTTTGATAGGAAGGAAAATGATTTCTTTTGCCTGGTTTATCCCAGGCTATAAGACATTTAGTATGAATTTCTCATCCAAAGTTTATCATTTAATGTAAGACTTTAAAGGTAAGTCTTTTAGAAATATAATTGCCTGGCCATAGTATGTGATACATTCTGTGTCAAATGGAGGATTAAGCTTAGCTGAGGGCAAAGATTCACCTTGCTATGTATAAGATGAAGTTATTTGTAGACGCTTATATTATATAATTATATGACTGTGAGTCAGGAAATAATAATTGCTATGAGGAAAGCTCATCCAGTGTCAGGGAAAAGAGAGTGTCAGGGCTGAGTCTGTTTTAGTCTGGTGGGGAATGGAATTTTTGAGGGAAGTGACGTGGATGCAGTGAAGTTAGAGGGAAGATTAAGGAAGGAAGAAGGAGCAGCATGTGCAAAGGCTTTGGGGTGGGAATTCTTTTGGCATGTTCTAGAAGTAGTCTGAAATCTACAACAGAGGGAATAAGCAGAACGGAAGGAGTAGTAAAGTCAGAGAGATGTCAGGGTCAGTCTGTGTGAGCAGTGTGTTTAGAGGCCTTTGGAGAGCTTTGAGAGAGAGGCGACTTGATCTAAACGTTGTGTTTGAAAGGTCACTGAGGCCGCTTGGTGGAGAATTGTCGGTGGTCAGACAATTGCTCCCTCCCTAGGGCACCTGCATTTAGTGACTGCTTAACCTTGGAGCACAAAGGCCCACCTCTCTTCCCCTTACTTTGTCATCCTATCTCCAGAGTTCCTTGGAGGGTCAGCTAAGGCCTCCCTGAGACTGGATCAAAACTGCAGCCACTTCTCCCTTTGTGCCATTCTACTGCCTCAGAACACACAGGTTCTGATCCCAAGAGAAAGTTCTAGAACCCCTCCTGAGGGTAGGACGTGCCAGAACCCCTCCTGAGGGTAGGACGTCCTAGAACCCCTCCTGGGGTTGTAGGATGTCCTAGAACCCCTCCTGAGGGTTGGCATAGGAGCAGAGACACCTTTGCTTAGTTGTCATCCTCTTCAACCTTCTCATTATGTGATATTGGTAACACCTGCCATCCTGAAATCGTCTCCTCTTTTGGCCACCGTGACGGTCCATTCCTGATGTTCCTTATTTCCTATGTCCCCAGTCTCCTATCAGTGCAAAACTTCTTCCCCTAGGCCCTTCAGTCTAGTCATTCCATGATGTCTGTCCACTGCCATCTTACCGCTCGGTTGTTCACTCATCTTCCCAGAGACCTCACACATTCCCTCTGTCCTGCCGTGGGGGTTTCAGACCCGCACTGAACCCTGAGTGCTGTCGGCTGAGTTCCCTGGAAGGAAGACTGAGGTGGGGATGAATATGCAGGGAGATTTTTAGACAGTAAGAATAAGAATAAACCGTAATTAAGAATGACTAATAAACAATAACGAAGACTAAGCCATGGCAGGGACACAGTAATTCTTTTTGTGAAAAGGCCGTTAATTGGGAGAGCAGAAAAATGTCCTACAGATAGTCTCTTTGTATTTCATCAAGTCTTTTTAAAGGTCGTGAATGGCGTTCATATGAACAGATAGGGAACTGTAGCAGAGGTGAGCACAATTCTGTAAATTTGCGTTTGGGTGCCCCTGCCTGAGGACATTCAGCCAGCAAGCCTGAAGGCTGTTTCCTGCTCACTGACTTTCTATACAAGTTGGATGAAAATATCAAAGGAATCCTTATGACATTTTTAGATGACATGAAACTGAGAGGTTTAAAAAATATGCTAGGTGACAGAATCAGGTTCCATAAAGGTCTTGACAGGCTGGAAAAATGGGCCAAATCCAGTCAGATAAGGTTTAACTGTGAGACATGTTAGGTCCTGCATTTGTCTCTTCAAATCGGCTGCTTCGTTTTAGAACCAGGCAGAGAGACTTAACAGTAACACGTGTAAAAAGGGCTGACGGCAATAGATCTCGACTCTGACTGAACCTGGCAATCACCTGGGTGGGATTTAAAGCATTCCAGTGAACACGATCCACCCTCGGAGATTTATATTAATTGCTCTGGGGTAAGGCCCGAGCATGAGAAGTTTTTAAAAGCTTTCAAGGTGATTCATATGTGCAGCCAAGTTTCATAACCACTAATTTTAGCACACTATAGGTTAGCTATGTAATGTCACTGCCTCCTCCCTGAGGGAAAAATAGAAAAAGAAACAGAAACAGAAAGGCTGAAGCAATGTAAAGAGAAGGAGTCCAGAACATCTGCCTTAGCAGCAGGGGCTTTCGGGTAAAGTGGTTCTAGTCCCAGCTGTACTCCTTTCAAGATATGTGGCCTTAATCTCGCTTAAGGACCTGAATTTTCTCTTCTTTAATGTGACAGTAATAGTACCTATTTCTTAGGGGTGTTGTGAGTCCTGAATAGGATTTTGCGTGTAGAATACTTGGCATGAGGTTTGGCATATAGTCGGTGCTCAAGAAATGCTAGCAGAGGTCATGTTGAGCTGTAGTCATAGAATTATCAGATTTAGAGTGTAGAAATTGGAGCTGGCTCTTCTCTGGCCTTGACAAAACACGATAGGGTTTAACTTCTCAGCACCAATCCTCAGGAAACACGGGCAGCCTGGGTTCAGTTCTGGTCATGGATGTACTAACTACATGTATATCAGAAACATTGAAAACTACTGATGGTGTTAGTCTGGAAACAAAAAACAGAATTGTTTTTGAAAGAAAAATTGAAGTCCTGTCACGAGGATCAAAGGTTAGAGTATTCTGTACAAATCTGAAGAGAGAAATTAGAACAAGTGGGCAGAAGCCCATTGTCAACAAAATTTCTTTGCTTTTCTCCTGTTAATCTATTTCTGTCAGTTAAATTTTCAGACCCCATCAGGGATCATAAAGGATTGAGGAAAGCTCTTTCCTCCCCCGGAGCCTCTTCCACAAAATGTACTAATGGCATCATCACAGATTGGACTGCTTGTTGTGGGAGACATTTGGTGACCTTTGAGTTTGCTGATAATCTCTCATTGTTTCTTTTCTGTGGCTCTTTCCCTTCTCTGGGAAAGACGAATCTTCTTTCCTAAGTGAAGCACAGATCATTGATCTCTGGAGCTCAAAATCCTTCTGTGGCTCTCCGTTATACTGAATTAGTGCAAGTTCTCTGCGTGGCATTCAAAGTATTCCAGCACATGCTTCCCAGCTGTTGTTCTAGTCTCTTGTTCTAGACTTGACCCTCCTGTCACTCCTCCTTTCACCCTCCCTACACTGAAGGACATGGTTGTGCCTCCTCAAATATATCTGGGCTTCCCTGACTTTGTGCCTTAGCCACGTGCTTTTCAATGTTAAACTGAAATGCTATATCAATTAACAGCCCTAAGGTGTTCTCATTTGAATAAAAATTGCAGCCTACTTTTTTTCTCCCTGATGAGCACTTTTTGGTATAACAAATCTAAAATATAGACTTTCATACCATGGTAATTATGAATCTGAATTCTTACCTTGCAATCTCTCGTCAGCAGCCTTACACTGATACAGTAGATAAGGAGTGGCCATGGGCACATATTCCAGCCTCTTCCTCATGTGTCTGTGGGCGATTTTACCAATTCATTGCAGTTCTACTGCTGAGCCCGGATCCAGCCTCCCATTCTTCCTCATACATTGTCTCAGGTTGGGCTTCCGTCAATGTATTATGATTGGTGCAAATGTTGACATCATTTTCCTATTCATGCAGCTATCTTTAACATTTTTAAAGGACACTTAAGATCTTCTTGGAGCCACAAATTTGTAAAAGGCATCAAAACATACATTTTCAGAATTTATATATGGACGTAATACTATCTATCTAAGCATAACTGTTGAGGGAGAGTGAATGCTTCTCTCCTATTCTTCCCATGAGAAAGGATCCTTAATAATGCAACAGTCCTAGCTCCTCCCTGCCTCTTTACTCAGGCTGCTCCAGAGGCACTGGGCTCATTATAAGATAGGTAAATCCAAGAATATTAAACTGAGCTTGTTCTGTTCAGAGTCTCTTGCAATTAGGAATGGGTGCCCACAGGAGGCACTGATCTACACTGCCCCTCCAGGGGCAGGCTCCTCCTTTGTAAGGCAGGGTGACCTGCTGGGCTAAGCACTGCTGTCCATGGCTAATTGGCATCTTGTGGAGTTAGGAAGCCCATTGGCTTTTTACAGAAGCTATATGCTTGAACCCTGGGTTTCATTAGAAATAAAGATGATATTTTGAGAATTTGCTACCTTTTTCTTTGTTTTAAGTCTCAGTTTTTTTCAGAACTGAGGTGAGGACCAGTGAGTTTCTTGTGTATTGGTTCCTCCTGAGAGACTCTAACAATTGTGAAGTTAGATCAGATGATGTGTTAAAAACGAAGAGCAGGGAGAGTATTGAGATGTGAGTGTTGACTCGTCAGCCTAGCTGTTTTTGTCCTATAAGGGCGTCTCCATTAAAATGCAGAGAGCTTTCCTGCTTCCTGCCTTATAATTGTTAGCACTTTATCAATTCTTTCAACTCCAAACTTTATAGATTTGTAGAACGTAATCCCAACTATTTATTCCTTAACCAAAATAAGATGTTAAAAGAATGATACTTTAATTCATCAATTGAATATAACACCCCAGGCATAGAATCTTTGTCTTTTTTTTAAATTAATAGACAATTTTGGGGGGCAGTTTTAGATTTTACACAAAGATTGAGCATAAAATACAGAATTCCCATATACCCCCTCAAATCTTCTCTCTCCTCCTCCCAGTTTTCTCTATTATTATCATTTGCACTAGTAAAGCACATTTGTTATAATTGATGAGCCAAGATTAATACATTATTTTTAACTGAAGTCCATAGTTTACATTGGGGTCTACTCTTTGTCTCGTCCACTTCATGGGTGTTAACAAATGTATGATGACCTGCTCCACCATTACAGTATCGTGCAGACTAGTTTCACTGCCCCAAAAACCCTCTGTGCTCTACCTGTTCATCCTTCCTTCTCTCCTGACCTCCAACCTCTGGCAAACACTGATCTTTTTACTGTCTTCATAATTTTGCTTTTCCAGAATGTCAAAAAATTGGAATCATACAGTGTGCAGCCTTTTCAGATTGGCTTCTCACACTTAACAATATGCATTTAAGTTTCTTCCATGTCTTTTCATGGCTTCCTATCTTGTTTGTGTTTAGTGCTGGAGAGTATTCCATTGTACAGATGTCCCACAGTTTGTTTATCCATTTACTCATTGGAGGACATCTTGATTACTTTCAGGTTTTAGCAATTATGAATAAAGCTGCTATAAACATTCATGTGCAGGTTTTTGTTTAGATGTAAGTTTTCAACTCATTCAGGCAAATGCCAAGAAATGCAATTGCTGGACAGATGATAAAAGTATATTTCGCTTTATAAGAAACTGCCCAATTGTCTTCTAAAGTGTCTGTACCATTTTGCATTCCCACCAACAATGAATGAGAGTTCCTGTTGCTCCACGTCCTCACCAGTATTTGGCGTTGTCAGATTTGTAGATTTTAGCCATTCTAAGAGGTGTATAGTGGTATCTCATTGTTGTTCTAATTTGCTTTTCCATAATGATATATGATGTTGAGCATCTTTTCATGTGCTTATTTGCCATCATTTTATCTTTTTTAGTGAGGTGTCTGTTTAGATCTTTTGGCCACTTTTTAATTAGGATGTTTGTTTTCTTATGGTTGATGTTTAAGAGTTCTTTTAATGTATTTTGGATTCCAGTCTTTTATCAGATAGATGTTTTGCAAATATTTTCTCTATAGCTTGTCTTTTCATTTTCTCAACAGTGTCTTTGACAGAACAGAAGTTTTTAATTTTAGTGAAATCCAACTTATCAATATTTTTTTCTTTCATGGATCATCCTTTTGGTGTTGTATCTAAACCATCACCAAACTCAAGGTCACCTAGATTTTCTCCTGTGTCGTCTTCTAGGAGTTTTGTAGTTTTGCATTTTCTAATTAGGCCAATGATCCATTTTGAGTTAACTTTTGTGAATGGTGTAAGGTCTGTCCCTAGATTCATTTTTTTGTGTGTGGATATCTGGTTGTTTCAACACCATTTGTTGAAAAGACAGGCATAGCTTTTATTCCTATCATTTCTTTCTGAGAGAATTCTCTTTTCTCTCACCACTGCACATTTGACAGTTTCCACTCTCTCTGTACCCAGACTGTAACCAAGAAGATGACCAGCGTTGATGCATTGGTGATATGACAGGTCCATATGTGATACCAGTGATTTCAACTAGATTATTTATTTGCCTCAGTTTTGTAAGTTGTGTAAAGCTTGATGTCTGACACTCACATTGGCTTTGGCTACTTACTCACTGTTTAGTTAAATTCTGTAATAGAATTTCTATGTGCAATTCCTGTCAAAAGATCACATGATGGTGACTTCACAACAGGGAAAGTGTAGCCTTTCTGCTGCTATTATGACGTCGATTCATTGATTGACATTCAAATCAAGGAGTATATCAAGAAACTGAGGTTGAGGGTCTCATTTTAAGAATAGGAGGGTCCTGGCTGGTGGTTTTCAATGGGTGTTCAGTGAGTGACTGCATCATAATCAGCTAGGAGAGCTGTTAAAAGGCCAGATTCCTGGACCACACTTGGACCTGGTGAAATCAGAATCTCTGGTCCTGGGGCTGTGGGCGGTGATTCTGTCTCCTAACTTTTGCTTAGACATCTTCCAAATATCTTTTGAACTGAGAACCAGGGAAGGAACCCTGGTTGAAGGCCTACTTTTCTGGGGTATAAAGTAAAATGGAAGTGCCTATCTTGGCATTCAAATAGCAAAATTCTGAGCTGCGTTTGTGAGTGGCAAAAGAGTGAGTATTTGCATGTGTCTGTGCTGAGGGGAAGGGCGTCTTTATCTCAGTGTCTCAGATGCATTTTCACGTCTAACTTCTCTGAAGATGGGTGTGTTATCTTTGCACCACACGTATGCCTATTGCAGTTTCTGCCTTTGTGATAAACGTTAACACTCAAACTAGAAACAAAGTGATGTATAGTTTTCCTTATGTAATTGCAAGTCCTTGGATCTCCCCTGATTATAGCTTAAGCGTGTCTGCTCCCCCTCATTCACATTTCCAGTGCATTTCTTTAGGCCTCCATCATCTTATGGCCTGTTTTACTGCAATGGCCTCTTAATTCCTTCCTTCTCAATCCACCTTTCACGTTGATTGTTGTCATAATGCACTTTACACCGTGCACATCTGCTTGTGTCATTACCCTGATGGAAATCTTGCACTTTAACTCATCAGCATAGCAGAAGTCTCTTCATGATCTCAGCTTTAACTACCCTCTTCAGCTTTATCTTCAATTACCGTTCCAGATTTACACTGTGTTTTAGCCACAAAAAAATTACTTGAATTTCTTTGAATATTTTCATTCATCTTAGTCTTAAGTGTTCATCGTCTTTCTTTTCTTGGCTGAAGATTCAACTCCCCCATGAAGCCTCTCCTGGTAACCATTTGCCCTCCCTGTATTTCACAAAGCTCCTCTGTGCTCTCTGAGTGCCTCCAGAGCACTTGCCACATTTCATTAAAACTGTTTACTTAGCTGTTTCACTCCTTCATCAAATGGAACTCCGAGGAGACTGAATTTTCTTTGTTGATTTTTCCTACCTATGGTTGTATGCAAACTCTGTTCCTTGCTGAAACAGACAGGACTTCAATTTCAGACAATGTGGAAGCACCTGAACTTGGGGTGAAAAGCTATACAACTACAGAAGAAATAAATAAAATACCAGACAATGCAACATTTTGAATAAATAGATGAGCCCACAGGAAGGGAAGCAGTGTCTCTAAGGTTCAAAACGGAAACAGAAGCACAGAAATGAACAGGAGAGTTAAGGTGAAGATGAGATGGAGTGGTGCTTCTTAATCTCTACAACATTAAGGCCAAGATTTCAACACCTGGAGAGAGTAAACGAGGCATTGGCCTTGTCAGGTGAGTGAGAATGCGTTCTTCTTTAGCCAGTGATGATCTTTGAGTAGCTACAAATTCGGTAAAAAGATGGATTAAATAAAATTGTGTTTGTTGGTACAAAAAGACAAAAAGAGCACTTGTCTCTTTTTCCTACATCCCAGGTAGAAAATAATTAGTCGTCCATAATTATTCAAAATCCTAGACCTAACTTAAAGGTTTGAGGGGAAGTCTACATTGTATACATTGCCCAGCAAACTCCAAGCTGAGATACTAATACAAAAATTGGTCCCAATCCAGGAAAGCACTCCAGAATAAGAACAGGCTTCCCACAGGTAGAGCCCCATTGAAGATAAACCCACAACCCAAAATGAAGGAACACAAAAATCAGTAATCAAGAATCAGTAAAGGGCAGCTACAGCAAAGCAGAATTAGACCCCTCTAGAGCTATGAAATAAATGTGTTTTAAGTTATTAAAGATGGCAGTTGAAAACAATAATAAGATACCCTGATAAAAATAATAGGAATATTTGAAACACAACCAAATACTCTTCTAGAGGTAAAAAGTAGTCATTAAAATAAAATAAAACTAGAATCATTGAATTAAACAGCAAAATAAATACAACCAAAATAGAAGTTCATGAATGGGAGTATAAATCTGACAAGTTTTTTATAAGCAATACCTAACTCAAAAATGTGCAGGAGCGTGCAGGTAAGTAGTTGCATTAGCAACATTAAAGTGAGGCTTCGGTAGGTCAGAGAGTGTCATAACAGACACCTTAGCTACCCCTTTAGGTGTGAGTTCACTGAGTGAACAAGGGAAGTAAAGCCATTCAGGGAAACAGGAATGGAATGGGCAGATGTGTGGAGGTACAGAGGTGTAAAGAGATGGAAAAAGTGAAAAGAGAACATGAGAAACATGGAGGATAGAATGTGAAAGGTCATCCAGTGTCTAATAGGAATTCTAAAAGTAGAGAATAGATAGGATGGGAAAGAATATTTGAAGAGGTAATAGCATCAGACTCAAGAATTAAAGTCAACTCCAAAGAAGACACATGGAAATAAATCTGCACGTAGTTACCTCTTAGGGAAATTGCAGAACATCAAAGATAAAGAGATCTGAAAAATAGCTTGAGGAAAAAGGTGACCTACGATGTTACAACCATCAATCTGAAAGCAGACTTCTCGGCAGCAAAACTAGATGATGGAGGAAATAGAATACCATTATCAGAGTATAGATAATAAATACCTGTCAGAACAGAACTTTATATCAAGTTAAATTGTCCCAGAGAGAGCACAAAATTGACATAGACAGAGATGGGGAGTGGTCACTGTCAGTGGACCCTCACTGCATGCCTTTCTTAAGAGGCTGCACATAACGGGAGGTCAGGGCACCTCATGAATGGCTACTCCATTCATGAGGCCGCAGCCTAGGTGGTTGGGTATATCAGTAAACAAAGCAAACATCCCTGCCATCCAGAGTTCGCATCCTAGTAGGGGGAGATAGACAATAAAAAATAACCATAGTGAAAAAATAAGGTATATAGTATGTTTGAAAGTAATAAATGCTATGGAAAAAAGCAGGATAAAGCAGATGAGAACTTTGGGAGTAGGCAGAGAGTTTGTATTCCAATATTGACATGGTCAGGATAGGCCCCATTTTAACAAAGGCTTGAGGTGGGAAGAAAGTCAGCAAAACAGTTATCTGGGAGAGCAGTGTTATAGTCAGAGAGAAGAGGCAACAGCAAAGCCATACGGCAGGGGCGTAATGCATCTGCCAGGAACAGCGAGAAGGCTGACACGGCTGGAGCAAAGTCAGCAAGGGGACGAAAGAGGGGCCGTTGCAGAGTTTTGAAAAGAGGAGTAGTATGATTTGATTTTTGTGTTGAAAATATCTCTCTGGCTGCCATGTTGTTGATGGACTAAAAGGGGCAAAGTAGACCCAGGGAGAATAATTAAGAGGTGATTGCAGTAATCAAGCCAAAAGATGATTATGGTTTAGACCAGAGTGAACTCCCACTGACAATCAAAGTGTCTATGGTCAGTAGATAATATGTTGAATAAAGAAATGAATAAATTCCTTACAAATATACAGTTTTCCAAGTGTAGAGAAATACATTCCTGATATCTGTTAAATTCTAAAAGCTTTACTTATAAATACAAAAAGGATAATACATATTTAAATCAGTCCATCGACAGGGGGCATTAAGCACTTCGTATGTGGAGTCTTGATGGAAGATAGAAGATGATCACCCTGCTCTCAGGAGGTTTGCAGTCTTGTTTTGGACTTAAGATTTAACCACATAAAATGTGTGCTAAATCTTCTTCAAGGCAAATGAAAACAGGGTTGAAACAAAAAAACAACCCACTAACTGGGAAAAAATATTTGCAAGTCATATATCTGACAAAGGCTTAATATCCATAATATATAAAGAACTCTCACAACTCAACAACAAAACATCAAACAACCCAATCAAAAAATGGGCTGGAGACATGAACAGACATTTCTCCAAAGAAGGTATACTGATGGCCAATAGGCACATGAAAAGATGCTCATCATCGCTGATCATCAGGGAAATGCAAATCAAAACTACACTAAGATATCACCTTACACCCGTTAGAATGACAAAAATATCTAAAACTAATAGTAACAAATGTTGGAGAGGTTGCGGAGAAAAAGGAACCCTCATACACTGCTGGTGGGAATGCAAACTGGTGCAGCCACTATGGAAAACAGTATGGAGATTCCTCAAAAAATTAAAAATAGAACTACCATACGATCCAGCCATCCCACTACTGGGTATTTATCCAAAGAGCTTGAAGTCAGCAATCCCAAAAGTCCTATTCACCCCAATGTTTATTGCAGCATTATTTACAATAGCCAAGACATGGAAGCAACCTAAGTGCCCATCAACTGACGAATGGATAAAGAAGATGTGGTAGATATATACAATGGAATACTACTCAGCTGCAAAACAGAACAAAATCATTCCATTTGCAATAACATGGATGGACCTTGAGGGAATTATGTTAAGTGAAATAAGCGAGTGAGAGAAGGATAATCTGTGTATGACTCCACTCATATGAGGAGTTTAAAAATGTGGACTAAGAACAGTTTAGTGGATACCAGGGGAAAGGTGGGGTGGGGGGTGGGCACAAAGGGTGAAGGGGTGCACCTACAACATGACTGACAAACATTAATGTACAACTGAAATTTCACAAGATTGTAACCTATCATTAACTCAATAAAAAAAAAAATGTGTGCTAAATAAGCTGGAATAAGTCTAGAAAGTAGAAAGACTATCTAATTTATAGATGTATACCTGGAAAACATTTCTTGAATCTGGTTTCCTGCGTCTCTTCATTTCCTCACAGTATTCATGAACCTTCCAGAGCATCGACCTTATGGCTAAGGAGTCAAAGGCACAGAAGAGACAGCCATGCATATTTAATGATTAAACAAACAACTGCATGACACACGGCCATCAACAAAGTACTTACACATCCATGACCTCACGTGGTGCTCATAAAATTCCTGTGAGAAGGATTCACTAGGCATCAAGTTTATCCGCAATTTACAGGGGAGATACTGAGATTCAGAGAGGAAAGTAACTTTTCATAACTCACACTACTAGGAATAATCCTGATGTGGGATCACACCAGGTTTCTGGACTTCAGAACTTGATTTTCTGCCTCTAATCCCAGCTCTCATTAGACCGGGCCAACAAGTCCCCACATGGTTGAGGGTCAGAGTTGAGTATAGGAAACAATCATGACCACAAAATTTGTCACAGCCACTGTCACGGTAGCTGACTCCTTACCCCTCAACAACACACACACACGTGTGCCAAAAGCCCTGTGAAATAAGGGAGGCTGTGGCCAAGAGCCAGTACATGTGCTAAATATATGTGATTTTATCTTGTGCAACTTTGCTCTCTTTTCCAAAGGTATTTGTGTTGTGAGCATCCATTGTTACACTGTAGCTGAGAATAATTATGTTTTGAGTTTTGCATCATTAGATATTATTTCCTGTATTGGGGCCTTGCTTTAAATTTACCAATAACCACCTCAAAACATAAAAAATTCAATAAAACTCATTTACGTTTGTTTGGGCATTTTCAGTCCTGGCTTCCCGGAATACATTGGTGTTTGCAAAGGCTAATCTGAGTGCGGCGTGTAAACTTTCACCACTGAAAGTCTGTGTTACTCATGAAAACAAAAGGTGAGAGGTCCAGTTTCTCTGTAGATCTGTTTATACCCCATCAAGTTCATTGGCTCCCTGGAGTTAGAGTGTAAATTCAACTAGGTTTGGTTGAACTAATCATCTCTTTAACTTGGGTTTGTCCATATTAGTTTTAGGCTGAAAGCCTAAAGACTGTCTTAAAACTAACTTATTTTTGCAAATAAGTTTTCCCTAACATCAGTTTGCTTTCCACTGTCAAAGGAAAATTAACAGGAGAATTAAAACTGCTCTAGGATGTGAAAACTATCAAACCTGTATTTGCTCACTGTGAGAGGCAAAATAATACTCAGGATTATAGAGATGTATGCAATGTTCATTGACACTCAACTGTTTTTAAGACTGCTATATTATGTAAAGTTATATTTAAATTAGAAATCTGATTTGAAAATTTGTGTTCATTTGGCAGTCCATAACACACTCCAAATTTCTCACTAAATACCTATAATGAAAAGAAAAACAGAACCTGACCACACTGAAAAGGAGCTTCAAAAAAACCCATGAGAGTGAGCACTTAGCACAGAGCTCGGCACTCCCAGGGCCTTTACACATTGAGTTCCCTCTGTTTGTATTTCTCCTCTATTCTGTGCACCTAGGTAATCTCCACCCTTCCTCCAAATTTCAGATCAAAAGGTGATTTCCTTAGGAATATATTTTCTGACCTCCACCTGCCGCCACATCCTCTATCTTGATGCTTTATGAAACATTCACTCAAAGTACTTCTTTCACTGTCTAATTTAGTATTCATTAGTGTGATTACTTAGTTAATGGCTGAGTGTACTATAAACTTAGTAAAGTATGGAATTGTATTTTTTTAATCACTGTTATATTGCCAGGACAAAAAGTAGTGCCTGGCATAAAATAGTTTCCCCATAAAGTATTGCTAAATGAATGACTAAGTGAATTGTCATTTAGTAAGAACACAATAAATGGTGGCTAGCATACTATTTTTTCTTCTCTATCTTAATATGAGGGTATGTGACAGTTTCCAAAATTTCAGGTTGGCTTGGTTTTCATGTGATCCCTACATGCTTATACCCTTGCCATATAAAGACCACTCCTCAGTGGATCTTGTAGAAGCAGTGTGAAAACCACGTCTAGCTGAACCTGCAGGAGCACCAATGTTTTGTGAATTCCGTTAAGACTCAGGAGAATGGACAGACAAAACCACAAAACAACAAACAACCGAATGAAGAAAATTCCTATGGGAACCCAGGCTTAATTTCAAAAAAGACCCCATTTCAATAAAGATGCTTGTGGGGACTGTTGACATCAAGCTGTACCAAATACAAATCTGTACGACCTCCTTTTTACCTTGCTCTTCCTACAGTTTTATTGACCGTAAGTGCTGCTTTCTTTTACCTCAAATTCCCCCTTTCGGTGCCTCCTTTTTATAGCCCTTCAGATTCTGTAACATCCAGAGGACAACAGCGCCTTAGGTGGAGAAGGGTTGTCAGGTTTGGGCTGCTTTATGAGAGGTTAAATTCTCTCAAGCAAGCCACTGTAGTGGAAGGTATGGAACCCGAGGAGCAATGCATTCTGGGCAGTGTATGTTTTCATGTACTCAGTGCAAAATATTAGAGAATGAGGCAGTGGGATAGGGTAAGTTACTTACAAGCTCAGCACAAGAAAACTAAAGGAATACCCAAAAGCGAGTATTGGACCGAAAGCTGGTCAGAACCAAAAGGGACAGCTAAATAGGATGAAGGCTAACTATACACCCCACTTGTGGTTAAACATGGGATATAAATAAGTCTAACTCCTTTGAGAATGAGTTAAGAGGAGAAGAAAAGCAAGAAGAGGAGGAGGAGGAAGATATATGTGTGTATATGTGTATGTGTGTGTGTGTATTTTGACACATACACACAACTTATAGCTAAGATAAAATACTGCTGAACCACAAAAGGAGAAAATCGTGTCCATGAATAAAGAAGACATAGTTACAAATTTTTTTTGATGAAGAAACTTGAAGGAAATTTCAGAGAATACATTGTTATTATCCACTATATAAAACAAGGCATTCCATCTATGAAATGGGAGAAAGTTGTGAAGAGAGAAAATGCAGAAATAAAAATACCATGAGATTAATTTGAGAAATGGACAACTCAAGGTGGGATTAAAAAAACAAACAAACTGAAAATGTAGCAACAAAGTGAAAATCCAGCACGATGACCTGAGGATAGAGTCGTCCCTGTGAAACAGCGGAGCTGCAGAGATCAAACTTGAGAGGCAGTCTTAGAGGTGGTAGAAAAGGTCAAAGAGAAAAAACAGTGACAAAGAATATGATCAACAGGGAGGAAAAAGCGTCTTGATCTATTTTTGAAAATAATTGTATACTAGAGAAGAACAATAAAACTGAACAGACTAAGTGATAAAACCCAATATTGAAGAAAATCGTCATCAGCTGAAAGAGATCTGACCATCCAGACTGAAAAGTTCACGTTGCTCCAGGCAAAAATCAATGAACAAAGAGCCACAAATTAAGTATTTCTGACAAATATTTCGATTATTAGGGTAGAGAATAAAATTTATTGATTTCAGAGTGAGAAAACAAAACTGAGGAAAAAAGATTTGTCTCAGACATTCTCTCTTTAAAGCTAGATACCAGAGTAAAATGGAACATCTACATAATTTTGTCCTAATTATTTTACCCAGCTAATTTGTCTTTCATGTGAACGCAACAGACCTTCTTGGACGTGCAACAACCCATAGACTATGCTATAGCTCTTTAAAACATTTCTTGACGCTGGACTCAAACTGGAGGAGAGCTGGATCGTAATTTAAAGTGGAAGAATGGGAACTTTGATGTTGGAGTGTCTTCTGATTCCTTACCACGTGGAGGAAACTCAGAAGATGAAGTTTTTAATGTTGGATGTGATATTTTGAAAATATTGGTTAAACAATATTTTGATAAATCTACTAAATTAAAAACAGGACATCTTCCTTCTAAAACAATAAAATAATAAAGTCTTTGTTAAAAGTTAAATAATATTTGAATTAAAATAACAAGTTTTAATCTCATAATACTTTTGAGAGACCCACGTAAAACAAATGATTCACAAAGATTAAACATTAAAAATAGGTAAAAATATATTAAATGAATACAAAATTACAACCAAATATAAAAGAATCCAGGAATTCAATAATAGAGACTGCGTATAATTCAAGGCAACAAAATTTAATACAGTAAAAGACTCAATTTATATTGGCACAGATGTCACAAAAGGAGAGAATAATCATGGTCCTTTTGTCCTGAATAATCAAGCATCAAAAATATAAAGCAAAATATCATAGGATTCATACACAGAAATAATAATTGTGGGAGTCCTTAACATACCTCTCCATCTTTTTATTATTTAAAGCAGATAAAAATAATTTTAAAACTGAAGTTATCCAGTTTAAACAATGTAATTAATAAAGATGAATAAGCAGATCAATATCAATTCATAAGCAACTATTAGAGACTAGACTTTTTTCATGTTTACCATTTACCAAGTTATTGTATGCTAGCATACTTATGTGACTAGAAGAAAGTGAACCAGAAAGAAATAAGGGAGATGATGTCAGACAGGTAGGCAACAATCTGTCCTTCATTGCCTTATAGATCAGGGTAAGGTATTTGAAGTTATTTTTAAGTGCAATGCAAGACATAGAGGGTTTTAAACAGAGGTTTGAAACAATCTTACTTATTTTTTTACTTACTGCATGATAATGGATTAAAGAGGACAAGAAGTAGTCCAAGTGAGATGAGGATGACTTGGACTTATGTGTTAGTAGAGGCACTGTTGAGAAGTGGTCTGGTTCTTGAATATTTGTAGGTGGCGACAATAGAATTGGGTGTGAAGTGTAAAGAAAAGAGAGAAGCAAAGCTGTCTCCAAAGACTTTGGCTACAGCAACTCACTGAATGATGTTGCCATTTAACGAGAGAGTGAATTTCCAAGGATGAGCAGGTTTTACTGAGGGGGAAAGGAAACATGGGGAATGAAGGGATCAAGTTTAGATGTAATAAATTTGAGATGCATCTTAGACTTCCAAGGGCAGTGTTAAGTAGGTAATTAAATATGCCAGTAGAGTTCAGGAGAAAGGTTTGGATTAGGGAACTCAGTTTTGGAATCATGAGCATACAGATGATACTTAAAACTACAAGAATGGATGCGCTCCAGCCAGACAGCCAGTCTAGCAAGAGGAGAAAAGTGGATGTAAAGACAAGCCTTGGAGCGCTCCAACATTAAGTTTGAGAAGAGGATGAGGCACCTAGCAAAGAAGGTTCAGTTTAGTAGCAGTCATTAGTAAGGCAAAGAGCAAATCAGGAAATTGTTTTTTGTCACTCAAGCTAATTTGAAAATATTTATATTTCAAGAAAGAGGAAGTGTTAGCTATGCAAATCTTGCTGAGAAGTAAAGTAAGACCGGGACTAAGAATTGACCATTGGATTTAGCAATGTAGATGTCATTAATAATCTTGACATAGCATGTTTATTGGGGTATAGAAATGAGAGTTTAATGGGACAGATGTAAGAAAAATGGAGAGGAGAGAGAATGGTGACACTGAGTATGCGTAGCTCTTTAGAATGTTAAGTGATGTGATGGAAGTTAAGTGGCTATGGAGCCATGGGCAGCATTTTCTTAAGTTGAAAGGTATTACTGCATATTTGTAAGCCTATGGGAATAATCTAGAGAGGGGGAAAACCTCTGATGAAGTAGAGGAAGGAGGAGTTATTTTCAAGAGAGAACTTTCCGATAGATAAGATGAGATGATATTTAGTGCACAAATAGGGAGATCTTATGGAATACGAGCTGTCTATCTATGGTACCCAAAGGGAATGCAGAGTAATACAGGGACACATGAAAGTTGGTTTGGCAGTGGGAGAATGTGGATGTTTTCTTCTGATGGCTTATTTTTTTTCCACAAAATAAGTAGGTGGGGCATTGTTGAGGGTAAGAGCCAGAAAAGATTAGTTAGAAGCGTGTTATGGAAGTTGTCACCTTTTAGAGTGGAACAGTGAATTAGAGAGATGTATTAGGTTCTGGTTAGTCCCTTTGGCCCACTTGAGGTTTTCAAGCTTATATTTAAAGTGAGACTTTAACAGCATGGTTGCTTGTTATTTCACAGCCAAATTCAACTACTTTGGTGAAGACACAGAAAAGATAAAGCACTGGTTATCTCAAGTTTGGAGGTGCACGTTTTGCAAGTGTAGTAGGCTAAATAATGCCCCCACCCCTAACGATGTCCGCATCCTAATTCCTGGAGCCCGTGAATGTTGCTTTATATGACAAAAGGGCTTTTGCACGTGTGATTAAATTAAGGATCATGAGATGGGGAGATTATCTTGGATTACTTAGGTGTGCCTGATGTAGTCTCAGAAGAGAGGCAAGAGATCAGAGTGGGGAGAAGGCAATGTGAAGATGGAGGCAGAGGTTAGAATGATGCAGCTACGAGCCAAGGCATGCCAAGCAGTCTCTAGAAGCTGGAAGAGGCAAGGAATGGATTCTCCCCTGGAATCTCCAGCAGGAACCAGCTCTGCTGACACCTTGATTTCAGAGCCATGACACTGATTTTAGAATTTTGACCTCCAGAACCGTAGGAGAACAAATATGTGCTGTTGTCAGCCACTAAATTTGTAACAATTTGTTACAGAGCAATAGGAAACTAATAATCCAGATGATTTCAGTGAAGGAAGAGAGGGGCAAGGGAGTTGAGGCAGGTGCAGCAGAATAATTCTAATGATGGTGTGGAGGGAAGTAAAACAGGAGGGAGCTGATGTGTGGTGAAAGGATGAATCAGTGGATTTGGTGTGAAAGAATTGTTGGAGTGGAATTACTAGAAAGAAAGAGCTGGAAAAATACAATCTGGTGGCCAGAGAGTGGGACATTTGAAATAGAGATTTTGGAGGATATCATGGGTTGAATATTTCTGACCCCACGGAATTCCTATGTTGAAGCCCTAAGCCCTATATGATGGTATTGGGAGCTGCAGCCTCTGGGAAGTACTACATTAAGATGAGGTCGTGAAGGGGGTTCCCCATGATGGGATTAGTGTCCTCATAAAATGAGAAAAGGAGCCCAGAGCCCCTCCTCTCTCTGTCATGTGGGGTTACAAAGAGAAAGCTGCAGTCTGCAAGCCAGGAAGAGGGCCCTCCCAAGAACCAGATCTGCTGGCACCTTGATCTTGGACTTGCTAGCCCCAGAACTGTGAGAAACAAACGTCTGTTGTTTCCCACCCAGGCTGTGGGGTTTTGTTCTAGTAGTCTGAGCTGACTAACACGGATGGTGAATGTTTACAGTTCTAGGCTTGAACTATTAGTAAAAATGACTGAGATGGAGTGTAGGACAAAATCATTGGAAGTGATAATGTCAAAGAAATGAGAAATCAGGGATGTATGCATCTTATATGAGAAAATTGAAAACATGCATAACGATGGCAGGAGGAGTGGGAGAATTTCCAGGTGGCTGAGGTAATGGTGGCCATGTAAATCCAAATCTCTCCAAAAAAACTAGCAGATCAACAAGCAGAAATTTCACACCTTCAGCAGAGAAGTCAGAAAATATAAACCTTAAATTATTTGTAAGTAGAAAAACAAACAGCGATTTCCAGCAGAGTTTCTTCTCAAACTCCTGCTGTAAGTCTTTGTGGAGATGTGAGGCATCTGGAAAAACTGTACCGAAGAAAAGAAGGAAAACAAAGTGGCAGGAATGAGGTAAACGCACATCCAGAAGGAGAAAGTGCCTCCTCAGTGGGAACGGTCCTGCTACATCCGAGCACTGGCTCCAGGGGAACAACTGAAAGGTGCCCAGACACGCTGCGTGTCAGACAGACATCATTTCTGGGGGAAGAGGTGAGAAAGAAGGAGTTTCCACCTGCAGACTGCATGATAAGGGGTAAAAGATGCAAGACAGGAAAATTAAAGATCTGGCAAGACAAAAATAACCAGACAATGCAAAGGATACATAACCCTCTTCCCACCTCCACATTAAAAAGCCATCCATTAAAAAATTATCTTGTCTTTTACCAACAGAGGACATATGGGACTGGAGTCCCTAAAGAAATAAAACAAAAAACAATTTGAACTTACATGTAAAATTATAATTCAAGAAAACGTACAAGAAATGAAAGAGGACCTGAACCTACGTATTGAAGGGGACCGTGAGACACCTAGAAAAATGACCCAAAGCGATAAAATCAGGACCATATTCTAATGAAACTCTCAGCCTTTAAAGATAAAGAAAAAAAGTACTTAGGGCCTTAAAGATAAAGAAAAAAAGTACTTAGGGCCTCAAACAAAAGACCAAATAATTTGCTAGAGCAAGAAATCAGGCTAATGTCAGAATTCTCAATAGTAACATCAAAGCAAAAATGAAACAACTTTCTCAAGAAACTCAGGAAAAGAAAGTGTGAACCGATTACCATCGATCCTCATTATCTGCAGATTCCATATTTGCAAATCTCCTAGTCACCAAAATGTATTTTGTAACTCCAAAATCAATACCCATGGCATTTTGGGGGTTATTTGCGGACATGCATATGCATAAAGCATGAAAACTTTGAGTTGTCGGACGTGCATGATCCCGGCTGGTATCGAACGAGGTGACATCCTGCCTTCTCCTTTCAGCTCTCATACCGTGAATGTGTCCTTTTCATGGTCTATTTAGTGCAGCCTTTTTTTCTTTTGTTTGCATTCTTGTGCTCTTTGATGGTGATTTTGCTGTTTAAAGTGGGCCACAACCATCGTGCTGCAGTGCTATCCAGCGTTCGTAAGCGCAGGAAGGCTGTGGCATGCCTTGCAGAGGAAATATATGTGTTAGGTAAACTTTGTTGAGGGGTGAGTTATAGCGCTGGTGGGCCATGCGTTTCATGTTAATGAGTCAACAATACATATTAAATTGGTGTCTTTAAACAGAAACACACATAAAACAAGGTTATATATTGATCAGTTAATGTAAATATTATGACCAGAGGCCCACGAGAACCTTATCCGGTATTTCCCCTAGGGCAACGATTCAGTATTCACTAATTCAGCATTCGTGGCAACCTTATAGAACAAAACTACCATGAATAACCAGAATCAACTGTATTTTATAGCCAGGCAATACGTTCCCTGAATATTAAGGCTATAGAAAAACACTTCTAAACATACAAACACCCGAGAAACACAGTCCACATTTAGCCCTCTTTAGGAATCTACTAGGTGTGAGTTTATAAGCTTCATTCAAATAAGAAATGACTGGGGAAAGATCAGCAAATCACTGGTGGTGAGCATTTGGTATATTAAGTACAGATCTAAGATTAAAACAAAAGTGGGATGAGGTTGAATAAGCACACGTAGGTATATGTTCTGACATTGTAGAAGTAATGAAACTGAACAAAGATGGGAAGAGAAAGGAAAGGGAAAGAAAAAAGAAGAGTAAGCTTATGTATTGTTATTCATATAATAGAGGAGAGAGAAAGGATACCAGTAAAAATGACACACCAGAGAGTGAAAGGATAAATAACAAAATAGAAGACTATGGACATAAGCAAAAATAAAACACAGGCACAAAAATATAAACCTTTTTAATTATGAAGAGGGCTAAAAAATGAATGACAAAGAAAATACGTCATATAGAGAAGAAATAGGAATTATAACATGATACACATCTTAATTATAACAAAATAGTATGATGAGGCTGAAACCAATCATATCAGTCATATCAGTCAACACGAATGGGGTAAAGTCATCTGTTAACAGAACTCCAAAGTGAGTCACAGTTGTGAGTTGTGTTCAAAAGACACCTAAAATAATGATTCAGAAAGTCTAAATGTAAGGATGGACAAAAGTATACCAGGAAAAATAAACCGCAAGAAAGGGGTTCAACCCTAATACCAAAGTAGAATTCAAGTTAAAATATGTTAAAGGGCCTATGATGGGCACTTTCTAATGCTAAAAGCTGTCATTCCCAGTGAAGATGTAACAGTTACGAGTATCTATATACCACATAACTCATCAACTTCCTTTAAAAAAAAACTACAGGAGCTGAAAGATAAATGGGTTGAAACACTCTACTAAGAAGGATTTCATATACTGCTTTCAGTACAACACAGATTTTGATATATTTGTATGAATCCTAAAAGATTTCACACATTCAGATTCATGCAAGATCTCATCAGTGTATCAGTTATGAATTTCTATGATTACACTTCTGCTTGATATGTCAAATTAAATCAATTGTTTAAGACTATAATATGTGTGTGTGTGTGTGTGTGTGTATGTGTAACTTTATAAATAGGTTCTGATTTTTCTGGCCTTTGTAGCAGTATAGAAAATGCCTGTCGATCACCAAAATAAGGTAATCAATCCACATTTTGACTTTTGCCTCAAATAATTACATTAGATTATTAATTCTAACTAATCCTACTAAGTAATCTGAGTTCTCAGATAGCATAAAATCTGTGATGAGAAAAGCTGAGGTAAACACATCAATTGGCCTTGGGAACACGAGTGGCCAGTGTAGATTCACATTGCACTTCAGGGTATGGACACACACATTTTTAATGTCTCCTCAGAGTTCTCTATCTGTACTACCTTGCGTCATGCTGCACACTGATCCAAAATGACACTTCAAAGTCTTTTGCTCCATCAGTACCCTCTCTCTATCATGTATGATGCTTACAAGAAATACTGTCAGGCATTCTGAGAACCAGCAGTCACCAGGCAGTCAGATGAATGCAGAATCAGATAAGTAAAATCATGTACTTGCTGAACAAAGAATAATCCATTTTAGGAAATGGAGGGACAAAACGGTCACTCCAGTCCTGATGAAATCCATAGCAGCAAACCCTACATTTTCCTATTGGATAAAACAATATATTAAATATTTATGAAACCTCTTTCTTAGTCACATAGGAAAATTAATAGTTATTCTTAATGATAATTTTAAGACAAAATACCATGATAGAAGCCTCTAAAACATAAAAATTGGGTGACACCTTTTTTATTCATCTTCAGGGGATTTCTCATGAGCATTTCCAGAATGGACTTCAGGTTATGGAAAGGTTATGTAGAGATAAAGCTGGAATTGCATACTGACACGCGCCTCATTATTCTCTCCTCATAATCCCGCTTGTGACCTTTCTTCCAACAGCGAGAGAGATCATCAAACCAGCTCTCTACCCTTAATCAGTCATGTGTGTTTGTGTTATTTAGTGCCCTCTTCTTTTCTTTTTTCTTCTTTTATCTCTGTCCAGCTCTGGCCATTTTTTTCTCTTTTCCATTCATTTTTCTCTCTTTCTCCTGCAGTTGACTGTCTCTCGCCTGACCCGATTCCCCTGCCCTCACCTCTCTCTTACCCCACTCACTGTTCTCTGAGCCTATCTCATGTACTTGCTCTTCTGCACCTCAGCGTGCCCAATTCCCTCTGCCTGGTGCTTTGCCACTACTATTTTTGACATTATAAGTTCTGACAATCTCTCTGATACCACCTCCTTCCTAAAGCAATGGCAGGTAACAATTATCTCCCCTCCTTTTGCCCTCCTAATGTAGTCATTTCATACTTCTTGTTTTGGTCCTTATTCTTTTATATCTGTACATTTCCTGTCCACCAATAGAGAGATGGGGCAATTTTCTATTCTTAAAAGTTGAATTAAGTATGTGTTTAGTAGATATTTTTTAATGTCATGATGCCCAATAATTCTGCTGTAATGCCATAAATGAAATATATCTATGGTAATTAATCTTGAAGCATGATTTTAATAGAATCCAAGATATCATTGATCTCTGACTGGAGAAAAAGGATTGGTTAAGTGGTATTAAAAGCAAAATGTAATGACAAATAAACCTGCCTCCAGTGTGCTTCTGATGTTTGAGAACTATTTTATCTCTAGGGAAAATTAAACAGGCACTTTGCACAAAATTAAAATACTTTAAAATATTTCCTTATTTTTCTCCTGATGGATGCGTTTGTTCCTTGGGTACTAAACACTCTGAACAGCAGAACCTAAAATTAGAGGGTTGGCAATTAATTGTCTGTTGTCCATTAGATGTAAGAGAGCCACTCCCACTTTAGCATATACCCCATCTTATAGGACATCTTATAAAAATATCTCAATATTCCAATGTGTCTTCCAGGGCACTGAAATTAAATCTTCTATATACTTATCAGCCTTTCCATAAGACCAGGTGTTTTTGGTGATGAGAAGTGAGGTAGTGAAGTTGATTAGTTATCAGCATTTTCCCCTCACTCTTTATTTTCCTGTAAAACCAATTATACCTTTGGGAGAATATAACTGTAAGTAAGCTTAAGGTCCATTAAGGGTCGTGCTGGCAAGAATGTCAGCACAGATGGAAATCCATATTCAGAATAGGTATATTCCAGTGAAGAAACATTGCCACCCTTTCTATGATTGAATATTCCACAGTGGTGGTAGTTATTAAGAGAAAGTGTGTGTCATTGACCCCATGCACAACGTCCAGACTAGCCATTTGGGCTTTGTGTTCATGAGCTCTAAAGAAACAGTGGAATGACTTCTGAAAGACGCTGACTGACATCCACGGAATGGGCCATCTTATTCAGTGGATTATTGAGCACTTCCTCTTTAGTGATGCTCTGTTGGTGAGCCTTCACATGGTACATAAGTATCCTCAAACATTGATCCCATTCTAAGAGTGCTATCCACTAATTTTCTCCCAAATCAATCTGGCTATCTTTTTGCTTCCATACCTAAACATCTGGCCAAATTATTAGCAGATCAAGATCCCTGCAGATCAAACCATTCTTGGTACCACTCTTGTTCTGCAAACTATTATGGTTATTAAATCATCCAAGTCCTACCTAACATACACACACAGCAAGACATGATACAATTCAGAATTATAAAGTCACAGGTGGGATATTACAGAATGCTATGGATCAGTGAATAATTTTTAGTTTATAAATAAAAAATAATTTTATCTACCTATAGGCCATCTATATGTACTATTGAGATTCACCAGTTGGAGAGGAGGCTAGGAAGAAGAAATAACAATTGTGTGGGTAAATTTTGTTTTTTTGCTTAGGTTTGTGATTCTTAGTTTGTCATTCTTCTTTGGGTTGTATTATGAAACAGACTGGCTAAGCTCTTGCTGCTCAGGCAACTCTGCTGGCTCGTGGTGCACCCACCACAGGTCTGCATCCAGAGAAGCAGTAGTAGCATTATTTGACTATTCCTCCTACTGGCTGTTGTGCTAATCTACTGAAGGGTGCTTTATTTCCTCCTGATGGGAAAAAAAAAGCAGAAGCTGCTTATTTCTACCCCAAGTCAAGATTCCTTGTCCTGCTGACTTGTTTAGATATTAGATTCTGTGACATCTGGGATTCTACTATGTGACTATGATTGTAATTGTCCCAACTGTATAGAGTTTAAAAACACTATTATGCAAAAAACAGTAAACATACATGAACATTGATTATCATCCATTTACCCAATAAATATACTTTAAAGCTCTGTGATAGAAGTTATGCCAAAATTAAAAATCTAGTAAGGGTGGTGGGGAGAAATGTAAATAAATAGTAGTTATATGAGGTAAAATAGATGTCCCACAAAAGCGATACAGCAATTATAGTACTTGTGGTAGTGAGAACTGAAAGGAGCTAGTTGGAGTGTTTGTGAACAGCAGACTTTGAAAGGAGATAAGTCAAATTGCCAAGAGAGTAGATCTTAAATGTTCTCACCACACACATGCAAAAATGCTGATGATGTGAGGTGATGAAGATGTTAACTAACCTTATTGTGGTAATCGTTTTGCAATATATACATGTATCAAATCATCACATTGCATACTTTAAACCTACACAATGTTACATGTCAATTACATCTCAATAAAGCTGGAAAAAAATTTGGAAGAAAAAGCAAATGGCAAGGTAACATCAGCAACATGGCAGAGTGAGCTCTTTCCTTCATCTCTCCCCCTTTGAACTGCAACTAAATGAACATTCATTGACCCATGGAGGATACCCACAGAGCACAACGGGACACCTAAGAGACCCACACAGCTATGCATCTGAAGGTGGATGGACTGGCTCTCTGAAAAGTGGCAGAGATAGGTGAACACTCCTCTGCCCTTCCCAGGCAGCCCTGTGCACGTTCCTGAACTCCTTCCTGGCCCGTATGAGTGCCCATGGTACTGCTGTGGCCCCAAAAGTGGGAGGGTGCTCTGGCATGACATTGGGAAGGGGTGGCAGCATCCTGGGGCCCATGAGCAAATGCTTTCCCAGCTGGTGAGAGAGCCCACCCTGCTGCTGCATTCCCAATGAGAGGTCCAGGCTCAACCCCATGAAGAAGGCCTGCCAACACAGTGGCCAGCATGACTATAAGAAGAGGAGGTGGCAGATATACATGCACACTAACACATTCCTGGCTTGGTCAAGGGCCCACAGTACCACTGCAGCCCCACAAGAGGGAATGTGCCTTGACACGGCGGCAACACTGAGCCCACATGCAAATGCTTACTCAGGCTGGTGGGACCATCCACTCTACCTGCACAACTTCCAGCAGATGGGGTGGGATCAGAAACGCAGCTCCTGCTTCCCTCCAGTGGTTGCAGGTGGAATTTGTGAACTGATACTACCAAAAATAGACCGGCAAAAGATTGGTTCATCAAACACCATGAGAAACTACAGCAACAATTCAAAGCAAAAGGAG
Organism: Equus przewalskii; assembly: GCF_037783145.1. Lineage (NCBI taxonomy): Eukaryota > Metazoa > Chordata > Mammalia > Perissodactyla > Equidae > Equus > Equus przewalskii. The sequence goes on from NC_091831.1 coordinate 180,137,290, forward strand.
AAGGACAAAGGTCAAGAAATCAACACTGAAGTCACAGAAATTTACAATCTAAATTACAGAGAATTCAGGGGCCAGCCCGGTGGCACAGCAGTTAAGTTCGCATGTTCCGCTTCTCGGTGGCTCTGGGTTTGCCAGTTTGGATCCTGGTGCCGACATGGCACTGCTTGGCACGCCATGCTGTGGTAGGAGTCCCACATATAAAGTAGAGGAAGATGGGCACGATGTTAGCTCATGGCCAGGCTTCCTCAGCAAAAAGAGAGGACTGGCAGTAGTTAGCTCAGGGCTAAGCTTCCTCAAAATAAATAAATAAATAAATAAATGAATTACAGAGAATTCAAAATAGCTATCATAAAGAAACTCAACAAATTACAAGAAAACTCGGAAAGACAGTTCAATGAGCTCAGGAATAAAATTAATAAGAAGGAATACTTCACCAAAGAGGTTGAATTTCTAAAAAAAAAAAAAAAGAAATTCTGGATATGAAGAACACAATTAGTTAAAAAATAATCTAGAACCCTTGAAAATAGAGCTGACATTGTGGAGGAAAGAATTAATGAGTTAGAGGATAGAACTACAGAAACACTTCAACTGGAGGAGGAGAGAGAACTAAGATATAAAAAAAAATGAAGGAATTTTTGGAGAAATATCTGACTCAATTAGGAAAGCAACATAAGGATTATAGGTATTTCACAGAGAAAAGAGAGGGAGAAAGGAGCAGAGAGAGCTTGTTCAAAGAAATGATAGATGAAAATATCCTGAACCTGGGGAAGAAACCAGACTTACAAATATATGAAACTAACAGAACTCCTAGTTACATCAGTCCAAAAGAGCTTCTCCAAGGCATACATTAGTAAGACTGGAAAAAAATCAATGACAAAGAAAAATGGTAAGGGGGGCAAGGCAGAAGAAAATAACCTAAAAAGAAACTCCTATCAGGCTTTCAGTGGCTTTCTCAGCAGAAAGCTTACAGTCTAGGAGAGAATGGAATGCTATATTCAAAATACTGAAAGACAAAAACTTTTAGCCAAGAATACTCTATCCAGTGAAACTATCCCTCAGATAAGATGGAGAAATAAAAGCTTCCCCAGATAAACAAGAGGTGAGGTAGCAAGTCCCGCTAGGCCTTCCCTACAAGAAATGGTAAAGTATGCTCTCATACCTGAAAAACAAAAGGCAAAGGTATGCAAAACATTGAGCAAGGAGATAAACAGACAGACAAAATAAGAAAAGTGCAGCTCTCTTTCAGAGCAGGGTAGCAGATACTGAATTATAACTTAAAAGGTAAGGAGAAGGAAAGCATCAAAGGTAACTATAAACACTTCAGCTTAGTCATAAACTCACAACACAAAACAAAGAAAAGAAGTTGAAAGGATCAAGTCAACTTCCTTAAATTTGAAAATATATGAACTCAGCAAAAACATCCCAGGCTCCACAGATCTGACCCTGAGAAAAGAAAAGATTTTCTTTGAGTGGAACATAGCACAAAACCTTTATTACCTACTATTAATGATTATCATTATAATCACTATCGTTGATCGACAGTGGAAAAAAATAGCAAATGTTGGAGAACATATGGAGAAAAAGGAACCCTCATACACTGCTGGTGGGAATGCAAACTGGTGCAGCCACCATGGAAAACATCATGGAGATATCTCAAAAAATTAAACATAGAACTACCATACGATCCAGCTATCCCACTACTGGGTATTTATCCAAGAATCTTGAGATCAATGATCCAAAGAGATCTATGCACCTGTATGTTCATTGCAGCATTATTCACAATGCCAAGATGTGGAAGCAACCCAAGTGCCTTTCTACAGATGAATGGATGAAGAAGGTGTCAACTACTACTCAAGTGTAAAAAAAGACAAAATTGTCCCATTAGCAATAACATGGATCGTCCTTGAAGGTATGATGTTAAGTGAAACAGGCCAGACAGAGAAAGATAAACACTACGTAATTTCACTCATAGGTGGAAGATAAACACATGGACGAAGAGAACTGATTAGTGGTTACCAGAGGGGAAGGTGGCTGGGTGAGTGAAAGGGGTAAAGGGGCACATATGTATGGTGACAGATAAAAATTGGACTACTGGTGGTGAGCATGATGCAGTTCATACAGAAACTAATAAATAATAATGTACACCTGAAACTACACAATGTTATAAATCTTTATGATTTCAATAAAACAACTGAAAAAAAAGAACAAGCAAATGGCATACTACTAAAAGAAAGCTCAGTTTGAACAGACACTTCACTGAAGAAGACATCTAGATATCAAATAAGCACATTAAATTGTGCTTAGCATCCTTAGTCATTACAGAAATGCGAACTAAACCCTCATTGAGACATCAATATACACGAATTAGAAGAGCAGAAGGAGACAAACCATAATGACTAAGCAATTTGCCGGTGAAGGTGCAGAGCAACTGGAACTCACGCACAACGCTGGTGAGAAAGCAAAATTATGCCGTCACTATGGCAAAAAATCTGTAGTTTGGCAGTTTCTTATAAGGTTAAACATATATTTACAGTGCAATTCAGCAATTCTAACTATTTGCTTAAGTGAAATGTTAATCTATATTTACGAAAAAACCCTGTATATGACTGCTTATAGAAGTTTTATTTGTAGTTCCCCCAAACTGAAACATTCCAAAGTCCCTCAGCTGGGGAAAAGGGTAAACCAACTGTGGTACGTCCATACCATGAAACGTCATCTGGAGGTAAAAAGGAATGAGCTATTGACACATGCAACAACATGAGTGGATCTGAAACGCATTACGCTAAGTAAAGGAAACCAGACTAAAAACACTACAATGGGTATTATTCCACTTATGAGACATTCTGGAAAGAGCAAAACTATAGAATGTGGAATAGATCCGTGGTTGCCTGGGGTTAAGGATGGGCTTCAAGTTTCACTTCCAAGGAAGAACAGGAGGGTATTTGGGTGGAGTAATGGCATTGTTCTGTATCTTGATTATGATGGTTGCTACATGACTAAGCATTTGCCAAAACTCATAGAACTGTACAACAAAAAGCATGAATTTACCTGTATGTAAACTAAAACATAAAAATGAAAATAAGAAACCTGCAGATTGGAGTGTAGGACCTGTTCAAGGTCGTTCAAGACTAACCACATTACTGAGTTAGCTCTTCAACTCTAGAATCCTGTTGGTGTTGTGTGGACTTCAGGAATCCTGCATGAACCCAGTCAAGCACCCATATTGTCCTCCGAACCCTCCTGTAAGATAAAAAGGCCATTAACTGTTTCGGTCTTTTTATCTATAATTCCTAAGGGATGGCTTGATAGGAGAGAAAACAGCCACAAAAATGGTGCTGAAAAGTATGCTTGTGAAAATTCAGTGAACTGTTCACAGTGCACTGACGAATTTACACTTTTGTATGTTACATTTCAATGAAAAATACTAAAACATTTAAAAAGTCAGAATTCAGGTGGGCTTGTTCTGGGTGGCCGATAATAAGACTGGTTTTGGATATGTGGACCACACATCACAGCACATATCCAGCAGGCAATAGGGAATCTGGGAGTTTGAGATCAATAATAGAATCAGGATGTTAATTTTGTTTCATTTATACGTCAGCACAAAAATGTGGGTGAGATTGCTGGACAGATTGTGCAGAGCAGGGACTCTTGAAGCAGAGAACAGTACCTTCACCTGCAGTACACAGAATGTTTTTGATTTAACGACTGTGTCTCAAGGGTTTTTGAACCCCTTTAAAATAGGCAAAGTTTTGTGTGCATAACTTTTGTAAAGGAAGAGCAGAGGGCTGAACACAGAGGCAGGATAATCTACATTTAAGGGATAGGTTAGGGAAAGGGACAGGAGGGAGGGAGACAGGGGAAGCAGGAAGGGAGACGGTAGGGAGAACAGACGTGCCGTATCAAGGCTCTGTAAGGAAAAGTCAAAATTCAAGGGAAAATATCAATAATTTCAGTCAGTAGTTACCGTGTTCAAGAAAGTTGAAGAATAAGAAAGTATTTCCAAATTTGTCAATTAGGCATTTGTTTTGGATCACGAAGAGGAAAGATGCAGGAGAGTTATTTTGAAGAAAGCCATATTGTATGCAGCTGAGGGCTAACGGGTGAGGAGAAAATAGCAGTAATCTGAGTAGGCTACTTACCAGTTAAAGGCAGGTAAGCAAGAGCAAGCCATACACTGAGAAATGTTAGGATTTAGGAAATGCTTTTAAATCAAGGGAGTATATTACGTAATTGTTTACAAGCAGAAGGGGAAAATGGAAGTGATACATTAAAGTGATACATTAAAGACGTACTGGAGAAAAGAGACGATGGAATCACAGAAAAAGGACGAGGGATGATATTGGACAAAGATAAGGAACATTTCTTTATAGACAGCAGTGGAAGAGAAAATGCAATGACGACCTGGAGAGATTTGACGGAAAAGAGGAAAGTTAGTGTTTTTATGTTGGATGGCTTTGATTTCTTTAGTAAATAGGAGAAGAATGTTGTCTGTTGAGAGTCAAGAGTGGATATGGGTTTGTATGCTAAAAGCGAGTGGAGCAATGTCAGAGCAATTGCTGTGGGAAGTAAAACAGGGATTCAGAAATGATGAGGAATAAGAGGCTATATAAATTAAATTAAATTTTATCATATCATATAGAGTGTACATGTAACATATCATATTGAGAACTAGGAAAATGTCTTTGTAAGCCAAAGGAGGTAAAGATAAGGAGAGTGTAATGGAGTTTTGTCTATAATCACCTAAATCATTCAATGCCTTTCAACTGCTTGCATTGAAAACAGCATTTTTCTATAATGCCTTAACTATTTCAATTTACTAATATCTTTGATTAAACATAAAAAGCTTATGGAAATCCAGCCATACGTATTTGTTTTACATCTTATGAGTTTAATTACATGATAAATTTTTAAAAATAGAAGGCCTCAAATACGCTATATGATTCTCCAATGACTATTTCTCTTTGAGTTAGGGTCCTGTTTTGACAGTGAGTTATTGAAGTGCTTCATAAACCAGAGAGTTCATAAAATTACTAAAAGGGTCTCTCATTTAGAATACACTAAAAATTTCTGCTCTTTCTGAAGAAGGCTGCTATGAATATTTATAAAATCTTTAAGAGCATCATTTGTAAATGTCAATTTAAAGATAAAGTATGATTAATTTTTTTAATTTGTTTATTTAAAAAAATTACCAACAGTTTACTTTAAAGGAACTTAATATAAATAATCCTTTGTGCCTCTTTGTAGTAATGTTGGTGATTCTAAAGCAAAATAATCTCCCTTATAAATGAATTTTTTTCTGATTTACATTGAAAAGGAGACAGACTAGAGGAACCATGGTCATTTTTAAAGATAATTGTATTAACTGTCATTTTATTTTTTATGCTCACAATTTAAATTTAAAAAACTCAATAGTAGGGGAATACTGCTTAACCATACAAAGGAATGAAATATTGATATGCAATACAATATGAATGAACTACAAATATTATATGAAATTAAGGAAGCCAGATGCAAAAAGGTGCCATATTGTATTATTGCATTTATTTGGTATGTCCAGAACTGGAAAACCTATAGGGAACAGAAAGGAGACTTGTCCTTGCCTGGGGCTAAGCATAGGAAGAGGGAAATGTAGACGGGATTTTTTTTCCACTGTCGATCAATGATAATGATTATAATGATAATCCTTAATAATAGGTAATAACGTGATTATGTTTTGTGCTATGTTCCACGCAAAGAAAACCTTTTCTCAGGGTCAGATGTGTGGAACCTGGGATGTTTTTGCTGAGTTTACATATTTTCAAATTTAAGGAAGTTGAAAGGATCAAGTCAACAAGCATTTAATGGAATAAAGGAAGTTTTTTGTTTTATCCGGACCTCCTGTGTTGGAATGTTTCTTTGCTTCTTTTAAATATAAAATTGGACTCATCAAATTTCACATATTATAAAAGAGTATCAAGATTTCCATAGTATCTTATTTATTTTGTAATCATTAAACAAAATGGTCACCATTTTCGGATGAGCATATTTTCCATAATTGTTACACAGATTTTCCTGAAGTTTGGGCAAAGGCTATAAAGATCTGATTTACTAAGAGAGCTCTATAGCTCACAGACCCACTAACATTTGCATTGGTGGTTGTCATAAATGGATTGATCATCAGTTTTCCATTGTTCTTGTTAAGGGGATTAAAGTGTTTAGATTTTAAATTTTTGACTAATTATCTCTATCAACCCCTACTGGAGTTCATGTGATTTTATAAATTGGTGACATCTTCAGCCACTGCATTTTATTAGCTAAAGAATTTTCTAAAACTTGGATTTTCTACGAACATAAAAACTTTGGTTCCAAAAAGCACCTGAAAAGTTGTCAAGCCAGATGCTCTCCTGTTAGAGAGACCCTTAATCTGGCTCACACAAGGGGGAGTCAGTTAACTAATTCATTAATTAGTTAATTTATTAATGTTCATCATTCAAAGAAAGATTTCCAAATTCTCCAATTATTACAGCATTTAAAATCTTGAGTACTTTCTTTTCAAGCAACAGGCTCTTAGTAAATATTTCTTATGTACCTATTACTGTGCAAGGTTGGAGGCGTTGGTAGGAGTGGTGGGCAGAAGGCAGCAGGAGTTACAAGAAGAAATAAGAGCGACGGCATGTGTCATGGATTGATCTTGGGTTTTGGTATCAGATAGACGTGGGTTTGAATTATGGTTCTTCTAGTTACTGACTCTCTTGCATGACTATGGGCAATTTATTTAATTGTCATGAACTTTAATAAAGAACTTAATAAAATCCACCTTCCGGAATGGTAGGGAACACAGTGGATATGAGTATCTGGCACATGGTTGAGGTAAGGGGATCTTAAGGATGATGGAAAAGTTCTAAGATTAGATTGTGATGATAGTTGCGCAGTTCTCCAAATTCACTAAAAATCATTGAATTATTCACGTAAAACCAGTGAATTTTATTGTACATAAATCATATCTCAATAAACTGTTTAAACAAACCCTAGATAGTAGAGAATCCATGTGGTATACGTCATGCACAACATTGAAATGAATGAGTGAAATAAAGAACTTTTAAAATAGCTTTAGGCGTTGACTATTTGTTCCGAGGAATCAGTCATGCAGAGCACCAACACAGAGTTTTTGCCCCTTTCCAGTAGTTAAACCAGCACTCTCTGTTAAGGTTTAAGTACACAAGTGTATGTATACATCCTACGTTGGCTCAATATGGCTACTACTACTGCTATCAACAGTTTGCACATAGGTTGTATTTTTCTTTAGGAATAAAATTGGATGAACTATCCTTTAATTAGGTAGAAATTCATTACAGATTCTGCTTTAGTTGTCACAGAGGTGACTTTGCTGGTTATGTAAGTTTTTTTCACAGGAATGAAAGTACCCAAGAATGAAGATGAGCTAATAATTAATGAGTTTACTAAACTGACTTGTTGTTTAAAGAGACCTGTAGTCTTCCTAGAGCCATTAGCATTTAAGAAAATCGATAGGAGAAAACAGAGATAAACATAGAATGAATACAGTGATGCCTAAAAATTTGTGGGTTTTTTGGTTACTCCAAGGTAATATTGATCTTCAAATGGTGTTATCACAGTAGACTGGTGTATGTACCAAATTTTATAAATGGCAGTTGTGTTATTTTGCCCAAAACATATTTGAAAGAGAACAGAAAATATATTTCTATTTGGGTTGAAATTATGGTGTCTAATAACAGTTTGATGCTGAAAGTCAAATGTGGTCCAGATTCATCTCACACTTTTCCTGCCAGCCTGTGGGGGTGTTGCACTTTCTCACATGGTGTGAAATTCCCTCCACTGGCATCATTCTTTTGAGTTCATCAACACAATATGATCACTATCTCCAAAAGGCTCTTGGAAAAATGCATATACTATGCTAGTGGTAAAGTCCTCTAGACTTTGTCACCTGGCGTGTTTTCATGCACTCCTTTAGAAAAATAGCTAGTTGTCATCTTGGAAGGAAAAGAGATTGCAGTCTTGGAAGGAAGGTGGGAATCTTATTGGGTAGGAGGAAGATTCTAGGTAATAGTCTTGGAAAAAAGGGTTGAACAAGACTGGTGGGATTCTTCAGTGCAGACCCTGGTACTAAAGAAAGTTCTAGAAAGACGATTGGGATTCCAGAATGAGACTATCTGAGAGTCTGTGCTAGATTACTACATATGTTATTGAAAAGTATATGAGTGATGTTGAAGTAAACATGCTAATTGTGCAAAACAATGTAAGACAGAGTTTAAAAACAACAACAACCATACCAATCACAAAAGAAATGCAAATTTGAGTAGTTTTTTTTTTCTAATTTAAACTTTAACAATTCATCAGTTTTGGAAGGAATTAGAATTGTGCCCCCTAAAGAAATATCATCTGTGCCGATGATTTAATTAAATTGTCTCAAACAAGGAACACTGATTTACGAATCAACTGAATCTGCACAGAGAATAGCTTTCCATCTGTACATATTTAAACATATTACCCAAGAACCTCATTCAAATGGTCAGCTCGCAATAATGCTTAGAATTTATTTTGCATATAACTAATCCTTGGTAAAAAGCAGTAATTATTATACTGAAAATCAGATGTTCTCCACATGTCAGGCCAAGATTCTTTTACAGTTGTGGCTGCTGATTAATAATTTATGTACTAATTTTTTTCAGTGAATGTAGTAGAATTTTATGGTCTTAAGTGTTTGTTCTAAAGATCAAGCCAGTTTTCTTCCTTGGAACTATATTGATTCTGTTCAGAGTTATTCCTGCATCTAAAATATGCTTATCCTTCACATAATGAGAATACAAATCAGGCTTCTAAACTTCCAGAAGTCTTCTTCCACATATAGGTTCATGGTTTCTTCTTCAACTGACAACATCAAAACACAGCACTTCAAATACTTGTCAAATAATTCAATTATGGATTAACTACAATCCTACAGTTGTCAAGGGCTGCTTTAAAATACTTAATATTTAGCAAAAGTTGCCAACTCTTGATAGCTATTTCAAGTTATGCTTTTTTATTTTACCCAACAGTTGCATAGTAATGCATCAGATATTATTCTAAGCATAATCATTACCCCCATTTTGTAAGGGGAAAGTGGAAGCACAGAGAGGTTAAGTAAACTTTCCAAGCCCACTAAGGTAGTAAATGATAAAACTAGTCTAGGTCAAGGATGTGTGCCATTAACCTCAATCTTCAGATCTATTAAGTAGAATCATCAGTAAATCTGATGTATGTACTATAATTTACATCTCTCTCTCTCTCTATAGCTATAGTTTGAGATCCCCAGAAGACTTCCTTCATTGAAAACTTCTCTATGTGTTTATTATCCACTTTTATAGATAGCTGATATACGGAACGTACATTTGAGCAACGTTTCCATGTCTTTTGTAAAAACACAGTTGGAGAAATTATTCAGCTTTATCAGCTGCAACTGGCAATTACAAAAAGGCCTGCTCAATAAATATGTTATATTTTTTGCTCCAGAAATGTTTGTCCCTATCATTTATGAGATTCTGAATACTAAATAATCAAAGATCTTTTCAATTTTACTTTGGCTGATAGGTTACTTAGAGATAAACATGGTGGTTAGCTTCTATAATTAACTGTTCTGGTTTCATATATTCCTCACTTTTTAAAAATGGTATTTCTGGGGAGCTGCCCTATGGCGTTGTGGTTAAGTTTGGCACGCTCCACTTCGGCAGCCCAGGTTCGCAGGTTCAGATCCCAGACGTGGACCTACATCACTCGTCAGCCATGCTGTGGCAGCAACCCATGTATAAAGGGGAGGAAGATTGGCACAGATATTAGCTCAGGTTAATCCTTCCCAAGTGAAATTAAGCGAAAGATTGGCAACAGATGTTAGCTCAGCTCAGGACTAATCTTCCTCAGCAAAAAAAAAAAAAAAAAAAAAAGGGATTTCTGAGTTTGTTTCAAACATTTTATATTGTGTTTCATTTTTATAAATGTCTTTAAGGACATTTTTTGGAACTAGTCTAAAGCTACATTCTAAACAGTTTTAAAGAATTAATTGTTACTTTTAGTTTGATTAGAACGATTTTCATGGATCTCTGGCTATTTTAAAAAGTCACATGAGTATTTTATAAAATCTTTGAGTCATTTTCTCCATCATTTCTGTAAAGGATGATTATCTTTTTAGGGGAATTACAGAGCTACGTAGGGTTAAACACTTCTCTGAGGTACCTGATAAGCAGGAGCATCAGACAACAAACCCAGCCACAGAGGGAATTTAGAGAGAATGATAGCATTTCTTATCCTATTTGTTCTGTACAGTTTGAATTTTGCAAATTTTGGCAGAAATAGGTTAAATAGTTGCTCAAATATTAATGGGAGCTTACTCTGCTAGGCATTGGAGATACAGGACTGAATATAACCATTCTAGAGCATGTGGTTGAAGCCCCCCACTCTCTTTATTTGGGGGCTCTCTTGAAATTTGTCATGCTTTAGCTAGTCTTTCAGTAATTGTTCCTAAGGAAACATTGGTTTACTGATGTCAACAGATGTAGAGAAAAAGACTCTGTGAGGGAAAAAATTGGAAAGTGCTGGAGTAAATAATATTTATAAATTTGCTTTTTCCCTTTTCTCTTTTTCATCACTGTTTAACTAAAGGATCTCTCATAGGCTCATATGGGTAGCAATGTGGATTTCCAAAAATTGACACGTCCTGCAGTATTTCCCCAACTAGCCTTTGACCAGGGAACACTTTTCACCTGTGCATGGGGGTGTGCCTGCACTTGTCTGTGTGTTTTTGGAGAGAGAGTTGATGTTTCAATAATTGACAAAACTCATATAAATTAAAACTATTTATAATGTTAAACTCTAGAGGAAAGTAGGTTAAGTAGTTTTTAAAAAGTTTATTTTATGGACACTAGGGTAGCAACTGAAAAAATATAGATAGTTTCCACGGCAATTTTTCAGGCGGATTTAGGACTTAATCTGGAGAGCTAAGATGCAACACATGGAAAGGTACCGTGGTAGCTCTCAGGGTGTGCCAAAGACTCACCCCTTGACCAAACTGTAGTCAGGCTCCATGGAGCCCTCTTCTCGACTAGGTCTAAACCTTGTCCCCATCCCGTGTTTGGCTGCCTAGCCCACTTTGAGCATGATCCTGCTAAGTCAGGCTAGCTGGAATTCTCTCACCCTTGATATCTGACCAAGTTCCTCAGTCCCCACCTTGATGTAATCCTGTTAGGCCCGTTAAGCCAGAGTCCCCCTACCTTGGTGTCTCTTCTTTGTAATTTTCCATCCACTGACCCCCTCACTCTGCTTGTTGGCTAGAAATCCCCAGCTGTCTTGGCTGTATTTGGAGTGGAGCACCATTTCTCTCCTCTATTGCAATACCCCTATTAAAATAGTCCTGAATAAAGTCTTTCTTACCATTTTTACAAGCATCAGAATAGTTCTTTTGGTTAACAGGTGTGTAATGTCTCTTTGTTTCTTATGTGGCTCACTGCTGAGTGTGAAAGCTTGTTAATTTTCTTAGAGATCCATGTGAAGAGACTTCAGCAATGCCTCTCTATATCACACCTGTTAGACAGGATGAAGCATTCTACTCAAGAAAGAAGACAGTGGGGAGGAAGAAGGGACAATTTTCTAGAATCAACTATTGTAAAATATACAATAGAAAACATATCACACTGAAAACGTAGGGCATGTTTTCTCTGAGTTGATCACATATTAGAATTAACAGCTGAATGGACATTAGAAATAACCAAGCTCAATATATTTAATAGTTACTACCATTGAGCTCTGCCGATTTTCTAGGCTCTATATTCAGCACTGTACGTATATATTCTTGTGCACCCCTCGCAACAGTATTATCTGATAAGACCATTGTTATCATCTCCATTTTGCTAGACAGACGGGGTGAGGAGTTTTCGAACATCTTTATCCTACATCAGGAGAAGAATAATTCTAGAGAATTTGAAGGAACAGTCATCTCAGGTGAAACAATAAGAAACAAATTCACAGGCCCTGGAAGTGAGAGGAAACTTGACACAGCAAAGAATGGAGACCTTGGCGATATGTGTTTTGTGAATTTCTCTCCTACAGGGAACATGGCGTCCTGCCAGGGCCAAGTGAAAAGCAGGCTGTTTGAATTGAACGTGTGTATTCAAATCATGAGGTACTTACTTCCCAGTCATTATAAAAGCACACGTTTCTTGCTGATTCATGTAGGGAAAAATTATAAAGTCCAAAACAGTCAGGAAAGAATCTCTTGTGAATTTCTGAGATGGAAGCAAGGGAATTTGAGGGAACAGGTGGTGTTTTCCCATCTCTTTTTAATTCTCTTTGAAAGAGAATGGATGAAATAGTGAGCGAACAACTATATAGATGTAATTAAAGCAAATGCTTCCATTTTCTAAATGATGACTGCTGAAATAAAAATGAAAAGCTGCTGTTATGGAATGAAAATTAATGATTTTGAAAGATTTGGTGGATTCATAGAGATGGCTTTAAATTAAATTTTAAGAAGGAGAGAGAAAACTCTAGCTAAAACTACAAAGCCATATATTGGAAGTGCAGGCGTGTTTGACTCCCTGCTCCCAAACCCATCAGTTCCCCCAGATCTGCTCTGTGGCTCGTGCAGCTCACTCCGTCACAGGCTCTACTACCCAGCCTTCCCCTGGTGGAGGGAACGGCGCAAGTTCTGGACCAGTAGCCCGAAACTTCTAAATTAACTTGATGTGGCTAATATCATCTCTCTTTTTATCCCAATTCCAAAATGGACCTTTCTTTTGTTCCTTATCAAACCTTGTACCCCAATTTCAGTACTTTGATCACTTTCTTATTTGCTTGCACCGTAACCTAGTTCCTAAACTCCAGTTTCTGCTTCCACTGGTCAGCCTGTCTGGTGGACCTTGTTGCCTACTGCAAGGACAAATACAAATTAAAAATAAAAGGCTTAATTCTCCCTGTTGAAAACAAGGGAAGTTATTTCCTTCCATGCCCTTTACTAAGAGCATTTATCATAAAATTTGTAATTGTAAGTTCTTTCTCTGTGTCTTTGAAAGTATGTAAATCTTTTAAATGTTAAATAAGCTGGTCCAGGAATGTCTTTCTGAAGGACTTGGGAGCCATTTCTTTGAAATATAAACATCTAGGGAGATAACAGCCCTGTCTCCCAGTCTGTGGGAGGTTAGGAGCCTAGCTTGCAGAGGAACCTGGCTCCAAGTTGCAAAGCTACCTCCTGTCATAAACATAGGAGCAGTTGATTTTTCCTTTGTTTAAAGACAATTAACTAACACAGATAGTGACCCCAATTACCAGGTGAATTTGGGATGAACTATGTGTAATAAATGGATGCCATCGATATCTCTTGCTTGAAGACTAATTATTGTTTATCTCGAGATCATGTATGTAATGGGTCGTACCTGCTTGGCTTTGTGAAGGGTGAGCTTTCTTTCTGTCTTTGCAGTGTCTTCGTGGATTCCCTGTGATGCGCATCACATTCTGGTTTAATGCATATTCAGTAATAAACATGTTTTCTTTCTCTTCTACCTTTGTGGAGAGATTGTCTGGTTTGGGAGAAAATTTTGTTTTTAATTCTATTTCTTTAACACTGTTCCCTGCCTCCGTATTCTACTGATGCCCTAACTGTTTACCTAGACGTCCTGCTATCAGCCACTCTAGTCTCAATTATTATTCCACTCCCAATTTGGCCTCTCAGACCAGTTTTGAATAATGGAAATATATTTGACATAGTGTAAAATGACTATTAGGAAGATAAATTCTGCTAGTTCCTAAGTGAAAGTAACAAGAAAACTGATACGAAATAATATTTAGGGGCTGGCCCGGTAGCATAGTGGTTGAGTTTGCATGTTCCATTTCAGCAGCCCAAGGTTCACGGGTTCAGATCCCAGGCTCAGACCTACACACCACTCATCAAGCCATGCTGTGGCAGCGTCCCACATACAAAATAGAGGAAGATTAGCATGGATGTTAGCTCAGGGACAATCTTCCCCAGGCAAAAGAGGAAGATTGGTAACAGATTTTCTTTCAGGGCCAATCTTCCCCATCCAAAAAAAAAAAAGTAGAAATATTATTTGTGGCCTCAGACATCTGAATACCAATGAACAAAAAAATTAGCAAAAGAAAGTAAATGCAATTTCATATGAACCATTGCAATGTGGTAGAATTATGTCAATGGGAGTGTAAGCTTTATTCTAAAGTTGCTTTTAATGAAAGAAATTTATTTTTATAGATTTTCAATATGGATGTGGAATCTCAGTGGAAAAGGACTAGTGTCATAAAAGGAGAATAAGGAGTGATAGGTTTGCAGGCATTTACTACAGACTGCTCAGTGAAACCCATGCTATTGAAAACAATGAGAAAGGTGTGTGCCCATCTGTATGTCTGTGTGCAATGGGATGCTGGCTGGGATTGGTTGGGAGTATAGCCAGGGCTGTGAAGAGTGTCCATGGAAAGAAATAGGACTGTACAGGAAATTCTTTGATAGCTTAAAAAAAAAAGAAACAGAAATTTCTAAATAACATTGAGAAAAGGTGGATAGAGTAGAAAGTGCCTAGTGAAAAAGTCTAAATAGTAATAAAAACTCAACAGGATCATCTCAGGAAAGACAAAGTAGTTGAGGCTTGAGTTGAAAATATAACACGGCAATGAAATGTTTATATTCAACTCCTCAGAAAGCAAGAAGCGGGAAAGAAAGAACAGTGTAAATGACAGCAGATACCGTGGAGAAGAGTGATTACCGAAATCATATTTCTTCCGTTTTTCCACTAGGGAGAAGGATCTTGGTAGCATACAGGAAAGTATAAACAAAGTGCTGAAAAAGCTTTTCCCCCAAATTAGTTGAGGAGCTAATAATACACTTGCACACACTTACTGCCAAATAGATAAGAAATGCAGGGAGCTGAAGAAATTTAGGTAATTGACCTTGGAACTTGAGTTAGTAATCTCTGTGACTTCACAGAGTGGGGCACAGGGGCCAGAAAACTGGGACATTGATAAATGTTACTCTGATTTATTAAAAGGACAACTGCTTAAATTAATCCCTTAGTACCTTCTCTGAGTACTCATCTGGCAGAAGGTTTGTGAGGCCTTAGAAAAGAACATGACATGGAGCGAAAGAACACGGAAAGAAGCCAATAACAGCTCTTAAGAAAATGTCATGGCGAATTAACCTCATTTTGTGTGTGGTAAAGTTGCTATGTGATTGAGCAGGGGAATACCAGAAACGTGGTAATTTTTGAAGCATTTGACAATGAGTAAGAGGGTAATATATTGGCTATGTGCAGTGGGTTAAACAATAGAATATAAATATTAGTCTCTCTGGGACAAAGTGGAAGGAAATCTCTAGAGGAATTCTATATTACTCTCTCCTTGGAAGAGTAAATTTTCAAAATTAAAGGAAAATATGATTGTCATAGAATGTGGATTTTAAATGGGAAATGATCGTTAAGGCAAAGGTAAGAGGGTTCACATTAAAAAGGATTGGAAAACTCATTTGAAACCAAGAAGATGAAATAAGGGCTCCATATCAAATCATGTATTTAGCCTTAAAATACATTTTACATCTTTAGAATAAAAGCAAATGTTAATTCTATGGAAATTGATATGTATTTTTTAATAAGTATTTGAAAATATGGTCCCTGTCAGATTGACATGATTTCAAAGTCTGGGCTTTCCATTTTCTGGTGATTTGGGGCAGCATAAGCCAAGAAGTAATTATCGATGACAATTTTAAATCATCCTGTTATCTATTGTGCTATTCTGCTCTCGCATAGAGGCCTATGCATTTCTCTAGCTTAATCTTTATCATACTGGAAATGAATGTTTGTTGGATTACCTTTTGTATTACATGTAAGCTTTTTGAAGGCAGAGATGGCGATGTTTTTGCCGCTATTTTGTGTATCTAGTGCAACCATCATGCTTTGATTATCTTAAGTGCTTGATGAATGTTTTTGAAATTAAACTGAGCCATTAATACATGGCTTTCCCCTAAAAGCTAACTTCTTTAATTGTATTACCAGAACAGGACTTTTCATATCATTGAAATTAAGTGCCTTTATGTACCTTTTATTGTTAAATTATATCAGCAGTTGTGGTTTTAGTTCTGGAAGTCAAATTTGCATAGGAATCCTGATGAATGAGAAAGCCTCAAGAGTCAGGTAACCAGGATGATGAAAGTTTCTGAGAGGAGCGGTGGAGGGACCCACCCTGTGAAGCCATTAATCTAATAGTAAAATCTATGGGGAAAGGAACATATACCTTGTGTCTGTGTTCCTCCACAGGCAGCTGGGAGAAAGGCCCAGCTCAGCATTAGAAAGAAATTTGTAAACAAAACATAATTGTGGTAGACTGATTACAGAATGTTTCAGTTATTACCTTCCTTTTATCCATAACCTTTTCAATGTGGTTTTTCAACTCATTTCATCAAGAGGTGCAGTCTTCTTGTCCATCCTTGGGATCTGGACTGGCCGTATGACTTGTTTTGCCTAATACAATATGGCAGAAATGGCAATGTGGCAGTTATCAGTCCTCAAGGGGCCTTCAAGCACCTTCTCTTTCTCTCAACCTCTGCCATTGCCATGCAGGCAAGCCCAAGATAGCCTGCTGGAGGATGAGGCCATGTGGAACAGAGCTGAGTTGACTGATTCAGTCCAACAGAGGCCCTAGGATACCCATCCCAAATCAGCAAGCTGCTCCACAGCTGGCAGCAGTTGTTAAAGATGCTTGAGCAAGCCCTTCCAGCCCCCAAAGACTTGGGAGCTGATTAAATGCTTGCTGTTGTAAGACTCTAAATTCTGGGGCAGTGTGTTATTCAACAATTACTGGTAAACCCATGCAATCATGGAATAAGCTGCTGCCTATGATAATGACTTTGTCCATTTGAACACCAGTGGAAGTCAAGAAATACTGTAGGAAAAAAGATTATATTGGGCGGAACTCGTGGAAAATGTTAATTTTCCTTGCACCATGAGGTTATCTGATTCCTTGAATCCTTACCAAGAAATGGGATTATTTGCTTAGGACAATATGGGAACAACTGCATTATATTTTTCTAATCTTTAAAAAGTAAGGCATAAAAGTAAAGTAATCAATTGTTACAGCCAGGGTTTTATATTAGAGCAATATTGCTTATTAAAATAAAAACTTCCAAAACTTTTTCACATAAAAAATAACCCCTAAGTTAGCATAAATAAGTAAATTCTAACACAGTTATTCAATGAAGTTGATGAAAATAGAATTATAAAATATAGCTCTGCTAAATTTCTATGACATACTGTAGGAGCGATAATACAGTGTTTCATATGTTGATGGCACTTCCCTCCACTCTTCTTTACCGTAGGCTCCTGCAGGCATCGCTTCGCTATCCTCAGTAGCAAAACAGTTTGCTGAAGAATTAAAATTTTGTGAGACTAGTTTATTTAGTTTTCACAATACTAATGATTAAGATGTTTCTAGTGTTCTAAATTAACTGGCTATTATAAACACTGACCTTCAATTTATATTACCAATATTATTAAATGAATAATATGGTACTCATTTACTTGATTTACTTTGTGGATTTACTTGATTAATATTAATTGTGTCAACTTTCAGAATTTTTTAGGCAGAAAGAACTCTATTGAAAAATTTCTCATTCCTGAGCTATGGTGATGTTTTGGGAGATTTTCTCATTGAATGGACAGTTCAAATGCCAACGTCATGATATTTTCATTGAGTTAATTGAACGAGATATTCACGCAACACAGTCTAAAAGTTCCTGTTTCTGTAGAACAGCAGATGTTCACATTACTCCACAGTGGACCAGATGTCCTAGAGTAGGACAAAACCACTGCCCTGGGTAGTCAAGACATGTATAATGACCGAACAAAACAGCATGAAGTCATGTTTCTTTCCAACAAATTGAGGTCTGGACCCACAAGACCTAAGGGAATACCGGGACTGTCCAGAGGCAATATGGCAGCCTCAGTAAATCTGGAATTGGGCACAGTGTTACATGAAAGCTTCCTGGAATATTTCTGCATTCGGAATAGTCATAAAAATGAAATCTCCTTTCACATTAGAGACATATCTGACTAATTCCAGATTCTTCATAAATATATTTTTTCTAGGAAAAATATCCTGCTTAAGATACTCCTTTAGATATGAAAATACTCATTATATGTATATCAAATATAAAGCTGTCATTTTTCTCAAAGAATATAACTATCTCTGCTGAGAATGAGTGCCCCAAGGAGAAGGTAAGCATTACGGAATGCCCAGGAATGATCATCAAATTAATATGATGTGTCATGATGCAGAAATTAAAATCTGTGCCTGTCTTTAAGAAGCTTGTTGTCTAGAATGAATGACTCCACGTAGTCAAGGTCTTGCAAGATGCAACACGGGTTAACAGATTCACTGACTGTGACATATAGCCATAAAAGAGAAGTAGTTCAGATGACTTCATCAATTGAGGAAAAAGATGAAGAAGGTAGACTTTCAAGGATTATTTTAAAGCACTAGGTAGATAAACTATATTCTGGGTGAAAGCTGAACTGTTGAGTAACTTTTTATGGTTTTAATATTATGCCCATGACTGAATAATGCAACTGCCTCCCCTTAGTATCTCCATTGCTTGAGCTGTTCTTGAAGTAGAAAAGCAAGCAAACACCTGCCCTTCACATCAGCTCTAACGCACCTTAAACTAACAAGTCCATCAAAGAGAAACAACTTAGATCCATCACTTCTTATCGGCTGGACTTGTGCGCCGACAGCTCAACACTGATCACCTTATAAACATGGGTCAAGGATTAGAAGGATCTGTTACTAACATCTTGGGTTAAATTTAAGTCACATGAAGCATTTGAAAAAATAGCCACTTACTAAATTGCCTCAGTTTAAAACTATGTTTTTGTTTCCTAAGAAGTAGATTACTACGTGTTATGAAATGCTAATTTTTCTAAAACTAATGATAATAATAAACAATTTATTTTAATGTATAAAACATACCCATTAAAAAGGAAGATTCCATTTTTTACATTTGATTCATTTTCTCATACATTTATTTATTCCTTTTAGGATTTTTAAAAAATAGCCTTGTGTAAATGAGATTATACATAGCTTGGTGTAAATATATGTTTCATTTTTAAAAAATTTATTTTGTTCCAAAATTGTTTTAATATGATTGAGATTGTCTAGAAATGTATTCAATTCTCTTTATTAGACTATCCTTCTAGGATTTGATTCAATATCATATGGCATATTTTGTAAATCAAAAATCAATCTTCATTAAAATAATAAATTCATTTTCTAATAACTTGTTTTCTGAAATTTCTCCTTCACTGACATTTGAGATGTGGTTTAGTGTATGTCTTCAGCGATTGCTCTCCCTTTACTGCAGCTGGAAGGTTAAGATAAACCAACATTTCTAATGTGATCTATGAATTGTTCTCAGGCCTATTATTTCATTTAATTTTTACAACATATTTGTGAGATAGGTGTTCTGGCACTTTAAAGAGATGTAGACAAAACCTTAAAGAGATTGAGCTATTCTTTATAGCAGAATGTCTGCTTTTATAATAAATTATCATAGTCTTTTTATTAAAACATATTCCTTTTCTTATCTAGCAAAAAGTCCTTCTATGTGTCACTTACCACATCAGAGAATGATGAAGCTGGAGGGATTTTCACCAAATTTAGAGAGAAAGCTTGCGGTTGTCTGACTTGAGCTGTGGCTGTGATGTTGCATACAATATTCCCATTGGGAACCCTGAGGACAGAGACCTTGGGGGGCTGAGCAGGCAGTCTGCTGAGCAGTGTCGAGGTTGATCCATGATGGAGTTGTTTCCTGCTTGGGCAGGGGGAGCCTCTGTGGCAGTGCTCCAAGGTGATTCAACAGCAGGACTTTATTTATCTAAAGACAAGTCATGCTCTTATTAGTAACTCTGGGGAGGCCAACCAGGCCAACTCTCCTTATGACAAGATCTTCAAAGAACTATTTCTGTATGGAAAAAGCACTTTTCTTTACAATGAAGGATTTCTACATATGTAATAAGTCTCTTGTGGTCAAACATATTAATGGCTTAGAAGTGTTATGGGCTTCGAGCCATCCCTGAAAAACACCAAACGCAGGCAGTCCCTCCTAGAGTATTGAATATTTTGGAGAGTATAAAAGTCAACAACAATTCCATCTTGTTCTCTAGGCCTGAGAAATGAGCATCACTCAAAATATGAAAACAAATTATGAAACTACGCTCCTTATACTTAATCGCAGCCCACTTATATGGGAGCAAAAGTTAGTTGGCTACTCATTCAACCAACATTTAATTGTGGCCTATTTTCACTCCTGTAATATCAAATATTAATATGTGAGAGTTGACTGCATAAGTAAAGTAGTTTTCATTTTACATTCAAAATCGGATACCCTCTGCTCATGTTTCTTATCAGAGCACATAAATCTTTTGCCTTTTACAAAATCAAATACTCTCTGGCAAACACTGACCTTTATAATGTAGATTAAAAAGAAAAAGGCATAAAATGTGTGTATACAGTACGTGCTGTGACCATAATGGAACTTATTTGGAAATGACTAACAATAAATTATCTGGGAAAACATTAGATGCAACACATCTAAGTAATTCATGGGTCAATAAACAAATAATAAAAATATTACAAAATATTTTGAACTGGATGACAAGAACATACAACATATCAAAATATGGTTGCTACTAAAGCAGCGCTTAGGGGAAAATTTCTAGCTTTACATGATTAAATTAAAAAGAAGAAAGGCTCTAAATTAATGACCTAAGGTTTCTTCCTCAAGAAGGTAGAAACAGAAGAGCAAAGTGAAACCAAAGTAAGTAGAAGGAACAAAATTATGAATGTAAGGAGAACAATCAAGAAAAAAGACACACGTGGAGAAAATTAACAATGCCAAAATTAGTATTAGTTCTTTATAAAGATAAACCATATTGACAAACTTCTATCTAGATTGGTCAAGATACAAAAGAGACAGTAAACAAATCACTAAATCAGAAATAGAAGTTTTAACTACAGATCCTACACATTAAAAGGATAACAGGAATATTATGAGCAGGTTTATGCCAATAAATTCAGAAACTTAGATGAAATGGACAAATTCCTAAAAAAATACAAGATTTAAAATTGACACAAGAAAAAGCAAAAAATATGATAATGTCTTTATCTATTAAAGAAATTAAATTCAGTATTTAAATAATCTCTATAGAGAAAACTTCAGTCCGAGATGGTTTCACCGTGAATTCTACAGTCAAGGAGAAAATAATGCCAATCTTAAACAAACTTTTCCAAAAAAGGAGGAGGAGGGACTATTGAACAACTTAATTTATGAGGCCTAACTCTAATAATATATCCCTAATAACGTAATTCTTAACTCTAATAACAAAACCTGATAAGACATTACAGAAAAAGAAAGTTATAAACTGATGCTCCTCAGGAAGATGGATACAGAAATCCCTAAGAAATTCTAGCAAATCAAGTTCAAAAATAGACAAAAAATAACATGCTATGACCAAATAGGACTTATCTCAGGAATGCAAGATTGGTTTAATTTTTGAAAATCTATCCATATAATTCACCAGAGTAAGAGAATAAAGGAGAAACACACACAATAATTTCAGGATGCAGAAAAGCATTTGACAAAACTCAACCTCCATTCATGATAAAAACACTTAGCACACCAGAAATAAAAGAGAATTTCCTCAAGCTGATAAAGGGTATAGAAAAAAGAAAAAATATGTGGAAAAATATAGCTATACTTAATGGTGAAAGATTGAGTGCTTTCCTCCCCAAATTGGGAAAAATTAATCAAGCATGACCCCTTTTACCACTTCTTATATTTCTATTCAATTTTTCACTGGAAGTCTTAACTTTTGCCAAAACGTAAGAAAAATAAATCATAAAAAAAATTGAAAGAAATAAGTAAAACTCTCCCTGCTTTATAATTATATGGCTGTTAACCTATTTCAAGGAATCTACAACTACTAAATCTAACAGGTGAATTTAGCAAGCTCACAGGACACAAAATTAGGATACAAAAATCAACTTTATTTTATAAAACTTCAGCAAACACTTGGAAAATAAAATAAACACAAACAATTACATTTAAAATATCTCCTCCAAGTCATAGATTACTTAGAAATAAACCTAAGAGAAATCATCCAAGTTCATCACAGTGAAAACTACAAGACATTACGAGGGAAATAAAAGATCTGAATAAACGGAGAGATAAATCCTATTCATGGATTGTAAAACTCAGTTTTTTTAAAACGCCAATTCTTTCCAAATTGATTAATGCAATCACAATAAAAATCCTAATAAACATTTTTTTTTATATTCATGAGCTGATTCCTAAATCTGCATGGACATGCAAAGGACCTAGAATAACAAAAGAAACTAAAAAACAAGACACAGTTTGAAGGCATGTTATCTCTAATTTTAAGACACTGTAAAGCTAGCATAATCAAGAGAGTGTGTTTTTTGTGAAAGGGGAGATTTAGATCAATGAAACAGAATAGATAACACAGAAATAGGTGCACACATATGTGGTCAATTGGATTTCAACAAAGAGACCAATGCAATTCAATGGGAGAAAGTAAAGTCTTTTCAGCAAATGATGATTGAATAATTAGATGTTCATAATTTACAAAACGGACATTAACCCTGAATTCACAAAACATACAAAATTACTCAAAGTGGTTATAAATGTTATGTAACAGCTAAAACCATACAATTCTTAGCAGAAAAGAAGAGAGAACACCTTTGTGACTTTGCGGTAGGCACAGGTTTCTTAGATAGAACACCAAAAGCAGGAACAAGAAAAGGGATTGACAAACTGGACTTCATCACAATTAAAAATTGTGCATTTATTTGACCTAAGCAACATCTTAAAGTTGTGAAGAAAATGATAACCCTACAGTAGGTGGCTAATTTTAATTCCACAGCTTATATATATAAATACCCCAATAGTGGATTGCTTTCTGTGTTGATTTCAAACCTTAGGGAGCATTTTCTTTCACGGGAATACTTAACAGCGACAGCCCTTGTAGGTCACTCAGAGGACAGAAAAGGAGAAAGAAGGCAAAGCCTGAGAAATGCAAGGCTTGATGTGTTGGTTTCAGGGGCGCCTGGCGAGGGTGTTCCTGCAGGCAGGGTCCCTCCGTCTCCTGGGCTTCACAGATCTAACAGGAAACCACCTGGGCAGTTGGATTTGACGCACACTGTGGTGTCTTCTCTACCATGGTGCAAATTTAACCCTTAGACTAATTCCATTCTGTTGGCTTTATCTCCACAACGATTTTGGTCAAAATAAATCTGTGAGTGGTTGGCAGATGCTGCAATACAGACGCTTCCATACTCTATTCACCACTTCCCAAGGGAGTAAAAGTAATAAAGGCGTAAAAGATTAGTAGAACTTGAACAACTAGTGAGCAACAAGCTAGAAAGAAATGGCATTATTGGTACCTTCGTGACAACATAAAAGACAACAAGTTTTTTCTCAACTTGTGACTCAAAGAAGCAGAATAGATTTCATGGACTCTAGATACTAGACTGCCTCTGTTTGAAACCCACTTTCTCACTTGACAGCTGTGTGACCTTAAGCAATTTATATAAACTCTCTGTGCCTCAGTTTTCTTATATGTAAAATGGAGGTAATACTGTTATGAAGACTAAACAAGTATTAGGAAGACTAAACAAGTATTATTTGTAAAGTACTTTGAAATGAACCTGGCACAAAATAAACCCCTATAGATTTTTACTAAACTTTTTGAAATATAAATAAAAACTCCAGACTTTAGTTACAGTATCCAATTAATATATGATCCCGTAGAATGTGTGGTTTAAACTCCATAGAAAATACTATACAGTAATATAAATTAACAAATTATCCTTGGAAGTAAGTTAGATCTTAGAAATAATAATAGCTCCCCTTGAGCAAGTTCTGTCCCATGAGTTGGTCATTCTTTAAGCTTTATAGATTACTTTGCAAATTAGGGCAGGCAAACATCAAATATAGCAGTTTTCCCTGTGTTAAATGCAGAATGAAGACTGATCAATAAAACCAGAAAACAAGCAGTGTAGCAAACATCAAGGCTGGCACTTAGTTTTCTGCAAATCACATGGATAGATTAGCATGTCGTCTCCCAGATAGAAAGAGACCGCCATTCAGTTTTCATCAAAATTCCACAGGTTTCAGGATTTCTGATCATAGGGTTCTTGTTGCTGTTAGGATGGTGCTCACTTTTTGAACACTTGAAGTTTTAAAAAACATGTTAAAAATCGTTGGTTATCCCTCCTTCCGTGAAAAGGCCTTTCATGATCACTGATATTATCATTTAATAGGCCTTCTATTTTCTTATTGAGATATTAGGAAGTGAAGACCTTGAGAATCCCCAGGACGGTTCTGGACACCGTTCCAGGGCGTATTGCCCTGAGTGGCATGCTTTGGGGCATTGACTACACGTGGCCTGCCAAATTAATTTTAATACTTCCAATTTTCTAGTCTTTAAGATTTCTACTCCAAGTTGAGTAGAATGTGAGAAACGCAAACTTCTAACAACGGCCCAAAGTCGGAATACATGTAAAAGCCTTTGTTAAAGTTTGAAAATCAAGGTAAAAATTAATTCTAGCTGGAAATTGTAGTCATGGAGGGTAAATTCAAGAAATCTCTGGTGCATTTTAATAACTGACAAAGGTAAGAGAACAAAGGCAATATTAATTTTATGAGTTTTTTATGCTTGAGTAAACATGAAATTTGTAATTGTATTTACAGGGTGGGCTGTGTTGAAAGATAAGGGATAATTACATTCATGCCTGATGGGAAAAAGACTGCACAAATTATTCAAGTTGTGTATGTTAACAGAACTGTAATATTAGGAAATTCAATCAAATGTTAATTAATTACAAGAAAAAGTGCTGTCTATGAATGTATTATAGCAAGTAAATCTATATATTTTAGGAATTGAAAATATTTTAATTTTCTTCCCTATTATCATTTCTTCTGTCATACATAAAATATGGCACAATTAGACTTTTACATCTGGCAGATAATTATGATTTAAATAATATTTATGCAGCTTTCCTGGGTAGATAAAATATAAAATAGTGAGACAATTCTTAGTCTTCACACAGGCCATTTTACCATTATATACATTATAAATTATGGGTTAGATCTTTTGTCTTGCAATTTCTAATACTTTTGGTTCCAGGGAAATCAGACATTCCTAAACATGTTTTATAAATAAATTTCTTGATTGCTGTAATGTCTTGTTCTATGGTTGCGTTTATATATGTAACAAATTCAACATTTAAGACAGGTAACGATAAAAAATAAATCAATTTTCGGAATGCTGCTCTCTTGTAAAGGCTCAGTCAAAGTAGAACAGATTTAAATATATGTTACAAAAAATCATGACAATAATTAGAATATTAAGAGAGTCTCGTTCAGTCCTGCATATTTAAACCGTGGAAGTCTGCTCTCTGTTCTGTTTTCAGTGCACGTGTGTCATCTAAGGAAGACACACCAGATGACTCTGTCATGCTTGTGATGTCACTGCCTGCTTTGACTTGTCTTGAAAGTAAACAGGACAGAGTCTCTAAACACATGTGGTGCTGTGTTTGCCAAGAATAGGTCTTGTACAAATAGTGTTAATTCATTCAACAAACATTCTGAGTGTCCCAGGCTGTAGACAGGGGACTTTTATAGGAAGAGAGGTGCAGATGGAAGAAAGTCACCTTGCACTGCTTTGCCGTGGAAGATGGAAAACAGAACAAGATGAGAAGAAGGTCATTTTTAAAGAACAGCGAAAATCCTGTGCAATTTGAATGCTGGGTTGATTTGATTTGTTTAAATAGATCTATATCTTTTGCATTTGCTTTTAAAATTCAAATATTCATTTATTTCCATTCTGATTAAGCTGAATAGAGGCACTTTGTGGTTAGATGATTCCGATTTGTTCATTATTTTAAGAACATCTTCCTGTGAATAAGCATAGCAGTAGGTTTAGTAGAGATGTAGTGTTTGAATTTTCTATTTTTTGGTTCATAAAGTAATGTTCCATATGACTTTAACATTGCTGGATATATTTCAGGAGTTAACAGATAGTCAAACGTAACCAAGATTACAATAATGTTTAAGTTTGGAACAAATTCCTAACATGTATCCTCGATTCCGTTGACTAATGGTGGTTTTATGCAGAGAAACTTGTGTGTTTTGTTTAGCTTTGCCTGTTGCTTCCGTCTAACAGGACCTGTGAGCTGACGATCACACTGACTAAAGGAGCTCTTTACACGAGCCGGGGGACGCACCAGCATGATTCAGGGCCTGAAAGATGAATTATTCTTTCTGTCCGAATTTGAAAGTGCCTCCTTTTTTTTTTTTAAATGGGTCTTGGTGAGGTGGCTTATACATGATAAAAGGAAACTGCTTGACAACATGCAACTTCCTGAAATTAACGTTGACAGGCTTCCGTGCTCAGCAGAACTGAAGCGCTGAACCCAGCATTCTCCACTGCCTTTGGGTTCCCTGGGTTCCAGGTTTCCCAGCTGTCTCAACAGTCGGCCTAGGGTGTCACTCAACTGGTATGCTCTTTCTCACCCAGTCTTCCGAATTAACTGCAAAGGTCCCATGTACAAGCAGGCTGTGTAAATTCCTACCATACATGCTATAACACACTCCATTGCTTATATAAATTTGCTATATTCCCTAAAACATGTATAACTCTCAGCTATGACCAATAAAAGAGATAATCAAGCTCTTTTACCATTTTATACTTACCTTTTGGTATTTTAAAATGCTTTATCAAGTGATTAGAAAGTTCAAAACTGCAGTTGAGAGAAGCTCAGTGAAAACATAAGGACAAATTTACAGATTTTCCTGAAATTCAGTCACTCCTCACTGCACGTGAAATTCATTGCCAGTTTCTGGCAGGCGTCTAGGAACATGTGAAACGTGACGTGTGGACACTGCCGCTTCTTCGCTGGGCTCCTGTCTGTCTACCGTGGATCTTTACTCCTTTTCACTACAATTCAAACGGCAAAATGAATATTTCTGTATTGATTTAGTTTTTACACAGAACTACTTTAGAAGTTGAAGATAAATCAAGCTGATTTCTTTTCTGAATGGTAATTCATTGAATTGGTTGTTAATTGTAATTATAACACAAGGTATTTTTACAAAATTCTGAGGACACTCAGCAGCTGTCAGTGGTTCATATCACCTTTGAAGCAGCAAATCCGGGGCTTAGAGGACAGGTTTTCAGATATAGGATATGGTAGGTCACGGAAATTTTAGATCAGGCATTAGAGTTGATGGTACTTAAGTCAAGAATGTTGTGTATGATTTTGAAAGTTTGTGAATAGATTTACTCAACTAAAATGTTTAAAACTAGACATTTTTACCCTATTCAAATAGTTTTAAAATGTTATATTTTATAATTATATAAAATGCAGGCAACAGGAAAATTATAAGTAGATATATCATCCCCAAACTCCATCACCTAGAAATAAATATTAACATTTGCTGACCATAATTCTCGACTCCTTTCTGTGCATATACACAGACGGAAATAAATAGGTAAAGTAATTTGGCTAAATACTATAATTGTTTTACCAAAGATAAAAGTTTTATTTAATGGCTTTTCAAAGAAGAAAAAGCAAGTGAAATTAAGCTTAATAAATTGCTGTTTTTAGATAACATTTTCCTTGTAATAAGACATTAATTTCTAAAATATCTCTCCAATGGTGAAAATATATGAGAAATATTAGCAGATTGGGGTAATTAAGTTTTCTTTAAGTACATTTTCCCATTTGGAGCAGATGTCTATTGTCTTCTGGTATGAAATAAAAGGAATCGAATACATATTCACCTACGTGTTTTTTGTGCCCTACCCTTCCAATCTTTTTCCACTACTTAATTACTCTTTTAACATTGCTGAGGGTTATAATATTTGCCTGTTGTTTGCAATCATTATTCATGCATTTGTTTAGCTTTATTTCAAATAATTTAAAACAAAGTGTTTAATATGTAATATAATCTTTCCATTTGTTGCCATTTCCTTCCTCCTCACCCCTCATGTTTTTGCTTCAATGTCTATGCGTAGGTCTTATTTAAGTTATTCTTGGTTATTATTCTTCTTCCAATAATGGTACATCTGTTTGGGAGGTAGGGAGGGGGAAGGGTGGCAGAATCTGGTCAATGGAAGCATGAGTAGTTCTAATTAGAGTCTATCTGGAACACCCTTTCATCCAGCGCTATGACTTTTGTACTGCTGCTCATCATATGTCAGCGGGACCACTGTGCTCACAGAGACACGCCTCAATTCACACACCCTCTGGATTGGGATCTGGCGGCCACAGGCTTTCCTTTACCTTTTATCCCACTTTAATTAGGCACTTCTCTTATTATATTTAGATCTTGAATTTTTCCATTTGAACAAGTTAATAATCTCGAAACAGCAAGAAAAGGAACAGGATGGATAAATTCCAATAATAATAAGATAAATTCTACCAATTTTCCAAGAGTATTTTAAGAGACCCAGTGCTATCATATCATACAAACACACATTTAGAAGTAAAAATTATAAATTAATTTAACTAGTTCAAATATTTTCTGCTATAGAAATTGCCAAACAATTTGATCTAGGTTCAATTTAACTTACCTCAGGAATTCATCTATTATTATTTTGTTTCAATATTATGATGTTAGACTACTGCGGTAGAATTTTTCTCATATCTTTACCTAAAGAACAAAGGCCCTGCCCTCTTTCAGGTTATACAGTTTTTCCTGTGTTTTTCTTCTTTTTCTTCTAAAGGATTCTATTCTGTTGACATTTTTCAAGGTTTGTAAGTTATTGTTCTTTAGGATTATTTGTACCCCTTTGAATGAAGCCTTACGCTTGCTGTGAACAGTGTGTATCTCCAGTTCTTACAAATCTAGTATATACCTCTGCTGCGGGTGACACTGATTCCTTTTACAGGAAATAAGAATCTTTATTCATAAAACCAAATGATTACAAAGTCTCAATAGCTAAATGAACATGTATGTCTCCACCCACCTGTCTTCCAATGACAACTGAAATTTTCTGGCCCAATGGACAAGAGTGTTAGCCTAGAGAATAAGCTGTTGATTCAGGGTGATATTATTTACTTGAAGATGAAAATCTCTATAAGGGCTATATGTCCTTTGTATAAGACCTGTGAAATATCATAAATATGTATAAACTTTTTTGTTTAACTTCTTTGAAAGAGTCTAAAATACATATATACCCTCAAATAATTTAGGACAATGTTTTCCTGCTCATTAAAACAAACCCATGAAAAATTAAAAATATCAGGTAATTCTTAATTTGCATTTCTATTTTTATTCATATTTTTGATATTACAAAGAGATGAATTAGGAACTTTCATGTTATGATGACTTTTGTTTCCCTATAGAAACTTATAACTATGAGATTACAAAAATAAATATTTGGAAAAGAAATATCCTACACTACTTTTCTCATGTAAGCATTATATATAATATAATACACATACTATATAATATTTTACTTAATATTATATTGCTAATTCAATTTAATTTTATTTCATACTTATTGATGTGTTTACTTTAAATTATCCTCTTATGGGAAAGGGAATAATTTATTTAACAACTCTCCCATTATTAAGAATCATCAAGAGACCCATGGCTTAGATGGTTAAATTCTCAAAGGCCTATCTTTTAACTATTTATTATCATTACGCATAATTTCAGATGTGGGTATATACCAAGATGAATAAAGAAATATTAGTGAAAAGAATATTTACTCATTACAGAAAATTTGGAAAATACAGAAAAGCACAAGAAAATGAAAATTGTACAGAATCCTATCACTCTGTTAGAACCAATTTTTCTTCCATTGTTTCTTTCCCAACAGATAGATGGACAGATAGGTGGACTATGTTAAATATTTGTATAAAATATATATTTATAATTTCCATTGCATAGAATTTATCTTGTATATACTACATAAGTATTACACATTACTTATGTAAATTCATAGACTCTTTTGTATACTTATTTTTTCACTTAGTTTTGTAGAATTTAATTTGATGTTTTGAAAAAAGGTTGTGTCACTTAAAGAAGTCAACTATGTGACTTTTTGCCTTCTTTTCTATTCACAAAATTCCATGTTTGGACAACTTTGAGTCAACGCTCTGTCTTCAGGCAGACAGGACATTATTATTAATGCCCATCTTACAAATACGACCTTGAGATACAGACACGTGAATGAAAGATTCAAGTGAACAAGCGGTGCTGGAGTGTGGGGGTGGGGATGAAGGGTCTAGCTACCTACATCCTCCTGATTTATGTTCCTGAAACAGAATCTCTGGAATCTCTTCTCCACCAGCCTTTAATATTATATTTCTCCTTGAATTTCACAACCTACCATAATTCTAAAAGATAGACTTTGAGAGAACTTCCTCTTTGAACTTTCAATTTGAAACATAGAACATACCTACTCAGTCGAACAGAAAATGGCTAAGTCAGGGCTGACAGTATAGAACTCCTAAATAATAGGATTAATC
This sequence comes from Equus przewalskii, assembly GCF_037783145.1. Taxonomy (NCBI): domain Eukaryota; kingdom Metazoa; phylum Chordata; class Mammalia; order Perissodactyla; family Equidae; genus Equus; species Equus przewalskii. The sequence goes on from NC_091831.1 coordinate 180,167,887, forward strand.
ATTTTTGATACCCAACTGAATTCTTGACTGTTTCACAAGATTTTCCCAGTCAATCCTTTGTTATGACACCATATGCAACCACAGCATTCCTCAGTTCTAAAATTACTGTTGTTGATGCTTTGTCAATCCTCAGTAAAAGGAGCAGAGGAGCTCTGAAGCTTAATTATAGAAAACAATACCCATTCCATTTTAAAAACTGAAAGACATAAATTGTAACCTGTAAGTGTACATCTTTTAGAAAAGACACTGTAAGAAAAGAAAAGGCACATTTATAATCTGGAAAAAGTAGGACTCCTGCACTAAATAAGTCAGTAGACAGAGAAGAGCCAGTGGCCCTTTGGATGTCGGAGAGTCAATAGGCAGCAGAAGCGGCAGGTGCACACATCTGCAGCCTCGCTCTCCTCGTGATCTTTGCAAGAATGGTGATCCCACATAAAACATTCCAGAAAGTGCTAAGCAATTGTATTCCCTACATAATCCCGTGTTTAAGTAAATCATATTAAGCAAATCCACAAAAACAATGTTATGAAGAGCTGAACTGAGAAAGAAAAGGCAAAATTATAAACATGTAATTCTCAATATACTGTTTGAACAACTTCGTTTGCTGAGAAGTAGCTCATCTTTTTGCTGTGTGATGACGGTGGTAATTCCTTTACATGGTGTTTGTTGTAATCATTTATGTTTGGTGGAAACGTCTAACTATAGAAAAACATCTGGAATCGTAGATACATAATTTTGACTGGGTCTACTTTAAAGACCAAAGGGTAAAGAGAAGTAAAAGACAGACTATTCCACGGGAAAAACATAAAAGGGCAATAATATCAAGAGGGCACAGCCTTAATACAGTAGGGAGACAATAACAGAGAGAGAGCCATGGATCGTGTCACAGAGAGGTGTAGGGGATGACATTGCTGTGGAGGAAAAAGTAATCCCTCCTGGAAAAAATCATCAAAGCTCTTCATCTGATGGGGGAAACGCCAGTCCCTTGAGTTTCTGCAAGAGACTGAGAAAGTGTGGTAGGCTCCACACTTATAACAACGTCCCTCCAACCCCAAAGATGGCCACACCTTAACGTCTGAAATGTGTTACATTACCTGGCAAAGAGGACTGTGAAGATGTGAGCAAAGTTATTGGCCTTAAAATAGAGAGATCATCCTGGATTATGCAGGTGGGCCCAATCTACTCCCCTGTGCTTTTAAATGCAGGGAACTTTCACAGGCTGTAGACAGAAGGGAGTTGCAATGAAACAGAAGGGAAAGCCAGAGAGATCCCAAACTGGAGAATTTAATGTGCCCTTGCTGCCTTTGATATGTGGGAGCTCACGTGAAAGGATCAGAGAGGCCTTCAGGAGTCACTGATGGCTACCAGCTGACAGCCAGAAAGGAAAGAGGGACCTCAGTCCTGCAGTCACAAGGAACTGGACTCTGCCAACAACCCGAAGGAGCCTCCTGATCAGAGCCCAGCCACCAGCACCTCAGGCACAGCTTTATGGAACCCACAGCAGAAAAACCAGCAGAGCCAGCTCAGACTTCCGATTTACAGAACGGTGAGATCATAAATTTGTGTTGTCTTAAGCCACTAAATTTGCAGTAATTTGTTGTGACAGCAATAAAAAACTAAGACAGAAAGTAAGCCAATATTTATCAACAGTGACAGTGAAAATAAGTGGGTATGGAGACAGTTTACTGTTAACTCTTTGTTTTTGGGTTATTACATACACTAAAAGTTCTCTCTATAGAGAGTCCTAAATATTTAAGACTATTATTCTTGGCATCATCTCTCCCTCAAATCCATGCCACTTCACAACGGCAGGAAAATGTAACAGGTAAAATTGAGGGGAGCAGGTGCTATACGAAATACTTCTTTTCACTTAACATCTAATCTAGAAATTCACAATTATTATTACTATCATATAACAAGATACATGTGAGATACAAAACTTATTATTTGCTGATGACATGATTGTGCATATAGAAATCAGAAAAAGTACGTAGAAAATATGAGAATTGATACAAAATTGATATAAAATTTAGTAAGTTTGCTAGATTATGGTCAATATGCAAAAATTCACCTATATTCTTTTATATGCGCCAAGTGTAAAATGTCTTTTTAAGAAGATGATAGTATTTACAATAGGTATAAGAAACATAAAATACCTAGGTATGAATCTAAAAAAGTATACAAGATTTCCACACAGTAAGACCGCAAAACAAGACTGAAAGCAGTTAAAGAAGGTCTAAATAAATGGTTATGAATTGTAAGACTATATTATAAAGATTATAATTCTACCCAAATAGATCCATAGATTTCATGCAATACCAGTCAAAATATGTGTGTGTGTGTGTGTGTGTGTGTGTGTGTGAATTGACAAGCTGATTCTAAAATGCATATGGAAATAGAAAAGCACAAAAGTAGCCAAGATAAATTTGGAAGGAAAAAAAATAATTTTGACATCATATACTATCAGATGTCCTGGCTTGTTGTAAAGCATCAATAATTTAGACAGAGTAATATTAGCTCAAAAATAGAGAAATAGAGCAATGGAACAAAATAGTCTAAATACAGATCCAAATGTAAAATTACTTGGTGTGTAATGAGAAACAGTGATCCTTTCAATAAATAGTACTGGGTTAGTTTGGATACCCATATGGAAAACAATCTGTTTTTTCTGTTCTTATTTATATGCATAATAAAAATCGACAGGTATTAATGTGCAATTCAAGTATTTTTGAAAAATGTGAACTCCTATGTAACCTCCGCCCCAGTGAAGATATAGAGCAGTAGCCTAATTCCAGAAAGTTCCCTAGTTTCCTCTGAGGTTAATCCTCCTACCCTGAGCCAAGACCTGGTCTGATTTCAATCACCAATAACTTAATTTTACCTTCTTTAGAAGTTCATAAAATGCATTTATTTAGTGTTCACTCTTCAGTGTCTCCCTTCTTACACTCCAGCAAATTTTTTAAAATTTGATGTAAATACAATTTGAAGAGTTTTGACACAAGTATTCACTCCTGCCAGGATACAGAACATTGCCATCACCCAAAAAGTTTCATTTTACCCACTTTTCCACATGTTTCTGACATTCATCTATAATGTTGTATTAGTCGTTTCTTTGCCTTATTGCTGAGTGTATATTCATTGTAAGAATACACCATTCCCCTAGTGATAGATATTTAGGTTGTTTCCAGTTTTTGCTATTTTGAATAAAACTGTTATAGATATTCTTGCACAAGTCATTTTGTGGATATATGTTTTACTTCTCTTGGGTAAATATCCCAGAAGGGAATTATTGGGTGATAAAGTAAGTGTATCTTTAACTTTGTGAGGAACTAGCAAACTATTTTCCAAAGTGATTATAGTATTTTTCACTCCCATGAGCAGTGTATGAGATTTTGTTACTCACATCTCAACACATGGTATTTCCAACCTTTTTTCTCTCTCTTTTATTAGAGTGAAGTGACCTTTAATTTTGCTGCTAATTTGCATTTTCTTGATGACTAATGATGTTGAACATGTTTATGTGATTATTGGCCATTTATAGAACTTCTTCTGCAAACTGCCTATTTCCATTCTTTCATCCACTTTTTATTGTTTTTCTTTTTATTATTCATCTATGACAATTCTTTATACATTCTGGATATGAATCCTTTGCCAGAAAAATATATTACAAATATTTGTAAGCCACTTAGGCCTGCCTTTTTATTTGCATCATAGAGTCTTCCAATGAGTAGAAGATTTAATTTCAAGGAAGTCTAATGTGTTTATTTTTTGCTTTATTATTTTCTGTGTGTTGTCAAGGAAATCAGGTTCTAAGGCAAACAAAAAGCATCTCAAATCCCCAAATCGAAATATAGTAACTATTAATATGTTGGTGTATATCCTTACATATTTTTATTACTCAGAAATGATATATGGATTCCAAGGAAAAGAATTAAGGCTTTGAGATGGGCAAAAGTAATTTCTGGGTATCTTCTCTGGAACATTGTAGCATCCAGGGATTACCTGATTCTACAGGAGTGTGTGGTTTTGTTTTCTTTGACTCAGCTGTTTCACTACACTGTACACGTAGAAGTTAGCTCGTAGAATTATAATGATGTACATCTAGAGTCTATATAATGTTATAAACCAATGTTACCTTGATAAAAAGAAGAAAGAAATTGGCTCATAGAAATGGAACGCATTGCAAAGAGTTCTTGTCCATAGAAACGCCAATTGATTGTGTCCTGTGGAATGTGGTTGATTATTGCCCTATGGATAGAGCAGTTTTTGCAAATTTATTTCAACATTCCTTTACTGCATATAAATTTGTTGGTTTTTTTCCAAAGCAGTTGCAAAACATTACTAGTCTTCTCATTAATAATAAGTTAAATAAAATCATTGAGATATGTTAATTTTGCACCTGTATGAAAGTCACGATTTTACTTGTTTTTGAATTTTTCTTTTAGCAGCATATATCTACAAAACAGGAATCAACCTGTACAAATTGTTTGTCTCTTATCCACCTGTAAGGAAAAATGTCATTATTTTAACTATGCTCTGTTAATATCTCTATTATTTAAAGAACGATTATAAATTTGCAAGAAGACTGTAGACAGCTTGGGACATAGGGCATAAATGCGAAATTAACAAAAAAAGAACCCCAAGGAGACAGTGAAAACATACTTAAAAATGTGTGTATGAATATAATCATACATATTAAAATATACAATATTTTAACTTAAATATCACTAAACATCATTTTCACCTAGCAGTTTGGAAAACATGAAAAAGAATGATAATGCTCAATTTTGGTAATAGGAAGGTAAGGTATGGCTGTTTGTACAATAATTTGGTAAAAACATTTCAGAGGATCATTGAACAATAGCTACTTTTCAAAAATGCTGAAAATTAGTATATCGTTGATTAGCAGTATCATATATAAGGAAAATATCATGTGAAAATAATTAGACTAAGTTGATAAAAAGTTTTTTACTTATGTGTTTATATTTTGCTTTTTGGGAATAGATTTCATGTAATATAAGAGAAGAAGATTCCTGGATACCTGTAAGTAAACAGAAAGACCCCAACAAACGTTGTGGACTCAGTTGTGAGCTTGTTTATAATTGTCAAGGTCCAGCACAGTAGTAAATTGTGCTTGTGTTAAGTACTGCCTAATTTAACTGTTAGGGGCTGCAATCACTAGCTAATTAGAACATAGTTTTTGAAACTCCCAAGGATCAAAGTGAAGAAGCATTTTGTTGTTTTTGTTCATGAGCCACATGTCTTTATTGTTGGCAAGTATGTATTTCCATGAGATTTGTATCTAATTATCATATAAGTAATTCAATGAATTATAGAAAATTATAGAAAAATTATAGAAAAATTATAGGATAAACATGCACAAAAATAAGCAAATCTCACCTGTAATAATCCAGATGCAGTTGCTAACATTTTGGAGCATTTCCTTCTAGTCTGTGTTTATATGCCTATATAAGCATACACACACATAAAGACATATTCATTTTACTTGTCTGGGAAGCTCTTTGTCTCTCCTTCCATTCTGAATGATAATCTTGCTGGATAGAGTATTCTTGGTTGTAGGTCTTTTCCTTTCAGCACTTTAAATATGTCCTGCCATTGTCTTCTAGCCTGTAGGGTTTCGGCTGAGAAGTCTGCAAATAGCCTTATGGGTTTTCCTTTGTATGTCACTAGTTGCCTTTCTCTTGCCACTTTTAGGATTTTCTCTTTAAGACATTTTAATTATAATGTGTCTTGGTGTGGGCCTCTTGGTGTTCATGTTGTTTGGAGTTCTCTGTGCTTCTTGTACCTGGATGTCTGTTTCTTTCCTTAGGTTAGATTATTATTTCATCAAATAGATTCTCCGTCCCTTTGTCTCTCTCTTCTTCTTCTGGGACACCTATAATCCGAATGTTAGTGCTCTTGATATTGTCCCAGAGTTCCCTTAGACTGTTCTCATTCTGTCTAATTATTTTTTTCCTTTTCCTGTTCAGCTTGGGTGATTTCCTCTAGTCTTTCATCTGGCTCACTGATTCATTCTTCTGTATCATCTTCTCTGCTAGTAAGTCCCTCTAGTGAATTTTTCATTTCCAGTATTTTATTCTTCACTTCGGATTGGTTCTTTTCTATATTTTCCAGTTCTTTGTTGGTGAGCTCACTGCATTTATCCAGTCTTCTCCCAATATCTGTGAGCATGCTTAAGAGTTTTTGTTTGAACTCTTTGTCAAGTAGATTGCTTATTTCTGTTTCACTTAGTTCTTTTTCTGGGGTTTTGTCCTGTTCCCTTGCTTGGAATGTATTCCTTTGCCTCCTCACTATGACTCTTTCTCTGTGCTTATATCTATGTATTAGGTGAGTCAGCTATGTCTCCTGATCTTAGAGAAGTGGCCTTAGGTAAGAGATACCTTTTGAGGCCCAGCAGTGTGCTTTCTTCTCGTCACCAGTCCAAGTGTTCCAGGAGTGTCACCTAGGTGGGTTACTTGTGTCCTTATCCTGTGGCAAGGTTGCTCTTACTGCAAGTACCCAGGGAGTCTAGTCTTCCCCTCCCTGCTGGCTGTTTGTAAATTGGGTTTGGGGAGCCCCAGCACCTTTGGCTACAAGGTATAATAGCACATTCCTGTTGCAGTTATCCTGTTAATTGAGTAGGTACCCAGAGTGGCTGGTTGCTAGGCTCAGGGGCTTACAGTTGCTGTAGGCCTCAGGCCTGCAAGGCTTTGTCAGCTCTCTTAGGATTGCAGCTGAGTGGGGCTGGCCCTAGGCACGGGACCACCCAATTGTTTCAGGCTTTGGAAGATGGGGCTGATCCTTTTTATGGCTATTTGTGAAGCACGGGTCTTCTGCCACTGATAAGCCTCACCCCCCACAGGACCACACACACTGTCAACACAGTCCTGGTCCATGCACACTTCCTAACCCCCTGGAGCATATCCAGTCACCCTACTGCAGAGGCCCCCACTTCTCCACCAACACCCACCACGGTTCACCCACTTCTCACAGAAGTGGACACACTCACCTGCCTGTAGTGGGTCAAGGCACCCACTTTATGCAGGCAAACAAGTAGCCTGAGGGCTTGCTGTTGGGTGGGGTTGGTCCCTGGGGAAGGCTGCCTGCCCTGGCTGAACTGGATTAAATCTGCACTCTAGTGGGTGTGGCGGACCCCTGGGTTGACAGGCCGGGGGAAGAACCTCTGTGGCATCCACCAGGTCTGTATCAGCACGCCTGGACTAGGTCTGAACAATGGCTGCCACCAATGTCTCAGTCTCTTGAGAGGTCCCACCTCTCACTGAGATGCACCCAGAGTCTACCAGGTGAGTCTCTTTTAGCCAAAGGACCATGCGGCTTTCTTTTTGGTGATTTTCGTTTGCTCTGTGAGATGGGTGAATTTGTGCATGGGCCCTTTAAGAGCCAGGTCTGTTTGGCTTTCGGCTGATTGGAGCTTTTCTGGGGGTATTCCCCACTGTAGTTAAGAGCCATCAAAGCCAGATAGTAGGACATCGTCTCAGTTATGCTGAGTCTGAAGGATGCTTATAGCACTAACAAGCCCCCACTAAGTTCCCCACTTCTCCAGGGAGGGCTGCATACCTTAGGGTGGCTCCCACCTGGCTGGCTGTGAAGTTCTGCTGCTCAGGAAGGTAGCTTTCTTTCTCTCCAAAAGTAATTTCTCCCTCTTCCACCTCAGTCAGTACTGTCCCTTGTTGTGGGGATTCTTTTTATGCAGTTTTCAGTTTTCTCTCCAGGGTAATTTTTCCAAGAATAGTCATAACCTGGTTGTGTTCCTGGGAGGAGGTGAAATCAGAGTCTGCCTATGCCGCCACCTTGATGAGATCTCACACGTGCATTTTACCTTCAGAAAATGAGATTATACTGTACCTGTTGTTGTGACTGCAACCTTGTTTCACTTGGCAGTAGATCATGACATTCTTTTTTTTATTGAGATGTAATTAACGTTTAACACTGTATACTTTAAAGGTGTACAATGGGTTGATTTGATTCATTTATAGACTGCAACACGATTAGCCAACACCTCTACCACATCACATAATTATTGCTTTTTTGTGGTGAAGACAATTGAGATCTAGTTTCTCGGCAACTTTGAAGTTTATAATACAGTAACACTGGCTGTAAACACTATGCTGTGCCTTAGATCTCCAGAACATGTTTATCTACTAGTTGCAAGTTTATACCTTTAACCTGAATTCCTCCACCCCCTAGCTGCTCCTAACCACCATTCTACTCTCTGTTTCAATGACTTCAGGTTTTTTAGATTCCATATATAAGTTATATCATATCATATATCATAGTTTTACAAATACATTCTTGGTAAATCTAATAAACTCTTCCAGATATCTAAGCTAATTAAAAAGTAATATATTTCTCATGCATTCTGATGTTTTCTGATATATACAGAATCCTAAAACTTTACAATGGATTAACAATTGTAAATATAGTAGAATTTTAAAAGTATTTTTGTTTTATGGTTTTGTAAACACTTCTTTCCAAGAAGCAATAAGTTTTTATACTTAACGTGTATGTATTTTGCATCTTGGGAATAAATTTCATGTAATGCAAAGGAAGAATATTGCTGGATACCTGTGAGTAAACAGAAAGACATCAATAACAAACATCAAATGTTATGGACTCAGTTTGTGAACTTATTAATAGCTATTAAGGTATAGCATGGTAGTAAATTTTTGTTAGTCACTATAGTTTAATGAGAGGATTTTCTAATTTAACTATTAGATGCTGCAATCATGAGGTGCTCCTGGGTTTCAAACATAAAGGAGCAAGTCCAGGGGGCATTTTTATCAGTTCTTGTGTCCTATAGCTGCATTTGTCAGTAAGATTTGATACTGGAGACCACCTGCTTCCTCATAAAATTTTCCTTTCACTTTTGCTCTTCCTCTTTTTGTCAATCTTAGATTGATCTATTGTTGCACCACCTAGAAAGACGAAGAATTTGGCACATTTGTGCTTTAACGTGCTTTTTGTAAAATTCCACTGCTCATCTACTTTCGTAAATTATAGTCATTACATTTACATTAAGATCTTTCATAGATAGAGTGTCCAGAGTGAGACAATTGTTCCTGATGTCTAAACATAAATTTAATTTTAACAAGGGCCATAATTTCACTTTCTACTTCTAGCTGGTGATAATTAAAAATTCTCTAACATTTTATTACTGTGGATAATTCGAGCCCAAATAAATTTCTCTGCATAATCCTATCTTCATTCAAAGTAAATTTGCAAACATGTGCACAGTATTGTGGAGGAATCAAAGAGGTCGATGCTGTCATATCGGTCACATTGCTCACGTGACCTCTTTGTGTGTGTTTAAAGAGAAAGAGAGCAAGCTCTCTGGTGTCTGCTTGTAAGGGCACTAATCCCATCACGGGAGCTCTACCCTCATGACCTCATCTAACCCTAATTACCTCCCAAGGACCCCATTTCCAAATACTACCACAGTAGGGGTTAGGACTTTAACATAGGAATCTTGGGGGGGGGGGGACAGAATTCAGTCCATAACGATAAGTAAGAGTTAAAAGGACATGGGAAAGTCAAAAATTTCCCTGGAATATGGCTCTACAATTTTAAAACATGACTAAGAGGTTGTATGTTAGGAGTCAATAGGAGTCAAGCAATCCTGATGTGAAGCTCTTCTGTCTGTCCTCTGAGCTGCAGTGGGACGTTGGAATGGTGGGCTCTTGAGGACAAGAGTGAGAACTTTCTTGGAACTTCTTAAAGAGGATAATAAGATCACCTTATGAGAGTTACTCATATAAATATGCACACCCATCTGAAAGGATACATATGCATAGCCTGCAGGACAAAAAGACTCATAATCAAATAAAACTAGATTCTAACTAGATAAAATATAAGATCACATCTAAAGAATGAATATCAATTAGAGAGAAGATTTTTCCTTCATGGCTTAAAAAATAAGCCATTCATCAAGATATTGGCAGTGCCTATCCAATCACTACCTAGGGGAGGGGAATCTTTTTCAAGGGGTATACAGTATTGCAGCCCCACTGGCAAGACCATTCCAGTCTCAGCTGGATGCCATAATTACCTGAGTTAATCTCGCTTCCCTTGTTCTGACCTCACGCCTGACAAGTATTCATCTGAGTATAAATCGGCTCTCGTCTGGATCTGACAGTGTGGTTGTGCCACCCCCCAGGAGAGGCATATTTCTCATTGTAAATCAATGAAACAGCAGCACAACTTTATGTATTAGTCATTTCAGCTTTGGGGAACCCTCTTGAGAGATGAAACCCTTCTCGGTTTGCTAATAAAGTCAGGTATCTAAGTTTTCAGGGTCCAAGAAGTCATGGTAAATGTGCAGAGTGCTAATCTGTGAAATGTGACGGAAGTCACTAGCCCTTCCCGGTGACATTCAGACATTGCTCCTGATTATGTTATTCCCCATCTTAAATTGGTACTTAGTACAACTGCTTTGTTTATTATCACCTTATTTATTATATTAACATTTATTATAATAACAGTCCTTATATTAGTTGAGTTATTGCCAGAACAACAATAAATTCTCATTTCTCTATTTAGTAATGGTAGAAACTAAGACTAGAGGCTATAAAGATTACATCATACTAATTATTGTTTCAAATCTTGACCACATCCATCAGAAATTAGGTAACTTTCTTTGCTTTATTTATGTGTGTGTGTGTGTGTGTGTGTGTGTAACATCGTTTCCCTACATTTGTATTTATTTAGAAGACCCTAATTTTAAGAATTTCTCGGTCACTTACAGTCTTTCCATATTTCATGACCATTTTTGAAGATCATCTCCTCCCAGAAGTTATTGTAAGTCATTTTGCAAATTCTAATTTCTGCAGGATTTAAGGAGAAGGATGGCCTGAGCACAGGTTCCTGAACTTCCTGTCACCCAAACACTCTATTTGGACAGGCACACAACCCTACATGCCTGTTTCCAGTCTTCAAGGCGACTGGCTATGCCAGGATGTCCATGGAGAGTCGGCAGAGAGAGGTGGCCTGCCCGCCTCAACTGAGTCCTTCTTCTCACTCAGTGCCTGCAGGTGCCTCTTTGCTCAAGGCTCCCAGATCACCCCAGGCTGACTCGTCCTGCTGCAGTGAAATGTCTAATCTCTTATTGGTTTGTTCGATGTAAAACATATCAACCAGCTCTTCCATTTCAGACGGCTATTAGGGACAAACTATTTCAATTTGCAATGCTTGAAAGGCCTAGACATCTACTCTACATTTAATACTAAGTAAGGAGGTCCTTCCAAAATGTAAGTTCAGACAATCTAAATAGTTTATGCCATGAATTTTTATTATATAAAAGTTCTTTGCCTTTTTCAATACACAGGGCTGGGTAATGTTCATCGTTGTACCCAGCAGTGTCTACCACAGTGACAAACATTAGTTGTCAAACTACTCACAGTCGTTTGAATCCAATAATCCAAATCAGTTCTTCCATTAAAGTAACAATTCTAAAGATGGTGAGAATTTTCCTCCCACTGTTGAAATGTTTACTGTCAGAAAATGAGGACTGGGTTTCTGGTATCGTGGAATCCTTTTTCAAGTATTGTCCCCTATAACTATAGTGATTCATTACATATTTACTGACCAACTGCTAGATGCAAGACTCATTGAGCTATAGTGACATGTGAGTCAACCGAGAATCAGAAATTCATGATGTTTATTTTTAATTTAGACATTTGTAGGTAACATTGTCTTCACCTCTCCCTCCTAGTAATTGTAGATATGTGTATGGTATCTCTTGCTTTTCATTTTATAAGATAATGAAATGATAATTATCATTTTAACTATTTGGAACAATTTAGCATTTCTAAGCTATTTAGAGTCTCATTTGGGGGAAAGTAAAAATTGACTGAAATGCATTTAAATTTGCATTTCTCCTTGACATTAAAGAAGGTTAAGAGCGCATTTGTGCTATCTTTGAACTATTTTAGTTCTTTCTGTTCTCAGAAATGAAGTAGAATATTGTTGATATTTTCCTTGAAAAAAATTTCAACTTAATTAACAAACATGAATTCGAAAGTTTAATGAATCCTTACTAAACTCTCTATTCTCTGATCTGGAATATAAAAAAATTTCTCCAGATGGAATTCTCTACTATCTCCCAACTGCCTATAAAAGTTCTACCTATGCTTCAAAACAGTTCAAAACCAGTCCTTTCCTGAAATAGATTTCTTTCTTTCTCTGCTTGAAGTTAGTTTGTTTATTTATTTGTTAATTCATTCATTCACTAGATTAAAAGAAAAAGTTCTGTTAGACAGAAAAAGTCAGAAGAATGTGCATCCACAGAGCCAACAGAAGAAAGTGTCTGAAGGAGAGAGGAGTCCGCTGTGTCCTGGACGACTGGGAAAGGCAGTAAAAGGGCATTCTTTATTGATCGTGATTCGGAAAAACAGAAGTTGTTAATGACCTTGAAAAGAGCAATTTCAGAGTGAGCTGAGGAGAAAATAGTGAGTAGGAGACAGAATCAATGAGAATAGGCGGTTGCTTGGGTCAGTTGGAGCAACTGGAGTCAAGGGAGTTTGTTTTTTCTGTGCTTGTTTTAATAAAGGAGAGGCTGAAATGAGCTCCTGTTTTGGGTCGTGCGTACACCTTTATCTGTATCGTTCTGTGCAAAGAACAAACTGTACTGGACCTCAGAGGAACTAGTCTCCCTTTCACTCTGCTACTAACTCACTCTGTCATCTTAATCATTATATCATTGTACATTCCCTTAACCTCAGGGTCTCATGTAAGATGATGGGGTTAAACTTCTAGATTCGACATTCAGTGACTTCCACATTGACATCATTTGTAGTTTTGAATATTAGGTGTGTTGACCCACATTCTCTTTAAATGACTCTCACTAAATCTCAAGGGAATTGGAGACCCTTGCAGAAGTAAGAGAGGAGGCCAGGTGAGAATGTCAGGTTTGAGACAAAAATATTGTATACAAGACTGATGGTTATTTGAATGTCTTAATCTCATTTAATTTTATAAATGCCAAAATTATTTCCAGTGATTGATATTAATTTTATAATTACAATAAATGTTCTCACGACATCACAAACAGATAATTGCTTCTCAAACATGTCCCTAGTTAAAACTGAATAACCCTCAAAAGCTTTGCCTCAACAAAACTAAGTTTTATTGTTTTTTTATCCATTGTATTCGCATTTGTGGTTAAGATTGCCTAGAATTCTACTTTCCTGACATTTACCTCACATTCTAGATATAACCATACATTTAATTGGCATTTTATTTTTTAGGTTAGCATAACTGCTTTGACCACAGCTTTGATTTGATGCTCAGTATGGCTTTACTGTGACCGTCATTGCCAGCTTTCTTCGCCTCGCACCCAGCTGTGACTTAGAATTACATCTGAGTTTGTATTCATGCTGTAGTCATATTACTTTGTGATCAAAACTCTTTGATTGGGCACTTTGGACTTCTAATCAATAACCACTGCTCAAATTTATAATTAAATAGGACTTTGATAATTTGATGTTCTCCCTAAATTTCCGTAGTCATATAACAGTAGGTTTTTATTTCCATGTACATAGTGAGGTGACTAATTCCAGAGAAAGTGTGCTCTGTTGGGTTCATTTGTGGATGGGAGACGAGGACTTTTAAACCTGCAAATGGAACCAGTTTTAATGCATGCACTCTTCATCATGGGTTAAACTGAGCTGGCCTTCTCGGTGTACAACAAGTTGTTAAAATTCTAGACCATAAAGAACAACCTAAGTCACTATGATTTTGATTGGAGAAGGGATAGAAAAATGATGAATTTTTAGTATTGTATATTTCACCTTAAGTGAAGTTTAATTTTTCCTTCGAATTAATATTTTCTTTTTGTGGAAAATTTTAACTTGAAGGTAGGTAGAAGGTAAAAAACTATCTACATGCCTATTAACCAAATATAATAATGACCTACATTTTTGCTTAATTTCCTTTCTGGTTTTTTTTCCAATAAGCAACATAAAACAACAGTGACGACATTACCGGTTGATGATTTATTACATGCTATACATATGGCTTGTTTCCAAAATCCGCTTTTTAACCATAGCACTAATTTAAAAGTTATTTATAATTATATATTTATAATCCTGTCCATGTTAAATATGTCCATATTATTTTATTTAAAGTTATATTTTGCATATTTGTTAAAATATGTATATTTATATGCATATATCTTAAAATAGTCGTAAACATAATGCAACTCTAAGTACATATCAGAGTTGTTTTTCTCTAAAGAGTCCTGGTATTTACTAAGTAATTTCAAACTTTTTAACAAACGTTTTAAGAGTGAACGAATATTATATTAGGCTTTTAAGGCACTTCTAAGCTTTTGCTGTTGTAAACAGTACTACAAAAAAGAGTCTTCTCAAAATTTGGCTTTCAATTCTTACAATAGTTTTCCTCAAGTGAATTTCTGGGTCAAAGGGTGTGAACACTTTTAAGGCTCCTAAGCACAGACGGCAACTTATTCCTCCAAAGAATGAACAATTTGCTCTGCAACAGATAGTCAATGGATCTTTTTTAAGTTGTTCAATAGTCAATGCAGGTTTTTATTATTATTTTTAAAACCTGTAGTAACAGCAAAAGCAGGTTTTTGTATTAACTTACATATCTTTGATTATTAGAGTGGTTAAGCTTTTTCTATATATATACCATCTATTATTCTCAATATAAAAATTAAAGATTCATATTCTTTGGCCATTACTCTTTCTAAGGTTTTAAAATTTTCTTTATTGATTTAATGAGGTCTTTGTATGCAGAAACCATTTGCTGAACTGTCCTTTCAAAGTGCCTTGAGAGAACTAGCTGTTAAGAATAAGCTGTTGCTTTTAATGAATGGGTGCTGTCTACCATGATATATAAGCATCATAATGTATTGCTTCTGAAACTGAGAGAAATTTCTCCCAGATCTCAGAAACAAAACTTATGCAGCTTCTGAATGGTTGGTGTATTAGATATGAATATTGAGGCTTGTTTTATTCTTATTTCTTTAAGAAGCTAAGAGTTGAACGTATAGACTGTCATTAGTTATTACATAGAATATTATGGTATTTTTCTTCTAATGGTACTTTTATCATCTATTCAATTAATTTTGGCCTTTTAAGTTTACTAATTATTGCTTGTTGTAATAATGTACATATTTCTGTAAGGCATCTCAAATCCTATTTTTGAAAGAATGAAGGGTACGCACAGAAACCTCAATTCAGTAAACAGAGAAGTGCTTTCAATAGCTATTGCTGAAGCTTCTTCTCATTTTAATTAAAAAAATTGTGTTATATTTTATGTAATCAAATTAATTGAGTTTTCCCCTGTGATGTCTTCCATTCTTTTTTAAGCTTAGAGAACACAATAATGTAAATGAGGCCTGAATGTTTAGCATGAATAGATGCAGAGATGAGGGAGAGAATGGATCTGAGTGTCCCCCTTCTGTCCTCCTTTCTACTTGTGACAACTTAAAGTATGCACAGATTGTGAGACTCTTGGGCCTTTTCAAATTGTGATTTGGCAGTACTGAAAACTTTGGCCACAAGTAATGGAAAACTCAACCAATATCAGCCTAAACAAATAGTGTTTTTCTCCACCTAAAATGAGGGTAAAGGTAGATGCTTGACATCTTTGTGAAATGTCTTGGCCTTTCCCTCATGGCTGCAAGATGGTTTCCACCTTCCCAAGTATGAAATCTACACTCCAGAAAGGAATAAGTTGAGAGAGAGTGGCACCAGCTGACTTCCGCTTGAATTTTGATGGATAGAATTCTGTTACATGGCTACCCTGAGCTAAGAGGCAAGTGCTTGCCTTCTCTGGTCTCCCAGTGGAGGAGAGCAAGAAAAATTGGGATGCCAATGAGTGTGGAGAATGGTTATCATTTAATATTTGTATGCAAAGCCACTTGCTAAATTTTAAGTTAATTGTTTCTTCTTGGTCAGATTATCAAGTCATTTAGGTTTGGTTCTATTCCTTTTTCTCCCTACAAGAGTATCTAGCAAGACACATAGCATTAAAATTTTTAAATTACCTATTTAAATTTCAGGATAAAAATTAGTACGTTATTGTTTCTTGTTAAGTGTACAGTCTTAGATGGAGACGTAACCTAATTTTATAAAATTTCCTCAATATAGCAGCCTCAGTCATCTGCACTACAACTAAACTAGTATTTCCCTAAGAATTTACTCAGCAGATGAGAATGGAGGTGTACCCAGGTCCCAAACCAAGCTAAATGTTTTAGAACTGTGTTGAAAATTAGATTACTGGTCCTATTAGTTTCTACTGTCAAGTAACAAATTATACAACTTAGTGGGTTACGATGACACAAATTTATTTTCTCACAGCTTCTGTGGGCCAGGAGTCTGGGAATGAGATAGCTCGCTTCTCTGCTCAGGATCTCACCAGGCTGAGATCAAGGTACTGGCTGGGCTACAGTCTCATCTGAGGTTTAAAGACCCCTTCTGAACTTACTGGTTGGCATAATTCAGTTTCCTGTGATTACAGGACTAAGGTAACAGTTTTCTTTCTTACCATTGGCCAGAAGCCACTCAGTTTTTAGGGGCCATCATCGGTGCCTTGCCCGGCGGCCATCTCTACTGGCAGTTCCTGGTTTGGCTGTTTGCTTCTTCAAGGCTAGAAGGAGCACATCTTTGCTGCACTGAATTACTTGGGCTTGTGTAATCCTTTCACTGCTTCTAGCCTCTTTAAAGGTCTCACCTGATTAAGTCAGTCTCACTCAGGATAATCTCTCCTTTGATTAGATTAAAGGCAACTGATTAAGGACCTTAGTCACCTCTGCAAAACCCCTTAACCTTTGCCGTATGGCGTAACCTAACCCCAGGAGTGGCGTCCTATCCGCAGGCTCACCCACACTCAAGGGGCTGGGTCTTACAGCACAGTATACCACAGGGCTGTAACTGTAATCCTGGGGACCCTCTGAGAATTCTGCCTACCACACTGATCAAACTTTAGTATTGTTTCAAGAACTAATCATGAAGCACAGAGTTAGAAAAAGTGAAAAACAGCAAGTATATCTGAGGAGCTAGAGAATCTTCCCAGGTAATTTGGATTATAATTAAAGATTTATTTGGACATGGAATGTTTTTAATCTAAGCATGATAGGATCGACTTTACTACAATGAAACAGACTCCACTCTCAGTGTTCCTAACCACTAACCCCCACCCCCAACAAGTAACATGGAAAACTTGGTAAGGTCACTCTCACGTCTAAATTGCTCAGTGGGTGTTACCTAAGATTATTCTGTTTACTGGTGGATTAAAACACATTTTCTTTTTGGCACCACTGCATGGTTTTGAATGTTGGATGACTAGCATTTTGTTAATAGAATGATTAAGTATAAGCTGTACCATGTGGGTGAAAATGAGCTTTGCAGAGAACTACAAAATGATTTGACTTCTTGTCCTTCAAAGAGTATCTGGAGAAATTGAACTGATTGCAAATTGACTGGGATTGAAAAGATTTTATGTTGAAAAAAGTGGCTTTATTCAGAGAATTCTTATGAATCATTCTTTTGCATCTTTTTCAGGGCATTGTACTGTGGTAGCAATCACACATTCTCAGGAATCTCCTCCACTCTTACGAACTTGCATTATCTGACACTCATTTCATCAGTTAAAATGAGGCAAAAGCACAAAATTGGGATATCATTTGGGAAAAAAAATCTAACTGGTGATTTGATGATACATCTGATGTTTCTTGAAAGCATCTATGCAGAAAGAAAAAGAAGCAGCTTATTATTTATAGTGAAGAAAGTCATAACCTTGGAGTTCGTCCTAATCCTACCCCAACTAACTCTAGGAAATTCGACAAATCTGACCTTTTGAGAAAATTGGAGAAAAAATTATCTCTATACTCCATTATATCACTAATGTATTGGTAATATTATGTGAAACATATTAAAGGATAACTTTATAAATTCAATCAAATGGATGCAATGCATTAATCTTAAAAATTTTGTTCTGAATTTTATGTTGTTTTTAGATGCACAAATGTGATAAAATTATGTTTTCATTCTTTAATTTGGTGAGGCTTTAGTAAAAGAACTATTTGCACCACATCCCTATGTGTATTTTAAAGACATAATGAGTAAAGTCAAAGCATAATGTTAGAGAAAAATGGAAGTTTATTCAATTCAACTTTTTCTCATCAGTAAATTTTCACCCCTCTAGTCCGTTTTATATGTCCACTGAAAGACCTATGAAAGATAGGGCTAAGTAGTTTAGATTGAGTATACAGCGGAGAAGGTACCCTACATTTACAGAAGGGTGTCTATTTCCTGGATGCAAGAAACTCTTGGCTTTTATTTTACTTAAATTATGAAACCAAATTAAAGTTGTTTTTTAGATATTGATGTGAGCACTCCATAGGAATCTTTTGCTTTCTGCAACTAAAGTTTTTAATTTTATTTTGTTTTAAACTTCAATGATTATACCATTCCAAATTGGAAAACAAATGCTTGCTAGTTTATATATTTACTTCCAGAACTCTGTGTAGAATACATACCTCCTATACTATTTCTCTCCTGGTTATGGACAGAAAACTTTTCTTGCTATCACTATTTCAGTTAAAAACATGAAATTCAGAAGAAAGTCAATTTAGGATTTGTGTTTTCTCTTAATTTCTTTATTATTTTGAATCAGGGAGCAGCGGGGGTGCATGTGGAGAGCATAGAGGTAGGAATATTCCTAAGCTTCCCAAATTAAAACTTTCAAAGTTGCTCACTTTGACCTGCCTGTGGTATACTTCTGTTTTCAATTATGATTTCTTCTGACGCTTTAATGTTCTTTGCGAAAGGTTTTGTAAACCCAAGATGGTATTTCTCAGATAACTTGAGTTAGAAACTTCTTATTCCATTCCTACTTCGGCCTCTAACTCCTTGAATGACCTTGAACAAATTAATATTCCTGCTCCTATCTCTAATGGTAAAAAAAAGAAAATTACCGACTAACTCAGAGGGATGTTCTGAAGCTTGATTATAATTACGATTCATAATAAAGTCCACTGAGATATTTCAAGAAAAGGCATTTTACACAGATAAAATATTATTATAAAACTCTAGAGTCTTCATTTGTGGGTTATTATTTACAGATTTCAACAGAATTATATTTCGGTTGTGCCTGTAGGGTCTCTCAGGTTTTCTGTCGACTAAAACTTTGCTTCCCCATAATAAATGTTTACTAAGTCATGGTTTCCTTGAAGAAGAAAATAGAGCACCTCAAAATTGTTGAGTAAAGTACACAAACTTTAAATTACCTTCCCTTTACAATCAAGTTGGGGTGAGTTTAAAGTTTTAAGATATGTAACACATACTTAGAGTAAGACTGTATAAATCACCTCATTCAGACTGCTCTGCTTTTATCTTTTGACAGGGTGTTAAAGAGACCTGCCCAGGCTCACTCAGCTGTATTTTTTCCTATTTCTTTATGTGCAGTGTTGATGACAGGGTGTAAGTCTAGTGTCTGAGCGTCTGGTCTGGGTTCTAGCGTCAGATTGTCTGTGGACAAATGTTTGCTCTATCACATATAAGCTGTGGGACTTTGAGCAGCTTATAAAATAGTCCACACCTCAACGTCCCCATTTATAGAATGGGGAGAATAATAGGATGGGCTGTTAGATAAATGAGATAATACATGTCAATGCTCGGTACATAATAAGTACTCGATAGATGTTAGCATTTCCTACAGGGCTGGCCGTGGCTCTGTTCCTATATGTCAGTAGTCTTTTTTGATTAAAATTAGAGTTAGCTTCAGAGGGGTGAGTGTTTTCATTCTGGTTTTATCTATGTTTACAATGTGGGTTGTTGCCTGTCATAATTTTTGCTCTGTTCATGTTTAAACTTCTTCCTTATAGTCTTTATTCATTACATGGTTTTAATTTTCATGTTATGGGTATGAATCTGCCACTGTCATCTAGACATTTATTAATAATAACAAATATAAGAGTGATTGATATTTACTGAGCCTGTGTTATGTGCAAGGAATATTTCCAAGTACTTTACATTCATTATTTTGTTCTATTCTCAAAATAACAACGTTAGTTAGGTATTATTATCATTATCCTTATTTGTAAATAAGAAAGTCAAGCCTCATGGAGACTGGTCAAGACCCCTTAGGTCTTATGGACAGAGCCAGAGTTTCATCTCCTGTATCTGACAGTAAAGCCCGTACTCAGAATCTCTACGTTCTACTCTCTTATGTTTCACTTCAGTGTCCCTCCATCACTTCAAAATATACAAACTCACATTTTTAATTCCCAATCTGACCTCTTTCTACCATGTATATTTCTAATATTCCTATAATCACTCTTACTTGGAGTTCAAGATTCTTCCTGTAACTTACTTCTTGCCCTCTAATTTGGCACCAATTTGCTTCTGTTCTCCCTTGGTAATATTTCCAGCTTAAAACCATGTTCCCATTAGTTACCCACCCGCCTCCATTGCTGTGTGAGTCTCACTGCCCCCACCCTGGACCAGGCCCTCCTTCCTCAATGCATGTCTGCACTCCTGCCTGAGCTCCCAGTTCTCCCCTAACTTCAGCTTCTCCACATTACACTCCAACTTGCCATTTTCTGACCGTGTGAACTTGACAAATTAATTTATCTTTTCGTTACTCAAGTTTGAAATGTGTTTACTAATATCTACCTCACAGGGCTGATTTAGACTTCAAAACCTAACATTGATGGATTTCCATACTTTGGCCCATTTAAGTCTAACCTATTTGAATTCCCCAAACAATCTAGTTGAGCAGCACTAGTTGGTTTTTCCTTTATCTTCTGAATCTTTATATTCAAGTCCTTGCAGTTCACTCAACCTGGAGTGAATGTCTGTCTCTTCCCTCCTTGGCGTCTAGTTTCTATGAGTGCATCCAGTTCCAGCTCAGGCTCCACTTTCTCAAGGTCTGTAAGTTTTCATTTTTTTGCTCTTCTAGAAATCTACAGTACGTACTTTTGTTTCTTGGTGTCGCTTATTTTGACACAAATAGGTACGAGGTCGATGAGCATTCCTTGCTTCACACTTCCTCATTTAGATTGCATCTTGCCTTTTATGCCTCAGAGTACCTAGTTTAATGCTTCATATACAGGAAGGTAGGGGTTTAGTAAACACTTGTTGAATTATTTTGACTCTTAGGTCAATTTCCCTGGGACTCAGTTTATAATGGAACCCAATGGAAACTGTCATTTTTCCCCACAGCCACCATTCCTCCTTTGTCTCACTGTGTTGCCATCTTGAAGTTTAGATGGGATAAATCTCACCTCCAGCTACAAGAACAGTCCTATTTTCAAAGACTAATTAGATTTATTCCCTTCTCATTGCCCCAATGATTGGCTCAGGAATGGTGACTCAGTCTATCAGGCTGAAGCTAATCAGCCCTTGGCAATCACCTGGGTTTCCATCACAGTAAACCAGGTCTTTTGTGTATGGTTTAGGTCAGTGGTTTTCAAACTTAGTGTGCATCAGGATCATCTGGGAGACTTGTTAAAATACAGATTTCTGGGCCTCACCCTCAGAATTTCTGTGGTCATAGGTCACCCCCCAAGAATTTTCATTACTCTGCTGGTTGGAAGACCACACTCTGAGAACCACTGGTTTGGGGCCTTGCTACTCAAAGTGTGGTCCACACACTAGCAGCTTTGACCTCATCTGGGACCTTGTTAGAAATGCAGGATTTTGAACTTGAAGACCTAATGAACCTGAATTTTCAGTGTAACAAGATCCCCAACCAGGTGATTCACGTACACATTAAATTTGAGAAGCATGAGGTAGGGAGAGACTTATCTGCCCTCTGCTGTCCAAGAAGCAAGTAACTGGTTGATGTGGCCAGTCATCCTGTGACCATAAGTGGAGCAAGCTTTAAAATGAAGCTGCTGATAGAGAAGGCAGAGTAGAGACATAGGAAACACGGGGTCCTTAGTGGACTTGTTAATCTGGGTTCACTCTTGTCCGAAGTATGGATTTTATTTTATCTTATTTTACTTTTTTTTCTTGGACCAAAAATTCCTTTTATTGTTAAGGGCATTTTGAGTTGGAATTTCTATTTCTTACGTATTAGCTCTACAAGTCTATGGCAGGAAAAGTCTATAGTGCCTTAGTTTAGTAAGATATTGCTGCCATAGTGTTTAAAAGCTTATGAATTTATTTTCCAATAAACTGGTATGTTGACAGCATCAGTATTTAGTAGCAATAATTCGTGTTATTTTTAAAAAGTAAAAACTGGAATAAAGAGCGGGACACACATGAAGATAGGTCATTTCCTCAGGTAACTGGGCAAGAGTTGAAAGAAACACAGGGAAGGAGAAGATTAAAGCCAAAGGAACGATGGAGGTTAATGTCCCTAATCTCAGACCATGTGCACAACTGCGCACGTCACCTGAGAGGAAGGAAAATGACAAGAACACTACTCAGAACCATGCTTTGAGTACTTATCACTTGCCAGACATTGTATTCAGTGTTTCTTATACTTTATCTCATTTAATCCTCATTAACACCAGACAATATGGAAAACACTCCTATCATATTTATTAGGAAACAGAAAATACGAGAAATGAAGTAACTGGACTAAAGTCACACAATTGGTAGGGTATACGGCTGTACACACATCACACATAAGTCTTCTCACCCCATAGAGCTGGTTATTGTCCACAAAGTAACAGTAAAGCTGGGGAGTTGAAAAGGTGTAACTATTTTTCCTCAGAGGTATTCCCTTAGGAGAGTGATAAAGGCAGTGTAAGCTGGTTAGTTGTATGTACCTTTGGGTTTAAAAAATATTGATTGTGAACACATTTTCCCATATTTTTAAAGTAGGTAAAGTAAACTAACTAGTATAGGTGGCTGATGACTGTTAAGTCCTTTACATACAAACAATACCACTGCCACTCAACAAATCTGTGAATGGTCACAGCAACAATAAAGCACGAAATAATCATGTTTAATTAATGTCTTATTTACATATGAGACTTCATATGATTTTTTTAATGTTAAAATATGCTGTAATCAATTTGGACTCTGAACTAACAGAATTAAAATACTTATCCTCTGACATATGAAAAGCTGTAGTAAAACTCAGAATATTTTAAATATTTATGAACTCCTGCATATGTTCGATTACTGCTGGCATTAAAGCAAAAGCAAAATAAGCATTGCTATCCTTCGGTTGGCATTTGGAAGTTGAAATTAAGGCCATTCGTTAGACAGGAGAACCGTCATCCTCTAGAAAGTTTTCTTCGTGATTATATTTTTCAGGACAAAATTTTCCCTCACTAGCTCTATGATAACTCTTACATTATTTGCAAAAGTGATTTTATGTGAATATTGCTTCAAAACATCAGCAATTTTACATATTTCCCTTTTAAGTGAGAAAATATAACCTTAGGGAGAAAAGGAACTATAAAAGAAATATTTCCTTGATCTGTAGTTAGTAGCATATCCTTCATGGTAATTTGAGAACAAGAGTACAGCTATAGGCACTGAATCTATTTCATATGCATACAAGGTATTAGTGAACACTTCTAAAATCTAGCGGCTTCCTCTATTAAGATGATTACAAAATGGATATCAGTTGCAGAACATTTGAATATTGTGTCAGAAAATATTTAAAACAGCAAAAATTGTAAATGATTTGATTAGAAATATTATTTGCAGTGAAAAGTGTTTCCATTACTTTGAATAGAAAGGTGATATTACAAACCTTGCTCATACATTAGGCCACAATCAGCGATGAACACAGCCTTTCAAACACTAAAAATAAATGTATTGCAATACTTTTTACTGATATCTTTAAAAAATTGTTTTTGTTTTAAATTTGAAATAATTTCAAAATTACAGAAGATTTACCAGAATAATACAAATGATTCCTATGTACTCTTCATGACTATTCATTAATTCACTGATTGCCAACATTTGAGAGTGTGTGTGGTATATACATATACATCCATGCCTGTATATATATAATTAATATTATTATTTTCTGAACCATCTGAATGTAAGTTTTGACATCAAGTCCCTTTACTTGTAAATAATTTTGGAATTCATTTTCCAAGAACAATGATACTCTCTGTACCACAGTACAGACTCAGGAAATGTAACTGTCCGTATAAACTGAACTTTCAACATATTGGATCATTCTAATAATGTCCTTCACAGAATTATTATCTCCTTTGACCTGGGATGTGATCCAAGATAATGCATTGCATTTAATTGTCATTAGCTGTTTAGTCAGACTCTGCATTTGGAGACTTTACTTCAATTCTCTGAGTTTTAGTGTGCAGCTCTGTACCACAGAGGAAATTATCTAACTTCTCCGGATTTTAACTTGTAAAGATGGTGTGAGACGTGAATGAGATACTATATTAAAAGTACCTTCCTTCAGAAGTATCTGGCACACAATTGGTGATCAAAAAATTGTAGCTTATAAAAAAAGAGACAAACACCGTATGTTTGGATAATAGTTATAAGATTCAGACTTTAACCTAAATGTGGTGAAAGATAAACCACCTCCTTCTATCCTTTTCAGAGTGCATTTCAATGGACCGAGAGCAAAAAGGTCACAGTGACTTTGAAAAGAAAGCATCTCATATAAAGACACTGTATTTCACTGAGTGGGTTAGTGCTTTAAGCACATGGTTTAGTTACACCTCTCACGATGAAAAGCAATATTGCTGTACAGATAGCATGAAGACAGCCAAGGTTTCAAAACAGACCTTTACATTATGAAAGAACGTTCTTTATTGAAATACGGAAAGAAGGTTAGTTTTGGGTAAGAAGAAATTGCTTAGGAATGTTCCTACAGGCAAAACATTACCTTGTGTTTATATTTAACTCAACAGCTACCTCGGAAAAGTGACGTGCAGAATAGCACTTTTATTGATGAGGGACGGATCCCAAGAGGACGCTTTGTCCCTCAGGTTTTCTCCTTTCACCTTACTTCCTCCTGTCCAACCTCTGCCCAACCACAGGTCGAAACAATCCCCTGTGGTCCCAGAAGCGGATGGTTGCATTGTGCAAGCCAGCCACTGCTTCCCATTTGAAAACTGTTATTGTTCCTGTGATATGGTGATTTATCATAAGAAATATATATTTGGTCTTCCACCCTGTTTCTGGCACAGAGCTCCTAAAATCCTTGGAATTTCCTGAGAAAAGAGTCGTAAAGGTGTCTTGTTACGTTAAGGAGGTAACCTTTGGAAAGCCCTCAGGTTAGTAAGGATGGGGGCTGGTGTCCAGGGGACTAAACCGTGGGATTAGAGGCTTAGAACTTTGAGTACTCCCACAACACACACAAACTCCAGGGAGGGGAGAGGGGCTGGACGTTGAAGCAGCCAATGGCCAAGGATTTCATCACTCATGCCTATGTAATGAAGCCTTCCTAAAAATGCGAAAGGATGGGTTCAAGGAATTCCTGGGTTGGTGAACACATGGAGGTGCAGGGAAGGCACTGCACCTGGAGCCACATGGAAGCTCTATGCCCCTTCCCACGTACCTCACCCTTTGCATCTCTTCCATCTGGCTACTCCTGAGCTACATCCTTTTATAATGAACCAGTAATCTGGTAAGGAAAATGTTTCTCTGAGTTCTGTGAGGCAATCTAACGAATTAATCCAACTGAAGGAGGAGGTCTTGGGAACCTTTGATTTATAGCCAGTTAGTTGGAAACAACCTGGGCTTGCAGCGGGCTGCTGAAGGTGGGGGTGGGGCGCAGACTTGTAGGATTGAGCCCTTAAGCTGTGGAATCTGATGCTATCTCCAAGGAGGGCAGTGTCAGAATTGAGTTGAATTCTTGTACACACAGCTGGTGCCGAGAATTGCTTGGTCTTATGTGGGAACTGTCCCCCTACTCCCCAACCCCCGCAACAAACACATTGGAACATCTTGTTCCTGCCCCTACATTATTACCTTCCCCTCCTCACCTTGAAGCTCAGGTTGAGGCACCTCTTATCTGTGGTCCTCCTTTCTCACATCCACCTGCACATCTTCCCCAAAGCCTTTACATACTGCCTTCCAGGCCTGCTCTCATTCTTTTATTTGTAGACAGCCCATGACTAAACTAATTTTTCTACTTCACTGGGCTTGGAATATGCAGATATATTCATTCTTTAAGAAATTCCTAAGTGTCTCTAATTTTCTCATAAGGATATTCTATGGCCCTAAGAATTCAGCAATGCATATCATTAATAAAATGAATAGATCAATCACAGACTGGGAGAAAATATTTATAAGCATGTATCTGACAAGGGACTCACATCCAGAATATATAAAGAAATGCTACAAATCAGTAATAATAATGCAAACAATCCCATAAAAAGACAATATTTGAACAGACCTTTTTAAAATAAAATTTTCAAATGCTTAATAATCACATGAAAAAGTTAACAGGGAAATGCAAATAGGAAGTATAATGAGATATTGCTAAACACTCATTTGTTGACTAAAATTGAAAATACTGACAATACAAAATGTTGGCAAGGATGTGGAGCAAATGTAATTCCCACATGTTGCTGGTAGGAATGTAAAATAGGCCAACCATTTTGGAAGTGGCCTGGTAATTTCTTATAAAATGAACCAAATGACTAAGCTACAACCTAATTATTCCACTCCCTCGTATTTACCCAAGAATAATGAAAACGTATGACATAGAAAAATTGTACATGACTACTTACATCAGCGTTACTTATAATAGCTCAATACTCGAAGTAACCCAAATATCCATCAACACAGGGATAGATAAATTGTGGTAGTTGCATTCAACAGAATAATATGTAGCAATAAAAATTAATGAACTGCTGACATATGACAAAATGGATGAATTTTCAAAATGTGGAATGAAGAGTGATTTCATTTATATAAAATTCAATAATAGGGAAAATTAATCTAAGGTGATAGAAATCAGATTATTGGTTGCCTTGAGGGGCAGAGTTTGATTGGAGAGGGGACTGAAATTTCTGAAGTGATAGAAATGTCCTGTATCTCTATTGGAGTATTGGTTATATGAGTTTAGACATTTGTCAAACTCATACAACTATATACTTAAGATCTGTACATTTTACAATATTTAAATTAACCTAAATGAAAAACAAAACAAATAATTTGTTTAATATGTGAATGAGCCTTCCATAGTTGATGTGGACCTAAGGTTCAGTGTATACATTAAAATAAGCTTGAGATTCTTAGAAAAAATACTTTGGGATATTTTATTGGTCAAATGACATATCTCATGTTATGGGTATGCATGCATACCTTAAAGGAAAGTGATTTCGCAAAGATTTTATAGAATGCCTTTCCTCAGTCTTCTCTTTCCTCACTATCACCCAACAGAACACTTTGTGGGAAGAATTAGATCAGTTGGAGAAAAGATTGTAAGGATAGATAAGACAAATAAGTGTTCTGTTAAAACCTCTACCCACATCTTGTAAGATCGCTTCTGTTTTCCTGGTGAGCTCTTGGAATATAGCTGTACTCAATATCACTATATATACCAAAAGCACCTAGATTTTCTTTAGCTGTCTTTGATTGTTCTCCACATTGTGTCTTTTATTTACTATAAATATCTGGCCTCAATTTCTTTGAATTAACTTTACCTTTGTTGGGGCCTGGAATTAGCCATCCAAAGATATGTCTCTTTGACCTTATCTCTAGAAACTCTTAATCAATGGGGAAGGCAGGGACTTAAATCTGCATTTGTTTATTGTGCTTGTCTGGTGACCTCCTGTAACTGACTCCCCCGACCCCCAACATCCTCCTTGTCTTCAGCTGGATATGATATTTCAGCTGTGGTGGTTTCAGCCATTTTGGTGAGTTGCTCAGCTTGCCTGAACCTCTCCCATGTATACATTGACAAATAGAAATGGCAAGCAATAGGATATATTGGAGTATGTGAGGAAGCCATTTGGTGTAAACCTAATTTGGCCTGACTTTGCTTTTTTCCAAAAGGGCCTGACTGTGGCCATTGAGCACACATTGTATATCTGCTTTAAAACATTTACTATAGCAAGAACGAAGGCCCTTGAGATAAAGGTGCAACTTCCCTCCTCCTCCCAACATTGGCATTTCCTTAAGGATTAAGCATCTTTCCTTAGGCTAGGAACTGATTGCTGCGCTCACCTGTGACCACCCAGCTTGAGACAATAGACTTGCCTCCTGCTACACCCTCCGAGGAGCAGACCCGCTACCTGCTGTGTCCATCAAGCTCTGTGCTAACACGGCAATCTTGTGACTATTGTGGGAGGGACATTTCAATCCTATGTGAAACACCCTGTTTGGGGGTATATAACCACTCTGTGCACCCCACTTCTTTGATGCCCTTTCTTCCTTCGGGAAGAAAGGCCCCGGGTCAGGGTCCTCATAAAGCTTTATTTAATTTTCTCCTGCTATTCTGTCTCATGTGAATTTAATTCATTCTCCGGCCAGACAAACCCAGAGAGGGTGGAGGAAATGTCTTCCTCCCCTGCACCTTTCTGCTTTACCTTCATTAATTAAAGTAAATCTTTAACACATGATTGTTTTATAAAATCTATTTGTATGAGAGTCATGCTTTTAACTTTTAAAAATTACCATTTGACGGGAGGAAGAGGGGAGATTGTCACCAGCAGGGGAATGGATTCTTGGGATCTTCTCATTCGAAGGCCATAACACAGAAGATATCTTCACCCTTTCAGAAAAAAGCTATGTTAAGATAGCGTCAGTGGGATTGGAGAGTGTTCTGTGCTTTGCTTCCAAACATTGGGGAAGTTTGGAATCAGAAAGACTCTGACATTAGGAAAAGTTTAACTTCTGGTGAACTTCTTGGGGAACTTACTCTGTATATAATGAACCTACATGGTTTCCAGTTATCCAAACCAATTGATTCTCTTTATTCTTTAAGACAATTTGAGGTCAGTTTTCTGTTTCTTATAAACAAATCATCCTAACTCTTACAAAACTACTTAATCTTCAATATAACTCTGGAAACAGGCACCTTGTGGGGCAGTACTATCATTTCCAGACGTAGATTATACTGTGATGGCAGGTGTAGCCTTTGTGAGAAGATCTTGTTCAATTCCCCTATAGTTAAATAAGTCATTTTGTACAAAACTTTAGAAGATTCTATGTGATTTTTAATATTTGTTTATGTTATCTTTGGTAATGAGTCTAATTAATGTAGCAAGTGAGAAAACAAACCCTATTGCTTCTATAAACATTATCATTGTCTCTAAGTTTATTGATGGAGATGAATTGTTCACTGAAATAATGTTAGTAGTGGGAAATACGGACATACTACAGCATATCAGATATGTTTGAAGGAACTATAATATTGTGTCAAGAGAAAATTAAGTGAGAAATAGAAGGAGAAGAATGGAAATGTGATTTTGTTCAAATAGTTGTAAAGGGAAAGCTAAAAAATGTAAAAGTCTACTTTAAGTTACTAAAATTAATAAAGTAATTTAAGATTTTAAGTGAATAAATGTAATCGGTTGGAGGAAGATTAAGTTGGAATTCTAAGCTTTAAACCATTCATGGTCAGTTGAAGGAAAAGAGTTTTTGGTCCGAACAAATAGTTATTCTGGACCTTTAGAAAATTTTTACTTTCTGGTTTTTGGGTCAGAGACTAGAAGAAGGAAGAAAACGTATAAAGGCAAAGGGAATTGGAACCGAGGAAAGTATATTTTTTAACACAAAGATGATTGAATACGCTAAGGATAATCATCCCGAGCGTTGGTTTCTAACTGCTCACTCTCGCAGTCATCCGGGAGGAAGGCTGTGACGTAAAGACGTAAGCCATTGCCAACAGTCTTAGCAAGATCACCTTGCTGGAATTATAATGCAGAGACCAAGACAGACAAAAGGGCGCAAGAAGATTCAGTTTCTATGTGAAGGGAAATTATAGGGTCTTTTTTTATATTTTGCAAGGGACTACGCTGTGGAGTCCTGACAGCGTTATCCTACTATTTCGAATGTTTACCTTTTCGTAAAGGGACTAGGCTTCAAAATTTTTAAATTCTAAGACTTCACATTTTCTGCTAATTCCAAGCAAATGGCCACTTTTTCTCCTCTAAATGTTAAATTTTCTCATACTTCAAAATATGAACCCAATAAAAGAAACGTATTTAGTAATAAACTAAAATGAGCAAAAGTATTAACATAAAAGCCCTGAAGCAGTAAAAATGAATATGCCAAATAATAAAAGTATAATTTCATTTTTAACTTTGAAAAAATTAATCTTTTAAAATCAGAAGCACAAGATAAAATACTAAAATGCCTCAATATTTAACTTAGTGGAACACTTAGGGTTTCAAGGAAAATGCCACAGTGTAAAAGATGCATAGCTAGCAACTTTGCATTCGTAGAGAGAAATGTAGACAAAGTCAAGTCATATTTCAAAGATGAAATACATGGATTACAGGATGGAAGATCTAGTTATTTGGCTAAACTAATGATTGGTGCAGATCACCAGTGTGGTTGTTTGCTGGTTACCAATGAGTAAAAACACTGCAAATCAGACGACTGGTCAGGCTTCAATTTTTTAAACCTGGCTTCGGAGACAATTAATTTATCTTTAGACTGCAACTACATATTTTTACTAAGTGTACCTCAGAAGCAGAGATAAAATAACTTTAAAAGTTAATGGACTGTTTAAAGCAAGAATAATAATAACATATGATGGCATTTATAACAAGCATAGAATTAGAATATATGACAATAACACAAAGAGTGGGAGCGGGAAATGGAAGCATGATATTACGAGGTTCTTCAACTATATATGAAGGGAGACTGTGATGAGCTGAATTGTATTTTGTATACATTATAGGAGCATTTTCAACTTTGGCACTATTAATATTTGGGGCTAGATAATTCTTTGTTGTTGGAGGCTGTGCTGTACACTATAGGATGTGTCAACCTACAAAAACAGAAACTAGTTTAGAGGCAAAGTGTTTATTTGGGATCAGAGGAGTGCAATTCTGGGAGCACAGATTCAGGTAGAAACCCACATAGCGTCCCGATTACAGGAGTGGGGCTCAGTGTATTTATGGGAAAAGGGAGGAAGATGAGGTAACTTGTATTACAGAAGAGCTCACTGGTGTTAGAAGAGGTGAGGCAGGGTTTGTGCTTCATAGATTAGCTTGACATTCAGACGTCAGGCGAAAGGCTAGACTTGTGCTTCATTGATTAATTAGTGATTCGGTCATGAGCAAAGTCCAATTTCATTAGTCTTTACAAATAGGATATTCTTGTCCTTACTGACTTCTTGGAATGTTAATGGCTAAGTCCACTTTGGAAGATAAAGAAAACAAGACATTCAAAGCAATTCCTCTGAAATGACTGCTCTGGCTCTATTTAATGTGGCTTCACTCATATCATCTTTCACAGATGTTTACCAGCATCTCTGGCTTGCCTCTACCTGTTAGAAGCTAGTGATACCCTTGAATTGTGAAACTAAAAATGTCTTCAGGTATCACCAAATGTCCTCTGAGGTCAAAAAAGACCCAACTGTGCTCCACCTAGAAGGAGCCAATTTTAAATACAAAGATACAGGAAAGTTAAAAGTAAAAGGGTGGAAAAGATACATATTCAAAGGAAAAAAGGAGTGGATATATTGATATTAGTCAAAGAAGACTTCTGTTGGGGCCCAGGGCAGTCACCCCAAAGCATCCCACAATAGTTATATTGATTGATTTGAATTAAAGTTACTTGAGGAGCAAAATGAGCATTTTGACCCTCCCATCTCTGTTCCCCTAAAAGCAGGAAAGGAATCTCCCATGTGAGTGGTGCCCTCTCTGCATCCTTATTGCCAGAGCTAGGGGATTCTTGGCTGAGAAGCCTGCATAAACACAGCTTGCTAATTCACTACCTCAAGTTTAAACTCTGCTTAAATTCCTCACCATTTACATACCCCAAACCTAAATCTCTTCTCCTGTCAATTCTCCACAAATTTATTGTTTCCTTTTGTAAAAGATAGATATACTGCTTGTTTTGTTCACTCTCCGAGCGAGCATCATTTCTTTATGATCTCCAATACGTACATATTAAACTGGATTTTTCGCTTGTTAATCTCATCTTGGGTCAATTTTATTACTAGTTCAGGCATAAGAACACAAGAAGGGAAGAAAGGGGATTTTCCCCAGCCCTGGCACTTCAGAATGTGAAATACGTGCATAAAATCTGATAGCATTTAAAAACGGAGATGGATGAATTCAAAACTGCAGTTGAAGATTTCAATGCTCCTCTCAGCAATTGACAGAGCAAGTCATTGGCAAATCAGTTAGTATATAGATTTGAACGATTCTATTACCAACTGAATCTAATTGACATTTGTAGAATACTCCAACCAGTGAGAGAATACAGATTATTCAACACCTCCTCATATTTCTGCACTTCTAGGCTATGAATATACTTGGGCTGAACAGGTGCCCACAGCTTGAGAAAGCTGAGTCAGAAAGAAGAGAGACATGAAGTGTGGCATGTTCCCGAGGTAAAACACGTGTCAATGCAAGTGTGATATGGCATGAAACTGTCCACCAGAGCTGCAGCTAACACGGACTGAGGGGAAGTGACAGAGCGAACCAGAGGCATCTGCTAGAGTAGGAACGATCACCTGTCCTTCAGGTAGAAACCTCTCTATGATTCTAGCAGGTTGCCACATAACTCCTGTTTGGGGGACCCAAACCCAAAAAGAATAGGACACTATTCTCTGACTCCAGGGCCACATTATGACTTTCAAGAGCCATGAGCCCTTTTGCCTGTATAGGCCTTTCCTCCATAAAGAAGTGTTAAAAATTATGCTTTACAACTGCATTGGTATAAAGACAAATAAATCAGTATTATCTAATAAAACATTTTCTTTGACCTAAAAGTTCAGTTTTTTCTTCTGGTTTAAAAGACATTAAGCATTTTGGTGGGGCCCTGAAACTATCGTCGGTCCTCGTTCCTGTGCCCCTGGTGTCTGGTGGATGAGTGGGCCTGGCTGACTCCAGCACAGAAGGGCTGGAGGAGGTGGGCACACTATGATAGGAGGGTGCTCTCTTCTAGAAGGACCAAATACCCCAAGAATTTTTTTGAATCCTGAATCTCTTTTCCATGCTAATTCTATGGAGGGTTTAATAATTCTTCCAGATTGATTGATGATGTCACTTGATTTTCTCTATGACTTTATCTATATATATCCAAAAATTATTTAGTAATTTGCCATTCCAGAACAAACTGGTGACAAACAAGAAAAAAAAAATATGTACCTTTACTTTTACTCCAGTACAACTTGCTTTTTGTCTTGAGCAAGTGACTTGATAAATGTGACACATAAATCAAAGATGCTTTGAAGAATATACCTAAAATTTAACTTTCTCAAATGCTAACTGTGGAAAAATCTTGAATACACATTAGAGTGCATTATTACAAAACAAATATTTTTCTGTGACAACTATCAAATTTTAAAAATGTATAGACTGCCTCTCACAAGCAAAATGTTGCATACAATAAAACCAGCATAAAATAAACTGAATAAAAGTCATGTATAATCCAAGAACTTTAAGGCTAGCTGGTACAAGCTCCTGGTGCTTCTTTAAAGTACTAATAACTGCACGTGTCCTCACGTCCTTTCCTGCAATCTCAGAGAGACACGTTACCCCACAGCCTCGATGTTCGATCTGATTCCCTTCAAAATCTTCTGAGTCTCAGCAGACCAATTTTTATCATTCTTACTTTATTTTCAATATTTCTACCATCCTGCTTTCTTTCTTCTAGACTAAAATATATTCCTTTTGTTCTATTAAAATAAAAGCAAATTTAAAAATAAAAACAAAACTCTCAATCAACCCTTTCTCTGTTTCTAGATATGCTTTAGATTCCTTCCCTTTAGAGGCAAGATCTCAAAATACATCTCCTGTCCTTATATCATCTTTGTATCATCGTTGTATCATCTTTGATTCATTCTCAAGTCAGTGCAGTCAGGCTTCTGGCTCAATCAAAGTTACTAAGTGCTAAATCTCTGTATGTTTTTGGGTGTCCCATCTTATTTGACTTTCCTGCAACATTTGACACTCTCAGCAACTTCCTTCTTTAGTAAATTAGCCCTCTATTTCCCAAACTGTGGAGAGTTATTTCTGTTGCCTACTGGAGCAGTTCACCTGGCCATGCAAATGGTATCTCTTGTTCCATATTTTGAAAAAGTCATTGTCTTTCTCTCTAACTGCAACCTCCTCATTTTCTATCTCCAAGATGCAAATACCATTCAAGCACTCAAGCTAAAGAAAAACAATAAAAACTCTTGGGTCCTTTGTTAGATTTCTTCTCCCAGGAATCCTACCCCTATCTCCATTAGTCACTAAATCCTACATTTTCTATTTCCTTGACATCTCTAATTTCCATCTTCTTCTTTTCATCTACACAGCTTTGTTTAAGTTCAGATTTTTCATCTGGATTGTTTCATTAGAACTCCGTTCTAATCCAGTGTTCCCTCTGCATTGCTGCCAGAGACAGCTGGTTGTATTATTACCCTGCTTAAGATGTTTCAATGCCTTGTAATTCCCTATAGCAAGAGGTAAAACATCTTAATATAACATACATCTTTTATAATCTGTGTCCTTCCTACTTCTTCAATCTTGTATCTACCGAGTGACACCTCCCACCTGCTCCTTACACCCCTTTCTCCAATTCAGGGTCATAATCTCTGTTCCTGCCACTGGGAATTGCCACACACAGCAAGACTACTTCAGATCTTGATTTTTGTTCAAGCTGCTCTGTATGGCCATGTATCATGTCCCACCTTTCAGCTGGTGAATACCTATTCTGCTTTCAAGTTTTAACCTTTATTTGAAATCTTCCTCCATCCTTGTACCTGGTAGAAATATGCTCATCTTCCTTTTGCCACCACTACAGCCCATTAATGTACCTATTTCATCACCTGTTACACTTTGCTAAACCTACTGTGCGAATATTTGTGTTGATCTTTCTCTATTTGACAACCATGTCTTCTGCCTTATAGCATTTTTATCTCCAGTGCCTGGTATTGCAACTACTGTTTAAAACATGAGTGATTCAAGTTTAATACATGTGTGAAGAATAGTATAATCATGGTGTGAAAGAAGAAACAAAAGAATGCTATGTCTCAAAACAGAAAGTCTCTTACTTCAATCTTTTTGGTGTATTAATATTCAAGAATATATCATAACTCCAGAAAAAAATTGAGAATAGCAAATTACCTAAAAAACGAAGCCCATGCTAAAGTGACTAATCTGATTCAGAGAAAATATGTTATGTTAGGAGTGTGCACACACACACAAATACAACAAATATCTAAAATGCAGCCCATCAATGGAATAGGAAGGGAAGCAGTAAGAATGTTGAAAACACCAACAAAACAGTGATGTTATAGAAAGGAATGAGCAAACAGTGCTGAGTAAAAGGGGACATGCACAGCTAATCCTTTTATATTATGAAACTGAATTCACGCAGTAAATGCTGACTCTTTCATCAGCAGCATAATATAACCTCTAGGCCACATGCTGAGACTCTTTGTAGTTTGAGACACATGGCATCAGTTCTGCTCTGCTACCTGTCTGAGTCAGTGTCACAGTTTGCAGACCAAATGTAGCAGTTCCACGTACCATGAGAAGATTTTCAACATACCCTGAGAAAATGTGACCTGTCACTTTTTGGTCAGATCTTGAATGGCTTAGGTCAGTGTAATTTTGATGATCTTAAAAACAGGATTTAAGTTAACCTTGGAGATGTTATTACACTTGTTTCATACTGATGAATTTATACAATAAATATTTTTGAAAACTTGCAGGTTCAGATTAAGTTGTGAAGAAGAAAGGTTAGTTAAGATTTCGGAGAAAGTCTACGTTAGAATATTTTTAAAGGAAATGCAGTTTTGTTACATTTTGCTATTTATAATTTAGGCTAGTAGCCAATAAAGTATTTCTAGTAAATGTCAGGACTGCCCTAAAAATCAATTAGTTATAATCATAGTGTTATTTTATTCCTAAGTATAAAATAATCATATTATAAACATTTTAAAACTGCAGTTAAAAGTTTTCTTTTGTTCCCATCTCTACCCTGCCGACTGCACAATCTGACAAGCAATGGTGACTTCCTAAGCAAACCAGTTTATTTTTCCAGTCAGGATGACATTAACCAAAATATGAAAAGAAGAGAGAAAGCAGTGTCCAACACAAGCGTACGTACACACATTAGTTGCTTAACAAGTGTTTACTTGTTGATCTACGTGTAGAAAAGTCCACAAGTAATAAACTCAATAAGTTACCCCAAAGTTAAGGCATCCCTGTAGCCACAATTCAGATCAAGATATATTACATTATTAGCAACTTGAAAACTTGTCTAGTGCCCCCTGCAGTTACCACCCCCTCTTCTCCCCAAAGGAAAACACTACCCTAATTTTTAACACTATAGTTTATTCAGTTTTAAAGCCATAACACCTCACATGTGGGAGACAATAAATGTTTATTCTAAACCCATAATTTAGATTTGCCTGTTTTTGAACTTTATACCAATGCAATTGTACAGTAAATATGTTTGTGAGATTCATCCCTCTTGAGGCAATAGTTGCAGCTGCCTCTTTTGATACATGTATATGTATATATAAAATAGGCTTTATTTTACTTATTTTATTTTTTTTTGAGGAAGATTAGCCCCGAGCTAACATCTGCTGCCAATCCTCCTCTTTTTGCTGAGGAAGTCTGGCCCTGAGCTAACATCTGTGCCCATCTTTCTCTACTTTATATGTGGGATGTCTACTACAGCATGGCTTGCCAAGTGGTGCCATGTCCGTACCCGGGATCTGAACCAGCGAACCCTGGGCTGCCGAAGCAGAATGTGCAAACTTAACCACTGCGCCACTGGCTGGCCCCAGGCTTTATTTTTTTTTTTAGGACAGTTTTAGGTTCACAGGAAAATTGAGAGGAAGGTACAGAGATTTCCCATATATTCCTTGCCCCTACACATGCAGAGCTTCCTCCATTATCACATCCGCACCAGAGTGCACAGTTGTTATAACCAACGAACTACACGGCACATCATGGTAACCGGAAGTTCATAGTTTACACTGGGGTTCATTCTTGGTGTTGTACATTTCATGGGTTTGGATAAACGAATAATGACACGCATCCTTCATTATAGCATCATACAGAGTATATTCAGTGCCCTAAAAGTCCTTTATGCTCTGCCTATTCATGCCCCGATCCCACCTCCTGAAAACCATTGATCTTTTTACTGTCTCCATACTTTTACCTTCTCCAGAACATCATATAGTTGCTCATTTCATTTTGATGTTGTCTGGATCAGCTTATCTATTAGTCTACCGAAGGACATCTTGGTTACTTCCAAGTTTTGGTAATTGTGAATAAAGCTGCTACCACATTTAGATACAGCAAACCATTTTTTTTAAAGATTTTATTTTTTCCTTTTTCTCCCCAAAGCCCCTCCGGTACATAGTTGTATATTCTTCGTTGTGGGTCCTTCTAGTTGTGGTATGTGGGACGCTGCCTCAGCGTGGTTTGATGAGCTGTGCCATGTCCGCGTCCCCAGGATTCGAACCAACGAAACACTGGGCCGCCTGCAGCGGAGTGCACGAACTTAACCACTCGACCACGGGGCCAGCCCCAGCAAACCATTTTTTTAAAGATAAAAGTAAACTATTCTATCTCCAGCCTAATTATTCCTAATAATGAATCAGGTTCATGATTAATAAGTATGGATATAACGCAGAAGAAAGAGGAGTCATTGGGTTAGAGGGTCACATAATGACATCATGGAGTTTTAATTTTCAGTGATCTTTGTGCTAAGTAGTTATTAGTCATATGAACTAACAGGATGAACCAAAGATTAAGATATCTACTGATTAGTATGAAATACTTTTCTGAGATATGACTCATTGCTTTACTGCAAAGGTCTAGAGGACATTCAAATTAGCCATTTATTTACAAAGTCTGCTGCTTGTGGTACAAAATTTCATAATGACAGTTTAAGACAAAGGTCGCATACTATCTTTAAGACAGAAACATGCTTTTTAGCCTAGGGCAATAGAAGGATGTTGTTTCATTTGAGAACAATAGCTACCAGCAGTGTTAACTCCTTTTATATTAAGCTGCAGATGCCTTATCTAATAATAATATATACAAGAGCATTTTTGTTAAGTGCCAACTGAT
This sequence comes from Equus przewalskii, assembly GCF_037783145.1. Lineage (NCBI taxonomy): Eukaryota > Metazoa > Chordata > Mammalia > Perissodactyla > Equidae > Equus > Equus przewalskii. The sequence continues at coordinate 180,206,033 of NC_091831.1, forward strand.
CTTTTGTTGTAAGAAGTAGAAAGGAAATGAATTTTTAAGTTTCATGAATTCCCCTGTGGTATTCTTTTACAAGCTTAAATAAATTATATTCCTATAGTTATGTAAACGGTGTTACTTTCTTCTGCTCTTCTTTCTGAAGCTAAAGTTACTAAAAATATGTAGTGCCAGACCAGAGAGAATTAAATCTGATAGCATATGCTGGTGGAGCCAGGAATTATTCAAACAGACATAGGATGTGGTGTGTTGAGAGACAAAAGTAGCTTAATTATTTAGTTATGTTGTTTCATCCTTCACAGCTGACTTTTCCAGACTAATGCATTGAAGAGGCATGCCAAAGAAGAGAATCATCTTTTTTTCGCTCATTGCGGTTTAAGTGGGATCTTGCTTGAATACAGAAATATGGATGAAATAACCAAAATGAATTAATTAAACTACCTGGCATTCTGTCCTTGGCCTAGACCAGAGCTTCTCACACTTGGCTGCATATCAAATTCACCTGAGGAGCTTTAACTACTATTGAAGCCTGGGTTCCACGCCCAGACATTCTGACTTTATTGGTCTCGAGCGTAGCCTCAGCTTGCTGATTCTAATGCACACAGCCAGATTGAGAACACCGACCTAGTCAGGTAGCATATTAAAAAGGAACATGGATTTTGGACAGTGAGAATAGACCCAGTTAGAACCTCAGCCATAAGTATGATTTATGAGGGTCAATAAAACCTAATGAGCCTCAGGAACAGAGCTGTTGAGAGAATAAAATAAAATTATTCATGTGAAAGCTGGTGGCACAGTATTTGGCACGTAATAGGCATTAATAAATATTATTTTCCTCTTCTCTCCTGCCTCACCTCTCTGCACCTTGGCCCTTGAGAGGAGAGAGGACCGAATATAATAGCCACTCTCTACTGCCTGTGTGGTGCTCCTATATTTTTTATATTCTAGTTCTGGCTTAAAGAACATTGCTGGCTAGTATGAGGGAAAAGCAGTTAATAAGCATATTATTCTTCTATTTCCTCATCCTTGATATCTGATTTGCTGCTTCCTGTCATCGGTCAGGTCTCCATTTGAATGTTATGTCCCCTGGGAAGCTGTTTCTATCTGCTTCCTCCAACCCAACCCAGGTTGCACTCCACTGCACCCCACCTCCATGATGTTCGTCATGAACCTACAGGATTTACTGCTCTATCTCCCAGGGCACGCAGTGCTCACTTCATCATTTTAACTGGATGACTAAATGAAGGGATTTAAAATAAAATATTACAGTAGCTAGGATAAGGCAGTATTTATCTGAGTGTCATGTAGATGGTTGTAATATTAACATAATTGAAAAGTATAGAGTGCTTTTACATCAGTAACTGTCTGATCCTTTCATTTATTGTTTTTTTCCCATTTACGTTCTCAGAAGATATTTTTTGACTGTCCATAGTCTTATGACAAACACCATTCTAGATAATGGAGACGTAGACATGAACAAAAACAACCCTGTCTTCATTCTCTTTGAGTTCACATTCTAGTCAAGGGAGATAGGAAAAAAAGGAGTAAACAACATAGTATTATTTCAGTAGTAGTAAATATTCCAAAGTAAAGGATATGCGAGAAAGTGGCTGTGATGTGTGTGTTAGGAAGTTGCCTAAGGAGGTCATCTCTGAGAAACTAACATCAGAGCTGAGTCTGAAGGACAACAATGAGCCAGCCGTGTGAAGATCTGAGGGTGGAAAATTACAGGTCAAATGGAACTGAAAGTGCAGATTCCCCAGGGAGCCTCTGAGTTCCCATTAGTCTATCAACAGTGAAAGGCTCATGTAACCACACACAGAGCAAGGAGAGAAGGATGGGAACTGACATCAGAGGATAGTCTAGAACCAGTTCATGTAGAGCCTTAAAGGCCGTGGTGAGAAGTTTAGTTTTTATTCTAAATACGGTGGGAAATCTTTGGCATATTAAAGATTCTAGAGGGTGGAAAGTTTTTATTGAAACCTATCAGATTTACACTTTTTAAAAAAAAACTTGACAGACATATGGAAAATGGATTTGGAAGGTGGTAGTGGTAAGGAACGGGGACTGTAGGAGCACCAGAGTGGAAGCATTGCAGGCGTCCATGCAAGAGATGATGGCAAATCATCCCAGGAGTGGTGGTTAAGTTGGAGAAGGGGGTGGAAAGAACACGTTTTGGAGGTACAGCAGGCAGTACTTGCTGAGGGATTGAGTGTTGGGTGGGGACGGGATTAGTTGAATGTGTGAACAGGCCAGCTCTGTCCCTTGTGATGGGGCTTGATGGTTGGGCGGCATGTGTAGGTTTAGGTCCTTCCACTGCTTCCCTGGGGAGGTGAAAGCACAGGGCTCAGGCAACGATTCTTACTCACTCCATCGGAGCACAGCTTTGGCTGTGCTTGTCAGGAAAAACTTCACTCTAGATCAAGGATCCCAACTATTCTTTAAAAGATGATTAGGGTTTGGAAAGTTGGGTACAAAAGCATGAAGGTAGAGAAGGAAACAACTTGAGAAAGTTTGAGAGGCAGTAAGCAGATCAGTTTGTGTGGAGCGAGGATCAGTGTAGGGGGCTAGTGGAAGAACAAGCCTGGGTTCGTTTTGTGGAGAACCATGACTGTCATAGTAGAGTCCCTGCTGTATGGCTTTATGGAACTCAGAAAGTTCCATAAACCTGGAAACCGTGATAACACACCAGAGGGATGGGTCTGGGCATGTTCACATCATGGCTTAGAGGGGAAAACAGCCTGGAAGCAAGAAAACTCTAAAGACCATTCAAGTATGATTATTCACCCATTAATTTACTCACTTGTTCAGTTAGCAAGCCTTAATAGAGCGCCTGCTGTAATGCTAAAACCCAGTGGTCATCTGTTCTTATTTAAAAGTGGAGCCGAATGCCACTGAGCAAAGCTGAGCTAGACAGACACTCCCAAAGAGCAGTTAAAGTACAAATCTCCTAAATCACAAAGGAAAGTGTCTGGAAAAGCAGCTTGCTTTTGTTATTCTGATTCTGTGGCGTTATGAGTCATAGCTCTAAGGTGCGTTTGTGCTCACAGGACTGATTATCTCCAGGGGACAGGTTTTTAAACACCTTTTATACTGTCCTGTAAATTAATCATGTATTTTACATACTCACAAATGTTCGTTTTGAAGGCCACTCAACTGATGAATATTTAAAAGAACCAGATAATCTAATTCTAATCAAACTATTATTTTATTTTATATTAGTATACTGCATTCCATGTGCTTTAAATATAACTGTATTTTACAGATAGACAAATTAGTTGTTATAGAACTAAAAGATACCACTTACCATTGGACGATCGCACTAAACGAAGTCCTTTTTAGCTTATATGTGGGAAAGACCATTCAAATGCAAGTCTCTTCCTTATTTTAGGTTACATAGAATCTGGTATGGATTTTTGTTAGGTGGAACTTCTAACAGTAACGTATAAAATCCCAGCTCAGCTGTCTTTGACATTATAATCCTTGACAAAAGAGACATGTAGAGAACATAAGAAATATTGAGTATATTGCAGGAATTTGAAAAAAAGGTGAAAATATCTGATTTTTCAGCCTAAAGAACTAAATAACAGCAGCTAAAGTCTGAAGAAAGATTTGCAAAATTGCAGTGGAAAAACAAGCCTCCGAGGAGATAGGGTGACAGCTACAGCCAGCCACAGCCCTGCTGGGGTGCGGCAACGGCCAGCCGGCAGAGAGGCGGGCTCCCCCTCTCATTTTACCCAAAATGTCCCAATTCCAAGATTGGTGAACTCTTTCTCTGAAAACATGCCTAATTTTATGCAAATGCCAATGCAAAAAAAAAAAAAAAACCTGCTTGAAAACCATTTTCAGGAATTTTAGGAAGTGAGTTTTGATGTGGATTAAGGCTGCCCCAGCTAGAGAAGCCCAAGGTGACCTGGCCTACATGCCAAACTATATGACCCAGTGGATTTTTTTATGGTATGAATTAGGGCTGCCCCGGGGAGAGAAGCCCAGGGCATCCTCACCTACATGCCGATCTATATGGCCAGATTCGTATCTAAAGTTATATGACCGTACAATAACCAAACCCTATCTGCACTGAAATCATTTAATGACTTTTTACATCATCTTTTCTTTTTCCAGTAAAAATAAGTCACGTACCCATGCCTTATAAAATCAGCCCTAACCCTCAACTCAGGGCAGCAGCAGGAGCTCTGCCTGCCCATGGGTCCTGTCCCCATGCAGCAGCAGCAGAAGCTCTGACTGCCCATAGGTCCTGTCCCCATGCAACAGCAGCAGGAGCTCTGACTGCCCATGGGTCCTATCCCCATGCTATTCCACACTATTCTCTAAATAAAAGAGCACTACTGCCAGATCTTGAGAGTCCAAGAAATCTTTCTTTCGACTGCTCAGCTCACCGACCCTGCATCAAGTTTTATATATGCAAAAATAATTCTACTCTAGAATAGAATGCCATCACATATTAGAAGAAAGAATACTTTAAATATTCCTGATAAAACCACACAGCAGTACTTACACAGTGGGAGAAATCTGCCAGTTGACGCCTAATGTTGATTATTTTGCTATGAATTTTACTGAGTCTCAGTGGTTATTTTTATACCTTTGCTTTGAATCTATGACAGCCAAACGATAGTTCTATTGTTCTTTTGGTTATCCTAGAGAGCAGAACGCAGCTCTGGGTCTTAATCACTCACTTGAGACAGGGAAAGGCTTCAGACAGGAAAGCTCTCTGATAACTCATCACTCAGACCCCGGGGAGTCTGGCGCCAGGCCGCGCTGGGTGCCAACTCTGGAAGAGTCTTCCTCCACACCGTGCTTTTGAAACCCCCTTCTGTTCTCAAAGTAAAACTTGTATTAGGAAATACATTGACAATATCACAGTTTCTTCTAGAGAATTTTAGAAACTATCTAGAAAACATGAAAAATGTGCTTATGGTTCTAGTCTGTAAATAATTTAACTTGATACTTAGAGTAAATCATTGAATAAAACTTGAGATGTTTGCATTAAAACAAGTAAAACTGCATTGTTCCTAATACGAAATTCTTTATCAAGAACCATATTAGTTAGTGAGCAGTGTCAAAAAAGGGAAAAACAGAAGGAGCATTTATTCAAGGTGTAAGCGTGGCTCTGAAGCTCATTTAGAGGCAGTTACTTCTGTTTCATTGAAAACCAGCAGGCTGTGCCTTAAGGCAAATTCTAGGTGAGGCAAAGCAAATGCCAGTGATGTCTTGCTTTAAACAAAGTTCACCAATCAAAGTCAACACAATCCATGACCACAAGATACAGGAATGTTTAAAGTAATAAAATTAGTTTTAAATAAACCTGAGAAAAGATCTTGAAATCATGCCCAGCAGTCAATTAATAAAACTTAATTCAGTCCTATCTCTTTAACAACAAAGAATGTTTGAATATAAGTGCATATTTTTTCACAGGATTGTTAAGGTTTATCAGCTACTTGGCTGAGAACTTTGAGTGTATTCTCCATATAGAATATCATAATGCATTAAATTGTCCAAGCCACAAAACTCCATGTAAAAATGAATTAATACACACCATTCTATTTCTTCTGACCCTACTTCCCCTGATTTACAAAACAACGATGAATGATTGAGTAAAATTGGGAGCTCAGTGATATTAACAGATATTAACAGAGCCTGTGTAACAGATGAGGATAACATCCTTTGAGCATCAATTGAATAAATGAACCCACAGCTGAATAGCTGAAACTATGTTTATGTTCTTTGGCTTCTAATGACATCTAACTTTTATGCTTCAGTTTTATTGGTTAATAAAGATTAGTTAGTACGCTTCCTGATTCAGCCTGTCTTGCTGCAACTATTACATGCGGCTTTAAGATGTTGAAGGTAGGCGATTTAATGACATAGACAAAAGAATGGAGTTAATAGCATCCAACTTTCCCTGAAGGAATAAGGAGGCTTTGTAAATGAGGTGACACTTGAAGATAGTTTGACTAGATCTTAAAAGGTTAACTTTCACATTAAAAAAAATATATATATATATACATATATATATATACATATTGGGTAAGAAACACAAAATCTTGCTATCCTGAGCTCTTAAATTCTATTAACTATTTCAGGAAAAGTTAAAACTATTTTTAATGTCTATCTTATTAATTTAATTAGAGTCAATTAATTAGAAAAGCTCTTGAAGTCATGCCCATCAGTCAAAATACATAGTAATTAAACTTTGTAAAGTGAGCACTTTTGTGAGAGATGTTAATCATATTATGAAATGCTCCTTACTTTTCATTTTTATCCCTCTTTCTTTTGTAACTTAGTTGAAGGCAGTGTTTGAACCTACTAGGTACACAGCACTCTAGAAAGCATTAGCCCTGAAACAGGAATTTGATATCTTGATTCCTTCCTCATTCATTCGTTGAAAAAATACAATTTAAATATCTACTATTTGTCTAGAAGTATGCTTGGCAGTGAGAAATAAATAATGAGGGAAAAAATCACTCCAATAAATATAAAAATGCAATTGGAACAAGTGCTATAAAGTAGAGCTATATGGGGCAGTAAGAGAATGTGTAAGAGAGATCTGAGGGACCTCATCAAAGACGTCAGGAAGGTCTTTCCAGAGTGTATGGCACAAGAGTGAAAGTAAAAAGGATGCCTAGTAATTAACTAGGCGAAAACAGTTGTGTTAGGGATGAGCGAGAGCATTCCAGGCAGAGGGAGAATCACGTGCCTAGGGAGGAATCAGCCAGACGTTTCTGAAATTTTTAGGACAAATTATGGAGTTTTGATTTAAAGCAAAGAGGTAAATTCGTTAGATTTGTACTTTGGAAAGATAATCCTGGCTGCAAGATAATTCTGGAGAACTTATTAACAGGAGTCCAGACTGGAAGTGGGTACAAAATTTAGGAAAGAAGCCCCAGGGAAAGAGAATGAGTCCCTTATTTTAGGATCCTGGTACAGGAGGTAGAAAGGAATGGACATATTCAGGATATTTTTAGGAAGTAAAATCAATAGAACTTGTGATGGATGCATCTGGGGTCAAAGGATGACCCCAAAGTGTCTGGTATACTTCACTGCAGAATTGTCTGCCATTAATTAAGACAGTAAACACTGAGAGAAGATCAGGTATGGGAAAGGGTTTGGAGGCTGTAAATGAGTTCAGTTTTGGAGAAGTTAGTTTCAAGATATATCCCAGGGAAATATCAAGAAATATCCCAGAAGAGAAGTCTACTTCTTAACTGGTCTAGAGTTCATAAGGGAAGTCTGAATTGGTAAGACAGATCTGTTGCTATGGTCTGACTGTTTATGTCCCCCCCAAACTCATATATTGAAATCCTAACCCCCAAAGATGATGGTATTAGGAGGTGGGCCCTTTGGGAGATGCTTAAGTCATGAGGGCAGAGCCCTCATGAATGGGATTACTGCCTTATAAAAGAGGCTCCAGAGAGATCCCCAGCCCCTTCCAGCATGTGAGGACACAGCGAGAAGTTGCCAGCTATGAACCAGGAGGAGGCCCCCATCAGAACTCGACCATGCTGGTGCCTTGATCTAGGACTTCCCAGACTCCAGAACTATGAGAAATAAGTTTCTACTGTTTATAAGCTATCCAGTCTCTGGTGTTTTGTTATAGCAGCCCGAATGGACTAAAACATCTTCATATTGAAGGTAATTGAAACCAAAGACATGGATATTACCTCAGAAGAGAGAATAGAATGAGCAGAAAAAGAACAGGATTTGGAAGTCTATATTTACTCCAAATTTTAATGGCCTTGAAGAATTCTAGATTCTTTCTATTCTAGAAAGGAAGTAAGAAGAAATACACATATACATACACACACACAAACCAAAAACTATTAAAATCCACATTGTTAATGGCCATAATAGTCTAATTTCCTTCTATGAAGTCCAGAACAAAACAGATGATTGGTGTTGGCCGGGAGTTCTGGTCAGTGGGATGGAAGAAAACACACAGACATCCAGGAGCAATTCCAACTAGGAAATGTGGAACCATTTCTGCAAAAATATCATTTAATCTTAAATGAAAGGAAGTTTGAGGCCCCACGCACTGGGGATGGAGCACAACACTGGGAACATTAGACACGAAGTAAAGGAGGAGGGTGGAAGATAAGAAACATTTCAGAGCACAGGCTGTCAAAAAAAATGCTTGCATTTTGGGTGCAGAGAGAAATCAGAGGATAATGAAAATGTGCACACAATGCTTTGGGAACACAGAGAACATAGTTTTTAAATTCCTCTAATGGAATTACAGTCTTCATAGATTAGTTAGCACTTGTTGGATAGTTTTCCCTGTGAACCAGGGAAAGAAGAACAATTTTTTAAACTAGAAATTGTTTTTAATTTAAATTATTTTAGGAAAGAGATGCAAAAGTATTTGTCTTCCCACTACCAATGAGATGAAATATCTGCAGAGAGGGATAATAAACAGAACAAATTCCACTGAAAGGAAAAGTGGTGGTGGAGGTGGGGTCTGGGGCAGGATGAGGAGATGGAGGGAGCTACTTCAAAACAGAGGATTGATGTTGGATGGAACGTTCTCAGAGAGTGAAGGAAGGATGTGTTCTGACTAGAAATGACTTGTAAAGACAGGGAAGAATTTAAGGATCTTCATGGCACATTGTGAAGAAGGAGATGATGGCATTATTGAGAGAGAGGAAACGGATGTATGGGGTGGTTTAGGGGACCTGAGGAGAGGAGTGATTTACGTAGCATGGCTGTTTCGACACGCCAAAATGCCTATTTTCTCAAACTGTGTGTGAGTGTGTGTATGTAGTCTTTGATCTTTATATGAACATAAATTACAAAATACATTTTACAGGTAGCTTCATAACAATGAGTATATATATATATATACACACATACATATATTTTATAGCATGAAGTATCTTGGGTCTTAAAAGAGTAGCTAGGCATGGACAGATACCTATGTCCTGGTGTGAATACTCGAATAGGTACTCTACTATTTTAAACTACTATTTGTTTTTGAGAAAATGATATTTCTTAGAAAAGACAAAGTCTTAAAGCAGCATATGCATGAGAAGAATTTTGATTCTCTTTTGCAAAGTTACTTAAAATAATAAGAGCCACCATTTATTGAGCAATTACTAAGTTCCAAATACTGCACTGAGGATTTCATATCTGTTATCCACAGTAATCCTTACCTACCTGGTTTTATCATTTTCTCATTCCCATTTTGCAGATGCCCAAACTGACTGGCTAGATCATCTGGTCAAGATGGCTGCACCCTGAATGGGAGAGCAAGGTCTCTCACAGGGTCTGTTGGAGCTCCAAGTCTTGCCCAAACCACTCTCTAACTTTAACCTGATAGTGATTTATTTATGTTTTGCAAATCAAATCCCAGGGGCTTATTTTTTTTTTTTTAACCTACCTTCACTAATTTTCATATTTCCCGGATTTAGCCCAAGAGCAACTGGGCTTCCCCCGGGGTCAATCTTAACAGTCTTGACTTAATCCCCTTTGCCCAGCACGCAGTCAAACGGAAACACACCAATACATCCAAACAAGCGTGCACCTGACTGCTCCAGTCTGAGCGGATTCTGTATGGTCTCAGCGAGGCTTTCACGAAGCAAGGAGAAGAGGGTTCTACTGCCTTTCCCATTGCAGGGCCTCGTAAAAATCCTCTCTAGATGCCAGACTTCCACCAGAGTGCTCTTCACACCACAGCTTTGCAGCAGTCTTTCTTGTGCACCAGCCTCCCTTCTAAAACCAAGTTTCCAGCCCCTCTCTCTCCTCCCCTTCTTAGTTACAGCTGTGACAGCCCAAGCTTTCTCCTCCCACAATCAGAGCTTTCTAGAAAGTTCTATCTTTCCTTTCTTCTATACTTTCCCGCTTACAGTCTGGCTACCAAAGGGCCTGGCCAAAAAACTGATTTTCCTCAAGATCTAACCTGCCCTGGGTGAAAGAAGTAATGTAATATTTAATATTTCTAATATTTCAAATTTCTGTCATCGAAATTTTAGACAATATATACAAAGTAGCCATTAAACTTACTGTCTGAACATTTTTGACTGCTTACAAATATCTTTTTTCTAAGAATAACTAGAAATATGGAGTTATACCCTAAATAAAGTTGTTTTATTCTAGAAATAACTAGAAATATAGTTATACCCTAAATTCTAAGACTAAATTGTATTTATGGGTTAAATGCTAAATTATGAATTTCAGATTTGAAAAGAGCACATGCAATATATTTTCTACTTTTGTTTTAGAAAAGTATGAGTTCACAACTTATGCTGCTTTTTGCAAAGCAAAATCGTGTACTTAAATCTGGCTTCCTTTTCAGAAATTCCTATCTTTTATTTCTTTGGACTCAGAAACATATCTTGCGAATAATGTTGTAGCTCCATGTTCTTATTCACGGTATCTTTACCACATTGTTTTTTAGGAAACTGCACTGAGGATCTGAGTCTGCAATGGCTCCTTATTTTTAAGTAACTATGAAATATACCTGATCCGCTATATTTCATACATGTAGAAAGAGACAGAACAAAATAGAGAAGGCCTAGCATAGAATTAGAAATTTATTTGCTAATGCGGGAACCTTAGAAGTTGACGTTTACAAATTGTATGCTTAACAGATATCAGTTGGTGAATAGCACCACCTATTTCAGGAATTATACGGATAAAAATAAAAGCAAAAATAAACTCAGCACAAACCATTGAAAGAAGCTCTTGAATCTTTTTCCTTTCCTTGAAACCGAAATGAAATAATGAGGCAGCACTTTGAGGCTATTCTGTACAGAACCACAGAGCTCAATGTGCTAGAAAAAGCAGACAATTTTTGCACAGATGGTCTGCCGTGGAACTTGCCAAATTCGCCCAGTGCACAGGAGCCCTGGGAAAGGCTTTTCTGCCAACAGGCAAATATAGTGCCTTTGAAATTTGGCTCACCAAAGCCGAAGTCTGGGGCTGTCACATTGTGATACTGCTAACCTCTGATGAACATCATAAATAACAAGAGTGCTACATAGTTATGATAAAGAACTGTTTGTGATCCAAATCACTGGACTGAAGCTTCAGCGTATAGTGCTCTCGCCCCTGCAAATCTCTTCTCAGCAGTAAAGTCAGTGACCTGTTTAAAATGCAGATCTCATCGTGTCACTGCTCTGCATAAAAGTCTTCAATGGCTTCTGTTTGTTCTTGGGATAAAACCAGGAATACTTGCCCCGTTGCAGTCCTGCGTGGTGTGACTGCCTCTGCAGGCTGCGCACAGGCCCCACTGGCCTGCAGCTCTCTCCGACCCAGACTAGCCAAGCTCATCCTGGCCCATGGACACCTGCTGTTTCCTCGCCATGGAAGTCCCTCCAGACCACTCACCAGCTCTCTTCTCACCCTCACCACCTTAACTGAAGGTCACGTGGAATGTTTTCTTCAGGAACCTTCTCTGACAATCCCCACCTTCCCCCACTAGATCAGGTTGCCCTGTTGATGGAATCTCACAGCACCTTACGTTTTTCCCTTAAATAAGTGAGCAAAGTTTAGTAAAGTGTCCAAAGTATAATATGTGTTAATTAGGATTTGTAGAATGGTGCATGGATGGATGGAACTAAAATCTTTTAAAGATACGTTGGAAAACAACAATAAAAGAAGAGGGGTTGACACTATATTCATAAATACTTGTGGTAAAAGTTTCAATCTCAAGAAAAGTGGAGGGGCTGGCCCGGTGGCACAGCGTTTAAGTTCGCACGTTCTGCTTCTCTGCGGCCCGGGGTTCGCCGGTTGGGATCCCGGGTGTGGACATGGCACTGCTTGGCACACCATGCTGTGGTAGGCGTCCCACATATAAAAAAAGTAGGGGAAGATGGGCACAATGTTAGCTCAGGGTCAGGCTTCCTCAGCAAAAAGAGGAGGACTGGCAGTAATTAGCTCAGGGCTAATCTTCCTCAAAAGAAAAAAAAAAGAAAGAAAGAAAAGTGGTAAAGAGTGTAGAAATTACAGTTACATAAACATTTTTACGCAAGATTTTTAAAGACAAATGAAACACTAGCTTCCTACTTTATCAACATCGTTGAAATGCAATATCCTAGTGGTGAGAGTTGTACAACTCTCAGAATGTACTAAAAACCACCGAATTGTACACTTTAAAAGGGAAAAGTTTATGGTATGTGAAGTTTATCTCAATAAAGCTGTTATTAAAAAAAGAAAAAGCAATGTCCTAATGTAGCAATTAGAGCCTAAAGAGAAAGATATTCAGCCCTCAGTGGCAATAGTTTATTTTCTATAGTTTTGATGCCATCAAGTAAAAAAGCAAATTCTGACTTAGGTATGGACTTTATTCTGAAAGACTATTGCGGGAGGGAGAACGCGCCTCGCCCCCGCAGCCCCCCCCCCCCCCACCCCAGCTGTGAGTGTCCCAAAGGTCAGGCAGCAAAGGCTTTTCTTTCACGCGGAGGACGGGACCAGGCTGGAAGGGGCCGGCGCTGGGAGCGGGATGCGGAGGCGGCGCGACCCACGACCGGACAGTGAGCACGGATGTCTTTCCTTGTGGTCCGAGGGACCCGGAGGGGCGGTTGAGCGGGAGTTGTTCAGCTTCCCAACGCTAGCTTACGCTCCGGGAGGGGCCCAAGCTTAGGGACCTGGGGAAAGCGGAGCAGCCTGCCTAAAGTGTGATCAATTCAAAGTAATGAGCGTTTTGTCCATATTGGTCATTGGGGACAACCAGTTCGGCTATTCATTTATGAGACAAAGAATGGGAATTTGGAGGGGCTGCGTCTGGCCCTGCCACAGGGAAACGGGCCGAGGAGTCTCAGCTAAGCCATACGGGCAGAGCCACTCTTTGAGTAAACTGTTTCCTGGGACGCAAGAAGATGGGGGCATTTCTGAAGCACCGCCCTTTTTTCAGGAGGATGGGCCTCAGGCGAACTGCACCGTGTCAGCACCCTCTGATGAGAATTCCACGCAAGGTGTTCTTGGTTACAGCGGCGAGAACTGTGGTCTGGGCAGCCGGTCAAGCGGAACAGATCCGAGATCACATTAAACCAGTGAGCGCTCTGCGCCGCGTGCGCCCTTGGCGGTGGATCTCTGCAGCAGATGGGTAGGCCGAGGAACAGGCACATGTTTGCAGCACGAGAATTTTGTGTGTTTGAAATATGGTCACTTTGTTGTAAAATATCAAAGTTCACAAATTTATTATTACTCTGGGAGGCGTTTCTGTGGGCATCCTGATAGAGAGGGTTAGAACATAGTTTTGGCAATAATTGTAGACAGCGTTAAATATTTTATGAGAAATACATTAGTGTAAATCACTATTTTTAAAAGTGAAACATGAATCACTACCCAAAGAATTGGACTTCAGTGCAAGAAATTCTGATTTATCTGCACCTTTGATACTGTATATGTAAATGCCATTTCTCAGAAGCATAAAAACTCTGAGTATAATATATTGGTTAGTGTAAGCAGTATAATATATATTTTTTCAGGCTGTGCTAGTTTCATTAATCATATATTTTAAGAATTTTAAGCTTATTTTTTATGAGGCATTGCATTACTTGTGGCATTGATATGCATGTGTAATTTATTACTTGGCAAGTGCATTATCCTCCACTATTTTATGTGCTTGATATATTGATTTTCAGTCAGGATAGATCATTTTAAGATTGCCCGGCTTTACTAGGGGTGATTTATCCACAGAATCACAGAGACTGTGGGGCAAGCTGAGGCAGCCCTTGGAACACGCTCTCCCAGCTATAAATAGACTTGTTAACTGGAACTCTTCACCCCAGTAGGGAAATGTATTTAGCAAGTTGGAAGAAATAACTTTCATCCAAGATCTAATTAGTTGTTGAATAAATGCCCATAAAAAGTAATTTCAATATGTCTTTTTCTTCCATATGCTAATCTTGTAACCCAATTTTTTTAATCAATAGGTAATAAAGTAAACAGTCAAAGAAAGAGAAAGATGTTATCAGTTTGCTTAAAAGGTCTGTCTTCTCTGACTGCTCATTGTCTTAATCCTTATCAGTTCAAACACCCGTATTTGCATTGACTTGAATTAGCATCACCCTTTCCCTTCTAGAAAACTCCCTCCCAAGAGAGTTCCATGGAGAAAAAACCCCCGCAGTGCCCAAACATCAAATAAGTGATGTCTGCTGGTGACAGTTATGCATAGAGGAACCAGGCCAGAGAAGGGGACGTTTTGGGAATTCAGGCAGTAGTTTTAGAATACTTCCGAGAATTTCTAATAAACAATATCAAGGCCGCCCGGCCAAAATATGCCGTCTTGTCACTGGTCCCAAGTACGTAAATCACAAGAGCATTTGAAGGAACGTATGCAGAGAGGTTTCCTCTTGGCTCTCCTGTCTTAAGTCTTGTAATTGTCATTTTCTCCTTCCTGCCTTCCTGCTCCTTGTTGCTGTTGTTACTGTTTATTATTAATATTGCTCCTCACTTTGGGTTCCTAGACACTAGGACACTAGGAGCGCTTGTTCCTAATTTCCATCTGCTTAAATATCATTTTACTAATGTGTCCCCTGCATATAGAAGGGCTCTTGGCACGTACTAAGCGCTTCATAAATACTGTTGAATAAATTAAGGAAAGAATGGAAGAGTGAGTGAAACTGCATTTGAAACTACATGTTCGCTGTAACCTGTGGTCACAAATTGGGCCTGAGAGTCAGACAATTCCTTAGTGCTTCCTAGCTGTTTGGCTGTAGACAAGGTACCTAACCTTCAGTGTTCTCATCTGAAAACGCGGATAAAGACAGTACCTTATGGCAAAGAGTTCTCCTGAGCATTAATTGAAGCGAGATGGGAAAATCACTGTCACACTTACCTGGCAGATGGTGTGCTCACAATATTAGCTGTTGTTGTTATTATTATTAATATGTTCACCACAATGCTCCTCCACTAAGCCTCTTCATGCATTTGCATTTTTCACAAATGTGTTGGTTATCTTGAAAATAAGAGCTATAAATAATGAGGGTGTGACTCTTTTTTTATTTGTTTAAATAGAATAGCTTGCCCCTAAAATGAAATTCAAGATTTCAATTTTAATATGATACCTTTGAAATAATTTTCAACACATTCAAATGTGAAAAAAATTGACTTTCTTACATGAGAAATATGGTGATTCTGTGCTGTGTATTTAGAAGGGATGTATTTAAAGAAAATAATCAAAAGGAAAGTGTGTTTGAGGAAACAACACTGCGCATTCTTTTGAGATATGGGGCCGAACCATATGACCAAAGATGTATAAAAAGACGATATAACTCTCATAAGTCATGAATCTATAATTGCAGTAATGATTTAAAAAAAGAAATTGTAAATAAGCAGCTCAAACCCAGCTGTATACAGCTACGTGAAAAACAAAGCAAATTTCTGAATAACCTGTTAGGTCTCGCAGCTGCTATTGAAGCACCGGCCACTAGATGGCAGGCTTCTATTCTGTCTCCCCGCCAAAGGTCTGCAGGTTCTGTTAAGGAAATGTTCTGTCCCTCAGAGGCTCTTGATGGACGTAGGTAGTAAGGTCTTTGGCATACAATAGGACTTGATAAAATTAACCATCACTGAGATTGTCTCTATCTATACAACTAAGTCACTATTTTGATCAAATTGACCTGTTAATTTAGTCAATCTTAGATTTAATTAATTTGATGTCTGCTATGGATTTGACAAATACTTGGCAGTCTTTTATCTAATTTTACCTATCAATATAGATTTAAAACACGGAAAGAGTCCTTGCTGTACTACGTATTTATTCAGGTGTAGCCTCTGGGGAGTATTTTGTGTTCGTGTTGTGCAAAGTCAGTGCCTGCTGGGTCTGCCCTGGGACTTTTGCAGAACCCACTGTAGAAGCAGAACCATTCAGACTCTATTTACAGAATTTTATTACTGAAATAACAAAGAGCAAAACGACCTCTAAAATATGCTCATGGATCAGGAATAGAATTCTAACTTGTTTTTTAAATAATTTTTTAGGGAGCTGTTTACACACTGATTTACTATAATTTCTCACTGACACAGGAAAAAAAGATGCTACAAAATAATACACCGCTTAGTATTAGATCTACGTATAGCAACAAGCATACATTTCAAAATAAATGGATATTTGAGAACAGTTAGAAAGAGGATAAGATTTAGGATAAAGCCACTTTTATTCCTTTTAAATACACACATGGAATAGTGCATATTTTTTTCAGTTCTGTAATTATATGTATGTCAACATATGAAAAGAAAGTTTGATAAATATAGATTAAATTTATAAGAGTAAGAAAAATATAGGAGTGAGGATAGGAAACAAAGTGAAAATAATAATAAAAAGAGAACAAATAAAGCGACTTGCAGAGACCAAAAAATTGCATTTCATCAAATAGAGTAAAATCAATTCAATTCCGTGAACCTGAGTTTAAGATGTTAGAAAACAATATCCGTAACATGAAAATGTAAAGGCTTTATTTCTCATATCATAATACCTGTTACACTACGTCTACTGGTCTTATTGATTTAGTGCAATAAGTAGCATAGTATGTACCATGGGAATTTACAAAGGGATAAAATGTAACTTTTATAACTGGCATGGAGAGCTCCACTCAGGGTAAGAATTATTTTTATTTAGGAATTATCTTCATGGGCCACTTTCAGTGAAGACTGTGTGTCCCAATAACTTGATATAAAAAGAGACAGTAAATCTAAAGATAGGTAATTGGGTCTACATAAAAGGTTAGCAAGAAATGTTTAGTGCTTGTAAAAAGAGAAGAAAGGAGGCTGGAGGTCTCAGATGGGAGCAAGCAATCAAGGGAGAGAGAACAGAACGTGGCCCCAAACTGGGGCCAGAGGATACAGGTGGCCAGGGAGAAAATGCCCCTAGTCGGGTACCCAACAGTGGTGGGGTGCCCAAAAGACTTTTCTCCAGCAAGGAAGTTTAATATTGAATTTTAAGTTTGAGGCGTTTCAACATAAACACCTACCTTGCTCTGGAAATTCAGAGGCAATTTCAGCCTCATGTTGGTGATATTTGCAAATCTTATCGGTATGGTAAGAATAATTGCACTTAAATCATAAATAGGGTTTACATGGAAAGTCTTATTAATCAGTGGTGACGTGGTTCAGAGTAAGTCTCCCCAAATATGCCACTTTAGCATGAGGATTATTTTGAGGCAGAGGAGAACCCAAACACCCAGACCTAGAAATTATTAGACCAAGAATAAATTCAAGATGTCGAAATTTTTTAAATGTTGTTAAAAGGCTATCAAGACCCTGCAGACTCAGGAAAAGCTCTTTACTGCCCCTTAACTGCCTAGCTCTCTCTGGTACAGGTGCCCTTTCTAATATAAATTTTCCTTATAATTGCAGATTTTGCCGCAAATGGGGAAATTTATATTTCTTTTGTATCTTTAGATTTCTAGAAATTCTATGTATCTAGATATCTGGAGGTAGAAATAGATAGATCTAGATCTTATACATATCTAGAGCTTATATACATCTTCATCTGTCTGTATCTATCATCTGTGTCTCTGCGTATTCTCAGGCAATTCTGATGTAGCCTGTGCTGAGTACCACTCCTTGGTACACATGGCACTTCTGAGAGTGATCAGAGCTAGAGAGCCACATCTGCCATTACTATTCCATCACAGAAGGGATTAAATTTAATGGGATTAATGTTGTCACATATATTTTTTTTTAAGATTTCATTTTTCCTTTTTCTCCCCAAAGTGCCCCAGTACATAGCTGTGTATTTTTAGTTGTGGGTCCTTCTACTTGTGGCATGTGGGATGCCACCTCAGTGTGGCTTGCTGAGCAGTGCCATGTCTGCACCCAGGATCCGAACCAGCGAAACCCTGGGCTGCGGAAGCAGAGTGTGTGAACCTAACCACTCGATCACGGGGCCGGACCCTGTCACATATTGTTTTGAGACTGAAAAATGCCGTTTGTTGGTTAAGTATATAAAATCATGAAAAAAGTAATAGCGATAGTTAAGGCACAAAAGCCTTAGATTAGTGATTCTCATTGCTAATATTAGCTAAGACTTGAACATTTTAACATCTTGAATTTATTCTTGGTCTAATACTTTCTAGGTCTGAGTGTTTTGTTTCTCCTCTGCATCAGGAGTTAATGAGTAAAAGCTGTTTTCAATATTATTTTAGATCAATTAACTTAGCGGTGGGTCATTGATATCACTTACATTTATATGTGAAATTTCTAATTCCTTAGTTACGTATTTTTGAATCTCTTTTTTGTGTGTGAGAAATTTATTAATAAAAGTAAAAGCTATAAGGGTGTGGATAAAGCTCCCTCTATCAGACTTTAAATGCTAGTCTGAAGATCATAAATGCGTTCAAAATTCATCTCAACACTTGTTGACTCACTGGATGAGTGCTTGGTCAATTCAGATAAATCCAAAATGAACTCCTGAGTGGATGTGTCCTTATTGTTCATAGAGGAGAAAATGGCTGACAGGTTTGCACATCACTCTTGGCTAAACATGCTCACCTCAGCCTTTGGAAGGGAATAATTACTAGACATTTTAGTTGCCACTCTCAATTGTACCACAATCATTTTTAGAGCCAGTTTTGATAGTGTCCTAAATATATTCTGGTCTGGCCAGAATTGATTGTTATGGAGTCATGCCAGACTTTTTTTTTTTTTTGGTTGTTTTTAACCGGTGGCTGGATGACTTCTAAAAATAGGGCTGAAAAAATATTTTCTAAACACCGGTTGTTGAGATAATGCATACCTATCGTTCCAATGAGGAAAAATTATAGACGCTAATTAACAAGTAGTACCATACATTCTTTGAGGAGAAGAGACTTCCGTTATAAAACAGTGGCAGACGTGATTACGGAAGGTGCTGCGCTGAGGTTGTTTTCCCTGGAGAGCTGCTGTAGCTTTTGTTTCCCTCCTATTAAGCTATCAGCAGCCTGAGTCTCTTTAAACCCTGAAGGTTTGATAAAAGCAATCGAAAGGTATGAACAAAGTTTTAACTCTACTCCATTTCAGCAAAGAGGGATTAATTAAACTCAATCTGTACGTCTTCAACTACTGTGTCAAGACTTCAGTGGTTTAGGACTGCTACAGGAGGAAGAGGACGTGACAGGAAAAGTGCGCTATGTTTCTCTTCAGTTGTAAGGGAATGGAAATGAAAGACGAGGAAACCAAAGATGACCACGTGTTCTACGCCTGACCGGATACCAGGCAGCCCAGGCTGGCAGAGGACTGAGTGCACTAAAATGCTGCTTGCTTCTTGCTGTCTGCTGTGGTCTATTTATCTTTTGGGTGAAGAAAGATATCGGTGTCCTACTTAGGAAATCCTTATTTAGCCTTAGCAGAGGAATCGCTCACTCTCTTTTTAATGTTCTAAGGACCACCAAGCATCTTAGAATGGCTGCAAGGTTGGATAGGTAGGAAAAAAAAAAAAAACCTAGAAGAAAGCTACCTGTAAAGATGATCAGGTTTGGGCCCAGCTTGACCCAACTATTGGGAATGATTAAAGGAGTCTGTTGAACCACAATAATGGGAGAAGGTTTTATGCATTAATACTACAGTGAAATTCTGAATGCACAAACTTTTAAGCAAGTCCTATTAATAGATTTTTATTCACAACTACTTTTATCTAATCAAAGGTTCACATTAAAAAACTGTCCAAGTATGTAGTTTTCTGTGTTTCTTTGGAGAATCTTTCAAGTTTTCAAGAATCTTTCTTGAAGATGTGTCGTTTGTATGTGCCTCTGACTTTCTAGGGTTTCACTCATTGCGCTGAAGATCCGTGGTGCACAACGTGCTGGCATTTTCTAATGTCATTTTCTCAGGAAAGAAAAACATGTTAATAATAATAATAATAATAATGGCAGCATCAAGAAAGGTGACATTTAAAAAAGCATTCTACATTTAATATTTCTAATGAGAAAATAGGGGCTATATGGAAAGATAACTATAGAAAACATAAACGCCATAAGCTTTATTAGTCAGAAAACAAAATAACTGTATGATCATAATGTGTATATATTCACATCTATGGGTTAAATTTTAGCATAAATTTGATGTTACCAACATAAAGGAAAAATAAACCAGTACCTAGAATTGGTACTGTAACCAGTAAACCAGTAACTAGAATCGGATGGAAGTCTCAGACAATACCAGTAGAAAATACCAGGAAGTATCTTTTAAGTGTTATTTACTTAAATTGAATTTTTCTTTTTATTCGCCAGAAAATGAATAGGATTTCCTGCTCTCGCGTGTTGGTTTATTTTATGTGCTTCACCCCTATTTATTTTTATTGTTGCCATGAGATAACGTCTGACGAGAACTCTTTCTCAAGTGCTCCCTTGGGAAGACAGTATGGAAGGAATTTGCTCTTTGCATCCAGGAATAATTTTCCCAGTAGTAAAAGCCCACTAATGTTTTTTGTTAAAGAAAATGTATTTTCTAATTAACCACATTATTCATTTTTTTCTCCACCAACGTCCCTAAATCAAAATATTTCATTCAAATGATGAGTTCCTCAACAAACATATTCAACAGCAACTCAGACGCTCAGGCAGTGTTGCGGATGGAGGAGGACGTGTGGGACACAGTCTGTGGAATCAGAGGGACCAGTAACAAAATCCTCTGCCACGTGAAGGGTAAGTGCTCTTGGCAATTGCTTAGCCCCTTGAACCTCAGCTTCGTCAGTTCTAAATTAGGGACAATAACGATCCCTACTTCACAGTGTTGGTAAGGTTACATGAGGCAACACGTGTAACATCTCTAGCACAATTCCTGGCACTTAATTTTCTCTCAATAATGCTAACTATTATTTTTATTACTACTATTAAAATCCTTTAACCTACTGGCTATGACCGAGAGAGGCTTAATGTCTGCCTGAGCTTGACTAAACTGTAGAGACTTTTTCTGAATCTTGGCTCCTGACATCCCTTTTCTTACAGCATTTACTCCAGAAGCCTAGTTATTGTATATTCCTGTCTGCCCCTTTGAGATAGAAACCTTTTTAAAAGCTTCTTGCCAGTTATATAACCCAGAACTGACTGTGTTTCTCAAGGACCTTGGGGCCACCCCTTTGGAATGTAACGGAGGGAGATGCACTCCACCTCCCAGTCTCTGCGGGCGGGTAGGAGCCTGACTTCAGTGGGCATCTTGCTGCAAGTTGTAAAGCTACCTCCTGTCAGAACATGGGAGAAAGTTTACTTTTCTTTTGGGTAAAGTCAATTAGCAGACAGATCCTACAACCCCTTGACCTCCATCCCAGCTCTTAGAAACTCTCCTGCCTTTTATGTCAGTGGAGCTGAGTTTCCAGGCTTGGTCTGTGTGTGCTGTCTCTTAGTGCTGTCAGTGGTATCAAAATGGAATCAGCTGCTCTTTGCTCACCTGGAGCAAGCTTCCCTTTAATAACGAAGGCATAGTGAGCATTAGATAAATGGCAGTAGACGTCGATTTTAATATTATTAGAACAATCATGTGAAGTGCCACTTTTGTTTACCTATTGCTTAAACAATGACTGCTTATAGTAGAGGATTTGCATTAAAAACTGGAAATGTTGAAACTTTTGATGGGAATATGGTGTTTCTGTGTTGTTTGTGAGCAGGAGAACGTTGAGTGAAGACAGGATCTGGGTGTGGACGTGAGTATGTAATGGCTGAGTCGTGCATGATTTTGTTGGAGATGAGGCACTAAAGGAGCTATGAAATCTAGATGGTGCTTGGGTGACCAAATGCCTCATAAAAAGATAAAAGATGTAGAAAAATGTCAAATCTTGGAATGAAAGAAACCTGTGATCCCTGTGTCCCACTGACGGTGGGTTGGGGGCGCCAGTGTGTGTGTGGTTGACGACAGCGACAGGAAGACAACATCCTCAAAGGGAGATGAAAGCAAATGATCTGGAACTTTCTGTCCTTGATTCTCATCAGCTTGGTGATGTCCCAGGATTCAGTTCTCAACACGTGGTGACGATACCAATAGTATCAACATCACCTGGGAACAACTTAGAAATGCAAACTCTTCGCTCCCACCCCAGCCTCCTTGGGTTAAGGTTCAAAGACCTGAATTCAGTCAGGCTGAAATGTAGGGACGCTATTAGCATTGGTTTGTCAGGCAAAGCCTTCCAGTTAAATGTGTTCTCATTATTTATGTTTAACAGAAATGTTCCAGAGGGTTTATTTCAGCCTCAAATTTTATCTACCCCAATTCTTTTTCAACTAGAAAGCTTAGCGTTAAGGTACAATGAAAATAGGGAAAGAATAAAAAACAGAAAAAATGGGGAAAAAAGAAGTAAAAACCCAAGGAGGGCAAAAAGAAAAAAGGAACTAAAGACTTAAGGCTTTTTGAAAAAGTAAAGCTACCTCTTTCATACCTGAGACCAAATCTACCTTGCATGGCAAAAGTTCAAGAGTGGAGAACTTTCTGTTTTGCATGTAACAGAACAAGCAAGTTCGTTCTTCATGCTTGTTCTGATACTTCAGGGAAACTGTGCTGAGAAAAGAGGCAGCCCGGTGGGCTTCCTGTGTGTCGGGAGAGGCGCCTGCAGAGCTCTCAAACTTTTTGGTTTCAGAACACTTTACACTCCTAAAAGTTAGTAATGGCCTCAAAGGACCTTTGCTGGTGTGGGTTTTATCGATTGATATTTACCACAGTAGAAAATTAAAACTAAGAAATTAAAAAAAATATTGATTTATTATAAAATAACGGTAAGAAATCCATTACATGTTAACATAAATAAGCCAATCTAAGGAAAGTTACTGTATCTTTCAAAACAAAAAGTATTAAGAAGAGTGGCAGTGTTTTATATTTTTGGAAAGTTCTTCAATGTCTGGCTTTCTAGAAAACACCACTGGCCTCCTCAGCTCTGCTTCTGTTTTCCATCTTCTGCAGTATGTTTTTTGGTTGATGAATGAAGAAAATGAAGCTCACACAGATCTGTGGCTGAAAAGGTAAGATTGCGTGCAACACCTGAAAGGGCCCGGGGACTCCTCCGAGGGCCTCAGAGCTCGCGTTGAGAACTGCGGGACTAGATTATCCTGGAGCCCCCAAATCTAAGCGGCTTACAGCAAACGCCTCCCAAATCTCAGAGGCTCCCCACAGCAGAGGTTTGCTTCTTGCTCATGCTGCCTTTTATGTGGATCAGCTGGGGGCTTTGCTCCGTGATGTCCTCGCTCAGGGATGCAGGCCGTCTGAGCAGCCACTGCCTGGACATTGCCCTTCCCTGGGAGAGAGCAGAGCAAGTATGTGATCAGGTGCTGGTTCTTGAAGGTTCTGCTGGCAAGTGACCATCTCGCTCTGCTCACACTTTGTGGCCCGAAGCACCTGCTTCAGGAGGCAACAAGCTTAATCCTCTTTCAGGGAGGGGCACTGAATATTGGTGAATAGAATTTCATTTACTATGATTACGCCCACAGTTGACCAAAATATGCTTGTGAGAAATGGACTCCAGACTCTCTCAAAAGTTATTTCAAAAGGAAATCATTTTTAAACAGTTATTATAACATTGTATTAAGTTAGATGTGAATTGGTGTCTGTGTTTTTCTGCTCAATGATGTATAACCTCTTAAGAAATGGTACAGCAGGCAAGCATATAATTTCTAGCGTCTTGTAAATCTAATGATTTCTTTTTAAAATTAAGCATAAGTTCTGGATAAGGAATATGGCCTTGTGAGAAAATAAAATGTGATAGTTTAAGCCAGGGATGTTGTGATAAAAATGATAACATTCACAAACATTTACTGGGTACCAGCTTGTACTCATGTACTGTGCTAGGGGTTTTAAGGTTTTGCCTATTTTCTGGATGGATTCCTTCATGTGATCATGTGTGGAAATTGTGATACACAGTGTATGAACACCATTAAATGTCTTGAAGAGAGTTAAAATGATTTGGATCAAAAAGAGTTGGTTGGGCCCGGCCCCGTGGCTGAGTGGTTAAAGTTCTATGAGCTCTCCTTCGGTGGCCCAGGTTCTCGGGTTTGGATCCCAGGTGCAGACCTACTCCACTCACCAGCCACGCTGTGGAGGTGTCCCACATGCCAAAAATAGAGGAGGATTGGCACAGATGTTATCTCAGGGCGAATCTTCCTCAGCAAAAAAAAAAAAAAAAAAAAAAAAGAATAGTAATAAATAAAATTAAATTAAAAAAAAGAGTTGGCCATAGTCATTTATTCAACTCAGAAATAAATCCTATTGTAGATGCTAATGATTTAAACAGAAAGTGATTTTTCTTTCTTTGCAAAATAGTTGTCATTTCGTGTGATGATTTATTATATTGCTAATATATTAGTTTTCTATTGCTGCTGTAACAAACTACCATAAACTGAGTGACTTAAAACAATACAAATTTATCATCTTTCAGTTTGGGAGATCAGAAGTCCAAAATTAGCTTAGAAGCTCAGATCAAGGTGTCAGCAGAGCTGTGTTCCTCTTAGAGGCTCTAGGAGAGAATTTCTTTCATTACTTTTTCTGTTTCTAGAGACTTCTTGCATTCCTTAGCTCGTGGCCCCTTCCTCCAACTTCACAGCCATCACTCCAACCTCTGCTTCCTTTGTCACATTTGCTTTTGGTCTCTGACACTTCTGCCTCCCTCTGGTAAGGACCCTGGTGATTACATAGTGGACTCATTCAAACGATCCCGGATAATCTTCCCATTCCAGGAGCCTTTGTTTAATCCTGTCTGTGAAGTCTTTTTTGCCATGTAAAGTAACGTATCCACAGTTCGGGGCATTGGACATGGACGTCTTTGGTGGGAGGAAGAGTTCATTATTATCTACTGTAACTAGTTTCATCTTTTATTCTTAAAGGGTTCAGGGAGATTTATATGGGTTTCAGATTACATGTGGGATCATAGGAGCTGCATCTTTAGAATTTATGTGAAAAACGTGTCCTTTTGTATCCAAAAAACTGCAGAGAACTGCCAAATACCCATCCTCACTGCTCGCTGCAAATCACTTTATCCACAAGGATTGATACCATTGCAGTTTTATCTTACGGGCCTCAGGTACTATAATTATCCACATGAAAAGCCTAATCGTCTCTTCAGTTTCCCTGAGTTACTTGCATACATAGCTGGGCAGCCCAGCCATGCCCCAGAATGAATGGTGGAGATCTTTGAAACAAAGCAAAGCAAACAAAATCACCATTTAACTGCTTAGACTTTTTTCCCATTAAGTGATCATTAAACAGGAGGGCGCCAAGATTACCCATCAGCTTCAAGGATGCTTTTCTCTTTGGCACTCTGGGTAGCACACTTCACGTCACTGGCTCAGGTAGATCACTTTGCTCCCTCTGGCCAGGAGGAGTGTGACACAGGATAACTCCACAGCTGCACACCAGAGGTTGTCGCAATTGCCACCTATCTCGTTTTCTGTAGGAGAAAACAACAGTCAATATATAGCGGGACTTTTAGACAATGCCTTTGCCATTTTATAAACATTTTAGAGTCATTTTCCATGGGATTTTCCTTGTTTGATTTATTTTGTTTGTATTAATGCTGAGCTTTGTTTCTTAGTTTGAATTAACATTGGTAACATTTACTGAATTCCTACATTTGCCAGGCAACCTGTAGATGCACACATATTCCCATCCAACGCTCTTATGAAGCACATATAACTGATGCTAATGCATGTGTCATCAAGGTATATCTTGTCTTCTCATCGTCAGCTATTTATGTCTTTCTATTCAGGTAAAAGGTTTGCTCACAGCTAACCTGGATATGGACTCACTATTTCTTCAAGTTGCCTCCACAGATCTACTGAAAAAAAGACTGGTGACCAAATTGGACTTTTACTAAAGGTTTTATAATAGACACAGAAGAGGGGTTTACATAGGACACATCTGTGCCGTTCAAAGTGTGGTCCACACACTCATGCCTGTCCACAGACTGTTACCTGATCAATGATGATGAAAGCACAAGAATTTTATGTCATGGGGATGAGAGATTACCACCGACTTTCTAAATACCACTCCCAGGATCTGAACTTATCTTGTCAGGACCAACATCAAACAGTTCTTGGACAGGTGTTGGGTGGAGTGGCCCGTTTGAAAAGCACTACTCTACAGCACAGTAAATAACTGACAGGAACCCATTGTGAATCTATTTTCCAAGTACCGTGTAAACCATGCATCTACTCAAGGTTTTACTTTTGCCAGCTTTCCCTAATCAGGGTGCACATTTCTACAACTATCATGGCCCCTCCCCCAAATTCCACTTCCTCCTCTTTTGTTATTTGATTAATTTCTTTGGATTATAACCTATTCAAAGTAATTTATTTGAGCACTATTATGAAATGTTTTCCTCAAAAGGAATTTTTTTTTCTTAAAAATGTTACCATAAGAAAACTTATACATGAAAATAACACAACCAGAATATAAACCAAATCTATCTGATTTCAGAGTTTGTGAGCAAAAACTCTCTTTACAAAGGCATTTTATAACACTATAGATGCATATTACAGAATTGTTTGCTGCTTTTACCTTCTTTACATTTTTATAAACAATCTGGCAATCTCGAAAGATCAAGCTGAAAATATTCTTTGAAAATAAAGTTGCAGATGTTGTGTTTACAGTTGGTGAATAATTAAAACTAATTAATACCATTTCCTCTTTGGAAAAAATGACCTTATATGGAATAATAAAGAGAGACCTGAAGTTGCCAGTTACTACTGGAAGGGGCAAATCCAGGCAGGGCTTAAGTGGTGGGAGCAGAAAAACAGTCGACTGGTAAACCTGAGAACCTCAAATTAAACCCTGTGAGAAAACAACACTTATGTATTTTTAATCTAAATATACATTCTAGGTGCTTGACCATTGTATGAATGATCTTGCTGATAAAGCTAGTGTACCAGTCCCCGAATACTAAGATGAGGCAAGTGCCTGTTCATGAAGATGTTGTTCTCAACTTGCTGCAAATTCGAGTAGATTTTTCATAAAACAAAAATACTCAATTTGAAGAACATATTTTTATTCTTAGATTTCCAAAACAAAGTTTGTAAAATTACCCTATTCTCCAAAACCTTTTTTGAAATATTTACTTGTCTGTGAAATTCACAATCTAAGGCATCACAAGTCTAGTACAAAGAGAACAATAAGCAATCTGAGAACTTAGTTCACAGTTTAGTCATTTTCTATGTGTAACTGAAGATATAACTACCTCCCTCTGCTGTGAATATTATGTGTATGGACACTGATTAATTGATTTAACACATAGACGGACATGGAAAAGAGAGCGATCGTTCAATGTGATCGCACTATCTTGGTGAAGGCCATGGTCAAGTACACTTGCACAGCCTGAATCACTTGAGGAAGGTGGGGAGTTGTGTGATCATGCCACAAGGTTATAGCGGACTGTTCAAATTTAGAAAGATGAAATATTTTTTTCCTATTGATCTTTTATCCACTTGTATCTAATTAAACTAGATTTTAGTTATCATTTAGTGCTCTCCTGGGTAAAGGAAATGCCTACATTTTTTGCTGAGAGTTGATAGCCATTCCCTCCAAAACACAACATGGTTTGGCAATGGTGAACATATCTTTCTCTTTGTTTTGGTGCTTTTCAGGATAAGCTGCAGGGAACTGAACAGAAGGGTATGGCAGAAAAACTTCCCATAATAAATGAAACAATGATGTCTTCTGGCCCCTTCTATAGGAGGGGATAGTGGATGCTAGCATGATAAGAGCATTACAGTAGTTCATTGCTGATGCATAAACATTTAGGAAGATGCATTCCATTTATATAAAAATTCTCTGAGGTAAAGAGCCATTTGTATTTGGAAAATAGGTTTAGTTCTTGTTATAGAAACTGAGTCTCTGGGGCCTGTTTATTGGCTTGAAATCATTTTACAAAGGAAGAAGGAAACCACTCTGATTAATTGAAAGCGAATTTAGAGCTCCAGAGGAGAATCCAGAGGGTAGAAAGTGAGCAGAAGAGAAAGTTACAAAGGAATGCAGAATATTTTATGCTGTGGAATATAAATCCTCCCTAGAATACCTCTAGATCTTTAATTAAAAAATAAAAATCGAAGGACACAAAAATTATGAGGAAACACAGAAAGCTGACCTAAGTTTTCTTGATTATGTGAGAGGCAGGGAGATCCCTGCTGAGACTCTGGTTCTACTAACGTGGACTTTCTGTGGTCGTTGTGGTGTCCCTGCTGCTGAGGATGAAGTATGTCATATTAGACTGTGTCGTAAAATAGCTCATGGTATATTGCGTCAATTAGAATTACATTTGCAAGTAAATGACATCAAACCCAAGGAGCTGTGGTTTAAATGAGTTAAAGATTTTTTATCTCCTAACAATCTGAAGACCTGGGAAAGGCAAACTCTCTCCCCCAAAATGTCATCAGATATATTCTACTTTTCTGCTCCCCCATCTTTAGCATGTGGTCCTTACTCTGATGCTTGTCAGCACTGTGCAAAATGACCACTAAACCTGTAGGCATCGGAGCCACATGCCAGAGAGAGAGACAGACAGACAGACAAGAGTGCTAGCCCAGCAAGCCTTTCTTGGAAGCTCCACCCCTTAATTTCTGCCATTTCTCATCGGCAGAGCTGGGTTATCTGGCCAGATCTAGTTGGAAGGTTGCTAGAGAGAGGAACAGAAAGCCAACACTCTAAGAACATTGGCGACAAGTTTCTTCAGATTCATTCATTCTTCTTTTTGAAGATATTGATAGTATTCAGTTTAAATTCATGTCATAATTATAGTTAATGTTAAATTGTTGATAAAATATTAACCAAGCTATTTAACAGATTGTTGACTTCCTAACCAGAATGCTTTTAAAACCATGAAAACATTGCCCTACTTAGTAATTTCTTGCTTCTTCTGATGAGTTATTGAGGCACAAAGATAATGAAAAGGTTATTGGAATAATTAAAATAAAATTAATTATTTGTCCAGATTATGGTAAAAATATGGGCAGTTTCCAATATTCACAGTAAATAGTCACATATCGCTTAACGATGGGGATACATCTGAGAAATGCATCGTTAGGTAATTTGGTCAGTGTGCAAACAGCTTAGAGTGTACTTACTCACAGCTAGATGGTATAGCATCCTACACACCCAGGCTACATGGTACTAATCTTATGGGATCACCGTGGTATACGGTCCATCCTTGACTGAAACATAGTTCTGTGGTGCATGACTGTATTTATCAAGTGCTTGTTGTATGTGTGGTATTATATTAGGAATTATCTTCATATTTACATTAACTTTCAGTTATTCAGCCACATAAAATAATTGAAAGGGATGAAGAATGACCAGTTCATGTGCCTGAATTTGTCCTTGTTGAAGATTCACACCCTCCTGGGGAATTGTCATACAATCTGACACTACAATCTGGGGTAAAAATACAAATGTCACTGGCAGGGTAACATATGTTAACCTCCAATTCCATTGCAGTAAGGAGTTAATTAGAAACCTACTTTAGAGACTGAAGAGACTTGGGGCGTGGCCTGACCTCTAGGATTTTAGGGTAGAGAGGCAGAAGTCAGGAGAGCGCTGAAGAGGAATGGACGAGTCTAAAATGTTCCTACTCTGCAATCTCGACTACAACTGATGCAAGGAGGAAGCGAAAGAGTTAAACATTTAATGAGACCTCTTACAATGTCTAGAATTTCGAGGTGATGAAATCTTTATGACAACCCTCCTGGAAAGTCTACTTCTGCTTGAAGAATTTTAAAACATCTATCTTCTGCTTCTGAATTATTTTTCCAGGGGTTTTTACATCCAACTTAGCAGAACACCCAAATGCGATGAGATAAATGATGTCCTCGCTGGTTGGCAACATGTTGAGATTTTTCCTCTCTAATTCTGTTATCCTACGGTTATCATCTCCTCTGAATTATGTATATATACTGTCAATTAAATTAAAAATCTTTCAATAGATTATGCTTAGGACTGTGGAAACAGTGAATCTATTCCGAGTTAATGTGATATTCTCTCTTCATTATCCTTTATTGGTTTAAGTAAAAAAACGTGGCCTCTGAACCTTCCCCGGCACATGATCTTGAGGACTACTGACTTGAAATTGTTAATTCTCTCTACCTTTCAATAATTTCACAAATGAGCAAGAAGAAAACTGGTCCAGATACCTCAGGACTGGTAATTGGTTATTAATCTACATTATTCAATTGTTCTAAAAAGTGATATAGAAAATAATCCCCACTAGTGCATGTGTTTTCTGCCTTGATGTTCTGGCAAAAATCACCACACATCACCTCCTTACTGTGACATCCAGGATTGGGGGCGCCCACTCTGTGGTCTGCAAAAGGAAAGAGAAAAAGTACAGGGAGAAGAATGTAGCTTATACTATCTTTTTCATCTAGCTTGAAATAATTTCAAACTTACAGAAAAGTTGCAAGAATATTACAAAGAACTTTTTCTCATTAACCATTTGGGAACTAATTGCTAACATGATGCTCAAATACTTGGGGTCATATTTCCTACAAAAAGGGGAATTTTCTATAAAATCACTAGAGAACCAGAAATTCAGGAAATTAATATTGATACATTACTGCTGTATAACTCACAGACCCAGTCAATTTTTGCAAAAAGTCTGAATAATGCCCTTTATAGCAAAAGTCCAGATCATGCACTGCATTTATGCACGTTTTTTAGCGTCCTGAAATCTGCAACAGTTCTCCAGTCTTTCCTTGATTTTCGTGACTTTGGCACTTTTCAAGATTACGGGTCAATTATTTTGTGGAATATCCCTCAGTTTGGATTTTTCTGACGCTTTCTCATGACCAGATTCAGCTTACGCATCTTTGGCAACAATGCCACAGAAATGATGCTGTGTTTTGCTCATAGCTTCCTATCAGGTGACATGTGATTTTGATTTGTCACATTACTGATGTTGATAATTTTGGTCATTTGCTTAAAGTGGTGATTCTCTGGTTTTTCCACTGGAAAGTTACTCTTTTCTCCTTTATATTTAATTAGTATTTTGTGAAGAAGTAGTTTGAAAGGATGTAAATATTCTATTTCCCTTCTAAGGTTTGACTTACTAGTTTTAACATACATTGATGTTTCTTGGCTGAATTACTCTTTGCTATAATAATTGTCAAATGGTGGTTTTCTACTGGTACTACTGTTCCTTCTATATTTATTAGTTGACATTCCTCCGTCAGAAAAAGTTTTCTTTTTTTTAATTAATTAATTTATATCAGTATGACCTAATGGATTCCTGTTTTGCTTAATAGTTGTTGTCATTGTTAATTTTCTTGCTCACATGTCCAGACTGGGCCAGTGTGAACACCGTCAAGCTGGCTTCTGAGTTAATTTTGCTTTGTTTTGTTTTATTTTGACATTGCTCCCATCATTCTTTAAGTACTTCCTTACTTTCTGGCACAAGATTCTCCAGGATCGTCTTGTTCTTTCCCTGCCCCAGGTCTGGAATCAGCCATTTATACTAGGAGTCTGGCTCCTTTTAGTAGAGAATACTATTTAGAAACCAAGATTGATGACCTTGTTGTGGCCAGTGCCTTTTGGGGGGGGGGGCATGCAAGTCAATAAAGCTACAAAACACACACACACACACACACACACTCCTCCTCTTATACCATATTACTTCTATTTCTCTATACGTTGAAAACCAGATGATTTCATGCCAATACCTCCAATTCCAATAGATCCTTCTCTATATTAAAAGCCACAGATTCGTACTAATGCCTCCTATTCAAACTGATGCCTCAAATTCCTATCCCAATCAAGTAGCACAAGGTGCATTTTCCTTCTTCCCTTTTCTATATTTGTAATCCCCTCCTCACACAGTAAGAAACCTAGCTCCATTTAGCCACAGTATATTTACCACTGGATTGAGGCCCCCTTTGTGTAACCAATTTCCCTCCATCGCAGCTGCCACCTCTCTGCGCAGGTACTTCCTCCTCCTACTTGGCTCCAACCACTGGCCAGGATGTCTTCTCACCACTTCCCTGCTCCTCTCAGACCCTTGCTCATTCTGTCCAGGCTCTGAGACGCCCCCTGGGCTGCTGTCGCATGCCCTCCCCACACCACACATACAGAGCCCCTGACGCACTTCCTCCCAGGTGCCCTTCCCTCCAGTGGGTTTCGACACTCAAAGATGTGCCACTGCCCCATCCCCCCGCGGACTCCCAATTTGCTCAGGTCACACAATAGTTTTAGACTGAGTGTTGGTAGGAGGAGAGGAAGGAAGGAAGGGAGGGCAGGGAGAGAGGAAGGATGAAAAATGAAATACATGAAGTAGGAGAGGAAGCAGGGCGAGAAGGAAGTGATGCCATTATTTAAAAGTCCAGAGAATACCTACCTTCTCCTTACAGGTGTGAATGTGGACGCTTACTCACATACAACTGGAGGCGCTTATTGTTTCAGCTCTTCAACAGTGAAATTTAACTGGAGATTGCTGAAAACAGTAATCATGCCAAATGCTGGTGATTTTGTAATAAAGTGCAAAGTACCTGGAGCAGAAGGACTTAAATCTGCCTAATGATCTTGGAGGTTTCTTTAGTCTATATAATTACAGGAGAAAAATAGAAGGGTACAGGAGTATGAAGAACGGTTTCCCAGAATTTTGTATTGTCAGGGATTAGCTCTATGGCATTTTGTTTTTGTTTGTTTGTTTCCAGAAGACAAATACCAGAGAGGCAGAAAGAGGATTAGATGGTACAGGATTCTTACCATTCTAGTTTTGGTTTATAGGTTGATTAGTATAATTTGATTGCCCACAGCAGTGACTAAACTCTGGTACAGAGTAGATAGACAGTGATTCTTGAAATCAAAGCCTAAACTGAGGGCTTTGGCAGTGATGACTCACATCCATCAACTACCTTTGAAGATCCTGAGCTGGATGAGATTTTTGCATATTTTGAATTTCAAATTCTCATGTACTTGGATGAAAATCCTCATATTTTAGGCAAATATGGTCAATGTTCTTACACAGTCAATATTTATAATGCTAAGCCTGTGTCAAAATGACTCTAAATGATCATATTTGGCAAAGTATTATATGTAACAAGCTCAGAATTAAGTACAAATATAATTGCTGTGCTGAGGAAGGGAAAACATCCAAGAGTTGTTGGTTTATGCTTTTAGAAATGCGCATATACAGACACACAGCACCACTATGGGAGGCAGCAATTAGTGACTTCTAACTTGGTAAGCATTGGATAATTCTAGAACAGAAATAGTTATATTACGTAATCAATCTCCTGTTAAAATGAAAATGCTCCCCTAGTAACATATTAAAGAAATAATCAGGGGCTGGCCCCGTGGCCGAGTGGCTAAGTTCTCGTGCTCTGCTGCAGGCGGCCCAGTATTTCGTTGGTTCCAATCCTGGGCGCGGACATGGCACCGCTCATCAAACCACATTGAGGCAGCGTCCCACATGCCACAACTAGAAGGACCCACAACGAAGAATATACAGCTGTGTACCGGGGGGCTTTGGGGAGAAAAAGGAAAAAAAGTTTTTTAAAAATCTTAAAAAAAAAAAAGAAATAATCTTAGGGTTAATAAGGAAAATTATTAATGTTGAATATTGAAAATTTACTCTTGCTACACCACACATGCACACACCTCCACTTCCACTGAGAGGAGCCTGTCACCGGGCCTGCTCCACAAGTCTATAAATAACAGATGATGAAGAAAGACCAGCAGAGGTTCCAGGAAAGCTGAATTAACTATACATTACAGAGCTGGGAGAGAGTGACAGTTATTTGTACTTAATTATGTTTTACTTGAGTCAATATTCATTGCAAGGACTTTATAGCAAGACTTCTTCCTCCACGGACGAAATTTTCACTTTGATTAATCAAAATAAATTTAGTTGAATAATATCTTCAGATAGATTTGATATATTTTTTGGGTGTATGATCTTTGAGGATTTCTTTCTGTTGACTTCGAACGTGGACAATAACACATGACGTGTAATCATGTAGAAGAGAACTTTAAGATAAGGTTGGTTTTTTGGTTTAAGTCATTTGTAAGTGGACTATTTTTTTCTGCCTAGTTTGATGTGAAATTTTTGTGTTTATCATAGGAATTCGACCACATAACTAGGTTCTACTCTGTCGTTTATTAAAATTTTAGTTAAATTAAGTTCATTATTTTTTCTGGTTATACGGGATCCCCTTGGATTTGTGTGTTCAATTTTTCCTTCATTTCAGATATTTTAAAAAGAACGTTATTAAAATTTTAAATATTTTATTATTTGTTATTTTACCTTTTTAATAAAACACAAATAATATATTTTTATTGTTTGTTTTATTTATTTTTTTCTCCAGTCATCCAAATCATTTTGATGTTTGGTCTTTGTGTCAGTCTTCCAGGCTTTTTTAATACCTCCATAGCCCCATTTTCATTTATTATTCCACTTAATTTGCATTGTAAGCGATTTTATCAGTTGTCTTCTTCACATCTCTGAATTGGTTTTCTACATTTTTGAACCTGTTCTTTATTGCTTCTTATGGCACTCATCCAGTTAGTCTTTCTATTTTTCTTCCAGTCAGGGTTTTTTCATCTCCCAGTTTTATTCTTCATTTGCATTTTGTGTGCTCTGTGCATAATTTTCTTCAGGTACAGAGTACTTGCATAATCCTCCATTGCTCTCAATGCAGTAATTTCTATCAAACCCTTATGTTTGCCAAAAAAATGTTTGGGATAGAGTTTTCTTGGCTACCCTCCCTGTTTACCAGAATATACCCTGAATCCTCCAATTAGAGCTTATATTGAAATTCCGTAAGGTGAAGGATGATGCTCAATAAGCTATATGGTTTAGACAAGTGGGTGGGGCTATGGAAGTTTCCAGGCAACATGTTTGTCTCTGTACCTTTTCTTTTTATGATTCTTGAAAGCAGAGAAATTTGAAGCCAATTTTGCCCAATCAAGCAAATCTTCCTTACCTTTGAATGGATGCTCTCCTAATTAGAATACATAGTAGTTAACTTGCTCTCTAGAGAAAGGGTTTACGCTAGCCATACAACTTTACTTTTCTAAGTGGATGAAGATAGGTGAAGGAAGATAAAGTCCCAATTTTCCTATTTGTACTTTTTGCTGTTGTTGTTTTGTTTTCTTTTTAAAAAAATAACTCCGTCTACTTATATTTCACCATAATGCTCCACTTTTGGGAAGAGTAATTTTATACATTTCACAATGTCCTCTTTCAATTTGGACATTATTTAATTGTGTTCTTATTTATTTGCATTTGTTTTATTTGTATTTTTTGTATATTGCATTAACAAGATATCCTCAATTTCTGTGGCATAATATTGGAATGACTCCTAGTTTCAGCATTTCAGCATAGGTGATATTTCCTTAATTATTATCTTTTAATTTTTTAAATCATTTTGCATTCACAATGACATATTTCCTTGACATTTTATTTTCTTCCTCAATTTCAGCTCCCTGTTTCTAGATAACCAGAGACATCTAAACTTGGTAGGAGCAGGTGTGACAGTAAAATTTCTGTCTTTTTCACCAGTCCAGGTGTTCAGTGTGACAAACCATTAGATGGAGTTAGTAACTGGGTGTGAAGTAGCTGTTAAAATCACTCATGCTCCCATTTATATTTCCAGTTTATTTCTCTTCCGTTCCACAGACCAGTCTTTCCGTCCTTGCTTACTTGATGTAAATGTGGGAGTGTAAGAGAATGGAACATTCTAAGGTTAACAGATCACTCTGCTCTTCTCTAAGAAGCTAGACTCAGCAATGGGACTGGTGAATGGACGACCCATTATTCCTCCTTGTCGGAGTTAACACACCAGTATAGTGCTCGGTAAGGAATATTCACTAACACTTCCGTAAGCAGAGACCTTTTAACATCATCTTCTTTATAACCTGCATTTCAAAAAGTCCTCACCCAGTCATCTTATATTTTGACTTCATGAAAACTCTAAGAAAAGTCCACATTCTGTATAAAAACATCATCATTATTGATATAATTCGAGACAGAAATCACATAATATATTTGAATATTTGTTCTTACATAATTGAAATATTTCTGAAATTGTGTTTATAAGTTGCATATTTTGGTAATGATATATACAGGAGTGTTTTCTATTTTAAATGATCCTGTTTTGAATCCTATTGTAAAGGGAAGAATTATTTTCCATATAAGATAATTATTTTCTTGTCCTGTGTGTATACTCTTTGGTGTATTTTTTTAGGTGGTGTCTGCATACAAGTGTGCATGCGTGTGTGTGTTGATGGTATGAATAAATATGATTTTCTTAGCGACAGATTCCCTTCTTAAGAAGAGATCTATTGTGGTTGAGTAAATATAGTAAGTCAATTGGAGCAGAAGGTGAGACCCCCTAAAGGCACTGCTGAGTGCGGAAGGCGGCTTTTTAAGATGGTCTGCATGATCCCTGACTCCTGGTATTGAAGTCTTTGTGCACTCTTCTCCATTTTGAGTATGGACTCAATCTGGTGAATCTCGTGTAACAAATCGAATAAGCCAAAAGCGATGGGATTCCACTTTCAAGATTAGGTTATAAAAAGACTGTGACTTCGCTCTCTCTGTCTCATTCTGCTTGCTCTGATGAAGCAACCTGCCATGTTTGATCTGCCCTATTGGGATGCCAACATGGCCAGAAACTGCAGGCAGCCTCCAGGCAGGAGCTAGTGAGAAGTTAAATCCTGCTGACAACCACAGAACTGAACTTGGCAGTGTATCCTTCTCCAGTTGGGTCTTGACCCAACTCTTGATTGCAGCCTGTGAGAGACCTTGAAGCAGAGCACCCAGATAAGCTGTGCCCAAATTCCAGATCTATAGATACTGTGCAATAAGCAATATTATTTTAAGCCACTAATGTTGGGGGTAATTTGTAATGACTAGTACATTGAGTTAGAATATAAACTTTTCTCTGAGAAGTTGTGGTCTGCCAAGAATAGGACTTTTTTGTTTTTGTTAGTAAGTGAAGAAAAGTTAAAAACTAGAGATAAATAGTTCCCAATAGTAACAAAATATGGCTTTTACTCAGAGGGATTTGGGAGGAAGAATTGAGGTGCCTAATAAGAATTATTAGGGAATTTTGCAATGTGATATGCAATGTGGAGTTTCTTCCTAATTTTCAAATGAAATCTTTAGTCAAATCTACATTATTAGACAAGCATATTGTTGAGTTGAATCTCTACTGAAGGGATGTGACAATGTCTTGTCGGTGACATAAATGTGACAATAGGGACAGGGGACAGTTTGAGGGGCTCTTGCGGGGCCAGCCACATTGGAGTTATACCTTGTTTATTTAAAGTTAAGTTTACCACTTTGACAATTGCCTAAATAATTTGGCTCCAATGAAATTAAATTATAGACATTACTGTTTTGGAGAAAAAATCTGTTGGATGATGTTTATGGACAGATTACTGTCAAAATTACTGAGCAGGACTACTTCTAGTATGACTAAATGTTTGGGAAGAAACATAAACTAGGAAACATATAAAATGTGTTTTGTGGTCATAAATTTGTTTGACATTCTCCATGACAAGTGTATTATGTAAAAATGAATTAGATTTTGGCCTTTAAGTATACTCTCAGGGAAATTATTCAGGTTGAGATATTGCAAAAACTGAACTTCTGGAAAAATCTGTCCAATTTACAGGTAATAGAAAGATACTGGGGATAAGAAAAAGCCAAGAAAATAGCATTCTCATGCTCATGAATTGCAAAGGAGTTGAGAGAAATCTACATTAATCTTAGCTTTATTTATTTATTTTTGTTTCTTAATACAGTTAGAGATAATCAGACGATATGAAAGACACTCAGGATTTTTGGGATATGTCAAGTGATGTATTTCTCCCAGGTCTTTTACAAGAATCTCAAATTAGAACCCCTACTTAGTTGAAAATATATGTAATACTCATTTTGAAAAAAATGGAACTCTGCTGTGGACAAGCAGAAAACAATTTGGCTTTCCTACCTCCTGTTACCCTGCATGGGGCTGCTTTCTTCACTGCCCTTAGGGAAATCTCTTACAGAAAACTGCTACACTTTTTATCACTCTAGATATTAAATAATTTAGTAATTTCTAGACATAATAGCCATTATACTTCAATAATTTATAATGATTGGTCCAGAGCAACAGTCAATAGTCTAAGTTTCAGACAAGGGTGAATCTCTGCCTTTTCGGGCTCAGGCCTGCATCAAGCCTGGACATCTACCATGCGGCAAAGGGAAAACAGTGGCTTCTCCTCTGATTTCTCCCCCTTTTCCTTCTGCTCCTCCCCACCAGCAGCCTGACTGAGTGTTCTGGCTCCTTTGTGTGTGGAGCTGGGAGAGAGGAGTGGGGAGGGAAGATGTTCCTGACCCCACCGACTCCTTGCGTCAGTGCTCTCTGTGCTTGGGGATGAAGTCAGGGAGCTCTGGGTGTGACATGGGTCTTGAGAGCTGATTCTCTCCTTGGTAGAGGGCTTTTCTGGGTTCCTGGGAAACCTCTTATCACTTAGGATTGTTACTTCAGTTCCCTTAATTCAGAGAATGTTTCCTTTGCTTACAGCTTCGCTTACCTGTTTGTTTTTGATGGTCCTTTCCACACACACTCTCTGTCCAGGCCCCATGGCTCCTGCAGGCACCTCTCTTGGGGAACAATCCCTTTACAATCCCCCCAGACCAGCTCCTTCTCTCTTTATGGTCACATTTTATCCCTAACAAACCAGGCTAGGACAGGTTATTCCCAACGTGGCTATTTCATTCTCCTTCATTGTCAAAAAAATAGTTAGGCTCAACTTTCAATGTGGTTCTTGCTCTGATCTTTGTAACCCATGTGCTGCTGTGGTCCTGGGGTATGTTCTTTGGTCTCCAAGAAGCCCCTCATCTCTTTCATGTGAGGATAGGAGTGTGACGGGGAGGAA
This sequence comes from Equus przewalskii, assembly GCF_037783145.1. Classification (NCBI taxonomy): domain Eukaryota; kingdom Metazoa; phylum Chordata; class Mammalia; order Perissodactyla; family Equidae; genus Equus; species Equus przewalskii. The sequence continues at coordinate 180,244,784 of NC_091831.1, forward strand.
AATTTGCAAAAGAACCTCACAATCTTTTTCCACACAAATTATTTTCCTGCTTTTGGTTAATAGCACTTCAGTCTCTTTTATATTGTGGGGGCGGTTATTGAACCAAGGATTGCCAGAGATTTTTAGATCTTTGTACACTCACGCATGGATCATCTAGCACCTCATTTTGAGTTATGGAAGTACTTCCTAACTTTAAACAGAAAGTGTCATATTTTAACATCCGATTATTTGCAGAATTAGGGCTTGATGTCTGAAGGAATGCGAGTGGCCAAGGTGCAGAAGTGCAGGCGTCATTGATCAGAAAGAGTCAGTGGTATGGCACAAGCACCGACTAACTCAAGTTCCAAGTCATCAAGGAAACTTTTCTTACCATTCTCTTCTACCTCATTGAATCCTTAATAACTTGACAACTCATGCTATTTTTAAGACATTTAAGTACATACTGTCTGTTCTGGACATTTAGTATTTTAAATATATATATTAGCTTTTCAACTGATTTTTCAGTTCCTTGCAGGAAGAGTTTCTTTTTTTTTTTTTAAAGATTCAATTTTTTTCCCTTTTCTCCCCAAAGCCCCCCAGTACATAGTTGTATATTCTTTGTTGTGGGTCCTTCTAGTTGTGGCATATGGGACGCTGCCTCAGCGTGGTTTGATGAGCAGTGCCATGTCCCTGCCCAGGATTCGAACCAATGAAACACTGGGTCGCCTGCAGCAGAGCACGAGAACTTAACCACTCAGCCACGGGGCCAGCCCCAACAGGAACAGTTTCTTATATTACTTTGTTTTCTACACAACAAAGAGGAATGTACATAATAAATACTAAATAAGTATCTGTAAACAAGTTTGTAAATTTATCTCCATTACAGAAATTTCATCGTAGGTTGGTGGTCCGTAGGAGTCCAAGACTACCTGGTGGGAACGCCATGGATTCTTAGCTATAGACCTAGCTGAATAAACAAGGACTACTGATGGTGGGATGGGACAAAAATACAGCAAATGCTATGTCATTATTAAACTTCTCTCTCATTTATACACACATTTGTATATTCCCATACTCATAGTAAAAACATGCCTTGGTAACAAAGATTTTGAGGGTATCATTTGAGCCAGATCTTAGAACTGTATATTTTTCTCTTGTTAACATCTATAAGAATAAATGGGACTCCATGTGAAAAGAATTCCAATTAATTTTATATTATTTTGGAAAATAATAAGCAGAGTTTTTTTTTTTGTTTCATTAGGCAGTGTTTATTCTGTTGGTTTTGAATTGAATTGAAAGCCTTAGGTACTCTAAAAATAGATATTTTCTACAAATTATGAACCTAATCAAGACAATATGTTGTCATATTTTATGCCTGTTTGGAAAATATGATTGATGAGAAAAAATATTTCTTAATATGACATATTTAAATAAATTTTCCATGGTTGGCTCATGCGTTAGGAAATGCTTTTGAGATGTAAATAATCCTTCCTTGTTTCTTATGTGTAAGAAATGTCAGGACCAATGAGGAGCTCCAGCAGGAAAGCACGAAGCTGTTTGTCTTTTTCAGTACATGTGTCAGGGCTAAGAAATGATAAATCAGTGTGACTTCAGAGGACAAGCTTTTAATTAAATGACACCCATAAGTCACCCTTTCTGTTTCCTTAGAGTTCTCTGTGAAAATCTCTCTAATTTGGCTTTAATGCTTAAGTGTATGAATACGTTCACTCTAACTCAGAATTGCTTCACAATTTTCACCTCAATTTTTTTCCTCTTTACTATAAAATGTCACCTTGAGCATTTCCAGAATCTTTTATTAGGCACTTTATTTGTTATTTCCCAGCTGCAGTCAGCTTTACAAGTTTTAAATGTTTATAAATTAGAGAAAAGCAACACTTTACTATAAAATCTTGAAGCGTTGCAACAGAAAACCAAACCTAAAAAATGAGATTTAGCTAGAGCTTTACTGGGCTCGTGGACCATTTTACTACTGTGTTGTGAGAGTGTCCTTTAAATCTCAATTTCAAGAGAAGTTCAGATGCGTTTGAACATATGCTACTTACCTGTCTGGATAACCCTAAAAACAAGCTGCAGGTCAGTCAACTCTGAAATTAGTAATAAAAAAGAGTTCGATGATATCCTCCTCATTTACACACACACACACACACACACACACACGGCCAATATTTGAAGTGTTATGTAAGAGAATAGAATATGTAATTTCTGAGCACCTACCAAAAACTAGGTAGTATTCAATATAAGGAATCTTAGTCTTCATAACAGCCCCATTATATCTCCCTTGGAGTTGCTGAAACTGAAAAGATGTGTATCTTGCCTAGAGGTGCACACTCAGGGATGAGAGCCCAGCCTAGGTTTTTCTGATTTCACAGAGAGGGCCTCCTCCCTCCCATATACACTTGGGTTCCTATGATGGTACTCTCACTAACAAAGTTTAAAGCTTTCCATAAAATCTGGAAAGAGACAGAGGCCCAAATTACTCACAATAGTAATGAAATAAGTTTCTCTGTTATTCTTGCAACTCCTTCATTTATGGTATATTTTAGAAAAATTTATTTTGTGTTTGTTTGCAGAGAGTGAAGGGGATCTGATGGTGAAACAACGTCAGGCTGAGGATAAAATTGGGCTGTGTCCCCTGGAGCGAAAGGGTCAGGAATAGCAGCATAAAGTTGGCAACACTAAGAAGACACACTACATGGGGCAGCAACAGATTTCGAGCTACAGTAAAAGGAGAGGACAAAAACGATTTTCATCAGTTTACTGTAAATAAAAACAGGCAAGAATGCAATATTTTATCAACTCAAATGAAGAAAAGTGATTTCTATCAAGAGATAAGAGATGTCTCAGAGGCAGTTGTATGCCAATTTGTTTATTCAATAATGGAAAATTTCTAGAACTACTAAACCACTGATTATTTAGTCAATGAGAAATTGCTATATCTTGTTGTACTAACCTACTGTTATCAAAATCTATTACAGGAAAGGGCAAAAGGCAGGGAAAACAAATGAATATTTTCCAGGTTGCTCAACATTCTACTCTGGGCTGTGGCTGGGAGCTATCAGCCGTGATAATGTGACACCAAAGATGAAACCTCACATTACCTATTCAAAAGATGCGTAAACAACTAAGTGAAATTTAATCAAGTTAAGTTTCTTTTGGGAAATAAGTAAAAATGATTTTGAGGGTTACTAAGTGTTTGATGATACCATATAAATTATATGCTTAAAATTTATTTAATATTATCAGAAAGTTATAGAATTCCATTATGGAATGGAAAATGCTCTTCCCAGGTATATAAATATCAGCATTGACAAAACAGTTGATAATTTTTTTACACACAATCACATTTAGTGCCTATCATGGAGGAAAGCTAAGCAATAAGGCGAACAATAATGTGGTGAGGTGGCCACGGTCCAGGGTATGGCTCCTAGATTAAAATACAATAGAAAATTCAATCTATAAATTTACCAGAAATGAGCATTTTACATGGGATAGACCCTTGCTAGCCAAACTCATAAGAAACTGGTACTCAAACTGTGATGAAAATATGTACTCTTTAGCGTGTTTCCTGCAAGCTCAATATATGTACCTGCTATTTAAATCATCTACTTCCTCAAATTAAAGATCGATATAGCACAGTAGGCATCAAGTGGCTGCTTTTGGTGACTATGGACTCAGAGGACAGTCTTTGAGACATTTCATTTATATGTTAATTTTCTCTTCCTGTCTGTCTTTCTCTGTCTCAGTTTCATTCCATGTACAGGATATTAATTTGGGACTTTTCTCCCTTTGTTAGATTTAGGAACAAAGGCTGAGAACTAAGTCTGAGACTTTCATTGCCATAAAACACTAGATAGCAATCGCTTTCACTTTCTAAAGCAAAGCAGAGTGCTGGACTCTAAGAAGCCCTTTAGAGGAGGTAACTAAGAGTTTTGTGAATCATAGTTGATGCCTATTTATAATTTAGAGTGAAAGGCTGTGCATTGGACATGGGATTACTTTAGAGAGGTTGGGATGTTAATCTCAACTCCTTTTATCAATTTCCTATGAAATGAAAGAAACTTGGAGTTTGGGAGACATAGTGGACTGTGGTCATAAGAATCTAAATGACAGGAGGCTCGCTCCTATAACCAATGATTGTAGAGTAGAGGACCACCAACAGGAAATATCTATAGTTACAATGAGAATGGGCCATTGTGCCTATTGACCGTGATCCTATGTGTAGGCCATATTGAAATATTGAAGCTGGACTTGGATCTCCTCAAGTCCTGACCTGACTACACGGAGACTTGAGGAGACCTCAGCAGAAAGAACCTAGAAAACTTCTCTGATTGCCATGGGCCAAGGGTAGTATTGTAAATGACGGAGCAGAGAAGTCACATTCACATGCCTCAAGGATGCTGCAGATAAAACATGCTTGGCAAAGAGGACCTTATGTATAACCCAAGAAGTTTCTCCATGAAAGACTCTGTTTTCAGAAACTTGAAGTAGCTCAAACAATACCGTCAAGTGAGACTTTTCCTGCTCCTCTACCTTTCACTCACACAGGAGGGATCTGAAACTCAGGTCAGCAACTGGGGGGAAGAGGGAAAGAGACTCTAGGAGAGGGAATAAAGAAGGTTACTGTGATCCTTTTCTCAATGTTGGCTTCCACAGGCCCATATTGAAGGAGAGAAGCATTACTGTGAATTAAGTTTGGAACTGTGGTTTTCAGACTGGGCTAGCTATTGTAAATTCTGATGTGAGACTGACTGTGTGGGAGACTAAAATGATTAGAAGACTTTTAGTTTTCTAAGATGTAAGAATTTGGGACCGTCTAAATTTTCATTCAGGGATAACTAGCAAGCCCAAATGAAGGGTTTACAAAATTTGTCAAGAGAAAAAATTTAAATGCTTTATGATTGCAGCCTGTGTCCTGATCTTTCAGTTTGCTTGATTCAAGCACATCTTTAACTACCAGAGGTGAAAACTCATGAGTGGATATATTCAAGCAAAATCTGCATAATCACATGGTAAAGCTATAAATAGTATTGTAGTGCTTTCAATAGCGTGCTTAATGCCAAGAAATACATTTAAAGTTGAGAATTGCCAGAATAAAAAAACTACAGAGTAAGAAATAAACATTTTTTTCTGTGAATAAGTGGATCTTTAAGGAAAGGAAGTGCCCACTCCTGTTGTAAATGTCCACAGTAGGAGGAACTACTTAATTATTGATTTACACTGCCCTCCTCTTTTGTTCCCATCCATGATGGAAATTAATAATGTCACTGTAGCAGAATGCATTTTCTAGACGTGGCCACAACATCTCTTATCCCACATGCTCTAAGAGCATGTGAACATGCCACTCCCCCATCAAGAAGTGGAGTCTGGATCTCCACCCCCTTGAATCTGGTTGGACTTTGTTGTATCATTTAACAATAAACGTGACAGAGAAATCGGGTGCCAGTTTCCGGTGAATCAATCACTTAACTGATATGGACACTTCTTCTTGCCTCTTGGAACTCTCCCTCTTACAATGCTCCCTCTAGATACCAAATCACCAAACTGTGTGAATCCAAAGCCACTGGAGGCCATGTGTAGACACTCTGGTTGACAGCCCCAGTGGAGCCCCTATCTGACAGTCAGCAACTACCAATCATGTGTATGAGCCATCTTGTACGTTCATCCCAGTCAAGCCTTCAGATGACGACAGCCCCAGCTGATATCCGACGTGAGAGAGAGCAGGTGAAAATCTGTCAGCTGAATTCAGTGAACTCACAGACTCAGGAGAGAGAATAATTCTTTCTTTCAGCCATTAAGTTTTGGAGTCTTTGTTCTGCAGCAGTAGATCACTAGAATCACCTACAATTCTCAAGCTGAGAAAGGATGGTCACTTCTTTTGTGCCTAAGTCTATATAATTTCTTTGAAGTGTAGAATAAAGAAATCTTATTTTATGACAGTGTTTCTTAATTTGGGTTCTCAAAAGCAGAGCCCCTGTGATAATGCTCTGTTGAGAGTACAAACCCAGAGAAGCAATACTGAAAGAAACAGGAAGTGAGGCAGAGGAAGAGAAAGGCAAATTATTGCTGGTATGGTACTAAGGTGGCTACGGTTTTATAAACACAACTGCTCACTCAACCATGCCCATGTCTCTGGATAGGCTATATGGAGCTGCTGTGCCTCAGAATAATCCTCTGTGAAGAGCAAGGGAGAGGAATTCATCCTATGGCTCCTTCACATCTATTGTCTCTCATTTGTCAAAATGTGCCCAAAGGGCATTGATTCCCTCACCCTTCCAGGTTGTGTTGCTTATGCCTCCTGGACAGCTGCTTACGAATCTAGAATCATAACCTTTAGCATGGCACTTCATTTGAGTCTGGAATTTGTGGGCAGAGCCAAAGCCTCTATGGGTGGGATCAGTCCAGACTTAGGTGCCATAGTTGGAGCATCCACTCCCCTGGGTCAATTGATGCTCTATCAGAGCCTGGCTGTCACTCCAGGAAATGCTGAAATATCCAGAAATCTTAAGATGAATTCAGAGCAATGGCAATTGGAGCGCTCCAATGAGCAAACGTCAGGGGGCAGGTAAAGCCAGGTGAAGCAGGGGAGGCATATGAATTAGATGGATACAATCCATCAAATGGACCACTCAGATCCTCTCTCACACTCCTATGGTACCTAGATTCAGGGTTATAAAATAAGAATAGGTTGCCCTCATTTCTTCTCTAAGGAGGGGAGTGTGCAAATCCGATTATTCAAAGCAGTAGCTATTTGCAATATTTTTTTAAAGGATAAAGAGAATTAGAAGACAGAGTTACAACTGGTGCTTGGGCCATAATTATTACTTGCCATTTCCCTTTTGCAGCACTCATTCTAGAGGATTTTTTACCTTTAGCCAGCATTTTGGCTGGTCGATGTCATTTGTATTGTTGAACGATGCAGAGTATTATATCTGGAGTATTTATCAATTCTAGTGAGAGAGTTTCATTTACCCTTTCAAGGTTGAAAGCATATAGTGTAATGGACTTGTCACCAGCTGACTCGATGACCTCCCTGAAGAATGGTGCCATGTAAGGGACTCCAAATCCGTCTCACTGTTGGCAGATTGTTTATTTAGTAGGATCAATAGTTAGATCAACATAGTGAGAGGAAATCTATGCTACTAGTTCATCAATAGGTACCAGTTTTGCAAACATAACCCCTCCTTTTGTGGGGCCACAATGCAATCACTGGAGTGGCTGATGAGATTCTGTCTGATATCCTCAGGAACAGTCATTCTGTCTCCTCTGAAGTGTGGCTTCTCTCGTGAGTTTGTGCCCTCTTCCATATATAGATTCATGTACCTCTTCCCCAGACTTTCTCGTCCCTAATCTTGAGTGTTGGTCCTTTCAGGGTTTTGACGCACTAGCCAAGCTATATCCACACTATGGGCCAACTTTTCTTCTGCATAGGCCTATAATCAAGTGTAGGGCTCACAGATCTGCCTGCTGGAAAGATTTCCCTTCACTATTCTCCTTCTGAACTACCCCTTAAGGGCAGCAACTGTCCACCTATTTCTGGCTCCAACTAACACATTACGCTGACACATGTGTGAGTCAGGCCCAAGTCCTTTCATTTTAAGGCTTGGTTATAAGAAACACTGAGAAGGTAGGAATTGAGGGAGCGGCATCAGTGCCACAGAGGTAAGTGAACTTGGCATGTCTCTGAGTCCATTTACAAGTAAATCCTTTTCACATGTTCTGGGTTTCTCTGCTGTGTCCACCCAGTCTTGTTATTTGGTGGATCTGTTAATACCAGCTCCAAATAAGTTTCAGTGGTCTCAGGGTCATTTAGTGTGCCATGGTCAGTCTCTACTAGGGCCTAATAAAAGCACATAGAGTTGATTTTTCAAATGGAGAATTTTTCTCTTCTGCAAAGGACGTGATCTTACTCCATAACTTTCGGAGTTTACATAATGGTACATAAATTTGATCATCTGAAATGTGAATATTTTGTAATTAGAATTTAATTCATTTCAATTTCCCTTATATTATTGTGCTAAAAATGTTAAAAATTCTTTTTATTTCCCTTATTTTTAACACAAGAGATTCCATTATCAATGTTTCACCAAACGAAAAAATACTTTCGTGACTTACAGTGATAACACGCATACATGCACTCACATAAATAATTTATGAAGTATTTCTTTGTTTGTTGGAATTTTGTCCACAGGATCCTTGACTTTAGTCAAGCATGGTATAGAGAAGGGAGCGTCGGACAGAAAGTTGAAAATATGGGTACATTTTTATTTTCTCTAAATTCTTGTTAAATGTCGTTGGACTGTATTTCACATATCTAAAACCTCATCAATTTGCTAAGTGCCAGTCACAATTCTAAGTTTAATTATAATTTCTAACATCAGAGGACCAAAGGGACATTTTCTTTTATCCTATTTCTGTCCCGTAATTTTAAGAACCTCTCTCTTTTAAATTCTTGATCCTGTGCCTCCAAGCTCAGATGTTTTGGTTGGTGAATATGAAGATTGACAAGATTAAAATATTTGGTGTCAATTAGTAAGATTACCATAAATATGCATAAATGCATCAAAAAAGTAATTGTTCCTGTGTATGAACTCCAAACCGTTCCAGAGAACAGAAGAATATTGAGATTGACTAGCAAAGTGCATATCCTCTAATTTAATGATATACGATGAGGTATCGTTCCATCGCAGTGTAGTGGGATTAGCTGTACCTGGAGAACAGTCCACATATTATTTTTTCAAAAATGAAAAATTTGACAGATTGTTCTGACACTTACAGGAAAAGAATCTGTTCCTTGGCAACACTTGTTTGTTATCTTGATCTTATCTCCCTACCCCTGGGTTCTTGCTCAAGTCTACGGAAAATAAAAAGAGCAAAATTATTTTCATGTAATGTTTACTTTCTCATGAGGCTAATATTCCTATTTTTACTCATATTTTCTTAAAGTGAGATAAACCTACTATTTCTTTACATTAAATTGGAAAAGTAATTTTGGTTTTGATTCTTTTCCCCATAAATTTGCTTTCCTGAATAAAGTTTGCTCCTCAATTTGTTGAAATGTTCTGTGACACCTTATATACAGTTATTGTGTTTTTCTAAATTTTTGTTTTGAAATAATTTCAAACAAAAAATATAAGAATAATAATAACACAGAAAACTCCTGTATATCCTTTACTCAGATTCATCAATTTTTCACATTTTAGCATATTTGTTTTATCATTGTGTCTTTACCTTCTGGCATATTTGTTTTATCACTGTGCCTTTACCTTCTTATTTCTAATAATATTTTTGTATATATTCATTTTAAAATCATAATGTAATTATGAAGTTCAGAAACTTCACACTGATACAATACTTTAATTGATAATCCATATCTCAATTCTATAAGCTGTCCAATATTGTCCTTTTATAATATTATTTGCCCCTGCATTACAAAATCCTCTCCATGATCACATTCTGTGTTTAGCTGTCATGTCCCTTTATCTCCTTTTATCTGGTATTATTCTTTAGTCTTTCTATGACATTGACATTTGTGAAGAATACAGGTCAGTTTTTAAAATGAAATATTTCTTGTTTTGGGTTTTTCTTTTGTTTTCTCATCAAAATCATCAGATATGAAATCCAGTGAGGGTTCTTGCCCAAGCAGTTTTTTGTACGATGGTAGCAAAATGGAGGTTTTCCAGCTCCACCACTTATGCTAAAGGAGCCATGAAGCACTCCAAAGGGCCAAATACGGGACGGTTTGTACATGAAAATAAATAAATACTGGAATATAACCCACTGAGTAAAATAAATTGTTAGCCAATATGCCTTTAACTACATAAGGATGCCAAGTTATTCCAATACTATTTATTGAAAGAGAAAAACCCACAACTTCTCTTTCCCTTATCGTTGGAGGAAGTCATGGCAGGGATGTGATGAACAGTCTACCTGTGAGCCAGACCTGGGCCATGGGAGGCCCCTCACCTCTGCTCTTCCTGGAATGCACATTCCGCCCACTATTCTCATAGCCAGAGCTGTTTCAACGACCAGGCTTGAGGGAGTAATGTGTTGTTGAGACCATCTGGACAGTATACATGACTGAATCCCATTAAAGCCTCTATGTGAAGCTTATTAGATTCTGGCAGGTGTGTGTGAAGATCTGTTTGTCTTGTGGGACCCAAAACAAGCCTCAGAAGTAAGTTCCCTTGCTTATTAAAACTACCACCTACCCATCTGGAATAATCTGTCTCTTTCTTCAGTGTCTCCTTGCCCTCCGTGTTTGGGGGTCAGTTTCAAATTTTACCCAGGGAACTTCCGAGGTTGCAAACCAACAACTGGCAAGCCAGCCGGAGGACAGAAGAAATGGGTCTTGAGAAAGGCAACCTTGGGAGAAGTCCTGAGTTGGCCATCGACCTCTATGTGAGGAGGGGTGGCCTGTATGTTAGATGCTTATGACCTGCTGTGTGAGGACCGGGATGCCCCCAAAATGCTGGCTGCTTTAATGTACTTTTTTGAGAAACTTGTCATGGTGTGCTGTGGCAAAGAAGAGACATGAATGGCTATGGCAAGGGGATGGTTTCCATGTGGGCAGTTCTGCTGACCACCGATGCCCAACTAGAGGCTGAAGCTGGGGTTAGAGTGTTGGAAGGAGAGCTGAGATTAGAGAAGGGCATCTGGTCGTCCACCGCTCTGCTAGGTTGGGGCCTGGCAGACAAGGTGGGAGAGCAGGATAATAAGTTGGAGACCTTAGTGTGCCATTTTGCAAAGCTAGGAGGATGCAAGCTGCTGAGGATTAAGGTCTTGTGAGAGCCTTGTGACAAACCCTGAGATCCTAAGATGTGGAATCCCTGGGAAAGTAAGGAGAGCAAAGGGAAGAATGTGATGGTGATTGACAATGAAACAGACACTCTCCATGCCATCCAACCTGTAACACACAAAAAAATTTTTAAATAGTAATTACCCTAGACTTCCCTAGCATGGGTATGAGCCCCAGAACCCGGCCTTTCAGTGGATACAGCAGATTAGGTACGTAGAAAGTGCAGCAGGCTGGAGATCCTCCAGCTTCATTATCCTTTTCCAGAATTGTTTTGGATATACTTTTCCTTGCATTTCCATGAAAATTTTAGGGACAATTTGCCCATTTATGTAAAAGGCTGCTGGAATTTGGGTTTATTTGGTTTATTTATAGAATCTATGAATAAATTTGAGGAAAACTAACATCTTAACGCTTTCTGAGTCTTCCAATTCGTGAACATGATATATCTCTCCATTTATTTTGGTCTTTAATTTCTTGCAGCAGTATTTTGTTGTTTTCGCTATAGGTCTTGCACATTTTTTATTAGATATGTAACTTTTATTTTCATGCTATTGTGACTGGAATCTGTATATTAACTTTATTTTAGGAAGTTTTGATTACTATATAGAAGTAAAATTGATAAAATACAATTGTGTATATTGATCTTGTAACCTGCAATCTTCTTAACTTGATACACAGCTATTAATTTTTTTAATTTCTTTGTGAGTCAGTTTGGCTAATGTCTGATTTGAGACCTTTTAAATCTGTTGAGACTTGTTTTATGACCAAGCGTATGTTCTCTCCAGGTGAATGTTCCATGGTTGTTTGCAGGGAGTATCTGTCTGTGTGCTGTTGGGTGAAGGGTTCTATGAGTATCAGTTACTGATATGCAGGTTGTTATTACTTTTGTCTTCTACATTCTTACTGATTCTCTATCAGTTACTAAGAAAACGTTAAGATCTCCAGCTTTGTTTGTTTCTCTAATTTTCCTTTTTAATTTTGCAAGTTTCTGCTTCGTGTATTCTGAAGCTCAGTTGTTAAGTACGTTCTCATTTCTAATTGTTATATCTTCCTGCTGCATTGACCTTTGTATAATCGTGAAAATGTCCATCTTTATCTCTACTAATATTTTTTGTTTTAAAGCCTACATTTTGTGAGGTGAATATAGTTCTTCATCTTTGATTTGTATTTGCATTCTGTTACTTTCAATGCCTTTGCCTCTCTGATTTTAACAAGCATCTCTTAAACAAAGCGTGTGGTTGGAGCTTTCTTTTTAATCTAGTCTAATGATATTTGCCTTTTGCATAGGTTATTTAATCCATAAGCAGATATGTAATTGTTCATATGATTTTTTTTGCCATTTTAATGTTTATTTTCTGTCTCATCCCTTCTTTCTTCCTCTGTTCCTCCTTTACTGCTTTCTTTTGTGTAAAAATGTTTGATTTTCAATTTTAATTCTTCTGTTGAATTTTTAGCTGTGTTTATTTACTTTTTTTGTGGTTGCTCTAAGGATTACAATATGCACTTTTAATTTATCATAGCATACTTTAAATAAATACATATTTACTTGCATTAAAATAGAAAAACTTTGCACCAGTATAGTTTCATTTCCCCCTCCTTTTTTGGGTTATTGTTGTGATACATATTACGTATATATACAATATAAATCCCCAAATATAATTTTATAATTTTGGCTTTAAACAATCTTATGTCTCCTAAAGAAAGTCACAATCTAGTAACTTGTTGCTTCTGCAGTTTTGTTTATAATCTGAAGGCTTACCCATACATTCAGGTAATAGAGGAATTCAGGCTTGTTTTCTCTTTGAACTTGTGTAGCTGTACGTTACCTTACAGGATCTGATTTCATGTTTTTCTAAATGGCTACCCAGTTGTCCCAACATCATTTATTAAAATGTCTATCTTGGTCTAATTATTTGAGACAATTATAATATCCCTCCCTCCATCTATTGTATCAAAATTATACTAATTTTTATAGCAATTTCAAACCTAATAATCTAGAGATGAGTTGTTCTTTCACAAAAGATCAAGTAGAATCAAAGGAGGGAATGAATTCATTTGGACAAGAGCCCAACGCCATTGGGTTTCTTAGGATTTTGGTGATTATTATCTCTTCAGTACACATTGATTAAGTAAGATAAAAATGAGACAAATTTGGCTAGTTTATGACCTAATTTTATTTCTATCTACTCAGAATCTGTGAACAATTCTACATATGATGAAGTAGAAAGCTTGCCTTTTCATTTCCAGGGTACAGAAACATAGAATGTTAAGTTTGGAAATATCTTTTTGCAACATTTCATCTGACCTTTGTACTCTGTTTAGGCGTCCAAGAAAGAAAGAATGAATTTGTCTACGTTTTAGTACCTCCATTCCCAGGGAAATCCATACTTCCCCCATGAAGCCCTTCACACTTTTGAACAGTTAATGTACACATTGTGAAGGAAAACTTTGCTTTCTCCTTTACTCACTAATCAATCTCAACACTTCTCGTCACCAAATGTGTGGCCCGTTTACCATCTCAATTCCTCTGTTCTCAGCAGATTACAACTTGTCTCTTTCAAAATGTGTTCTCCAAAACTGTGTGAAACCCTCCAGGAGTGATCTAAACCCAATATCTATCAGATCCATGCTAACCTGTCTCTCCCACAAAACAGCCCCTAGATTGTGCCAAATAAGTTGTAATCTGGTGGGTACTTTATAATCTCACATTTTATGGAAATACATTGTTATGTTAATCGCATTTTATATGTTTGTCCTTTTATAGGTATGTACTCATTAAGTATTTCTTAAGGTGAGTGACAACTTAAAAATCTGTATATCTTCCATCATTTTTTTGCATAATACTCTATATTACAGCGCAAAAAAACAAATTATGTTCCACAGCATAATAATTTTGAGACATATTGTACAAAACAATAGGTCCCAAGATCAGAAATACTTGGGAAATACTGGAAATTCTTCCTCTTGAGCAGTCATAACGTACATTCACAAACCAGCTCTGAGAGATCCAGCAGTAAAACAATTGCTAATGTTACTTAGCCCAGCATTTTAGACTAGGAACTATTCATTAAATTGGAAAAACCGAATGGCTGTTATATAATTTATTTGATGCTAACAATATATAATGTCATGTGCAATGAATGCTGCAGGTGAAATGAATATGGCATTTAATAATATCCACTGAATGTTGGAACGTCCTAAAATAACTATATGCAAATGGAAATTATTCATATGCCTCATGAGTGAAACCATTATTTGTAAATAGTTGAGTTCAAAAGTAAGGGTAAATGTTGTTTATCTGATTGAGAGAATAGAGAATTCAGAGAGCCTTAGAAATTAGAAAATAGTTTTAAAAAAGAAAATTTATGAAAATATCACTATTCTCGAAGGATAGAAGTGGTTTGTATATATTTATCTAAAAGTAATTTTGTTGATGCATTGAATATGTGAAAGTACCCAGGCTGTATATGTGATGCTATGAAGTATGCAATGGAAAGTACACGCTGATGAAATAATGACTACACTGCATTCAGTGTGAGCCAAACAAACATCTCTAAACATTGGAGCATGCTTAGCATAAGTCAGAAAAAAAGGTGGGAGACTAAATACAAGGTTAAGCATGATGATATTGTTAAATAAGCTAACAAATAGGTTCTTCTTAAGTTATGCTTCTAGAAAACTCACATATTATGTTCCCTGGCTCTGCTTACACATACTGAGCGTATACGCCATCAGCGAACAAGGGGCTTGCATAAAGAAACCTGTGAAGAATAGGAGAACTTATTTCTACTTTAGCATTTTTTTATTCTTTGAATGTAAATAAAATCAATTTTACTTTAAGATATCCTATAGTAGCATATATATAAAGTAAAATTAAATTGTAAGGTGATGAGAAAAATCCATTTTAATGATAAAGTTTAAGTAGTTTAAGAAAGAAATAGGTTTAAGGAATAGGAGAAAAAAGTCATTTAAAGTGATTTTGCCAAAACAACAAGGTATAGTCATGAGCAGCAGAAACGAATCACATAGACGAGGCAATTGTTTTGTTTTTCCTTCATTGCCTGAATGAGCATTATGCTAAAGAAATGGCATTTCTAATCTCAGTTATGATACGTTACTATTTTATATTCTGCAGTAGAAAGAATACAAAATAAAATCCATGAATAAATTATCCCTGAAAAAAACTGCTTCATTTCTCAACTCAGAGGTGGCGGAAAGTCGAGGAGAGATTCATTTATAATACTTCATTCACCTAAAATTTGATAATTCCTTGACAAGTAGATAACAGTCTTTAAAATATTATGTGTTCCTTGCTAAGGTAAAATGATGGAGAGTGATCACATGACCTTCCAATTTAATGTTGTTTCTAAATGAATTTTCAAATCAATCACTTATCTGAACTTCAGTATGGGTTTTCTTGTGTATGATGTTTATTTTCCCAGTTTTTTAAAGGAAATTTTGCCAAAATGTATTTATATTAGTACATGCTAATGTAAATTCTCTAGATTAGAATTAAGGGTTTTTTCAATATAATGATACAAAGTAAAAGAAGCTTGAGATTACAGCTATGTATTTAAAGTACAAACATTTCTTGCAGCCTGTTTTTGCCCTGAGACCTGCTGTAGCAGCACCTTCTCTGGTCAGATGTGGGAACATAGGAGGTTATTCTGAGGTTTAGTCATGTTGAGAGGCACTCAATATTCTAGGTTCTTGCAACTCCAAGTGTGTTCCACAAACCAGCAGTATCAGCATCAGCTCGGAACTTATCAGAAATGCAAAGTCTTGGGTCCCACCTCGGAACTACTGCAACAGAACCTGCACATTAGCAAGATCCCGAGGTGTTCACGTGTGCAATAGAGCTTTAGGCGCGCCCAGCTAGGTCCTAACCAAACACCAAGCCGTTAAACACCGACTGGTGGGACTTCCAAAGCCCTTCACTAAAAACAGGATTTAGGATTGTGCAATAATGAACTTCAAGGTTAATTCAAATGCAGGTGTCATTAATTCCCTATTTCTCTTCCTTGGGACAAGTGACTTTAGAATGTCCTGCTAGGTACATTGTCGACAACAGTTAATGTTGCCAAATGAATGAGGTTACTAGTATATGTAGGCACCAGTGTGTTTTATGTTTTGAAATAGGCATAAAACCGGAAAAGGTGCAAAGCAATTTCAGAATGAAGTTTTCAGAATCAGCTGGGCCCCTGATAACCATTTCACTGGCAGGCGGCTCCTGAATCATTAGATCTTGGAATTGGTAGTAAATCTCTTGATTTGGGGTCAATCTCATTACCCAGGGCTATTTTGCCAGAAGATACGGAGCTCAGCAGGGAACTGCTGCCTCTCAGTCCTCTGCCCCTTGCCGTCCTGTCAGAATCTGCTTGGCTCTTCCTACATGAGGACTCCATAGCTGTGCACGCCCGAAACCTCTAGCAGCTGTTTGCATGTCTATCAGGATGATTGCTATTGGACCATAGCATGCTTTCTTCATCCGAGGACCTACTAACTTCCGGTTATTTATGAAACCAACAGGACCGCTAATACTCCTGGTACTCAGTCTTTCCACATCATGGACACCTCTGTCTCAACTCAAAATCTTTCTAAAAAGTGACAAAGTCTTACTTTGTGAGCAAAATTATACACATATCTTCTTTGATAAAGTTTCTCCATTTAACTTTTTTTGGCATTATTAATTGATATGCTTATTTTCTTATTGTTCCACTGTGAGAGTTTCTTATAATTTCTGGATGCAAGTTGTGTGTCAGAAATGTATGTTTTATGAATATTTTTGTCCAGTCTGCACTTATCTTTTCATTCTTTTAACAATGTCTCTCACAGAGAGAAAGCACAATTTGTATTTTCTTTTACGAGTCAAGCTTTCAGTGTTATATTTTAAAACTCTTTGTCTCCTAACCCAAGAACACAAAGTTTTTCTATTATGATTTTTTTCTAGATGGTCTATAATTTTATGGTTTATATTTAAAGCTACCACACGTTTTAAATTAATTTTTGCATGAGATGTACAATAGAATGAAGGTTCATGATTATGTATACGGATGTCCAAATTTTCAAGAAGAATTTCTTAAAAAGACCAACCTTTATCCGTTGACTTCCCTTTGCACTTAAAAACAAATCAGTTGGCAGTGTGGGTCTATTCTGGGCTTTCTATTTGGCTCCGTTGATTGACGTGTTTATCATTTGACCAATACCACACTGCCTTGGTTTCTGCTCTTATCTTTATCATCATTGATATTTTTGCCTGATTTTGCCTTAGTTTGCTCTTGTTAATCTAATTTCTTATTTTGGAGCATAAATTACTGTTTGACACATCTTCTTTTCTAATATAAGCACTTTATGCTAAACATTTTCCTATAAGCATTACTTTAGCTGCATCCCAGAAAATTTGATATGTTGTATTTTTATTTTCACTTAAAATAGAGTTTAGTTTTTATTTTCGTACTTCCTCTTTGACGCATGGGTTTTTTGGAAGTGTGCTGTTTAACTTCCAAATATTCATAGGAGTTTCCAAATAGCTTTTTGTAATCTATATCTAGCCTAATCATGTCACTGAAAACACATTTTGTATTCTTTCTATTCTTTACATTTTGTTAAGATTTGTTTTATGGCCCCGAATATAATCTGTCTTGATGACTGTTTCATATGCACTTAAAAAATGTGCATCTGCTGTTGTCGGGTAGAGTGTTCTTTCAATATTAATTAGGTCAATTTACTAAATTAAAATTTTTAGGTGTTGCCCTATGGTCTAGAATATACATCTTTAATTGATCATTGTACCTTCAAATAATATACAACGTCACATATAGTGTAAGGAATTTACAACAGTATATTCCTAACTCTTCCCTCCCATCCTTCATATTATGATTGACATATATTTTACTTTTATGTATGCTATAGACACGCAACTCTTTCATACCATTTTTAATTACACAGTTATATTTTGGAGCATTTAAGAATAATACATAATAAAATTTACGTTGTTTTCCTTTATTCCAGTGCTCTTCATTCTACTGTGCAGATCCATATTGCTGTCTGGTATCATCGTCCTTCTGCCTGAAAAGCTTCCTTTAACATTTCTTATAGTGGATGTGTGCAGGAAATGAATTCTTTCCATTTTTCTGAGTCTGAGAAATTCTTTATTTGTCCTTTGCTTTTTGACAAACGTTTTCTGTGGTGAGATGGGTTTCCTTTCCTTCTGCTGGGCCGTTAGTGTAGGTGTTTGACCCAGTGTGGTCAGGGGTTGGGCAGAGTTTGACATTTACCGTTGCTGTGTTACTCACAGTGCACCACAGGCCTTCACTTCCTCCAGCAATACCTTTGGTTCAGGTGGGTGTTAGTTTGCCGGGTGCTTATTTAGGATGGGGATCACTTTACCATTTCTTAGTGTCAGCCCATCTTCAGCTGTCAGTCTTCCCTTCTCTCTGTACCTCTGAGGAACCTGCCTCTTGCTGCTGTTCCAGGAGGACCCACCAGCACTTGTCATCCATTTGTTAGCCTGGCGGAAAATGGCGGGGTGGGTGTTTTCTGATTGATGCGCCTTCATTGCAGGCAGTCCCTGTCCCTGAACGATGGGATTACGACCTTTGCAAGTGCTCTGGCCCCTCTCTCAGCTGTAGTTTGGGGTACAGGCTGCGTTGCTGCCCCTCCTCCAGTGTCATGTGCTTTCTGTTTCTTTCTCTCTGTTGCAGCTGTTTTCTCCCCCAGTGTCCTCAAGTTGACAGTTTTTGTTGCCTTTTCCCCTACAAATTAGGATTTTGTTCCAAAAGGGAGCAAAAATCTTTTTTTAATATTCTGTTAAATTTCCTGGTATGATTTCCTAGAGTAAAAGCCACGGAAAATGGAAGCTCACATTACACAGTCCCCTCCTCCAAGAGTGAACTCCTCGCCAGAGTCTGCAGCTTCTCTGCACTCTCCGGGTCTTCAAGGAGCTGCTTTTGCATCACGTCCAGGATTTATAGTGTTTTCCGCGGAGGGAGCCCCCATTGCAATCTTCCTGCATTGCCCGCTTGCGTATGTTTCTCTATGGGCTTCTACTGCTCTTGTCAATCTGACCCCATGTCTTTCAGGAAATATTTATAATTTCTAGACCCACAATTTCGTGATTTCTTATTTTTCAATGTGGAAATAATTTTACCCTAAACATGAATATAAATATAAGCACAGAAACAAATACAAACACCAACGTGTAATTATAACTGAATATATTACAACTAATTTAAATGAAATATCACATTAAATGTAAGTACCTATTTGCTATAGGAGATGAAGTACAACTCTATTCAATACACCTTGATTCACTCTCTTTCAATCCTTTTCCAAAATAATTTTCTCATTGGACATTGAAAATGACCTTACATCTTGTCCCATAATCTAAGAAGATGTTTATAATTTATTGCCCATTTTCCCAAAACATTTTAATTTCTCCAAACAGCTTTTAATTATCAGGAAAGATTCCTAGATGTAAAATGCCACTTTATGAATAATTCTCTATTCCCCTGTTGGGCAAGCTGCTCCTTATCTGGCAAGCTTTAAAAGCTACTTTCAAAAAGACTTCCAAGGGACCAGTAATTAGCCTCTTTTAACTTTCAACAACATTCTATTTGGATTTTGTTCCATATCAAGAATATTTTGTAAGATTTTTCAGAGGAAATTTATCCCTCTAAATTTTTAAAATGGACTTAAGGCTATATGACACAATATCTATGAATGAATGTAATTAAACCCTTTGGATTCAGAGATTGCAGCTTCAAAAAACTATAAGGTAACTATGATACATGACTATATTTAATAAATTAATTTTTCTAGGATGTTAATATTAAAGGTATAATGTTAGATGGTTCTAAACAACCAGATATTTCCTTTTAAGAAGACAGTTTATTCATATTCTGTCTTTATACTAAAATACTCATGACTTTATATATCATAAATATTTTAAAAATTCATTTTCCTAGTACTGTAAAAATGAGTGATATTAATCCTCAGGCTCCATCTGAAGCTACACAGTTCTTGTATACTGTTCATACACTGGTGCTCTTGCTATAATGCTTTCTCTGTTCCTGAAGTAGTGAACGATGAGGCCCTGGCAGGGTGCAGCAGAACATGGTAACGTTGCATTAGCACCATGCTCAGGACAGGACAGGGCAAAAAAAAAAAGCATTCAGACTTTGCTCACCTTATACTAGAGCAGATTGTCTGTTATGTGTCTCCTCAAACACAAATGCTCCACCCCTTGGTGGAGCCAAACCCAGTGGATGGATGTTTCCTAGTCAATTCCAATGATTCCTTGAAAGTATCTCTCAATGAATCACAATGGGAAGTATAACAAATGATAACATATTTTAACTTATTTAAGCTTAGCATTATCTGGCATCTATTAGAGATAATGTTTAAAGAACTTGTTCTTGCATATACTTTCTACTGATGGCTCACATAACTTTCAAATATTTGTAAAGAACCAAGTAGATTTAAGGTTATCAGGTAGTCTTTAATATCTACTATATTATTGACAGATATTGAACTGGATTGCCTACGTAATAAAACCACACCTATATGTTAATGGCATGAAAATGAAAGGAATCAAAGAATTGAGTTGTATAGCCCTGGGGTAGGCAGCACCGTATAACAGTGCTTTTGGTGCTCATTGATCAAACGATCTACCTTTTCTTAAAATTTAAAAATCATGTATTTTAAGTTATACTTACATCTATTTATATATACACTTGAATAAAATAGCATTTGTTGAATAAAAGTACTTAGGAAATAATAAAGATAATGGCACTGTATTTTGAAACTAATACAATGGATCCCAAATATTACAAGAAATATTAAAATTATTTTCATAAAAAATGAGATTATTAAATTAACCATTCAAAGGTTTAAGAAGGATTAAACCTTACAAAAACTTAAAGAATTGGGTAAAATTAATATGATTACACATTGATTAGAAAAGAAAAATCGGAATAGATGAATGACTAAAGCTTGTCTACTGTGTGAATAATTAGAAGAATAAAGCCAGCAAATCTCTGAAAAATGTGATTGTAGTAGATAAAACGTACCAAAAACACACCCAAAAATTGGAAAGAAGGAAAAAATATGCCAAAAGTTTTAAAGGAAATTTTTAACTTTCATAAAAATAGGTTATACAGCTGTATGTGCAAGTATATTTAAATATTCAGCTCCTCTCGCCCCTCATAAACTGGGATCCCTTGGCGTTTTCTGACCCATGGCTCCTGAGCTGCAGATCTGCCAGCGGGGGCTGCCTCTTCCAGGTGCCGAGGGAAATACTCATCTTACATGCTGCTCTGAGGGCTTTGGCAGGTGAGAGAGGGAATAAGTGCATCTGTCTTCTGTGTTGTTTCATCAGAGATGTTGTTTAGGGCTCTAAGGTGTTACAGACTTAAGGCTTTCAGCTTTTTAAATTTATACATATGCCTCTTTTTCCCCCAGTGTACATCATGCCACTGAATGGTTATAGAGTGATACTTTCAATGCAGCCTCAATATTGTACCCGAACCACCATTCTCTCCCTCACCTCTGGCCCTGGGGCAGTCTTATGCCAGATTGCTTCCTCATGATGATTATATTACCTGCTCTTTATCCTCTTGAGATCTCACTCCTCCACCTCAGCACACACATTCCTCAATGTGACATCAGCCCGGTCATTGATAAAGTTTGCTTGTTGATTGGTTGGTTGGTTGGTATTGTTTCTAAAATTAAAGCATCTCTTGGGTGGATAAAACGAAAATTGTCATAGTTTTCCTGTTGCTAGCCAGATATTGAAGACTTAAAATCCCACCAAAGCAATAGAAATGGTAGTTACATAATACTAAGGCAGTTGCTGTGGTGCCCCAATTTCTTATGCAATACAGTTCCTGAAATAGAACTATATAGAGAAATTTGGGCATGTTGTTCTATGTAAAATATGCATCAAAGTCTAGCTTCCACGTTAACAGATACCAGTTCTTTCGGTTGGCAATGATTTTTGGATCTCAGTTGATCATGGGTCTCACTCTAAAACCAGAAGTTACTTTCATTGCCTGTTCTGCTAGTATAGATTTGGCCTGTTTTTCATCCCTGACTGAGTGATTCTGGTGACGGTTAGAGTTGTCTTTTCATTGCAGCAGAAGGGAACGATGCAAAGGGTTATGTCTAACAGTCTAAGGGAGACGAGACAACCAAGCCTCTGACTTGAGGATATTTCCTTTTTCAATTTTCATTTTGTCTCTGACTCATCTTTCAATCACAGCCATGCTATCGTCTGATGGAAATGCAATGATGGAAATTTAAACATGGCATAATTAAATATCTTTTGCTGAACCTCAGAAGAGAAAAATTTCTCTCCTTTCCCAGGCACCCAGCTACATTGTTTTTTAAGTGGCTGCTTATGAGTTGACATAACATGTCATGTTATGTCACATGTAACATGTACATGACATGTTATCATGACAAAAATAGAAAGTGTATGATCATACCAAAATGCACAGATATACTCTTACTAGCTCTTCAAAAGTGGTATATTTTCAGTTCTTTACTGATATTTGTTCCTCGAAGATGATCATTTGGATATAAATATAAATATGTTTGTGTGTAACTTCCTAATATGTATAACATGCGTGTCTGCATCATAGATGCATCTCTCTCTCTCTCTCTATCCTTAGAAAGACATAAAGCAATAATAGAGCAAATTAAAGATATAAGCAATATAAGCTTCCTTAGCATGGTTCATCTAGTATTTTTTTTTAACTTAGATAATTGCTGAATGAAAACCAAAAAAAAGAGGAAGAGATCCATTTAAAAGCAAAAAGCTAACTAATCTATACTTTGATCTTCACAAAAATTATTAATAAAAAATGGGGCCAGCCAGGTTACATAGTGGTTAAGCTCCCACTCTGCTTCCATGGCCTCGGGTTCACAGGTTCGCATCCTGGGCATGGACCTAGCACCACTCTTCAAGCCAGCTGTGGCAGCACAGATGTTAACTCAGCAAAAAGAGGAAGATTGGCAACAGATGTTAGTGCAGGGCTAGTCTTCCAAACAAACAAATCAATAAAAAATTCCTTGGGCTCAGTGTTTCTCAAGTTTGTCTGCCCATTAGAGTCAACTGGGGATCTTCTAAAACTTCAAAGCCCAGGAGCTGGCCCCGTGGCCGAGTGGTTCAGTTCGCGCCCTTCACTTCCGTGGCCCAGGGTTTTGCCAGTTCGGATCCTGTGGGCGGACATGGTACCCCTCGTCAGGGCATGGTGAGGCGGCGTCCCATATAGCACAACCAGAGGCACCCACAACTAGGATATACAACTATGTACTGGGGAGCTTTGGGGAGAAGAAGAAGGAAAAAAAAAAGAAGAAGATTGGCAACAGATTTAACTCAGGTACCAATCTGAAAAAAAAAATAGACTTCAAAGCCCAGGACAAGTCCCATAAAGACATTCTGGTAGAGTATCCTCTAGAAGCCTTAGAGCTTGGCCTTTCACATTTAGGTCTTTGATTCACCCAATATAAGGTTGGAGCACAAATTAATTTGGTGGATAACGTCAGCATCCATTGAACCCACTTCTAGTTTTTGAGTTTCTTCTTTTGAGTGCTTCTAACCATCTATAACAACTGATATTGTAGGAACTGTCTTCTTTATTAGAAGTCTTTCAAAGGAAAAAAGGAGCATTTATTTTTTAATAAACAAAAATCATTCCGTCTGCAATTATCATATGGATATGTTGAACCCTTTTATAATGGAAGTTATATAATAGGATCTTGGTGATCTTATTTTCCTATATCTTGAAATACCTGACTATTTTATTGTAGTATAAATTGTTTCATCATTACTCATCAATTATTCCCAAGTATACCAGAAAAAAGACTGAAATAATAAGAAAGTAAAATAATAATGAATTTTCCTATGAGGTTCATGCTAAAATGAAAAAAAAAAAATCTTCACCATTGAATCATTCTCTGTCTAGTTATTGCCTTGTCCAACGTATTGTACCATTTCACAAAAAGTATAAAAGACGATTGGAAATACCATCTCTGTAGCAATCTCTTAGCTTTCTTGAACAAAATTGAGAAGTTTTTGCTTATAATGGTGAGGAGAAGAAAACATAAAGAAGAGTTTTCACAAATGTTAGATAAATCAGGAGATAGTTCAGAAGATGAGACAGACAGCACCACACTGGACTCTTACTAACCGTGATGAAGTGGGTCCTGTAAGCACAGCCTCAGCTGTGACTCTTCAGATGATGATAGCCTAGATGAATTTTCTCAAATTCAAGAGTCAACAAGTGAACAGCGTATTTCTAAAGATAAAGGGAAAATATGACATTCTCACTCAGTTACTCATTCAACTGCAATGATATCATTGCACAAAATTTTGCAACAAGAATCTGGACTTTTTTTTTCTGAAAGGATATGTAACAATATTCTTTCGTCTTTTATTACGTCTACTCACCAAAATGTTCTTGATATGCATATAAGTGAACAAATACTGAGGGCAGGTATTGGAAAAGGACTTTGGAAGGAAATAGAAGATGTAGGCATGAAACAAAATCCATTAGTTTCATCACTCTAATTTGTGTTTATAAACCTAAAATGGAGAATACTTTCCAATTTTGGAACAAAATAAAAACATGGTGAGCTATGTTTCAGTAAACTTTTTCATTGTGTTTTGGCTATATAATTGCTAGAAGAAGAACCAGAAGTAATGATAAACCTAAAACTATTGTATTGGAAGTCTGGAACCAATATTTATAAGATGGATATGTTCATCATGCATACATGCCAAAAATGAGAAGTTGATTTTATTCAGAAGATACTGTCCATTTTGGATATATATCTTCAAAACTAGGAAAATGTCAAATAAAATTCAGGCTAGCCATGTTTAAATTCTTATTGAAATTTCTAATGAAATAGTCTCTAAATATCTCTTTATTCTTAGTCCTATAAATTATCCATAACATGACTTAAAAATCTAAAAAAATTTAAAAGATGCCTTTGGAACATGATATTATATGGTGATGACCATTTTTTCCTGGTACATTAAATTTTTTCCCCAAGTAAATACACTCTTTTCCTAACACAATTGATTCAAAAGACCATGCTTCCCACTGTCTTTCAGTGTCACCTCTGTCACATATCAAATTCAAACGTCCATGTTTCCACTTTGGACATTATATCTGTCTCTGGGCCCTCTATTCTATTTAGGTGGTCTGATTTCTATGCTGCAATAACACCTCATTGTCTTAAGTACTTTGTTTTATAGTAAATCCTGACATCTGCTACACCAATCCTCCTTCTTACTTCTTCCTTAGCAGTAGCATATTTATTCCTAGTCCTTTGAGAAATTAAATGCATTTTATAATCTGCTTGTATTTCATCAGACATGGAATTTTAATGAGAATTGCATTGAGTTAATAAATCGCTTTCAGTGGTATTGACATCTTTATACTATCAGGTCTTTAAACTCAAAAACATTTCCCTATCTGACCAATCATATTACTTTTCTAGAGACTACCTCCCTCTGTCTTCACGGCTGCTGTGAAAAGACTTCAGCATCTTTAGCAAAAGTAAGTAGTCAAGAGATAGGTTTCTGATAAAAGATGAGAAAAGATATCCATCCTCCAAGAATTTTGGCACTGGGCTAGAGAGACAGACATCTTAAACTCAGTTGTTTTCTGAACAGTGGAGGGATTTGCCTAAAAAGTAGAGGAACTGGTCTGCAGCATGAGAAAAAAAAACTGAAGGAAATTACAGAGGGAAAGAATAGGAAAACAAGGAGATATTGAGGACAGCCAGCTCTCTCATTCCAGTTTGTTTGTGACACTCAGCTGCATTTTTGTTCTTATATTCTGTGAACTAAATACATGTCCTTATAATAAATTGTCCTCTTTTCTGAAGCCAAGTAAAGTTCAGGCTCTTTTGTTTGCTCTTGAAAGACTCGTAATTATCACAGTGCTTTCCTATAGAATGTGTATCAAGAATGATTATTTCTTAGGCATTACTTTTTCTTGGAGTTCATAACTTCACAGTCCCTTTAGAAATTACAGAAGCACAATTATATCATACTTTTTAGAAAAATTCTTGAGCATGCTCATGAATGATTAGTAAGAAAGTGATACAATATGACTTAGAAATTTTGGTAAAAATGATGAGAATGGTTTGAAACTGTTAGTTTGAAATAGCCTTGAGATTTGAATATTTGTCTTTGGAAAAGACACTCAAAAAAATTTACGTCAAAAATCGATAATAGATTTTTCTGTTAACTGATGTTTCTTACTTTTTAAGAATAAAAGCTGAATCTGATAACTTCTGACTAGTAATCATATGCTGCTACCTTGGGTTAATAATATCTTTAACAAAAGTGAAATCTAGATTTTAGTTTCTAATTATTACAGTAATATTCATGGACACAGTTGAAATAAATTTTGGTTAAACACTAAAAACTTTGAATTCTGAGCCAAACATATGAATTTATTAATGAAAATAAATAACTTAGCTCTTGAAAAGTACATAAATTATGTTTATCCACTGTTTATAGAAATAATAAATACAAATGCCCTTAAATTCATCCTTATAATGAAAATCACAATTTATAACATGGAGCTAAATATTGGAGAAACTTGAAGCAATGTTTGGAAAACTGAGAATTATTGACCTAGATTTCTGGAAATGTTAGTATTTTATAAGCATTTCATTAAGGCAAGAGGGCAAATAATCCTATATGCAAATATCCCAGCTCAGAATACCTAGTTGAAATGACTACTCAAAATTGAAAGACTTTGAACAATGTTAGGAAAGCTGTTTAGCAGGATATTGCAAGAGTCCAACTGAGACTTCATGGGTATTTGTGTTACTTATATATCTATTGGAGCAAAGATGTAGAGATAAGTTGATGGTGGAAGAATATATTTTTGAGATAGATCTAAGTAGGACTTGCTGATGAATTTGATGTGAAGGTTTAGTGAAAGAGAGGAAATCATGATTACTCCTAGGGTTGAGCATTTGTTGTGTCTGGTGGTGGCATTTATTGACACAGAGAATATTGGATATTGAACACTGAATATTCATGAGAGTAGGATCGGTGGGGAAATGATTCAATACTGAACTGTTAAATATTAAAGCATGAGAGAGGGAAGGAGAGAGATTGATTCAGGGGAGAGGTTACGGAAAGGGATAAATGGGAGGCTGTTGACAAAGATGCCCTTGGATTGCCCCTCGGCTTGACTAAACTTGCACAGGCTTCTTCCTGTCCATGATGGCATGGCTGAATTTACAATCACAGGTGGGGGTGGCTGACAGTAATTCAGGAACTAGATACATCTGTGAGTTACGACAAGTGCTGGGAGGTCTTTAAGGGTTATGACTATCTAAATGAGTGTATAGTGCAATGGCAAGAGCTTCATATATTTTATGTTTTAAAAAAGCAGAAGGAGGAAGCATGGTTTAGAAGTGTCGATGGTACCCCTTCGTTGTCTCTAGTTGTTAGGTACGTGGAAAGGAAGGAAAAAGTAGTTTTGTCTTGAGAGTACAAGGCGGGGACTGTGGCCTCAGGAAAGAGCCAGGGTTCAGATAAGGTGGAAGTTGGTAAACTTTTTCTGTACAGGGCCACCTAGCAAATATTTTAGGCTTTGTAGGGCAGGTGGTCTCTGTCACAACTACTCAACTCTGTTCTTGTAGTGGGAAAGCACCCACAGACATTATGGAGATGAAGGAGTGAGTCAATAAAAGTTTATTCACAAAACCAGGCAGCAGGTTGGATTTGGCCTCTGGGCTATAGTTTGTCGACTCCTGAGTGAGCATCAAGTGAAGAGAGCGGTGCTGATGACAGGATGTGGTCAACGGACTCTGGGTTCCAGAGCAATCAGTGGGAAGCACTGGGAAGCTGACGAGGTGCAGAAGACTTGTGTCCAGTTGGGAGATATGAAACGCAGAGTGGTGCTGCCTGTGGGTGAGCCTGGATTTCTGCTGATAATGTAAGTAAACACCACCACCGGGGCACGGATGGAGAACGAGTCATGATAGTCTTGTTTAAAATTTTTAGTTAACCACGTATTTCACACTTCATACACACACAATAGTATATTATAAACTATATAGAAGCTATGAAATGAGATTAAATCCATGTGCCCAGGGGAAGAAATAGGACATTACCAACATTTTTAAGCCCCCTGCATCCCTTGCATTCTGATTCATCTTCTCTTCTCTCCAAAGATAAGTTCTACTCTAAATTTTGTGTTCATCATTTCCCAGTTTTTCTCCGCCTGGATCTCAGTGTAAAGATAAGTCTAGAATTTAGATAACTGAATGTGTAGTTAAAGACCTCTGGAGAGACTGAGAAATTTCCATTTCAAAGGCAAATAAAATCTGATGCGATTCCAGTCGCCATTTACACGCCAAAGGATTAAAAGTTGGAAACTTCCTCTTGTCTTCCTTGAGATTTGTTCACCCTGACGAGATAAAATTTCTTTCCCTTTCTCTGGAGAAGGTAGCAGCTGGGCATCGTGTAACCTGTATCAGTTCCCAGAATTGTAATTTGGGGGTTCCTCTCCTTTGGGGCAAGAAACATCTTTTGTGCACTTGCAGGTCTGACGACCTGGCTCTCATTACGCCCCCTGGAAGGGAGCAAATGAGGCCTGGGGAACAAAGGTGCTGACTGTCGTAATAATAGTCTTCCCGGATCCAGGAAACTCATGTTTACTTTCAGGACAAAAAAAATAAATATAGATTTCAAAACCTACCACCACCACCAGTAGAATCCTTGTTCTTGTCAAACGAGCCCCGGGTTCTGAGGGCTTCGAAGTCCTGTTTCCCAAAGGTTCACAACAGCTTCACCATGGACACGGAAAGAGTTTCATTGAACTGTCAGCTGTGCTTTCTGCCTGGAACTTTGGGTTCCCACATTCAGGGAGCCGCAGTTGAGAGGAGTAGTCATTGTCCCTGCGGGATAATCTGCTCTCATGATCAGAAGAAGGTAGGACTGCTGTTACGCAACAGGGGCGGGGCAGAATACGTGTGGAACCTTATTCATCTACTTGGGCTCTTCTTGATAATTCCTTATACAGTTTTAGTGGTAAATGGACAAGTGTAGCAGCCACAACCTGAGGACATCATATCCAAGACTCGGACCCCTCAGGGCTAAGGGACTATGGCACATTACAACATAAGCTCCCGAGACCAGCAGAAGGAGGTCTCTCTGGGAGAGGAGAATCTAGAGTGGATGGTAGAAGACAGAGATGATGAGTGTCAGTTATAGTCCTGACAGCAGCTGCAGTGTTGATGACTGCCACTTGTCCCAGTGATCATCTTTTTATATGTTTCCATCAGGAAAATAAGCCTACCACAATCTTCTACGAACTGCCCCCAGAATTTATAAGGATACCCAAGGAGTAGATTTTAGTGGACTCTGTACTGCCCAGCTCCTTCTCTGAGAATGAATGACTTATTCTCTCAGCTCTTGGAGTGCTCCTGTCAGACATCCCTCAGCTGCCACCTCACCCAAGGTCATATTCCCATCCAGGGGCAGCCTACATCCCATGACTGTTCATTGCAGGAGTATAAAGCCCCACCCCCATTGGCCACCTTCTCCTCCCCGCTCCTACTTCCGTCTTGTCCTCCCTTTCCACAGCTGTCCTTCCTAAGGGCATTTCTCTGTAACTTCCCACTTGCTAATTTCAGTCTCATTGTCAGCTTTCTTGGAAACACAAGCAATAACAGGTATCAATTAATAAATTACCTTAAAAATATGTCTCAATGATACAGTGTTATTTTGAGGGATAAATATTGAAAGTGTCAGTTTATAGAAGTTAAAGAAATATCCCTAAAGTAAGAGTTAAGATGGAAATATACAACCTGCCAGCAACATTCTCCAACGCCGAGCACCTGATACAGCACCTTCCCTCCAGAAAGAATGAAATTCATAGAGCAGCCATATGGGACCTGTGCTACTCAGATGTGTGGCAATCAGCAGCCATGGCTTCACCTGGGAGCTTGTTAGGTTCTCAGGCTCCACTCAAGAGCTGCTGAATCAGATTTTGCATTTTTAGGAGATCCCAAGGTGATTCCTATCCACCGATTTAGACCAATGATTCTCAACCCTGACCGCAGGATAGAATCACCTATGTAGGCTTTGAAAAAATATTTATGCCTATTCCTCATCCCAAATGAATTCCTTTCGAATCTCTGGGATATGGTGTCCAAGCATTGGTATATTATCAAACTTCCCAATGCTTTTTTTAATGAGTAGCCAGAGTTAAGGGTCCTTGATACAAACAGTCTCCAAGATTCCTTTTCTCCTTTAACGTTCTTAGATTAGTCACAAAAGCCTGTACAATCCATCTGGATTCCTATCATTAATTCTCCATTTTTCTCTCAGAATTTTTAAACTGTTTACCTCATTTCCATCCTTCCAATCTCAGAAAATCTAAATTCGAAACTGTACACTGATCAATTTGTTTATTGTCTGATTCCAGCCTCTAGAAATTGCAACATTCTATCCTCTCTTCTCAAGAGACTATGGAAAAGGTATAACTAATAAATGGCCATCGAGCTTGGCTTCCAGGTACAAAATCAATGCTCATATTCACTCCTTTCAAAATGCTGTTTCACTTTAGTTAGAAGGATTTTAAATTTCAATGTATTTTTTTGGGTCAGTCAATGAGGTTTGGCCCCAAGACAGATCCTTCAATCCTTTGTTGTTTCCCAGTGCTTCGAGAAAGAGGACCAAAGTCAGGGATGAATTATGTAAGTAGCTGCAGTGGGGTGCAATTCCCAGGCCATTGATTCTTGCCGAAGAAAACAAGTACAGAAGACAGCTGAAAAGAGAAAGTCCAGCACTCCTTTCTACATAAAGTAGGAGATAAGTCATATAAATGGAAAAATATGGGCCTGAATAAGTTAACATATTATTTTAATAATAAAATGCGCATATATTACATAGCAATTTAAAATATGCCTGGTGTATGGGGTCTTCCCCCACGTGTTCTAGAGACCTTTTATTGACTAAAGCAAATCATTGAAATATGGGAAAAGGACATGATCGTTTAATATTTAAAAGTCACAATGATAAGTTAAAATCTATCAACATGTCTAAATCGAAGTTTATCTGCATGAATATTCCTTGGATGCTAAAGCCCATGCAGAAACAAATATATATTTAAAACATTTATTAGCACTAAGAATGTTTTACCACTGTCAAGGTGAAAGGACAGAAGAAAAATGTTTTGCTCATGTAAGTGTAAAGTTTATCAAACTGTTATTAAAATTTGGAATTTGGCAGTTTTGTCATTATTATTTTTCACTGAGGAAGCTACTGAAGAGAGAATACAGGAAGAATCTCATACAGGAGAGAATCATCCAGAGGTCAAGAAAAGAATGTTCTTCACAAATCGGAACTCATGTGGTGGCCTACTTACAGGTGTAGGTCATGGGTGTATGTCTACTACACATAATGTGTATACACATCCAGAGGTTTCCCACACGGAAGCTGATGTTGCTGTCTTGCCTCTGCACAGGTGACCAACTCCTATGCTTGAGATGATGAAAAGGCGAGCTGCAGGAATGGCTGGTGATGCTCACAAGAGGTACTGTGTTCCTTGGCTTTTTGTATCATCTATTTTCAAGATCATGCTACCTCAAGCTGTATTCAGGATTATTTCCACACCTCTTTAGACCTTCAATTGGCTGAAGAATACGGATTTGTTTACTGGATTTATTATATATTTTCTTTCTTTCATTTTCCCCCTCTCTTCTTATCTCCCCATTTTGGGCAATGGCTTCCGTTGGCTTTAGTCATCTAAGATTTCTCATAATTATACATCTGTACAGAGACATCCTGTAGGCAATCATTTCCTTAAGGCATTTCATTACGTTTTCCCCTATTTTACAATTGCCTTGACCATAAGAAACAAGATACCTAGAAATCAATTTGAGAACATTTTTGAAATATTTTGAAAATAATTTAGAACTGAACACTTTATATCCTGTTTTCAAATTCTGGCAATAATGATACTGTCATTTTTTTGACTAAGAGGGAAAAAGTCAGAGCTTATTGTAAGGCTCACACTGGTCTTCTAGCAGTACATATTTATTATATTAACTCTAAAGGCTAGAAATTAAAACACTATGAGTTACCTGTTGACTAAAGCATGTTAATTTCATCGTATAGCTAATGGAAGATGGAATTCACTGTATGAATACTTGTGAAAATTTCACATGTAGGAGAAATTCATATCTAGTCTTCTAAAAACTCATGAATGGAGTTGTTTCAGCCTACAAGTTACATCAGGCCCAACCCTTTGCAGAGTAAGAAGTAATATTCACCTTTTAACTATAAGAGAGAAGAAGAATCTCATAAATAACTGTTTATAACTGAGAAATTAAGTGTTTGTTTGTAGAATAAACTTTGTCTTTATGTAACCTTTTAAAATATGTTTTCTTCAGAAAACCCAGATCATTACACATCTGAAGTATGAAAGGGATTTATT
The DNA here is from genome assembly GCF_037783145.1 of Equus przewalskii. NCBI lineage: Eukaryota > Metazoa > Chordata > Mammalia > Perissodactyla > Equidae > Equus > Equus przewalskii. The sequence continues at coordinate 180,277,061 of NC_091831.1, forward strand.
AAAAAGAAGGCTTTATATTAGTGACAGAGTGTGAAACTTCAAGTATTTTGATATGTGCATGATTTAATTATTACAGCGTTTTAAAGGCCTGTCAAAGCTTCACTTATTTCCATTGATGGCTTTGGCCCTCAAATAGTATGTTACTTATTTAAACGTTTTGTCTACATGGGTTTTTGCTCACAGATGTTGAATGGTATTGTTTGCGTAGTTTTCAGGCGACTGTTAGAAACCACGGGATCACAGAACCCTTGGTAGTGTCCAGCTGTGGCATGGTGTGATGGCAGGTTCTCTGACAGCAGAGCTCAGGGAAAATGCTTGTCTAGATGGCCTTCCCCAGTTAAAACACCAAATCCTGTTACTCCTCTCCGCCGCAGCTCTTGCTGTCCTCATCTGTTAATTTTTCTTTCCGCCACACTGACAGCAGCCTTGTAGCTTTATAACTAGGGTCTTTGGCTCATGAGACAAGAAGCTCATCAAACTTCGCAAACTTGAAAACCCAGTCAGTTATCAGCAGCCCAGTGACTGTCACAAGCAGTATATGCTGTGAATCACCACAAGGAAATGAAAAGGGTCCAAGTGACAAGTGCTCCAAAGATATTTTCTGCTTCATGCTTAATTAACTTGGATGATAAGTCTTTGATGCATAAACAAGTGAACCTTTTCACTAGAGCATACTGCCAACAACCCAGGAAAACATTATGGTGCAATGAGCTTTAGAGATAATTCTTTGCCTTTTGTTAATGCATTTTGAATTACAAACATTAAAGTTCAGCCCTTCCAAATATGCTGGAAAGGCCATAATTCCTGGAGCAAAATTAAAATCAGAATTATTTTTATGATTTTTGTGTAATTAGGAGTTAGTTCCTGGAGGAAATCCAAAAATATTCAATCATTTCTCTGCTAAAGAAGATTAGTGTCTTTCTATATGTTTCTTGGCCAATCACGTTTCCCTTCGGTAAATGCATCTTTGTGACTTTTGCCATTTTCTTTTTCTATTTCTTTCAATCTATTCTATATTTACTTGTGGGAGAACTTTATGTGTTATATTGTCCAAGCCTCAGTTTTATGTGCTGAAATATCTTTCCCAGTTGTCTTTGTGATAATTTTTAATGAACAGAAGTTCTTAATTTTTTTGGTGAGGAAGATTGGCCCTGAGCTAACATCTGTTGCCAATATTCCTCTATTTGCTTGAGGAAAATTGTTGCTGAGCCAACATCCATGCCAATCTTCCTCTATTTTGTGTGGGATGCCACCACAACATGGCTTGATGAGTGGTGCTAGGTTCGCAGCTGGGATCTGAACCTGCAAACCCTGGGCTGTCAAAGTGGAGCACACAAACCTAACCACTATGCCACTGCACTGGCCCCCAAAAGTTCTTAATCTTGATAGAGTCCAACCCATCAAAATTCTATTTGTGATTTTTGTGCTTTTTAATGTTTTGTTTAAAAAAACTCTTCTATCTGTATAAATTAGATTTATATCATAAAGATAGTCTCAAATTTTATTTCAAGAGTTTTGAAGTTTTGTCTTTCACACTTTTGTCTCTTCTACTTAAGTCCATAATCCATCTGAAATGGATATGAATGTGTTCATTGACATACTCTTTTCTTGATGGAAAACAATATACAGTTTTTTCTCATATCAATTTTTTGTATATTCTCTATTTCCGGTCTCTCTCTTCTGCCATTGGTCAATATTAAACCATTAAGTTAATAACACAATATTTTAGTGATATGGATTTATAATAGGTCTTGAAATATGATATCATCTTTGTTTTTCTTTTTCAGGAGTCTTGGTTATTTATGGTGATTTGCTCTTTCATCTATTAGAGATTTTGACTATAATAGCAGATCAATTTTTGGAGAATTTTTATTTCCTATTATATAGACTTTTCCTCTTTGTAAACATGAACTAGATCGAGGTCTTCCAAAATTTATTTAGGTCTGCTTTTTGACTTTCTATAAGGTTTTATAATATTTCACATCATTTGTGAAATTTATTCCTTGAAACTTTAACTTTTTTCATGCTAATGTAAATGGCTATGGATGGACCTTGAGGGAATTATGCTAAGTGAGATAAGTCAGACAGACAAAGACAAACACAGCAAGATATCATTTCTATGTGGAATGTAAAAAAGTGAACTCTTGAAAAGACAGTAGAATGGTGGTTCCCAGGGGCTGGAGGTGGGGGAACTGGGGAGATGTTGTTTAAGGGCACAAATTTGCAACTAATAGATAAATAAGTCTGGAGACCTAGTGCACAGCATAGTGGCGATAGTCAACAACACTGTCGTATAAACTTCAAAGTTGCTAAGAGACCAGATCTTAATTATTCTCACTTCAAAAAAGAAATGATAATTATGTGACATGATAGAGGTGTCAGCTAGTGCTACGGTGGTAATCATATTGCAATATATAAATTAGCAAGTCAATGTGTTGTGCACCTTAAACTTATACGATCTTATATGTCAATTATATCTCAATAAAAATACAATAATATAAATGGACTATTACCTTCAATGAGTTGAGAAGACACTATAAGAGTTTGAACTGAGGAGTGACATGGTATGAATTATATTTTGAAGAGATTACTCTGACTGCTCTATGAATAGACAAAGGTGGGAGTGAGCAAAGCTGGATTGAGGAGAACCGTTTAGCAGGCTATTACTATAATCCAGGAAAAGACGATGATGACTTGGCTGGGATTGTAAGAGTAGATGTAGAGAAAAGTAGTAATATTCTGGACATATTTCTAAGTTAGCAACAGCAGGATATGATGGTTGAATACATATGCACCACAGAGAAAGAGAAAAGTCGTGGGGGACTCCAAGTTTTTTAGTTTGAGAAATGGAAGAAGCACAGTTGCCATTTTGGAAAATGGGGAAGACTGCAAGAGAAATAGGTTCAAGTGGTGGGAATATAAGGAGCCCAACTTTGCAAATGTAAGTCTGAGGTCCTCCTAGACATTCAGGCTGACATGTTGGGTAGGCAGTTGGATCTAAGAGTCTGGAGATTAGGAGAGAAGCCTCGGGTGGAGATATAAATGTGGAGGTCATCTATATATAGGATTTTCCCGAGTCCTGAGACTGGATGATATGACAAAGGAACTTAGTGTAAATAAAAAAAAAGATAAGAAATCTACGGACTGAGGCCTATTGCACATCAATGTTTAGAGATGTGGTCATGAGGAGGAACCAGCAAAGGAGATGCATATTAGGATCCCTCTGAGATGTATTCAGAAAAGTAGTCAAATAGGATGCCCTGGAAGCAAGAAGGAAAAAAACGTGTTTCGAATAGAAATGTTTGAGCAAATCCTGATAGATCAAGTAAGATGAAGATTTTATTTGACTTAGTAATGTGGAATCATTGGTGATCTTGACAGTTTTGGTGGAGTGGTGGGATGAAAGCACGACTCCAGAGCACTCAATAGCAAGTTTGGGGAGAGAAATTGCGTCCAGTTCATGTGAACACTTTTTGGCTGGCCTGTGGAGGATGAAAGCACACGTGAAGCACTGATGAGCCCCTAGCCCACTCAGTAGCTTTTCACAGATACACGAGTGAACAGAGACAAGACCGATCAGATCTGCCAAATTGATCCCAGTCCAAACTTCCAATCTTCTGAATGGTGAGCTAAAATTAAAGAAAAGAAGAAACAGACGACAATAAACCCAGGATGATACGAAAAGGGGAACAATCAGGAAACAAAAAAAGAGTTCTTGGATCTTGAAACGAATACAGTAGAAATATATTCAGAGAAGGACTGGAATATAAAATTGAAAGAACCACCAAGTAAGTGGGGAAAAAAGACAATAATAGAGAAAAAATAAATTTGAGATGAGAAAGTTAAGGGATTAAACCAAAAAGTTCAGTTCAAATATGAACATGAATTTCAGAAAAAAAGAAATAGAAAATAGAAAATTGAGGGTAGCAATTGATCAAAGACATAATAAAAAAAAAAAGTATCTCAGAATTGAAGGGCATGTGTTTTCATATTGAAATGGATCCCAGAAAAAAGAGCACATGATGATCCAATTTTAGAATCCTGGAAATAAAGAAGAGGTCCTGTATTTGTTTTCTAGGGCTGCTGTAACAAAGTGACGTAAAAACCAGTTCTGGAGGCTAGAAGTCCACGACGCAGGTGCTAGACAGCCGGCTGCTGCTGAGGGCAGTGCGGGAAGGAGCTCTGCCAGGCCTCTCTCCTTGCCTTGGAGATGGCCAGCTTCTGTGTCTCTTCACATTGTCTTCCATCTGGGCGTGCTTGTCTCTCTGTCCTAATTTTCCCTTTATAAGGACACCAATCATATTGGATTAGAGCCAACCCTAACGATCTCATCTTAACCTAAGCAATTATATCTATAATAACACTATTTCCAAGTAAGGTCATATTCTGAGGTAGCGGGGGTGAGGACTTCACACATGAATTTTGAGGGTACATCATTCAACCTATAATGAGTCTTAAAATCATTCGGAAAGAAAATGTATATAAAACAGATCACATAGAAGGAGGAAGCTTTAGAATGACTGAACTTCTCATTATACCTTCAAAGTTCTGAGGGAAAATGATTTTCAACCTAGAATTCCATACACAGAAACTACTAATTAAACATAAAGGTGGGCTAAAGACATCTAAGGACCCAATCATGAACTTTGTCTGCCCCCTTCTCAGGAAGTCACTGGTGCACATGCTTAATAAAGACGGGGGGTGTGGTTGGTGGATTTACTGGAAGTTAACGAATATTCGACTTCAGAATCCCTCACTTGCACAGGTCCCTTTAAATGCATGGAAGAGGCCCTTTCAAATATGTTAACATGATCAAATGATTTTGTAAAAGTTTGAAAGAGACATAATTTAGCCACTATTGGTTAAGACAGTCACATTTCCTTGCACAGGTGTGCTAGAACAGTTGCTTGCAGGCATTTCTGGGATCTAGCTAAGGAGAAGCTGTGCTGGAGACACATTATTTTGTGTTTAGGCTCACGTCACTTCCGTGTATAATTAAATTTTTTTCCCTTCTGCAAGTGTAAGAATAGCTTCCAGTAATCTCCTCCCACCACTGTGCCAACTTACCTGGCTTGGTGGCATTACAGTTCAGAGCCAGAGATTTGCTACAGTAAGGATATATCCTTCTGCAGCTAACACCAGAAGGATCTAGGAAGGGAAGGAGATGTCGGATACGAAATTTACAGAGGCCAAAAGTAGTTGGTGGCTAAGTCGACCAACCATCGTGCGTGTGGATTATAAGCGGAGCTCTTAGTTCTCATCAAAGCCCAGAAAAAAGTGGACATTCTCCCCAGTCAGGAATATACTGGATTATACAGAATTCATGATTATAAATGCACCACAAATTTTCATCGTGGAAATTGTTCAAAAGATAGAATTTATCTGAATCCCTGTGTTTTGAGGGCATACACCTGTAGCAGTACCACAAACAGTTCATCTGAGTGTAAAATCAGGTGGCTTTTAACTTAGCATCTTGTCCTGACAAATTTTGGCAGTTCCAGATGAAAGCTGACCCTGCGTGAAACAACTTGAAGCTATAAACGTCAGGCGACAAAAACACTACGTGTTGTCTTGCATATGTGTATATGTATAATGCACACTTATGTAGCTCAATCCAGGCTAGAGGCAGTTTGTAAATGCATTTGAATTTATGGGACAGGAAATGAAAAGTAATGAGCGATTATTTTCAGGAGAAACGAAAAGTTGTAAGACGGTTATAATCATAGGATACCGCTTAGTCACACGGTGAACGGTGTTGAGCTAGTCAGAACAGTGCAAGCTCTCCACATTATGGAGTTAAATATTACATGGAAGGACATCAGGAGGCTGTAGGGACTATGTATGTGCATCTGTGTGCTTGTGTGTCTGCTGGGTGTGAGTGCTTTGTAAGAGAGGTAAATGATCATCTTCCATTTAAGAAATAACCGTCTAAAATTGAAAATGGAAGAAATAGCCTGTAGAAATGTTAAATACCTGAGGAACAGCTAAAAGTGTATTAGGGGTTGCTGTTAAAGAATGAGATTGATGGGTGGGGAAGAGAGGCGTGGGAAAGAGCTGCATTTTCTTATATACTTTGTAGCACTATTTGCCTTTTAGAAACATATTCATTTTTGATAAAACAAAACTTAATTGAAAAATGGAATCAGGTCTGACAGACTTTCATAAAATGAGTCCTACCAGCTTTGTATTACCTTGTCTTTTCTAGATTATTGCTAAATCGATTCACATTTTATTTTTGCCTTATATAATGCTCTTAGGATTACACTTGCAAGGTGAAGGAACATTTACATGAAACTAATTATTTCTCTGAAGAAAACGTAAATCCTTGATAAACCAAATGAGAGTTGAGACAGATCAGCCTGTTTGAACATCATTGCTTAGAGCCAACACTTTTTTTTAAAGGGAGGTAGGGTTTAAATATTTATGAAATCAAGTTTTCTTTACTGTTTTGAAACAGAAATTATTAAAATTTTATTACCTTTGTAGAATTGATTTTTCCTTCCTTTCTGTACCATGTAGGAAACAAATTAGTTTTACATTAATGGATCGGAATACATGAAAAACCAATTGCTCACAAAATATAATTGTATCAAACATCTAGAAATAACACAGAATATTGCAGCTTAGTTTCCTAAGCTTGAATTTATTATATATAATAAAATAAAGATTACAAATGCATGCATTGGGGTTCTAAATGGAGATGCCACGCATTCTCTCAGGTTTTGTTGTAGAAGCAGCATTGATTTGACTCTTGCATCTACATTTCACAAAGAAAGTATCAGAGGAAAAAGCCTGCCTCACAGGCAAGGTTGAAAGTTCAGTTTCATTTTATTCCTTATCTTAATAGCAGGGAGCTGCTACACACTGAAAAATATATGCTTCTGGAAGATTGAACTTGCTACCTCTTGCAGGGTTGTTCATCTTTTCTAAAGGACAGTTATCAACTAAGCAAAAAAGGAGGAAATAGCTATTCTGCTGGGCTTGTGATATTATAAATCTGTGACTGTAGCTAGGAAAATCCAATCATGAGAAGTTAGAGTTTAAAAATTAACAGAAAGGTGACAGAGTGTTTTTGTTGAGAATATAGTTTCAGAGGTGATATATACTGTGGTGAGGTCTTCTAAAATGGCCCCCAATAACCCTTACCTCTTGGTATTCAGGCTTTTGTGAAATCCTCTCTCCTTGAGTGTGCGCTGGACTTGTCGACTTGCTTCTGAATAACAGAATATGGCAGAAGCGAAGGGCTTTGGCTTCCAACATTAGGTTATAACAAGTCTTTGGCTTCTGCGTTGGTGCTCTCTCTCACTCTCTCTTGGACGGCGCAGGTTGGAAGAAGCCAGTTGCCAGGTTTTTGGGCAGCTCTGGAGAGAGTCTCCTGTGAATGCGTTGGGAAGCAGATCTTCTGAAACCTGCCAGCAGCCACCGTGTGAGCTTGTAAGAGTTCCTTCTCTAGTCAAGCCCTGAGATGATTGCACTCCCTGCTGACACCTTAGTTGTGGGCTCTTGAAAAACCTTAATCAGAAGCACCCAGCTAAGCCCCTCCTAGATTCCCAATCCATTGAAAGGGTAAGGTAAATTTTTTTTCAGCTACTGAATTTTGGGATCATATCTTATGGAGCAAAAAGTAACTAACACACAGACCATAATTCAAACCCTGGCCCACCTATCTCCCTAAATCTCGGATGCTACATTGTTAACATGGGATAATATCTATATGTATTTTGTACAGTTTTTGTGGGGATTTAATGGGATAAATCAAACTAATAACAGCATATATAACTGGACATATGGAGTTCTCCAAAAAAGGAGCTATTATTTTTATTATCCATAAAATTTGTGGCAAGATGTCTGGGAATCCTTTAGTCCGTTCTTCTGCTCTTAGACGAGAACACATCTTATCTTCTCAAAAGATCAGTAAAACATAATCCAACATATAATTTGCCTTTAATATTTCTTCTAGGCCAATTGCAATCCTCTCTGCTTTTCCATAGCCAAAGGCTACTGTTCTTGGCCTGAGACTCAGTCTTGTCCAACCGCTCAACCAACTCTGATCAAAGCAGACCATACAGATGTCAGCCATCTCACAGTCTCCAACCAGATTGGTTTAGAGTTAATACTAGAGTCCTAATCCCAGGACAAGATTAAGTTGGGGGCTTGAAGAGTAATAGCTTTTTAGACTGCAGAGTTGTCGCCATCTCTTGCTGGCTTTCCCCCTCAGCTATGACTTCCTGATTTGTGCAATGTGACCGGGCACCTGGTGTGGTGGCTCTACATCTGTTTGACCCCCTAGATCAGCCATGCATTCCTCCCTTATTCCTGACACCACCGTGATTCTTAAATGTTTATCTTCTGCAGATACTAATGAGCTCTCAGTTGGCCTATTTGGATTATGCCAGCTCTTTGTTCAGGGGAATTTGATAGCCCCTTGATGGGGATGAGTTCTGTTACTGTTTCCTCAGAATAACAACTCTGGATCCATACATGTCTTTTCTTCCTCTTCCTCTCTATATCCTATTTATCAACACTATCCTTGCTAAACCTTAATTCTATCTTTATCACAAGATTGACAGCCCTACATTTTCACAAAAGCAGTCATTTACCAAAGTTTTATATGTGAGATACTGTGCAGAGAAAACATGGCCCGGCAATGAGGATAAAGTATACCTTCTCAGTAAAAGTGAATTTATATCTCCAAAGATTGATTTCATTAAAGCACCTTTTATCCTACACACACACAAAAACAGTTCACTCAGTACAATCAGTTTCTGGCAACTCTAACTTAAACTATTGCACTAAAGAAGGTATACTTGTAAAAAAAGATGATGACTATTTGTGTCTATATAAAATGCTGTGGAATTGATATAAACTGTTATATTCTTTGTAAAGAACATCTTGACCTTTAGAAAATGAAAGATTTTTCCCTCCTAATTTAACTAAGAACGAAAGAGTCATTTTACAATGCTTCAAGAATAATAAACCCATTGCTATAAATCCAGCAGGTTGGGAGGCGCGGAAGAGGTGATGGATTGTTGCTAATATAAAGTAAAATGTGAGAACAGTTTCATGATAAAAATTATTATACAAAATCACAATCATTCTGCTCACGTTTTTAAGGAAGTTAATCATCCCAAAGCTAGAATGATCAACTTATACAGTATTAGATTAATTTGTTTAGATAAATATCCTCACTCCAGAGACCTAGCACATTTTAGGAATGATGAGTCAGAGTATGATGAAATCATCAGTCTGCACCGACATTCTACATTCTCGTTTTTTTCAGTAAGAATGAGGTTATAAATTACACATAGTGACAATGAGGTGGGATAAATTCTAATGTGTAAATCCTGGTGTAAATATCTCTGCTATAATGCCATGCTAGCATATTTCACTTCTAAATCCAATTTGTAAAGCCTCTGATTAATACTGTGATGAACCCTCACTTGAGAGGAAGCTTAAAAGTCTTTGTAACTACTAATGTTTAAACTGCATATGAGTTATATAGAAGATTACTTTGATCTTAGCATTTAACGGATGTTCATCTCCTCTTAAAGTTATTTCCTTTTTATTTTCCATGCTAAAATTGTCACCTTTGTTGTTTCTTCAAAAAGCATCATCCGGGAATTATGCTCAATAATAACAGCAGAACACAATTACCTAAAAGTGCTTTTCTTCCCCTGAGATACACAACAGAGCAGGAGAAGAGACAGTGAAGGAACACACCCGACAACAGGGATATTTCTACACCTACACCCTGTAGGTGATCAAGAGTCTGCTTAAATACCATCATTTAGATAGTTCTCAATCCTATTATCTGTGTATTGGTCCTCTTACAAACTATCAACTACAGAAAGATAATAACCTGCAGTGCATTTTTCCAAATCCAGGGGCAAGAAGTGTTTTGTGGTGAAAAGTCTTCAGAAGTGCTGTGCATGTCCCCTTGTTAGAGTTCATAGTTCATATTAGCGTATTAAGACCCTGTGAAGGACTTTGTTAAAGAACCTCATTTAACTCCGTATAATGCAGCGTTTTCTAAATTTAAGTAAGACCTCCTGTCTCTCTTTTTCACTGTACGCCCATCATCTTCTCAAAAACTTGTGCAGGGAAGACAAAAACCTGTGTGGTAGGAATTATTATCTTCATCTTACAGATAAGGAAATTGGGTTAAAATAATAACAGTTTCATCCAAAGACGGCTTCTAAGTTGTAACACTGCAATTTAAATATGGATCAACTGACTTACCATTCAGATTTTCCTTTTACACAAATTTGTCCTCTAAAATTGACTCAAAGGTATGTAAAGTTTGCTTTATGTTTTTTTTTTTTTAAATCCTAAATGTCAAGGTATTTCTGCAGAAAAACTAAATATTAGACTTGCATCCTAATGAGTGTTGCCACTGACGGCTGTGTGCCTATGTGTGAACTTCTTGGGTGGAAGGTGTCGAGACTAAAGAAGGCTGTCGGAGGGCTGGCGGGGCAGAATGTGGACATTACCACAACCCCTCTACCTACCTTCAGATACAAAATTTAGGGGAAAAAAAAGGGATTGAGTTGGTATGGCTATGAGACAGTTTCCTGTTTCCTAGAAAAGTACTCTTGGAAGAGGGAACATCAACAGTGAATGACAGTGAAAAGAACCCTAGGGTTCATGGGACCTGGACTCTAGTCCTGGCTCCATTACCTGCATTCTGTGCAGGTTTAAGTGGCTTATAGTTTTGGATCTCCAGTTTCTGCATCTGTAGAATGGGGATAACACCAGACTTGTCCAACTTTCTTCTTAGAATTAAGTAAATTATACTCATGAGTAGTTGGTAAACCACTAAGTACATTACAAAATATATTAGAAAGAGCAAACATTTAAAAACTATTGGTTGGTGTGCATTAACAAGACTGGCCGCAACATCATGGACTGTATATGCCCTATCAGATATTTTACCATATAGGGTGACTAAGACACATGCTATGATGTGTACTAATCCATGTAACAAGCCGTTCTAGTGAATCTCTCCTGAAAAACATTGATTCATGTAATCTTTAGCATGAGTCACTGGCTATAGAGAAGATACAACCATTCTCTTTACAGATAAGCAAAGTGACATAAAAAAGAGGCTCTCTCCTTGTCTGCATGAAACAAATACTTGACAAAGCTGTGGTTGGACAGTAGGTCTTCCAAAAGACAGACAGCCAAGCTTCCCTTTCTACACTGCATATGCTTCATAAAACATGATTTCTAAATGTTAGCATTTAAAAAGTCTTTCATTGTCGTTGGCATATCTATGTTGATGTATGTCCCTGATATTTTGAGATAGGTGGGGAAAGATGGGATGAATTGTGCTGTTTCTTGGTCAGTACCATCTGGGCAGGACCAGTGGAACTTTTGGCCATCTGGCATGTGACATGTTTACTTCATCTGTGAACTTATAGAAATCCAAAATAGGATGTGGCAGGACAATCCCTTCTCAAGGGATAATTTATGCAAAAGATGAACAAATAGGAGAGACATTCTTTAGTTTTATAAAGAATATCCCTTTATATTTGTCATAAAAAATCAGGGCATGCTAGCTGAGAATAGAGATAACCTCCTAGTGCCCCCAAATGAGAAAGTTTTAACTGGGTGTCATCATTGTCAATCATTTTGTCTAAAAAGGGAAGCTTTTCACCTCTCAGTGGCAAAGCGGTGGCCAGATTCTCTCCGTAGATGAGCATCTTTTCTGTTCCCTTACTGAAATCAGGGTAGGGTTGAACTGAATGTCTTCTGTAAATTTTAGAAACAGCAAGAAAAAAACTTATGGCTAAGAATCCATATAGGCAATGTAAAATTACTACTTCTGATTAGAGAATAAAGCAGGTTTACTGAAAAACGTTTTCTGATTTACACCTATTTCTTAAAGTCCATGCATTCCTCCATCTCACAAATATGTACTGAAGCCCCATTATACTCCAGGCACCCTCCCCCCAAGTCTCTGAGAACACGTCAGCAAACAAAACAGAAATTCTTTCCCTCCAGAGTTCACATTCTACTATTTCATTCTTTGACTTCCAGAAGAACCAATTCATTGATTTGTGAATGATTACATAGACGAGTTTCCTCTGACCTTTCATTTAAAAGTCCTCCTAAAACAAGGGCTTTGTGTAAACACTTGGTGTAACCCTGTTGTATTCCTCTCTAAACCTGAATTGTAACCTGTGACTGTGGCAGAACCACTAAAACTTTTAGTTGCAGAGACAGAGATTGTGTATCCTTAGAAGCACAACAGTTATATACCAAGAAGTAAAAAGATGCAGAACTGTGTCTATCTATGTACATCTCTATCTATATTTATAACTAGATGGATAGACAGGTATAGATAGGTATGGATATAGGCAGAAGTACAAATATAGGTCTAGAGATAGAGATATCAATTATCTTGCCAGAAAGATAATAAGACTACTAACATAATCTATTTTATTCAATAGATGTTTCCCCAATGTATACAAGGCATTATTCAAAACACTGTGATGGTTTAGTTAAATAAGAATATTCCGACCTTAAGAAATGTAGAGTCTAGTAGATGTGATCAGGCTTATATAGTGAGTAAAGGGCGGGGGCAAGGTGTAATGTAATAAACGCTGTCGAAATTCCAGAGTTGAGACGAGCCCAGGGGATGAAGGGATTATTGATTCTGGTTCAAGGGACTGGGAAAGGCTTAAATAATTGAGCAGGCTATTTGAGCTTAAAATATCCAAACACTTCAGTCTAACACTATTTTATTAGATCTTTACCAGAAGGATCTAAAGTCCTTGAAAGAACTTAGCTCTAATTAAATATACCCAAATCCAGTTTCAGATTCTTTCACGGAGCCTTGATGTTGAACGTGAATGTTCAGTTGAAGGTAACTTTCAGTTCACCTTCTGAAGTCAGTACAAAAAGAAACGAGGTTTTCTCTAATGGTTAGTGACTTCTCTGTCTGACTCTGAGACGTTCAAAGGTTGCAGGTAATCAGTAGTCCCACAGTTTTTGTTTTGTCTTATTTCTTTAATGAATCAGCGTAATCGTGGAAAAAAGAGTAAGGTAATTTTAAGAAGGATATGGAGAAAGAAAAGTACATATCTACGCCTGAAAAAATTTATTTTTTCCCGGTGCATCGTGAAAGGAGAGTGGAAGGAGGCGCTTATGTTCATCCTCCCCAGTGGAGTGCTGACCAGCCAAGTTCAGTGGTCCTTTCACATGCAGGGGACCATCAAGCTAGTTGTTCACGTTTCAGTTTTCTAGGTACGAATAACATGACATATGGCTACTAAGTCATCACTACTCTCCACCGTTTCCTTTTTTTTTCTGGAGCAGGTGTCCTTTTCAGGCTTATCTTCTCTGATGTTCACACATGGCCAGATTGAGGTTATATATTTTTGGTAAGAATATCACAGAAGAGATGTGTCCTCCTCTGTACATCATGTCAGGAGTACAAATGTTAGATGTCATACCGGTGAGGTTAACTTTGATCACTTGTTCGATGTGGTATGTGCCAGGTTTATAAACTGTGAAGTTTCTGTGTTTGCACTCTGTGTTGGTGAGTATCTTGGGGAAGAGACTTGGGCACCATACAAATATCCTACATCCTATTTCTACTCAAAGGTTTGCATAATAATTTTAGCATTAAATCTTGCCAGCAATAATTATTACTGTGGAGTCCTAATGGGAATTTTTTAGTTTTCTTCATTTCTCATGCATTTATTAGTTGGATTTATTTTATGAGGAAGAGCTGTCCCTTCTCTCACATTTATTTATTTCTGCCATTAATATGAGTTGGACTCATGGATGCCTATATTATTCCATGAGTCATAATCTAGTGCTATCATTTTTTGTTACTCAAGTTTTCTCTTTTGGTCACTGGAGCTCTTCATGTAGTCTTCTGCGCCTTTTCAACGTGTCCCGGTCTTTTTACAAGCACTGCCTTATGTTTGAAACCACAAGATGCTCTGGACTTATTTTGCAAAATATTTTCCCTTCCGTAGACCTGGAATCAAACACTTCTCCAAGAATCTTAAGTTCTTTTTATTGGAGATAACTATTTAAACACTCAGCTCTGAATAATTAGTGTGCTCATTGCTGCTGGGGCGTCATTGCTTCTAGGACCTCTCCGCAGACTAAGCTTAGATCAAGCACGCGTGCATGGAAACACATTTGTATTTATTTCTGCTCCTAAATATTTGCATATATATTAAAACCATGAGTTCATAATGGTACTTCCACTTACGATTCAACGCCCCAGGTGTCATTCTAGCCTTTTCCTTTCAGTGTTTGCAATGTTTTTTCTCTGACATTGAAAACCAGGCTTTCATTATCTGCAATATATTTACTTATTTTTTCAGCTCTATTATATACATAAATTAATTTCAGAATTCCTAACTCATATGTCTTTGAGAAACAAACTTACTAACTAGAGTACCTTACTTGTCCATGTTCTTTTTGTCTTTGGCCTTACAATATCCAGTCAAAGTACTGTTTTCCAAAGTAATTAAAGTTAGTTTTTCTCTTTCCTACTCTCCACGTTGTGGCTGTGTTACTCATTTGTAATACAATTCAGTTCATACATCACAGTTTGTATTAGATTGTGGATTCCTCTCACATGCTGCTGGTGTTGTTTTTCTAATTTGCACAGTGAAATTCACTCTTGTGTTGTACAGCTTCATGGGTTTTGGCAGATGTGTGGAGTCATGTATCCACCAGCATAGTCATGGTACAAGACAGTCCCCTTGTGGTCTCCCCAAGATTCCCTTGCAGTTAACTACTCCCTTTCCCCTCAATCTTGGCAACTACTGATCTGGTTTGTGTCTCTAAAGTTTTACCTTCTCCAGAAATGTCATATAAATAGAAGCATGCAATATATAGACCATTGATTTTCGATGAGAGGCAATTTTGTTTCCAAGGGGACATTTGGCAATGTCTGGAGACATTTTTGGTTGTTAAGACTGGAGGGGGCTGGTGTGCCTGGCCTCTAGTGAATAGAGGTCAGGGATGCTGCTAAATATTCTCCAAGAATTCCCCAGCCTAATAAGTCAGTAGCGCCCAAACTGAGAAACCCTGGGGCAGAGTTTGGGATCTGGCTTCTTTCACTTAGCAAAATGTGTTTAAGATTCACTCACGTTGAGTGAATCAACAGTTGGTTCCTTTTCCTTTCTGATTAGTATTACATTGCGAGGAAGATTTCACACCGGTTGTTTATCCGTTCACATGGGAAGGACATCCTTGTTGTGACCAGTTTTTGGTAATTATGGATAAAACTGTCAGAAACACTTACATACAGCTTTTGTGTGGACCAAAGTTTCATTTCTCTTTGTCAAAAGTATGATTTTTATTGTTTCTTCCAGTCTGTGTCTTGTCCTTTCAATATCATAACACTTTCTTTAGCAGAGCAAAGTATTTTAATTTTTATAAAGTCCAACTTTTCTGGATTTTATTTTGCATTTATTTTTAGTTTAAGCATTCTGTAACAGTTTAAATCTTATTCTATTTTTACAGTGATTCCAGTCATCCGTTTCTTATATCTGTTGACTTCTTCTTCATGATAATTTATCATCCTCTGTGATCTGTAATTTTGAAAATCAGTGCATCATCAAGATTTTTTCCTTTTTCTTTATTCTCATGTCTGTACCCTGGATTATGGAGATGCTCTACAGAGCAATTTTCTGTTTGCCTCTGAGGGAACTCTGAAGAGAGTATAAATTTAGACAGTAGCCTAGGATTTTTATTAGTCATAGGTGAGTTTTGCTTCTTTTTGTATTCACACTCCTTGCTGCTTCCACGGGCTTCTTTAGCTTTCCTCAGTCAGTTAGTAATTTTTCTAGGCCAGTTCTCACTGACAAAAATCTTTTGAGGCTACCGGTTTTACAGAGGGCAATGCATCCCATAATTCCTAGATTTCAACTCCTTTCTCAGACTCAAGCTCCAGCCTTATGATCTACAGAATGATCTGATATGCTTGTTGTCTAGCACGAGCTTAAACTTTACATGCTGGCTTGTTGGAAATTGTACCAGACTCAGTTTATATACCTCCCCCAATTCAGTTGACTATATTTTTCTGCTCAACTGCAATGATGACCTTCTAGGAAAGTCATCTCACAAGAGGTCCATGGTTGCTAGTGATATTTATGGCAGCATCACAATTACCAGGTTTCACTTGTGCTTAATTGGGAAATTAATGAATGCTGCCCTTGATCGGTATGGGAGGAAATATTGATTGCAAACATTGGGATGAAAGGTGGCTGCTTTATTCCCTAGAGTATACAGGCAAAGGACTTTTTATAGTGTGTCCAGCATTTGTGAGTGTCTATATCAGGCAAGACAGCCCTTCCATAGCAGCTTAGTTTACCATATTAATTAACTATCTAAGAACGCGCAGATGATCTATGAGATCATTGATTCAGCATTTTCCAGGGATCAGTGTCAAAACGACTGATCTAAATACTTTGCAAAAGAAACCTTTGAAAATAGGAAGAGAGGGTGCTGGCAAACTTGGGCTCTGAAATGAAGCCACCCAAGCTTGAATCCCACCCCTATTGCTCAACATTGTGTGACTTGAATTATTTGAACCATTTCATGCTAGTTTTCCTACTCTTTTGGAGGATTAAATGAAAAAATATGCATAAAATATCAATTAATATTGGCTATTATTTCACCCCTCACCAATCTCATTCTCTCTCTCCGTATACATATAGATGTGTGTATATATATATGTATGTGTGTGTATATTTTTATATGTATATGTACATACATACTTATATAACAATATTTTTATATATTACATATCATTAGATCCATATCCACATATATCCTTAACATCAACAAGATCACTTAAAAATACTCTTAATACACTGCACAAGACGTTTGAGCTAACATGTAATAACGAGGAGGTCTCTAACTACCTCGTCATCAGTCTCCAACTTCATTTTTTTCTCAGCAATGTTTGTTTCCCTTTCTAGGCTGCCCGTCATTCTCTGTGACAGACAAACTGATACAGGGCGTCTGAAGAGTTTTCACACGTGGCCTGTTGTCTGCTTAGATCACTGACACCAGACTGCTTCTTCCTCCTCCAAAGGTTCTTTACTATGGTGGAGTTTTCACTGGAAGTGAAGGTGATAAAGACAAACCTATACACAGATAATGTAAAATACACATCAAATGTTTAAGCCTGATTTGGTGAAAGAATCATTAGAACAGGAGCCAAGCTTTCCGATTCATTATGCAAGACCTGTCTCTCACACCTTTTGTGACCTTTGGGAAATCACCTAACTTACCACTTGTCTTACAAACATAAGGAGTTGGTGTTTAAGATAAATGAGAGTTCTCTTGATATATGCTTAAGCATTAATATTTTGAGGAGTAAAATGTTATATTTTTATTTTGTCATATAAAAATATTAAAATTTTCAGGCAATAACATAGGAAACGTATAAACTTTCTCTAAAAATTAATAAATAGTAGTTTTTGCTTCAAAGTAAAAATATTATAGAATAAATAGCCCTTTTCCCTTCTCAATTACGTCATTTTCTCCCTTAAAAAATCAATTTCATGGGGCTGGCCCCGTGGCCGAGTGGTTAAGTTCGCGCGCTCCGCTGCAGGCGGCCCAGTGTTTCGTTAGTTCGAATCCTGGGCGCGGACATGGCACTGCTCATCAGACCACGCTGAGGCAGCGTCCCACATGTCACAACTAGAAGAACCCACAACGAAGAATACACAACTATGTACTGGGGGGCTTTGGGGAGAAAAAGGAAAAAATAAAAAAATCTTTAAAAAAAAAAATCAATTTCATGATTTTTAACTTAGATACTCCTACAGAGATATCTAAAAGAAATATATTGTTTCACTTTTTATGTTTTTTAAAAATATGTATACCACATCTGTCATTTTATAATGTGCTTTTCACTCAACGTTAAAATTTTGAAATATATGTTGGCATATACACTAATTAGTTTTCACTAATAATCTTCTATGAATAGGCCATAATTTATATATCTCTTCATCAATTAATGGAAATAAATACTGTTTTTACTTTTTTAGAATTACACAGAATTCATCAATAAGCACGCTTTTGGCAAAATGCCTAATGTGACTTATATTTAGCAGTGCTATTAAAAGAAATGAAAGTAAAATGATATCTAATGAGAGAGAAACCTGCATCATCTCCAGAAATCGTCTCTATATTGAATACAGCAAATTCAACTCCTCCACATTGTGGGTAGAACAGTGTCACCTTCTCTCTTCTGCCAGATCTTCAAAAATACGTTAAAAGTTTTCAAACATCATAAATCTACTTTGATCGATGCCTAACAACTCTACCAGATCTCTGGTAGACACTAATTTATTGTCGCTTTTTAGTTGTGCTTCCAAGTGAACTCTTTAATTCATCAACTTTTATTGAATATCTACTGTATGCTTTTACTGATAACATAAAAGAATATAGTACAGATGTCCTTAAGATGTATAGATCCTTCGAGAACAGAATACATGCTACATGATATCCAAATGCAGAGGAAGAAGAGACAACTGCAGATGGCATAGCTATAGAAATGTTTATTGAGAAAATGATTTGAGTCACAGCTTGACATTTGGTTAAGAGAAGCAAAGAAGAATAGAGTTGCGCAATACATCTGGGGACATTGAAAACCCAAATCTATAGACTGCAAGGTGGACTGTGCGTAGAAGAAGTCAGAACAGAGTTTTTAGGAAGTGGAGCAGAGGGAGACATACAGGCTAGACCATTATGCAAAGCCAAGAATCCTGGGCTTTAAGTTTTAGTGACAGGGAATGTCTTGGAGAAAAGAGCATGTGAAGAAGAAAATGGTATAATGTAATTAGTGTTATAGTGGTGTATTTGATAGATTATGATGATGTTGGATCCTAGATAGGTTTCTATACAATGATTTTATACTTTTTGTGTTCTATTAAGTTTGAATTCAGTTGACGTTAACTATACGTAAACATGTATATTAATTTAATTTTGAATCAAATGATATCTCTGAAATTTAGAAATACTGATTTTTGCTAGTTTAGATAATCTTAATGAATCATTTGGATATGAATTTCTAAAATTTTCCATTTTTTTCAATAACCAAATATTTAGCATTCCAAACACACTTTTTAGCTAGTATCAGAATCGTAATAGCAAACAATACTGGAGGGTATTAAAGAGCCTAAGTACATGAATTGATCAAGTTGGTAGAGGTGAAGTTTCTTTTTTCTTTTTTGCTGATATTTACACTTTTAAATCTTTGGGGAAGTTTTAATTAAAATTTGTGTTGAGAATCCCATGAGTTTTCTCACGTCAGAGTTTTGAGCGAGTACATTTAGATGTAATGAACCCAATTGTTCACAGAAAAGTCTTTCCCTGTCATACTGATGGCTTTTAACACTTTAAGGAAATAAACCCTGGCATATGGTTCATAACACAATGTAAGATTTTTGAAATCATTTTAGAAGTCCATGGCTCTTGCTCATTCCACAAGGTAAGGCTGCAGAAGGGAAGAGATGTTGATTTGCTCTCCCCTTTATATACGTGACTAGCATAGCAAGTGCTGGATGAACTTCATGTCAATTCCGATGTCTAAAAGAGTTGGGAGCTTCATTCTTTTCCCCATAACATTCCTAAGAAAGAAAAATACCTGTTACTATAATTTGGAAATCTATAGTGTGTATGGAAAAGAAGCATGATTTTTGGATGAATTAAAAAGTAAACCATAAAAGTGGGGAAGTCATGTTACCAGCCTTCAGTATCTCCAGAACTTAAGCAGAATACACAGAAATAGCACCCATAAAAGAGATGAGTCTCATAGGCTGACTAATTCAGTGGTTTTTTTTTTTTTTTGATGAGGAAGATTGGCCCTGAGCTAACATCTGTAACCAATCTTCCTCCTTTTGCTTGAGGAAGAGTGGCCCTGGGCTAACATCTGTGCCAATCTTCTTCTATTTTGCACATGGGATGCAACCACAGTACGGCTTGATGAGAGGTGTGTAGGTCCGTGCCCAGGATCTGAACCCACGAACCCCAGGTCACTGAAGTAGAGAAGGCAAACTCAACTACTATGCCACCAGACTGGACCCCCAACTCAGTTTTAAAGCTGAAAGTCCCATGTCTCAGAAACTCCTTCATTCTTAAGCAAAGTGAGACAATTAGTTGTCCTAGAATTGTTGGCAAAAAACAGTATGTTATACATGAAACAAAGTTTAAATGTGAAAACAGAAAATATAAACCATCTTTTTATTTTAAAACTCTTAGAAAGCACTGTATCAATATCATTCAGTTGTAATGGTTAATGTTTCTATGGATTAAGAGAACTCTTATCAGAATGGGGAGTTAAGGTGATTTTGAAGTTCCATTGTAAGAAAATGATATAGTAGTTGAATATTTAATAGGTCCTCAAGTGAGATTTGTAGCTTTTGTTTCTTTATATCCATGTTATACTTAACAATAAGTGATTGTAAAACATTTTCGATTGACAGAAAATAGAGATATTATGAGAGTAGACCTAACATTAAGTTGGACATCAAGGCCCCTGGCAAATAAGCACATTTTCCATAAGATAGCACTGGGGGACAAGCTTCGCTGAAAGACCATGTTGCCAGATGACTTTTCTCACATTTTCATGAACAATACTTAGGATGTAGGAAGGCAAATATTTAATAAATTTCTTCTTATTTCCCTCACTTTTTACAAGACAATCAATAAAACAGAGGAAGAAATATTTTTGTCCAAAAGACACCCTAAGAAAAGATTAAGAGTCTTAGGAAAGACTTGTGAAGATTTCCTAAAAGATTCTTCTGATTTGACTTAGGTGAAGAAATTGTCTAAAAATGCTTTTGTACCAATAGAGAGAGATTTTCTGATGATTTCGGGTCAGCAGTTTCCAACAGAATTGTTTTAAATCTAGAAAGGATGTGGATGAGAGCCCACGATTCTAATGAAATGCAAATTCTACTCAGTGGTTTAAGCCATATTCCAACTACCATAACACTATTTGAAAATGTTATTACTTAAGTCAAAATTAGAAGGGCATTAAAAAAAAATCAATATCCTTCTACACTGAAACATAACAAATACTTTATTTCCTAGAATTGCATCCTTTTCTCAATTAACATTCTTCTCAATACACAGCATGCAGACTAAACCATGCTGCTAGCCTTTAGCTTTTGATTCATTCCCAAATCATTCTCAATGACTTCAGGATTGATTTTCTTACCCCATTTCTGCCAACCCTGATTTACACGAGACATCTGCCAGATTTCACTGCAACAATAGGTTTCTCTCCTTCTAGCTCCCCCTCCAGTTAACATCACATTAAATGGTAAGGCTAAGCTCTCTAAAATTTATCACTCAGGGTCTGCAAAACACATTGTGGGGCTTTTCTTCCCTCCAGAAAATTTAAGACTTTTCCTTACCTCCGTCTGAATTCTCCTTACTTTTCAACACAAGATCTCCAATCCAAGGTTACTCTCATATCTTCCCAATTCTTTCACTTTATTTTATTTTATTCCTATCTACACAATACAAGCATGTTAATGTACTGCTCAAACTCTAAGGTATTCTCTCCATCTGTATTTACACTCGTAGATAAGTTCCTTCACTTAAAATTTATAATTGTTCTCAGAGACACCTGATTATTATTCTCCAGTTGTTCAATGTGTATAATCTGGTCCCCCAAACTAGCATTTATACACTTTAAATAAGTAAAGCTAGGTCTTATACTTTTCTTGTCAACGTTTGCATAGCTAGAATATTGCTAGACATATCTTCAAGTCAGTAGTACACTTACTGATTTATTGACTGAAATATGAAGTTTGTTTTTCTTTTGGTGAGGAAGATTGACCTTGAGCTAACAGCTGTGCCAATCTTCCTCTATTTTGTATGTCGAATGCCGCCACAGCATGGCTGACTGAGCTGTGTGTATGTCCACGCCCAGAATCCGAACCCATGAACCCCGGGCTGCCAAAGCTAAGTGCAGGAATTCAACAACTACGCCACCCGGCTGGCCTCAGAAGCTGTTTTTAACCACAACGAGAGTATGAAGTTCCGAGCAAACGTGACTTTTCTATTAGAGCCACTAAAGGATACCAAAGTGTAGATTTAGAGCTGAGACAAGATGCTAAGTGCTCACACTTATTGGTTATCACTGGTGGCTTTAGGATTAATGTTGTTTCCTGGATTTGTGTATGTTGCTTTTCTTTCTGTGGCTTCGGAAAGAGTCACTCTACACATCTGTCTTCTAAGTTTGGACATGGCAGGTCATAGTTTTTAAAAATAGAGCTATAAAGAGTCTCAGGAATCAAATAGTCCAGTATAATATAGTGTTCAGAATTCTCAAGTTAAAGAAAAAAGATAAAATTGGGTACATAACGATTTAAAAAACTATGTCAACAAAAATTTTTAAAATATTAAAAAATCAAAAGACAACAAAAAATTGAAAAAAATCACATTTAGTGTACATAAAAAATATGTAAAGTACTCTTTAATTAAGAAAAAGTTAACTCAATGGAAAATTGGGAAAAGGAAGTATAGTAGCATTTCATAAATATATATTATTATTAAAGGGGACTAATTATGAAAATAAATGTTGAAAAGAATATAATAAATATTTTTGTGGTACTAAGGAAAACATGCCTCCATTTATTAAACATATGTGTATATCTATGAGCATGTGTGTGTATGTGAGCATGTGCAAACAGAACGTTTCTGAGAAGACGTGGGAAAATATCATCCCTCATCTACCCTGGGAATTAGAACCAGATGCCCAGGGTAGGAGGGAGGTTAACTTTCCAGCATCTATCTATTTGTAATCTTTGTAATTTTCATCATACAAATGTATTATTTTATAAGTATAAACTAAGTTAACTAACCAATTATGTATCTATACACTATGTATCTATATATAAATTAGGTAGTATATAAATTATGTATCTATAAACTAGTTGTGTATCATATTTCTATCTATTATGTACATTATATTATATATTGGATGTTATGTATGTATGTATGTGTGAATGTGTGTATGTATGTATATGTCTATTATTGGATGTTATATGTGTATGCATGTGCGTGTATATTTTAGAACGTGTATATTTTAGAATGTACAACATATATACAGTATATATATATACACACACACATATACTATCTCTCTAATTATATATATACAGCATGAAAGAACAAACAAAATATAGGAAGGTCTATAAAAAGGAAAAATAGGAAACAGTCGGGTGGCGCGGTAGTTGAGTTTGCATGTTCTGCTTCTGCGGCCCACGGGTTCACCAGTTCGGATACTGGGCGCAGACCTACTCATCACTCCTCAAGCCACGCTGTGGAGGCTCCCACATATAAAGTAGAGGAAGGTGGGCACAGATGTTAGCTCAGGGCCATCTTCCTCAGCAAAAAGAGGAAGATTGGCAGCAGATGTTATCTCAGGTCTAATCGTCCTCAAAAAAGAAAAAAATTCTTACAAATGGAAGAACATCTAGACTATGTAATCCCAATTCTAACTCAAGCAATAAAAAAAGGATTGAAGAGGTTTTGACTTGTCCATGTTCATTCTGATAGTATATCAAAACTGGAACTGAGACTAGAATGTATATATCATACATAAGTCTAGGGTTATTTTCATATTTTTCTCTATAAATAAATTCATATTTTTATTTGTATAATGTGACTTCATATTTTCATTCTTACACTCCCTTTTGTAAGCTCTATTGTTTCAACAAAATTTTTCCATTTGCTATTTTTCTTAAATATTTCCAATTGATTCCATTGTATGTCTAATTAAATTGAGTTTTTAAATTTTTATTTCTCATCAATTTTTCGTGTTCTTTACCTTCCACCAGAGTGAAGTTGTAAGGCACTTTTTTCCTTTGGTTTCGTTCTGCTTTGCTAAAGTCTGCAGTCAGCAAGATAACTTTAACTTTGCATTTTTATAACTTTTATCAAGTATTCTTCCCAGGTGGATTTCCACTATGGGTGATTTTTATTGACACTAATGTGAATTATTACATTGAAAATTTGCATGCGAAATATCAGAAATGCCATTTTCTAGGATTCCCTCTGGAAAAATGTTAAAGGTGGCACAGCCATTTCTATGATATCAGTTTGCTTATATGGAAATTGCATCAGAGGTTTCAACTGACTTATAAATTCTAAAAACTTATTGAGGGAACCTAGGATAGATTTTATGGAAATAAATGAGTAAATGTGAAAAATATTTGTAAGAAGGCTTTGGAATGCCAAACCTATATCATGAACATTTTAATAGTACTGAGGTAGTTATTGTTCAAGTTTTAGGAATGTAGATATAGGTGTGGCAGAGTAAAGATGGTTACAAATTTTTTGTTTTTCCTCCTTTTAAGAGGGGAAGACTAATTCCCTTTCTTTCACCTCTAGAATGGTCTTAGTCAGTTGTTTGACCCACAGGAGGCTGCGGACTTCCAGGGTTCTGGGACTTGCAAGGTTAGGTCATTAGAGTCTTATAGCCTCCACACTGACCTCTTGGGAGGTTTGCTTGAGGTGGACAGAAGAAGGAAACCACCACTAAGTAAGAAGCTGCCTACCCTGAGACTACTACGCCACGAAGAAGCCCATGCTGTGAAGACGCTCAAGCTAGGCATGTCAAGAGGCCACATGGAGACAGAATGCATGGCTCGTCCCAGATGTTCCAGAGGACCAGTTCAGGCATCGGACGTGTGGGTGTGGAACCATATTGAAGATTTCGTCTCTAGAAGATGTGAAGTTGAGAGGTAACAAGGAACCCAACTGTTAGCCAGAATTGAGGCCCTATGCAGACTTCTGTTGAACGTAGTCCAGAAAAAACTGTTAACGCCCTTGTTCAGAAGGCATGAAGAAATTTGAGAGACCCGTGGGGAATTGGCTCCCAACCCGGGCACTGGTAACTTTGTAGGTGATAATTTCACACGTGCAACTGAAAAGGAAACAGTGAAAATGAATGAATATCTAATCATTAGATTTTGTTGACTTCTGGTAAGTCATGTGAGTTTTTTCTAGTGTATGTGCCAAGTGAGGTTTATCATAGAAAATGATTTAATTTCATCCCTAAGTATTATCACTGTGCTATTGGAGTGGCAGAATAACAAGATTTAAACAAAAAGTAAAGAGTAATTACTTATTTTAAAAAGTCGTTCATGGCATGAATAAATACATATCCCAGATTGCTGAAAAGTTAATTCAACCAGCAGTTCTGGACCAATATTCATAGGGAAAAAAAGCAGGAATCTGGCTGTTAGCAAAAATCTTCTATCGAATGACACTGTTGGATGTTTCTTAATATTAATAGCATTCATTGGGGAAGACTAATGTCGACTGAGGATGGGATGAGAAATATTCCATCCTATACAGTTGAATTAAGTTACTGGTAAGCAGAATATGACTCAATTTAGCATCTATACACGTATGTGATGGAGAATTTTCAACAATTTCTTGCTGTCTATATCCTGGACAGCAAGATAAAAGATGACTCTTGTTGCTTTCTTGTTATTAATTTATGAGCTGTGATGTAGATTGGAACAGGCTCATCAAGACCACAGGGTAGGCTCTGTGGAACTCCCTTAGTTGTAAGTTATAATGCTGGGTGTTCCTTCCTAAAATGTAAGTGTCCGCATCCAAATGCAACTCTGCACATGACCTTATTTCCTGAGAACTGACAGCAGAGGGGATACCTGTGACCTCTTGTGCAGTGTGAGTGAAAGCTCGGAAAATAGTGAATATCATCAATGCATGGACACTGATCATATGTCTTTTCAGAGTACTATGTGAAGAAATATGCAGTGTCTAAGGTTTCCCGGCTTTGAAGGGAAAAGATTCTCATATAATTTCTGAGCAGAAAATAGATTTTTAAAAATCATGATGAGAGGACAGACCAGTGGTGCAGTGGTTAAGTTCACATGCTCCACTTCAGTGGCCCAGGTTCTTGGATTTGTATCCCTAGTGCGGATCTACACACTGCTTATCAAGCCATGCTGTGGCAATTTCCCAAACATAAAATAGAGGAAGATGGGCACAGATGTTAGCTCAGGGCTAATCTTCCTCAGGAAAAAAAAAAGAGGAGGATTGGTGGCAAATGTTAGCTCCAAAAACAAAATCATGGCGATATCTATGATTTCAACTGAAAATCTAGAGCATCGTGGTGACGTATTCAGAATTGTGGAAAGCCTGAACTTGCTTCTTCAGAGTAAACCTAGTAGAATTTGTCTTGTTAAATAAAGCAGGACTTTAAAGATTGTTTTTAAGACAGTATTATAATCCATTTGTATATTACACTATTTTTTAAAATACGTATAATAAACTTTCTGAAAAGCAAAGAAAAATGTGTGATTTTGGTTTGACTCCTATCATACAATCATTTTCTTTGCTCTTCAGAAACTTTATTACACGTATTTAAAAATCACATTTGAATAATATACAACAGAACATGAAAAAAATCCTCTCCAGGACAAACTCTCTCTAATTGTAATACGCTCATCAAATTAGCTTCTGAATGTAGCACAAGTTTTCTTCAGTGAGAAATCACTGTGTTATTTGCAGGCCTTTTTTATTTTTAAATCATAATGCCCAGAACTATAATGGAATCACCAAATGCTTATGCTGAACTGTTGTGAATCAGAGTTTTCTAATCTAATGGGAGGAATATAAGAAACAACACTCATCAGGTGTGGACACTCACCTAGGGCTGTTTGCCATTAAGTTGAATATAAGAATCACGATGAATGACGTTCCACAATTTTATCCTACTCATTCATATGAGACCGCTTTTGTCATTACCATTACTAGTGACCATTATTAATTTTAAACCCATTTTATTTTTATTATTTAAAAAACAGAAATTTTATGCTCCTTAAATTTGTTGTTTTGGATGCCCGTTAAATGTCCAATGGATGTTTAAAATTTGAAAAACGATCTGGTGTAAGCCTCCCTGATGAAACCTTTAGGATGGGACCCCAGAATGCCTCCTCTCTGAGCATGGCTGCTTTCTGGAGGATTCTCTTTAACAATGTTTTACTCATATGCCAAAAGTCTACTCAAATGTCCCTTCACCCTTCTGTTCTTTCTTGACCACATTTATCAAGAGTTTTATGACTGCATAGAACTTTAATGTGCACACTCCTTTCAGGTCTTTAGGTCAATTTAATAAAACAATGAGCAGTTATTAGACACAAGCTATGTACCAAACCTTCTTTTTCAGTTATTTTTATACATGCAAGGAGAGGGATAGCAGGCATGCTAGGAATTTGTCCAGAGAAGGAGGAGAGAGGTATGTCATTCAGGCTATGGTCAGAGAAGCAAAGTCCCTAAGTATGGTATAGAATGAGGAGTTTATTACAGAGATTTGACCTTTCACAATCAGCGATGTTGGTTAAACACTTTACATATTTCTGTTTCTGGAGCCTGACCTGGAGTCCACAGGGCAGGCATTTGGGAAAAAAAAGATGAGTGTGAAGCAGGGGAGGGCCAGGACAAACTAGAACCTATGTGTGAACTGGAATCCATGTTGGCCTCTCAATATCGCCAAGCCTCCCCCTTTAGTGATAAGATTGACCTGCAGGAAAAGCTGGCCTCCTCCATTATGTTGCTACATATACGCCTGGCCGTGGAATCAGAGAAGCAGAAGATCTGATTGAAGCGGAAAGAACTGCCAGTCAGGTGCTGCTTCCTGACAACCAGGCGGGCTGTCAGGTCCAAGACAATGTCTATGAGCTGCAGTGCCGCCTACGTCAATCCTCAGAGAGCAGACATGGCTGGTTCTTTACTTCTTCCTTCCAAAACTTGTGCAAAAGTATCATGTGGCCAATCCTAGCCCAGAACTACAGGAGGAAAGGGAGCCTGGGAGACAGTTCCAACATCGCTAGGTTGGCACCGTGCAAAGCCACCACAGGAGGAAGCTGCTGTGGAACAGGAGCTAGATAAAATTTCTAGACTGCTGCTGAGGGTGTCTCTGGAGAGGGACACTGTGTCTGAGGAGGTGCAAGAGTATCCATTTCAGTTCTGATTGGTACTTAAATACTGTGGGTAATGGCATATCCAGTTGGTAGGAATAGTAGCTATAAAAAAATTCAGGGAGCAATTAAATAGTCAGGGGCCTGATAGACTCTTATATGACTTTACAAGATGTGACCTTGAAATCAGGGCCCATTAAATGTGATGGAACTGCATGGGGCAGGACAGATTCATGGTGTAGAGGAACCTCCACAAATCAGTGGATGTTGACCTCTGGGTGGAGGCTGTTTGGTTTAGAAATTAGAAGCATGGACCTAGGGGTCAGGAGGTTTGAATCCTTTCTCTGCCGACCACTAGCCCTATGATCTTGTATTACAGAAGAGACTAGTTTGCTAAGAAGGGATTATGGAAGGAGTAAACGCAGACCATGAGAAATGTGCAATTAGGTACTATAAGATTTCTCCGGGTTTAGCACAAGGGCACAAGATGCCATGCCTGATGATTAAGAAGGAGACCAAAGGGGCCAACCGGAGGCGCAGCGGTTAAGTGTGCACGTTCTACTTCAGTGGCCCAGGGTTCCCTGGTTTGGATCCTGGGTGCAGACATGGCACCACTTGGCAAGCCATGCTGTGGTAGGCATCCCACATATCAAGCAGAGGAAGATGGGCATAAATGTTAGCTCAGGGCCAATCTTCCCCAGCAAAAAGAGGAGGATTGGCGGCAGATGTTAGCTCAGGGCTATTCTTCCTCAAAAAAAGGAAGGAGGCCAAAGAGTAGTGTTTTAGTGGCTGGATCCAAGGCCCAGGGCACATGATTTCCTCAGTATCACCTGTGATGAGTTTGCAGGCTGTCAACCAGGCTAAGTTCTTAGTTCTGCTTTTTGTTTGTTTCTTTGTTTGTCTGCCTATTCTTCTTTCCAACTATTGGACAAAGAGGTGCTTATTACGTTCTATCTATAGTTGTTAATGAGAAACAGTGGCAGGCCTCCGTGTCAAGGTAATAACATTGGGACTATAGTAAATCATCAATTACAAAAAAATCAGTTATGGAAAAATCCATCAATTGACTCAGCAGCCCTTTATATCTGTGCCAGGACTTCATTTCCTGCTCTTCCTTGTTCAAGTTATGGGTACAAATGGGCTCAGGATGTCAGAAAGCATATTTAATGGTTGACTCACAATACCAACATGGGAGCTTTTCATTTTGGTCTTTCCTCTTTAGGGACTAGCTCTGAAACTACAGATTGGAGGCAGTAAGGAGAGGGAAATAATTCATAGGTTGGAGAGATGGCGGCATTAGCAAAGATAGAAGGTGAGAAGTTTCGGTAGAGAGTAGGTACAGTTCTTAGCTACTAACACAGATTAGATTGCAGCTAAATCTTCACAAGCCTCAGAGCTGGAGGCCACAAAGATTTTCTCTACCCCCAAGGGAAGCAATTGTGTGACTAAGAGAAGGATGGGAAATTCAAAGAGGCCTTGAGTATGGATGAGTGGGCGCAGAGTGCCCACACCAACTCTGTAGACCATCTCACAGGATTTTGGAGATGGACCAAATGTCTTGGCAGATCCAGTTGAGAATAATCATGAGAGTACCATGGTGCACAAAGCAATGAGTTAGCAACAAACTAAGGACCTCCTCTCATACCACTCTCCCCTCACTGCTCAGACCCCTACAATCTGAGGATAAAGAAGGTAGGAAATGGCCGGAAATGCTGAATTGGCAAGGCTTAAAACCCAAATTCCTGGATTTGTTTAGAATTGGCTAAGATTTCATTTTGAGCCTTTTGGCATAACATAGCTGCTAAGCAGAGAGCCAACAAATATTACTTGAGCCCCACATATGTGCCTGGCACTGTTTATTCACTGGGACTATGTCAGTGAGCAAAACAAATAAGAATTCTTATGTTCAGTGGAATTAAGATAATATATAGAAATCTAAAGAATACATAAGCCATATAGAGAGGAACTAAGACATTTGTATTTATCTATATTTAAAGAAACATTGAGTGATGGTGGTTTTAGTTAATATACAAAGAATATATAGAAAAAGTTATATTTGTATATACATAAAAATTATAGTTATGCAAGCTTTCATTTTGTAATATTAAAATTTAGTCAGTATTCAAAACCCACATAGGAAGCACAGACATGATTGTGAATGCTGCCACATACAGAAGAGGAAGAGCTGTGATGAAATGCATCACGGTTAGTACAGTGATAAGTGACACATAGTTGGAGGGTGCGGGGGAGGAAGACATTTCCTCTACCCACTGTAGGTCCTTCTGGCTAGCCTGTTAATTACAATGGCATGAGACAGAATAACAGGAGAAAATTAAACAAATATTTATAACGTGTGTACATGGGAGAGACCCAGGCAACCTGAGCAACTCACCAAAATGGTGGAAGCTCTCACCTTAAATACCACCCTCAGCTAAAGACAAAGGAGGATGTTGGGGGTGGGGGAAGCCAGTTATAGGAGGTTACCAGAAAAACACAGTGAACAAGAGTAAAATTATTATGTGGATTTAAGTCCTTGCCTTCCACATTGATAAGAGTTTCTAGAAATAATGTCATCTCCCCTTTTTCCTGGTACAGAGAGGGAGACACCTTTACAGATGGAGATTTCCCTTACAAATGTAAATGTCTCTTACAAAGGGTAACTTCTGCTTTTCAGAGTTGCTCTCATGTCTGTAGTTTTTAAAAGTAACCAGCCCAAAATAATCCTTATGCCAAAGAGACATGTCTTGGGGTGACCAATTCCAATCCCCCACAGCAGGATTGAGGTAGGCAAAGAGGGGATGTGTGGAGTTTGTTCAGCGAGGCAAATACATAGAGGCAGATGAAAAAAGAACTCACAGCATGCAACTTCACTGGAGCAGAGGCTTCATGAAGGGAACTAGCATGAAGAAATAGGTTGGAGGTGATTTGAAAGGATCTGAATGTGACTGGAATGAGAGTCTAGATCTTCATTGTTCCCCCTAGTTTGTATATATGTATCTTTCCATCCCTTTCTGGAGAACCTACTGAAAACTCTATTTAAAAGGTTGTACCATTAACATGATGCATATTTTAATGAACTGATTCATTTTTCAATGTCCTATGTAATCGTATTAGCAAGCTACATTAAAATTATTTTTCTACCATTTCTAAATGAACATAAATAATGTCTGAATATCACAGTTTATAAAGCCTAATTCTATAGGTAAAGGCCTCCTGAAAAACTGTACCCCATACATTTCCCATGTATAGGATAAACACATACAAACTATATACTACACATTTCCCATGTACCTAGCCTATGCGATGCACAGCTCCAGTGTACATGTATAATAAAAACATTTTAAATATTAACCAAAATATAAATGCTGTTTAAATATATCTGAGGATCTGTTTTAATAGACAAGCATGTGATTGACATAAGGGCAGGACTGAGCTTCAGGCAGCGCCATCGAAGTTTTAGGACTAAATCATCCTAGGTTTCTCGACTCGTGTTTTAGCCATTTGAGTCTTACATTTCCTATCTATAAAATGGGGATAATAATGTCTGATTCTTTGCATTATGTGAAATACTAGACATCAAAATACATCTTTTTTTCTTAGCTCAGGTATTTCTTTCCTCGTGACTTACATGTCATTAAGTAACACTTTGATATGACAAACAATCAAGCTTGATTTTAAAAACAGTTACTCATGCTTAAAGGTAGGAAGTTGATTTAAATGGCTTCTAGATCATACGATTGCACTTTAAAATATATTGTAAAATGGTTACATTAAAATGTAAGACTCCTATTTTACTTTTATCATACTTTTTTTGCCCTAAGGTATCACAATGGACTATTACTCAAATATGAAGGCAATTTTCGGAAACACTAGCAACATTTACCAAGTTGGTTTCCCATATTCGAAAGATAATAAGATGCAATACTTGATTTCTAATAAATTATTTTTTAGGATTCTAGAGTTTTACTTTTATGAAAATGACTTTCCTGAAATTGTGCTGTCACCTAAAGAAGTAAGATTTATGCGTCTTTGCTCTGCTACAGAAAAGAAAATTAAAATCTAATAATTTTACTTAGAATAATAACCACAAACATTTACTGAGTTACAACTATGAGCAAAGAACTATTTTTGGTTCCGTTAGCATAGGGAATGGAACTGAATCTCTGTATTACAAATGGCCATTCAAACATCTACATTTGTAGAAAAAAATATTGCAACTAGAATTTTCTAACAAAGCAACTCTTGGTCTGTTTACTTCGCATTGCAAAACTGGATGTGTGCATTCAAGAGTCTAAAACATAGGGAACCTCATAATAAGAGAACCTCATTTATAAGGACACATTATTGAAACTTTAACTGCCTTCACTTGGATTTATCACAAATACACAGATTTATTGAAGGCCACATTGGCTTTCTCTTGTCAATAATTGATAACAAAATGATAAATGGCTGATTTTATACATATCTTCAATTCAAAAAGGCAATTTCCTTAATGACCTTAAAATGAAAGGCACAAATAATTACTTTTATAATTATTACAAATATTCTCTTATGATTTAATTTTACAGCATTGTAATTATATTATAACTGAGACTGATATTGAAATCAGAAATTATAGCTGTAATAGTAATTTTCTTTTCCTCAATGTTACTAAGTCAGTAATATTGTCATTAAACTCTTGATGCTAATGAATAAATGTAATCACCTTTATCAGAAGGAAAGATAATGTGAATTATACAGTCTTCAGCGTTGGACCCTAGAGAGAGAGTTGTTTTTGTTTTGTTGTTTTTAGTGGAGGTGCTATACATTTGTCCCTACATCTAGTCTCCACACAGAGCAGCTAATAAAATCACATCAGTGCCCTCCTTTGAACACTTTGATGGCTTCCCATCACACTCAGGATGACATCTGCACGTCTTATCATCACCTCTAAAGCCTCATGTGACCTGCCCGACTCTCTGCAGCCTGATCTCGTTCCCTTCTCTGTCTCGCTGAGCTCCAGCTGTGCTGACCTCTCTTTTCTTCCTTGAACATGCCAACCTTTTCCGTCTTTCAGCCTTTGCACTGGGCATTCCTCCTTGCAGAGTAAACCTCCCCCAGATTTTTGTCTGGCTGACTCTGTTGCATTATTTAGGTCCAATTCAAATACCCCCTCAAACCCAAGGCAAAGTTGGCGGCTCACTTCTCAGCCACTAACATGCCATCTAATTTGATTTTTGCTTTGTACTCATCCTTACCTGAAATTATCTCATTTGTTTACTTGGTTCCCCACTAGGATGTGAGTTTTGTGAGAATGGGCACCGTTTCTGTCTTGTCACCACTTATTTCCATCACCTAGAAGGGGCAGATAGTTTCTTAATTTATAAGGTGAATTAGTAAATGGAAATCAATCAAGTGCATTATTTTTCTTCAGCCTACAGCTGAAGAAAGGACGCATCACCAGTGACCGTTCTGACGGGGGATCCATCAGTTAAATAAAACCATTAGCTTTATTCACTTTTAATGTGATTTTCATTAGCTTTTTTAGCCAATTCAATCAAAGAAGTCAATTAGTTGCCTGTGTTTTCTTAGGGTGCTAAGTTAAAAAAAAAAAAGAAAAAGAAAAACTAGATCAATTCAGCTATACTCTGCCTAGATTTCCAAAGCCATGTCACCTTGAGAAAACAGCAGTGAAGCCTCTGGGCGTGCGCCCCAGGCTGTGGACATACTCCCTCAGCTGCCCCGGTGTGTGTGTCATTTTCTTCTGTCTTGCTGGGGCTCCCTGGATTACACTGTCTTCCCAGCAGCTCTGCGTCTTGACCTGCCTGTGCTGAAGCTGCCATCTTCTGTCATTGCTGCCGCCAAGTCATTTATTGCCAGCACTGCAGGCACAGACTGGTCTCTGCCCAGTCATGGCTGCATGTGTCTACTGTCACTACCAGGTCCTCCAGAGCCGTGTGTGGGCCAAAGTGAGCAGCCTTCTCCATGGAGAATGGGAGAAACCCTCTCCCCCAACTCAAGCTGTTGCTGTGAAACCTAAGTTCCCAGACCGAGCTGCCTGGACTCAGCATCTCCTAGAGTTTTCCTTCTTTATTGGGTTCATTTTTGATGTCATAATGGTGTGCATTTTTTAATTTGTTAGCTCTTTTAGTTTCTGCTGATAGTCTCTGTGAAGGATCTAGAATTAATCCCTAAGAGCTGTGCCAGATGACACAATAACTTGAGGGAGGTAGATGTCATGCTCAGAATCCTGTCTCTTGCCTGTCTCTGAGGCGTGGCTCCCAGCCACGTTTATTTGTTTGTTTTCCTACCTTTGGGCCTCATCCAATTAGACCCCAGGCCGTCCTACCCACCTCAGAGCTCTGATGTCAGCAGTTCTTTAAGCACAACAAAGCAACTATAAATCTTCAGGTAAGGACTGTTTGGTTTCAAGTTAAGGTTCCTGCTACATACAAATGGCTTGCTTAGCTAAAATGGAAAGAGTCTTCATTTTTGATTCACTGAAATCCACTTAAACATCTTTGTTATATGTCAAAATTTATAAATATCATTCATTTAGACAATGGTCCTTTCAATTAGCCTCAGGGCTATTTGGAGACAAACATTCAATCAGTGAACAAATTAGGAAAGTAAATAGGTGAAGGGCATTAAGTGGCATAAACTGCTAGTTATAAAATAAACAGGTCATAGGGATGCAATGTACAGCATAGGGAATATAGTCAACAATAGTGTGATAGCTTTGTATGGGGACAGATGGTAACTGGACTGATTGTGGTAATCATTTCTTATATATATATATATAAATATCGAATCACTGTGATGTACCCCTGAAACTAACATGATATTATATGTCAATTATGCTTCAATTAAAAAAAGACTATTGTTAATACCATTAAGGAAATATACAGAATATGTCGTATTTCATTCTGCTTTAAACTGGATCTTAGTTAAGTGTGGGGGTTGGAAGTTCTTTAGTACAAAAAAGGTACATCAGACTGTCTTTTCAACTTGCTAGTCACAAGAACTTCAACACCTCCCTTAACGTCACTCATACTAATATAATGACTTTCTTTTTATAAATCACAAGGCTGTTTTGAGACTCAAATAGAAAGTTTTAAAAATTAGCTATTTTTGAAGAACAATGCAAATGTTAGTTGTTGTCCATCATTATCTTTCCGACCAGATTTACGCAGTTTTCCTTTTATAGCGGAATTACAATCAATTCACAGAGATTTCTTAGAGCGCTCTGGTGAGGATTCTGAGGTGGAGAAGGGATCAATGGAACAAAGGACCGTTAATGATTAGTGTTACTGACACTGATACAGGGGCAGCAAGAAAGAAAGATCCGGGCAGTCCTAATAGCACGATGAGAGGAGTTCACGTTATTCACAGACAGATTTCCTGCCGTCGAAGAGCTTACAGCCCAGTATAGCTAGTTGGAAATACATGATGTGGTGTCAGGGGTCACTTTAGGGAATAGCTGAGTAACTTATGAGCATAGAGGAGTAAACCTGACTATTAGCAAAGAAAATCATTGAAGGATTTCCTTTCTCTGACTCATTAGTGCCTTGCCATGTGATTCAGGCCAGATCAAGGCCCATCAAATTCATAGTTTTCCAAAGGGTACAAATTGAACTGTCCCGACGGTCCAGTCTCAGCGCGATCTTCCCATCTGTGACAATCCTCATAGCAAAAGAGGGTTCAAAAGGGAAATATTGATATTTTCCTGTGCAAGGAATTTCCTTAATATTGATATTAAAGTCAGGTCCTTATCAACTTTGTAGTGTCCAACTATGACACCCTCAATGACCTATATTTTGGGTATCACGGGGAAAGCAGACACGTCTCGTTCTTCCTAATTCTCTCTTTTCCACTCTAGACCAATAGTGCTCAAGTGCAGGAGGAGGAGAACTTTGCAGCCCAGGGGATGTTGGACAAAGCCTGGAGATATTTTGGATTGTAGTAACTGGGGAGATGGTGGGATGAGGACCACTCCTGGCATCTAGCAGGTAGAGGCCAGGGATGCTGTTAAACGTTCTAGAATACACAGGGCAACCTCTCACAACAGAAAATTATTTATCTCAAAATGCAATTATATCAAGATTGAGAAATCCTACTTGAGAAGAAAGTTTGCCTGAGAGCACAATTCCAAGCCCATTAGTGGAGAATGGAAAAGAAGGAAAGAAGTCATGGCCACATACAACCATTCTTGCTTTAAGAATCCTGAGAGGAGTGGTAATCACAGGGTGCTCTGTCTGAAATCATCTCCAAATCTACTTTGATATTAGATCTCAGTAGAAGGCTATCAGACCTCTGCGACTATGAATATGATCCCTTCAATAAACATAAAGCACACAACAAGTACAATGGTAACTTTATTTTCCTTCCACAATATTGTAAATGGTCTTAACTCTTAATTCCAGTGTAAACTGAGATGATAGAAAACTGAAGCGTATTGTAGTTTATAAAGACTTGAGCCCTGCCTTTCCTCAAATTATTCCTTGTGTGATATGGTTATATAGTTATTTGCCATGTCTGCACCCGGGATCTGAACCAGCGAACCACCCCCCCCCCCCCCCCCAAAGCAGAACGTGCTCACTTAACTTCTGCGCCACCGGGCTGGCCTCTGTTCTTTATTATTGCATAGAAAATTACCCCAAAACTTAGCAGCTTTAAACACCAAACATTTATTATTTCACATTTTGGGGGAGGTTAGGAATTTAGGAGCACCTTGGCTGGATGATAGTACTCCAGAGTCTCTTAGGAAGTTGCTGTCAAAATGATGCCCTGGCTGCAGTCATCTGAAGTGCGGGGGGACCCATGCCCACAGCCGCTCACCCACATGGTTGTCGGCAAATGTGCTCAGATCTTTGCTATGTGGGCCTGTCCATAGGTTGCCTGAATTTCCTCATGATGTGGTCGTTGACCACCCCTAGAGTGAGTTATCCAGGAGAAAGATCGAGGGAGGCCAAGATGGAAGCTATAGTCTTTCATGGGAAATGACATGCCATGACTTCTATCATGTCCTATTGGTCGTACAGATCAACTCTGATAGTTGTGGGAGGGGATTCTGCAGAGCGTGGAGACCTGAAGCAGGAATTTCTGTAGGGCTGTCTTGGAGGCTACTACCACGTACTCCTTTGCAGTCCACATGTCCCTCTGCTTTTGACCCCAGGAAACCACTGATTTGCTTTTTACTCCTATAAACTAGTTTGCACTTTTTAACATCTTCTATAAACGAATATATACCCTTTTGTGTTTGTCCTCTGTCACTGGCATAATTTTGAGATTTATCTGTGTTGATGAGCATATTAGTCATTTACGCCTTTTTACACATATTCAACATTTTGTTTATCTACTTACTTATTCATTGACATTTGGATTTTTGCTAGGTGTTGTATATTATGAATAAAGCTCCTATAAACATCTGTACCCACGCTTTTATGTAGACATATGATTTGGTTTCTTTTGGGCAAATGCCCAGGACTGGGTCCCATGGTAGGTATATAGTTAACTTTAAAAAAAAAACTGCCAAACTTTTCCAAAATGTTGTGCCATTTTACAGAGATACATGAGAATGCCAGTTATTCCGCATCCTTGCCAATGTGTGCTATTTGCATGCTTCTGTACTTATTAATTTTAGCCATTCTAATATCTATACCATGGTATCATGTTATGCTTTAAATTTGCATTTCCCTGATGACTAATCGTGCTGAACATCTTCTCATTTGTATAATTGCTGTTCGTATATCTTCTTTTTCGAACAGGGTTTACAACTGAAATCCTTTGCCCATTGTAAACTTTATAAATTATGGATAAAAGTCCTTTGCAAGATTTGGTATTGTGAATATTTTCTCCCATTCTGTGGCTTTCTTTTCATTTTTTTAATGATGTCTTTCCAAGAGAAATACTTCACACTTTAATAAAGGCCAGTTTTTGAATATTTTATTTTATGATTCCTATCAAATAAATCTTTCCCTACTCCAAAGCTGTGAAGATTTTCTCTTAAGTTTTTTTGTTAAAGTTTTACAGTTTTAACTTTTACTTTTAGGTGTATTCTCTTTTTTGATTGAATTTTGTATATGTTGTGAAGTCAGGGTTGATTTTTTTAAATACAGATATCCAGTTGTTCCATCAAAATTTTTTGAAATAATGTCTTGAAAAAAGGTTGCCTTGAAATCTTGGTTGAGAAGCTTTGGACTATATATTTTTACATCCATTTCTGTATTCTGTATGGTTCAGTTGAATGATGTGTCCTTTGTTATGCTAATACCACACAGCCTTGATTATTGTAGCTTTAGATTATGTTTTTAAATTAATTAGTATAAGTCATCAAACTTCATTTTCTTTCATAAAATTGCTTTGGCTTTTCTGAGTCATTTTCATCTCTATATAAATGTTATAATAAAGTTATCAGTTTCTTCCAGAAAGCTTGTTGGAATTTTAGGGGTGATTGCTTTCAATCTACAGATCTGTTTGAGAGAATTAATATTTAAACAATATTAAGTTTTCTCCTTACTGAACATGATGTCTCTCTTTATTTGTCTATTTATTCTTTTGGCTGAGGAAGATTTGTCTGAGCTAACATCTGTTGCCAATCTTCCTCTTTTATTGCTTGAGGAAGATTAACCCTGAGCTAACATCTGTGCCCATCTTCCTCTATTTTTTTGTATGTGGGTCACCACCACAGTATGGCTGGTGAGAGGAGTAGGTCCACACCCAGGACCCAAACTCGCAAACCTGGGTCACTGAAGCAGAACATGCAGAACGTTAACCACTCAGCCATGGGGCCAGGCCCTCTCTTCATTTTTTTAGATCTTTAATTTCTTTCAGCAGTGTGTACTATAAGTATTTTCCTAAATTTTAGAGTTTTTTTACACTATTGCAAATGGAATTTTTATATTTTACTTTCTAGTTGTTTGCTGTTAATATAAAATGCAAGTGACTTTTTTTACCTTAACAATGCTGGTGTCTCAGTTTTCCAGAGAAACAGATCCAGTAGATATATAGAGAGATCCAGTAGGTAGATAGATAGATAGATAGATCAGTTATGTTTATATATATAAATAGATCCACTATACGTATATATAAAGAAATTTATTATAGAGAATTGGCTCACACAGTATGGAGGCTGAGGAGTCCCACAGTCTGTCATCTGCAAGTTGGAGACCAGGAAAGCTGGTGGTGTAGTTTAGTCCAAATATGAAGGTCTGAGAACCAGGAATGCTGATGGGGTAAGTCACAGTCCAAAGACAGAAGACTGATGTCCCAGCTCAGCAGTCAGGCAGAGAGAACAACTTCTCCCTTCTTCCAGCTTTTTCTTCTGTTCAGACCCTCAGTGGATGAGCTGACACCCGCCAAGACTGGGGAGGGCAATCTGCTGAACTCAGTCTACAGATTCAAAGCAACCTCACCTGGAAACACCCAGAAAGAATGTTTAGCCAAATATCTGGGCAACCTGTGATCGAGTCAACTTGACACATAAAATTCACCCCCACAGCTAGGTTCACTTTTTAGTTCTGGTGTTTTCATAACTCTGAGAGTTATTATGGCCAATCCTCATGCCATCCTAAAAAACTTGGAAACTTAACCTTTGATCCTTTCCTCCAAGTTTAGACCGGTCTCCAAAATCTGCCTTGATTTGTTCACTCTCCAGAGCCTCAGATCATTTTTGTTTTTTGGGTTTTTTTGTATTTTGTCCTAAGTTACAGTCATTTTCCACAGCAGGCTTTTTGTAGGGTCATACTCTGCCACCCTGGAAGGAACAGTGCTTCTGTTGCTTAATGTTTCAGTCTTCAGACTAAGAGTATATTTCTGAAAGATGCTAAAATAAAACTTATGAGGTTGGAAGATGTTCTCTGCTTCTCAGTATTAAGAATGTAAGGGACACAATATTAAATATATCTTGACAATCATCATAAGGTAAGCTCTATGATCTCCCAAGATGCTTCTAAGATGAGTGGTTGAACAGATCTGAAGGCAGATTGGGAGGGAGTTCTGCTTCACCTTCACCTGTGTGTCATGATATGCATGGAATGTGCGTGTGTGTGTGTGTGTGTGTGTGTGTGTTGGGTGGAGACAGTTGCAGAAGGAGAGAGGTGGAGTCAGTTTACTGGAGAAAAGGTCATATGATAATATTGATAAAGAAGACTCCAAGGCTATAGACAATTAGGTCCCAGGTTTAGGTGTGTGTAGGATCATAGTAGAAAAAATAGCCATAGTAATTATAGCTAATGTTCATTGTTCTTTTCCATGTCAAACATTATGCTATATGCTTTTTGCTTTCTTTTCTTTTTGCTGAAGAAGATTCACCCTGAGCTAACATCTGTGCCAATCTTCCTGTATTTTGTATGTGACTTGCTGCCACAGCAGAGCTGCTGACAAGTGGTGTAGGTCCACGCCTGGGAACTGAACCCAGGCCGCCAAAGAGGAGCCCACGAAAATTAACCACTAGGCCACAGGGCTCTCTATATATTTTCTTTAGATAACCCTCACAACAGTGATGTGTGTGTTGGGGAGGGGCTATCATTATCTCAAGTTTATAAATGAGAAAATCTCAGTGTAGAGAGATTAGCTTATTTGCCTAAGATTTTAAACTAGTAGAGAGCATGAATTTGAACCCAGTTTTAAGCTTGAACTATTATTAATATCCTATATGCCTGGCATTTGACTCAATATCTCATTGTAGTGCTTACCCCACAAACCACCTTCAATGTCCTCCCACCACTAGGACTGATCTGGGATGACATGCCATCGTTTGCTGTTCGCCCACCTTAATAAGTCACATGTGACATTACAGACATGTCTAAAAGGAAATTTTAGTCATCCAGTCATGTACACTTATGATATTTATTCAGGATTATTTTCTATGGAATTCTCTAAAAATCCTGCCAATAAAAATAACTTTTTGTTTATCTCAAGTGCGAAAATCTATGTGCCAGGTGTTGGCCTTGTTAAATTGCTGGTGAAAACATGTTTTTGTCAGTGGATAGAGGAAATTTGAGAGGTGGTACCTCTGGTTTGACAATTATTTTTAATGTTAGAAACTGATGACTAGAAGGAAGAGAGCATCACGCACAAGCATGCTAACTTGTAAAAATTTTGAATAAAAAATAACCAAGTACCAGGGCTTATGGAAACAAAGCACAGATAAATGCTATAAATTGATGTAATCCCCTCTGAAAATTCAGATTATTTAAAGAAAAAGAAAATGTAACCCAAAGAACCACTTCTATTAAATAAAGATTTTTGAATAAGCTTTGCTCTTTTCCCTGCTTTGCAACTTAGAATTTAATCTGCCACCTTTGTCTGCAGGTGACCTCTGCGCCCATTCATGAGCGAAGTTCCTCTCCTGCTCCTTTCTGATTGTAAGTTCACTCTGTTGATTAGATTTTCTCTCTAACATCAGGAATGTGTATCCAACTGCCAAAAAGTTATTTTGGATATTTTTTAAAATGTTTCTTTTTTAAGAAGAAATAAGAGAATGATGTAGCGCAACTCTATTTTATTGTTTCCAGCGTTTGTTTATTAGTTTGTTTGGGTAACATTTGCAATTATTTTTGTTACATGGACTGTTTTTTCCTTCTTCCCTTTGGTAAGATGAATAACTGTATGGTGTACCTCAGGAAACAATATAATGTCTCAGGATATGTTTAAAGTTATCTAACAAGTGTAAGGCCTCATCTGGAAGAATGCAAACAAGCTCAATGTTGTGGGAATTTAATGGATATTTAAATTGGGTACAGAGTTATAAATATTGTCTGTAAAGCACTGATGAAGTAATATGGAAGGGCCTATATAAGTTTTTGAATGAAAGAATAACACACTTTACTCAGTGGGATTTTTAGACTATTTTCTCTGATAAAATAAGGAGCAGTTGAATGAGAGATGAGATTTCAGACAAAAAATAGATCCATGTTTGAGGAGGGGAGGAAGACATTTCCTCTACCAACTCTAGGTCCTTCTGGCCAGGCTATGAATTAAATTGACATGAGACAGAATAATAGGAGAAAATTAAACAGAGCTCCATAACACGTATACATGGGAAAGATTCAGGAAAACTGAGTAACCTGTCAAAATGATGAAAGCTCTCACCTTAAATACCATCTTCAGCTAAAGGCAAAGGAGGATGTTGGCAGTGGGGCAGTCAGTTACAGGAGATTATCAGAAAAGCACAGTAAACAAGGGTAAGGTTATTATGCAGATTTGAGTCCTTGCCTTGCACATTGATAGAGTTTCTAGAAATAAGGTCATCCCCACTTCTTCCTGGTAGAGAGGGGGACACATTTACAGATGGAGATTTCCCTTACAAATGTCAGTAAGTAACTTCTACTTTTTAGAGTTTCTCTCATGTCCTAAGTTTTTAAAAGTA
This sequence comes from Equus przewalskii, assembly GCF_037783145.1. Lineage (NCBI taxonomy): Eukaryota > Metazoa > Chordata > Mammalia > Perissodactyla > Equidae > Equus > Equus przewalskii. Next base: position 180,319,367 of record NC_091831.1, read on the forward strand.
ACCAGCCCAAAATAGTCCTTATGCCAAACACATTTTGGGGTGACCAATGCCAGTCCTTCTCATTCGGAACTCTCTTATCTACCTGTTAGTAGTGGTGTTATGTGGGATGGGTTGGAAGAGAGGCAGGTGTAAACACTTGAAAGGGATTTTTGTTCCCACAGAGGGGTGAGAACATATTGTATGTGTTCCCAGCGACAGGAAGAATACTTTCTAAAGGACAACTTCAGCCTTTGTTTCTTCATAAAGGCAGCAAAAGACGCTATATGAAATGTGCCAGAAAATAAAGGACTGAGGACATGCCACTTGGATGGCACTGGAGTTGGCCTGTTTTCCAGAGTCACTGAGACGGGAACCAGCCTAAGGAGACAAGGCCATCTGCAAGGCCCCAGGTCTAACAAGATAAGACCCTAACAAGATTGGCTGTAACCAATTGGCAGGCTAGGAGAATCAGATAGAGGCCGCCAAGATGCACATTCCGCACCCTCTGGGCTTGCCCGGGTTACCCATGCACCCTAGCACCCAGAAGTGCACTGAAGCTGACTCTAGCCCCATTAGCATAGTAAAAATCAGACCTAGGGTGGGGAGCGAACATGCTAATGATACACGCATCACATGAGGTGGCATGTTGAACAACACAGGAGCAAGGAAAGCCCCACCTCTACATGCCACAACAAGGCGCTCCTCTCCAGCTTTTGCCTAACAAAAGCCCCAAAATCCTGCTGCCCAACAAGCCTGTCACCTGCCCCTTTCCTTTCCACACTGACTCCCTTCTGCCTCTCCTGTGCACAAGCTAATAAACTTTTACTTTTCTACTACTGTTTGTTGTGTCTCTTGATTTCTATGGTGGTGGACAATAAGAACCCAACGTGCCGGTAACATCACTGCTAACTTTGTGACCTCTTTGTTTCTCAGCATCCCCGTCTGTAAAATGGGCCTAATGATAGTAATTATTCCATAGGAGATCTGTGGGGATTTAAGGAAGATAATACATATACAACATTGAGATCCCTGCCCAGCCCTTATTAAGCAGTTAGTAAATTCTGTCTGTTATAAAATCCATGCTGCTTTGCTTTCAGAGTCAATGTTCTTGTATGAACTTCCCAAACATGAACAGCTCATCTCTGTTTTCCTCAATTCCTAGTCAGTGGACAACGGGCTCCACTCAGAGGTGCTGTCTCCCATTAGAGCAGTGAGTAATAGCTGGAAAGTCGGGTGGACTAGAGGAGGTAACTCAGGTGTTTGACAGGGCAGGATGAAAAGCTGCAGATTTACAGTGACAGCAAAAGATCTGATTAGGTACCTGATATCTTCATGCCAAGAAAGAGACAGGAAGGAAGGAAGGAAAGAAGGAAGAAAAATGGCTTTCAAAGGGAGAGTCAGGATCTAGTGACTATTGTTGACACAAATAATCCATAATCATTCTATAAATCAAAATTGGGGTGAGTTTATGTTGAGCCAGAGTGAGAGTTATAACTGGGGAAGGGCTTAGAAGGCGTTCTGGAGAAGCATGGGGTTCAGCACAGTCTTAGGTCTTCTTAGAACAAAGAACATACATTGAACACACCCAGGATACATTTTCATCAAAATTTCAAAGAGGTATTCAGTTGCAAATTAGCAGGTCAACATGACCCTGATGTCAGGAAAGGGGCTAATCCGGGCATTACCAGTTGGGCATTACCAATAGGGTGTTGGAAGGGAAGTGTGCATTCTTATCTTAAGAGAGTGCGTTCTTTACTTTAATGGTTAAACAGATGTACAATGCATGTTTGATAGGCCATAAGTCAGGCTTTTAAGTTCAAGCTGAATCAGTTTTGAACTCAAATAGTTTCCCCATATACCTCAATACGTGACAACCTCTTGTTAGTATATATTTATGCTTCTATATAAGTGGTCCTACACGTGCTGTGGGAACAAAAATACCCACAGAACAATTGGAATAAGGCATCAAATATTAAACATTTGGTAGATTACAATGGCTAGTAATTCCCTTCTGCTCAAAAATACCTTTCCTTTAGGGGATGGCCCCATGGCCTAGTGGCTAAGTTTGGTACACTCCACTTCAGAGGCCTGGGTTTGGTTCCCAGGCACAGACCTACACCACCATCAGCAGCCATGCTGTGGCAGCAACCCACATACAAAATAGAGGAAGACTGACACAAATGGTAGCTCAGGGACCATCTTCCTCAAGCAAAAAGAGGAAGATTGGCAGCAGATGTTAGGTCAGGGCAAATCTTGCTCAGCAAAAAAAAAAAAAAAAAAAAACTTTCCTCTAAATGTATATTACTAATATTAGCATCACAGATATTATACAAGAGACATCTCTTACTGTTTGCATGTTTCTAGAAAGATTTCATTGGAACCAGTCTGAGAGGGGAAATATTTTTGCATATAGACAGGTACTAACGTTCTTTTTACCTCATAATTTAGAGAACAGTAGAGAGAAGGGATGGCAGTGTCAAAGCAAAAACTGCACTGGCAGTTAAATAGGTAAGGAAGCCTATTCAAGGCTGTTGCAATAGGGGAGAGAGCAAGATGTGGTCTGAACTCAACTCTGCTGAAACAAAGAGCTGGAGAGATTTTAAGAGCTGGGAGGCGGGGGGCGGGAGGGATATAGGCCACCTATGTTGGCTAATTGACCTTCCCTTAAAAGAAAAGTTAAACTTATTCTTATGTCTTCATGACAAGAAGGAGTTTTACAACTTGGAGAAGCCACCTGCTGAAGTTGGCTTCCTACCCTCCCACAGAGATTCAGAGGAAAGGATGCCATCTTCCTTGAGGACGACATTTCGAAAGGTTAGCTCCCAGGTCCCTGAGAATGACAGCCCTGGGTTGTAAAATTGACAGGAAGTCTTTAAAAAGATTCACATCTCAAAAGGGCAGGGAAAGAATTTACAATTATAACTCTAAGAAAAGGGAAGGGAGAGACCTCTGTGGCTAGACCATCTGAATTCTGTAGGGACTTGGATGAGAGGAAAGCCAGGAGCCTAGAGCTAGTAAGAGGGCTGGGTAAAGGGTGGCCAAACTGAAGGAAACATTAAGTCCACCTTGGTTGGCAGAGAGAGATGTTTGGTGGCAGTAAATGTTAAAGGGGGGCTTTTTAGGCCAGGATATCAGGCCTTTGGCATTTAAATGATTTATCACCATCTCTGCACCTAAGCCACATGAAAATATCCAGTCAAACCTACTTTAAAAATTGGTAAGAGTTCTTTGAAACATGGAATTCTGATTAATATAAAAAGTAACTATTTAGAGTTCTAGAGCATTAACTTAGTAGAACCGAAGTTTTAACGGTGACTTGAAACTATTAAAGTATTATATAATTGCCATATGGAGAAAAATGCCCCAGTAATAGAGAAAATGGAAATGAGTTAGCATTTATAACAGCTTGAGGCTTTAATTAAACACAAGGAATACCTCTTTATCTATTAGAAACTGTTAAATATCAGAGGTATGCTTATAATAGCTACCTTCCAAATATAGCATGTTGGATTCCGCTTTCATCCAGTTGTTAGTCTCTGTAGATATCTCAGCTAGATTCTCTAACTTTGCAAGTCCTCTCTGTTCTCAGAACAGTCTCACTTCCATATAGAGGCTAAGTCCTATTAATTTAAAAACTTGAACCCCCCCCCCCCACCCACCTTTTCTTCCTCTCTGCCTATGCTGACCAGGTCTCTCTTGGCTTCAGGATTTGAAGTAAAAGGAAGGCAGGGTCTACTCTTTTTACACTCCTCTCCACTCAAAAGTGTGTTGTCAGGATAGAGGGAGGGGCAGAAAGAGTGAAATGTGTAAAATATCCAACTGGGCAAGCTCATAGCTCTCTCCTTATTGGGCATAATCCCATTCTGATGATCTCTGTGGCTGTCAAATTAGAGGGAACAGGCAACATTTCCAACAGGCTTCGCTAAGTCTGCTGGAGGGTCACTTTCCTGCATCTCCCCTCTGCACGTGTGGTCTATCCCTCCACATCTTCCTGCTGACTCTCATCTGGCAATGTTCCCATCTCCTTCCTCTTCCACACCTTCTAGGAACCAGCCCCTGAGCAGAGAAGATCCTAGTTTTCTCCTTCCTTGGTTGTCCCCAGGAAAGAATCCACGGTCCAATCCCTTTTCCCCGATCAGTTAGCACAGGGAGAGATCATCTGGCAGACTCAAACAGACACCCTAACAGGGAACGGAATGTTGCTCTCCATCCATCTAGGCACCTCTAGTCTTCATGAGTGATTCTCTCAGAGCCCATTTATCTTGGCTTTTGGAGGTGTAGGGGAGGAAGAGAATTCCTCTCCCACTCTAGGTTCTGGCTGGGCTACAAATTAAGTTGACGTGAGACAGAATAACAGGAGAAAAATTAAACAAAGCTTTATAACATGTATACATGGGAGCAACCCTGGAAAGCCGAATAACTCACCAAAATGGCTGAGCTGCCAGCTTAAATATCATCTTCAGCTAAAGACAAAGAAGGATGTTGGGGGTAGTGGTTTGGGACCTCAAATGGGAGGAAGGCAATTCACCTGGACATGGAAAAGCGAATGTTTGGTAAACAGAACTTTGATAGGAGTGGGCTTAGGGGCCTCCCCAAGATTGAGTTCCAGGCCAGGGTTCCCAGGTTTGGATCCCAGGTGTGGACCTAGCAGGGCTCATGAAGCCATGCTGAGGTAGGGTCCCACACAGCAGAACTAGAAGGACCTACAACTAGAATATACAACTAGTACTGGGAGGCTTTGGGGAGAAGAAGGAAAAAGAAAGATTGGCAACAGATGCTAGCTCAGGGTCAATCTTTAAAAAAAAAAAAACGAGTGGGCTTAGTGGGGATCCTCCCACGTCTACTGATATCCACAGTCACCTGTGGTGATGGCCTGCCCTGGGGACAGGCCTTTTACCTTAAATTACTTTTAGGCAGCTGGGGAGGAGGTCAAAGTTTCTTTCAGAGTCTTTTGTTCTTAAAAATAATCAAGGCAAAGAGACACATTTTGGGGTGGCCAATTCTGATCTCCCCGAGAGGCAAGGTAATAGCTGATGACCACTGCACTTACCAAAAGGCCTACGACCTCCTTAATTCACAGTCTTGTATTGACTGGAGCTGGACTAGGTAGAATGGACTAGATTTCTAAATGGTGATTTTCAATACACTGCCGGGATGCGGCTTTCTACACTTAAAGGGGGAGGAAGGCAATGCCTTTTGCCTTAGTTTGGGGTTTTAGCTAAATTATTGAACAACAGGAAAAAAATCTCACAGGAAAAGTGGTTGAATGCAAAATATTTCCTCACAGGATTGTTGAATGTATTAAACAAGATACTGTGTATTAGGCTTCATGTTTGGAATACTCTAGATACTCAGTGAAAGTTCCCATGTTCATCCTCCTCTCTTCCATCTTGAAGTCCTTTCTTACTCTTGTCGTTGTCACGCTTACTATCCAGATTATCCCACCTGTCTCAGTTTTGGCATTTACTGATTCCTCTAGCTGTCACCAACTGCTGGGTAATAAGCACCAACATTTCTTACAAGCTGATGTCTGAAATTACGATAAGCCCTGAATTGGTTTCCTTTGGGTACTCTTTTCCAACATCCAAATCATAAGGCTCAGTGCTTCTCTGAACCAACCGGTTTTATCACTGCTTTCAATAAGGTCACCCTCCTCTCAAAACGGAAACTTCAATAGCTCTTCTTTGTCTCAAGACAAAGTTTAAACTCCCTGATATAACATTCAAATATTCATATCTCTGTAAATCAGCTGTAACTTTTTGCCCCTGAAACTCTCTGCTTCAGCTGAACTGGTCTGTTCACCATTTCTGGAATATGATTTGCTCTTCTATACATAGAATATGTTCTTTTCTTCATCTTAGCTTAGTCAAGCTCATCCTTTCAATAACTAACTTGTTTTACATTTCCAACAAAACTTGCTAGGCAACACCATCCTCCAAACCCTTAGAGCATCTTTTGTCTGATGCAATCTCTTTTTTTTTTCTTAATAACATTAAATTTTTTGAAAGCTTAATGTTTTAGTCTCCTATTATTTGTTTGGCATCCATTATTTCATTTAATCTTTCCAAAAAACCCTAAAAGGTGGATATTACATTTGTATCTTTCAGATATAAACCTAGGTACAGAGATATTTCAAAATACCAACGAGTTTCTTTATATGGCTAGTCCAGGATTCAAACAAAGATGTAGCTGATTGTAAAGCACTCTTATTTTCATTATTTCACATTGAGATATTTGAGAGATCAAAATGAATGAGGACAAAGACAAGGACTTTTGATTTCATGACTTAAAATGTTTCAGTGGCATATGGGGGACTGAAGGCGGATTGAAGAGCGCCAACGTGTAAATGGGCGCTAAAGAAAAGAATCCCCCTAATATTTTGATTCACTTTATATCATTTTATTCCATTTACAGAAAAAAAAAACCCTAAATGGATCCCATGTAACTGCCTAAGTGCTTAAATAAAAAAAAAGAGGATATGAAGAAGAAAGATAAATAGAAGGACTTTCCAGATAAAATAGGATTATGCTAAGAATGTCATTCTGTGAATAACCGTTTTCATTGAGGGCATTATATTGTTAAGATGGATTTTAGTTGAGGTAAATCAAATAGTAGCATGTCACAGATAATACTGTCATAGTAGCTCAGAAATTAGGAAACTATATATGTGTCTCCTTCCAATGACCTTTGCTTGATATTGTCTTGTGTTTGTCACAGAATCATTAATGAATATGGTTAACTGAGAAGTGAAATTCATACAAGTGTGCCTAAATTGTTTCTAGAAAAGTAAGAAGTACCAAAGCCATTAGGGTTTAAAATTAATGTGTGCATTTTTCTTATTAATAATTATACCCATTTAAAACAACCATTACTCCAATAATGTGAATCTAATGAGGAAAATATATGAGAATATTATTAATTTTCTTTCTGTTAAATTAGCAAGCCCTTCTGCTGACATCTAATGTAGGTATCATTAAAAGGAAAAGAATCAATTAAAGTCAAACACAAAGTTGATGAGGATTAAAAAAAATCTTTAATTCACATATAGCATACTGCCATTCGAATATCAGAAAGTGGTATACTACTTTCTAGATGTAAACACTATAAATAATTCATATGGTGACTGATACTGCATTCTACAAGGCTTGCATGTATTTTCACACCGTTTCCCATAAAGTCAGAATAGCAATTTGAGGCAGGTCTTGAGTAGTGTTTTTTAACTTTTTATTTTGAAATAGTATGAAAACAGAAAAGCCATAAATATAGTACAAATAATACTGGTGTATGCTTCACCCATATTCCAGAAGCATTAGCATTTTAATATATTTGATTTGTTATTCATTCTTTCTCCCTCTCCCCACATACACACACACACACACATTTTCTGAACTGTTTGAGAGTAAGTTGCAGACATCGTGCTCTTTACTCCATAATACTTCAATGCGTGTTTTCTAAATTAAGGATATTCTTATACATACCCACAGGACAATTATCAAAATAAGACAACTGACATTGATACTGTATTATTTTCCAATAAACATTGATATCGTTGTTACGTGCCATCAAGTAGGCTCCAACTCCTGGCAACCCTATGAGTGAGTGACGTCCACAATGTCCTGTCCTCAACAGCCCTGCTCAGCTCCTGTAGACGCAGGGCTATGGCTTCCTTTATAGAGTCAATCCATCTCAGATTTGGTCTTCCTCTTTTCGTGCTGCCTTCTACTTTTCCAGCATTATTGTGTTTTCCAAAGAATCCCGCCTTCTCACGATGTGCCCAAAGTAGGACAGGCTCACTTTTATCCTTTTTGTCTCCAGTGATAGTTCAGGCTTACTTTACTCCAGGACCCACCTGTCCATCTTTCTGGAAGTCCAGGGTATCCGTAGGGGTCTCTTCCAACACCATATTTCAATTGAATCCATTTTTCTCCTGGCAGTCTTCTTCATTGTCCAGCTTTCACATCTGTACATAGTAATTGGGAACATGAGGGTATGAATAATAGTGGCCTTAGTCTCTATTGACTAATATCCACATCTTATTCAAATTTTTCTTTGCAGTATTTTTTAAATAAAACAATGTTGTATAAAACTTTTTATAATCATTTGTTTCTGGGAATTTTAAGATTTAGAGAAATGCTATTTTTATAGAAATCTTCCCCTCTCTCCACCCAGATAAAATTTATCTAGTCTGAAATGCTATTAAATGGATTTTGAATTGACAAGCTCATAATTCAGTTGAGCAAATATAGACAAAATTTAAGGTTCAGATATAAATAAAAAATAAAAAGCTTACATCACTGGTTCCAAATGGCAACCTGGATATCTGTAGGCCCTCCCACGTGGAAATGCGGATGTGACCTACTAGGCAGATCACTCATTTCTGCCATGCATGGTAGATGCCAGGGATTTTGATGCACGTTTCTGGAAAAATGTGGACACTCATTCTACTCAGCTTTAACTTCATTAGCTATTATCATGGTTCAAAACTAGTAGTTAACGTTGGATTTTAGTAAACTAAAAATGAGTAAAGTTTAGAGCAGGAGTTAACGAATATGCTTGTATTCCCTCCTGAATGTGTGGCCCATTTCTAGGAAGTTTGATTTGGTCTTATTTGCAAGACCAAGCCCCTTCCTCCTTATTCCAAAGACCAAATCTTTAGTCCAAGCAATTAAATACCAGCATCCTTTCCCTCTGGTGGGATTCTTTCCTGGATAACATGCCTGGTACCTCAGTCTCTTCGTGACTGCACTTTTCTGAACTTAAAACTCTCTCCCCAGGAAACAGTTTTTTCCTTGAACCCAAACCCTTGTATACTGAGTACCTAGCTCTTCCAATTATCATTATCGCCACCACCATCGTTGTTAACTAACTTTACGGATGATAGAACTGAGACACATTTTTTAAATAACTGGCCCAAGGTCTTAGACAATTAAAATTTAGAGAGTTCAGAACTTGATCCCAGGTGTGTGGCACAAAGCAGAGCCAAAGCTCTTCCATTACGGTCCTTGCCCTGCTCTGAGACTCCCATCGCAGTGTCTCCCATCCTCCTGTCAGGCTCTGCCAAATGCCTGTCCCGTCCCGCCTACCCCTTTGCTTGTCTAAGTACCCTGACGACAGTGTTCCCCCTGCCTCCTCAGACTCCTCATCACCTGAGGTTGATGTTGTACCCACTCACCTGACCCCACAAACGTGCTGCATGACTCCTGCTGGAAACATCTGCCTAAGTCTCCACCAGTAGCCTATTCACACATGGTACAGACTGTCGGGATAAAGAGAAGGAATCTAAGCATATCACTACAGAAAAACATCAAATCACAAAAAGGAGACAAAAAAAGAGAGAAGGGAACAAAGAAATTACAAAACAGCCAGAACACTATTAGCAAAATGGCAATAGTAAGCCCATGTCTGTCAATAATTACTTTAAATGTAATGAACTAAATTCTCCAGTCAAAAGAGAGAGAGTGAATGTATGGGTTTAAAATAATAATAGTAAAAGAAGACTCAACTTTATGTTGCCTGCAACACATTCGTTTCACACCAAAAGCAAAGGCAACAAAAGTGAAAATAAACAAGTGGGACAACATCAAACTAAAAAGCTTCTGCACAGCAGAGGAAACATCAACAAAACGAAAAGGAAATATACCATATGGGGGAAAATATTTGTAAATCATATATCTGATAAGAGATTAATATCCAAAATATTTTACAACTCATACAACTCTGTAGCAAAGAAACAAGAAATAATCTGATTAAAAAATGGGCAGAGGATCTGAACTGACGTTTTTCTAAGGAAGACACATAAAGGATCAACAGGTGCATGAAGCAGTTCTCAACAGCACTAATCATCAGGGAAAGGAAAATCAATACCACAATGAGGTATCACGCCACATCTGTTAGAATGGCTATTCTCAAAAAGACAAGAGATAACAAGTGTTGGTGAGGATGTGGAAAAAAGAGAACCCTTGTGTGCTGTTGGTGGGAACGTAAATTGGTGCAGCAACTACGGAAAAAGTACAAAAGTTCCTCAAAAAATTAAAAATAGAATTACCGCATGATCCAGCAATTCCACTTCTGGGTGTATATATCCACAGGAAACAAAATCACTATCCCAAAGAGATATCAGCACCCCCATGTTCATTGCAGCATTATATAAAATAGCCAAGACATGGACACAATCTAAGTGTCTATGGACGGATGAATGGATAAAGAAAATGTGATATATATATGTATATATGTGTGTGCATATATATATGGTGATAATAATATATATACATATTATTCAGCCATAAAAAAGAAGGAAATCCTGCCAGTTATGATAGCATGGATGGACCTTGAAGGTATTAGGCTAAGTGAAATGAGTCAGGCAGAGAAAGACAAATACTATATGATCTCACTTATACGTGGAATCTAAAAAAACTAAACTCATTGAAACCGAGAACAAATTGGTGGTTACCAGAGGCAGGGGATCAGCTGTGGGCAAAATGGGTGACGGTGGTCAAAAGGTACAAATTTCCAGTTATAAGATATGTAAGTTCTGGAGATGTAATGCACAGCACGGTGCCTATGGTTCAATACTATCACACATTTGAAAGTGGCTAAGAGAGTGGATTTCATCATGGGAAAAAAAATTTTTGAAGTGATGGATGTTAAGTAAATTTATTATGATAATCACTCGCAATATATATATAAATATATACATCAAATTAAACTATATATATCTAATTATATAACATAATAATATAGTAATATGTAATATGTTATACAATATAATAGTGTAATGTGTACAATATATAATAAACTATATATCAAATTAAACTAATACAATGTTATATGTCAAAAAATATAAATAAAAAAATAAATAATAAAAGGTTGGACCAGAGGCTGGAGTTGGGCAGACATTCTGCATTTGGTCCCTTCTGCTGCTTTCTGATCTGTTCCCTGTTTCTGCCTGTCACGCTCTTTTTTTGCCCTTAAGACATGAATTTGTTTTGTATAAGCCCTGACTCCAAGTGAAGTCACAAAAACTGCCTTAGAATCCTGGCGCGTCACTTATGAAAATTTATTGACCCTTCCCTTACCACGGCTTATTTTTGCTGGAAGTTAATTCTTTTGAAAAAGCACACCAAAAATAATTCTGTAATGATTTACTCTAGGATATTACTGCCAACATTACTTTCATATGTAATTCCCTTCAGAGTAGGAGGGAGAAACTTCCATATAAATAGAGCTTGTCATATTTGTTGCATGAAATCTTTGTGGCTAAACGGGGTTACCTATGACTAAGTTTTTCTTTCATTTTCTTTTCTTTTCTAAGAGGTTCTTGGACTAACTCCTTAGAGTAACTATAATTTCTTCTTCACCCTGACTTGGTGGCTTGATTTACATAATTCATAATCCTGATTCATATATAAATCATTCTCTTTTTTCCCAAAAATCCAGAGAACTTCCAAACACAAAGATAGTGCCAGTGAGCATGCAATGCCAGCCCCTGCAAGCCGGTAGGAATAAATAATGCAGCCCCGCAAAGCATGTTAATTTACTGTTAGACCTGTGTTTGCCAGGCTGTGTGCCTGCCGACACGCCCTCTATTAATTTTTAATGAGATGGTGAGAAGCCTGGAAACTGTATCAGATTCCTTAGAACAGAAGTGCAAAAGGAAGGTGGGCTAGGATCAATTTAGAATATTCTGTATTCTCAGCAGGCCTGCCCTGAAGCACCGTAGGAAGGAAATGCAGGATTCGTGTTAAAGAAGAAAACTGTGTAGTAAATACGTTTCACAAGAGTGGATTCGAGTGAATTTTTTTAATAGAAAGCAAGTTATTTATAACATTGCGACTGTGCAGTCACTAGAGCTTAATGTTTTAAAATACAGATAATTGCAGAGTCTTGCATGAAGAGAAAACTGTTATTTTATTATTCTTTAATAGTCTTTTGGGGGCTTTCTAAAAAAAACTCAGTTTGAAGAGCTATTTAAGCAGAGCTTTAAAAATAACAAGCAATAAAATCAAACGTTCAAAAAGCTTTTACTGTATCTTGGAAAATCATCAGCATATTCTCATCTGAGGGAAACCTTTTTATAAAAATATTTGTGTTTCCATTGATATTACTATAGAAATATATTTACCTAATTAAAAATGCATATAAAGTAAAAAGCAAATTATATATATGTACAATTTTATTTTACTATTACACCACACAGATACTATCCAAAGAAGGAGTTGTAAGATAAGATCATATTTATTTTTTGCAATTGCACTGAATGCTTTTTATATTGATCTCTGAATCAGGTTACTAAATGATCCAAACCATGTTTTAAAGCAATTAAAATGATACATCTCAAATATTTTCTAGGTCTACTGTTATTAAAGCGACTAGAAGTAATTTTTTCAAGTCAGAATCTACATCTTCTCTTGCTACTCTCTCAATTCAGAGCACCCTTGACATCCAACAGTGTTTCCACTTCCTCTGAAGGAATCTCTATCTCTGTACTCCTTTTGAACTCTTTAATGATCTAAGAACAAGAAATATTTTTGCCCTGATTTGAAGGATGGGAGGAAAACAGTAGTCATTGATTTTATGCTCCAAAGTTTGGATCAGGTGCCTCTGTTGCTCTCACACATCGTGGGTTATCTGCGGGTTCACTCCCTGCGGGGCAGCAGCCAGGCCTGCCAACGCTGCCCCTCATCCTGGATCCTGCTGCAGCTTTGTTGACTCCTGGGTCCAGGTGTGCTTAGCACCGTGAAGGCTGAAAACTTCTCCTTTGGGACACCCAAGGCTTCCAGCCCATTCTTATGGTTCCCAGCCAGATGCGTCCAGGGGTTTCAGATCATGGTATGCATTTACGTTTTTCCTTGCTTTTCTCGTTTTACATGCATCTTTCCTTCTCAACTGTGAACCCCAGGCTTCAGCAACGCAAGCGAAGATGTTTTCATAGTGTTTAACCGACATCCAGATGGCTTAGCGGCTCTGGATGAGCCCTCACCAATCCTATCATAATCATCATCAGAAATAATTTGTAAAACAGGAAAATAACATTCAACAAAATTATTAAATCCAAAAACATAAAGAAAAATGAAAACAATAGACATAAAAACCTTTTGAAATATTTTAAGTTTATAAAAATTTTTATTCCATGACATTCTTACCTAAAGTTTCCAGACAGCTTAAAAGTGCCAGTAACTAAGCTATTGTTTCTTAGTTTCAAAAATGCCCTCCTTTGTGATGCTGGACCTGGGGCTCTAGACATTCTTCTCCCCTTTGTCAGCTGGAATCCTATTGGCTTCTACAAATTGCAAGCACTAAAGGGACACTGGATGGCAAGAGAAAGAGAAAGATTTGCTTTTTCCTGTTTGTTTGCTGTTCTGTCAGTGTCGCTTGGCCATGGCTCCCTGCTCTGGCAGTAATTAGCCAGCTTATTCGTTAATTCCAGGGCCCATTTGCCAAAAGGCTTCCTAAAAGCCAGCCAGCCAGCCCTGCCCCTCCACAGAAGTCTCGCCCTTCATTCTACCAGGCCCTTTCTCTTAGCTGCTGGACACTAAAATAGTGCCCTCAAGTCTCTCATTTCTTCTCTGAATCCTGGGGAGGGTAGCTACTTCTGTGTTAGCTCCATGTTTTATTTTTTCAGTATTCCAACACCTGTGTACCAGTTCTGTGTATTAAAATCATCTCTGTTGAAAACACTCAGAGTGCTTTTTGAATTCCTGACTAGAGCCTGAGAAACACAAGGCAAACACAAATTCGTTTTCACTGAAGTATTTTATATAGCAATCTCATTAACTACTTCCTGAAATACTTAATCACAAGCTAAAACTGATTATCTGGGGCCAGCCCCAGTGGCCAGCAGTTAAGTACGACAGCTCTGCAATGGCGGCCTGCGCTTGGTTCCCAGGCGTGGACTGACATTACTTGTCTGTCGGCGGCCATGCTGTGGCAGTGGTTAAAATACGAAAAAAAGAGGAAAATTGGCAACAGATGTTAACTCAGGACAAATCTGCAGAAAAAAAAAAAAAAAGGAAACCGATTATCTGAATTTTATATGGAAATATGGAAAGAGAAAAATTGTGACCTTTAGTTAGTCGGTCAACAAAAAGACACAATATTGGATTGAAACACAGATTATTTTTGCCCGGTTGTCTCTGACCATAAAATATACAGCTTATGATTGTAATACTGATTCTCCTTTCCCACATAATCCAAAAGAAGAATCTGGAGGAATTCCTACAGAGGACTCCATATAGGAGTGAACTTTTGGTTTAGCACGTGATTCATTTTTTTGATCTCTTAGTTACCCTTTGCTCCATTAGCATTAATATATATGAATGTTTCCTTTTATTCCACAATAATTGAATAACTATTCAATTGGAAAGTTTTCTTGGAGCTTATTCTTATGCTTAAAGAAGTAAATTATCATTTAAAACATTTTAAGTATGAGTTAGAATAAAACCGTCAGCGTTTTTAAACAATTGTCTACTAAAAACACCATTCAAAGACCTAGATAATTTTCACTGCACTTTTAAACTTTACGCTGGATGAATATTTACCTTGTTTGAGCCAATTGCTGTGTTTGTACTTGATATTTCTAGCAGATTTTTTGTTCACATGAACAGACCATATTTTAACACTTTATCAAGGTGTTGTTTTACGGACAATTGCATCTGGACTTTGTATTAAACGATCTATTGGCATATCTAGGTGTGACATGCCATCTCTAGTATGTTTTGAAGCAGAGAGTGACCGAAATAACCTATTATATTCTGAATTTCATATATACATGTGTGTGTGGGGGGGGTAATATCATTGGATATTGACTTTCCTGAAAAAGACTTGAGCCCCTTCAGGACATGTGTGTGCATGTGTGAGTGTGTGTGTAAAAAAGAATGAGGCAAGCGGGATGCAGAATACTACGGAAGTGAAATTGTGGCATTCAGAAGTGAAGGGAAAATGTCAATTTACCTCGGGCCCCAAAAAACAATCTTTTAAAAGTTCAGACAAGCCCATATTAAAAAGCAGTGATCTTTAAATGGTTAGGCTATTAGTCATGTATGTATGCGTAATTCCAGTTCTTTTTTTTAATTAAATTTTGGGTTTGGATTCCTAAATGGTACCAATCAAATACTTCCAGTTATGAATCTTGGTTCCTGGAATATAAACATGCCTAAAGAACAAAAACCAGTGTCACAAAAGAAGTCTAGAAATCTTGAAGATGAAAGGTCTATTTTTAGAGTAGCCTTTAAGATGAAAGGTAAGAGTTGTATTAAGCAAGTCAGAACATAAGTAGAAACCAGTTGTGCCTAGAGTTACTTGGTAGTTTAGAATGTTTAAAACTCCATTTGCCCCAGAACTTTTTTTTCCGCATTGAATCTGTCCCTCTCTCCTGTCATGTGCATGTGTGCGCAAGTACACATGGGAGTCAGAGAGACGGAGTTGCCTGGCAGCTCTAGCACTGAGTGGCCTTACCCTCTATAATTCCATATTAAGAGAGAGACTTTTATTCCCAACTTTCAAATATCAACTTTCATTGGGGGACTGTGATTGGCTCTGTTTGGATCAAGTGATCTCCCCTTGGACCAATCACTGTGAACTGGGGAAACTCTGATTGGCTGAGTCTGGACCATGTGTCTACCCTGAAGTCAAATTTCATGTGCCCTCTCTACCCACGTCAACTTTTCTGATAGTACAAAGATGCCTGCGATTTATATCTCCCTGAGATGGAACATGTAATACTTAACTTCATATTACTCTGAGATAATGAAAGAGAAAAATAATTAGAACTGGTTGTCTTTTCGGTTCATAAACAGAGAAGTCATTTATTCCATTTAACATGAATTGTCAAAGTTCAACTGTTTTTTTCTCCCAAGTGTTTAGCTCTCATATAACGAAATTACTAAACCTGTGGGTAAAGGTTAACTTTGTTTAATGCTGCTACTTTTACTAATTGAAATGATACTTTATAATTTTCAGTGAAATATATGAGCTGATAAACTATATGAGTTCCAATATCTGTCGTTCCATTTTGTGAAGTTATTGACAACTGCTGTGCCATGCCCTTAACAGAGCCCAGCTAACTTTACTATAACGCATGCTTCAGACTTCAGAATCTTGATTGTCTCATTCATAAATCACTCATTTGGAAATATTTCACATGTCAAAAAGTTGAGCTCCTAAATGTCCTGTAAGAGGCAATTGAAATCCAGTCACTCCATAAAGATTTTTCAACGACTATAGTAAGAAAATATTGCTGCCTAACTATAAGTTCCTACAGCACATGTCATATGAACCATTGATTTCTTTCTTAACATTACTGATTTTATCATTCATTTTTATGGGACTATATTTAGTATCCTTATTTAGACTGTAAACTTTGTAAATGTGTATTTGTTTGTCAATCGCTGACCACAGTAGGGCCTAACACTTACTGGTCTGTTATTGATGATTTCTGTTGGCCCCACGTGAACTGCATGTGCTGTGGATGAGCCCATACATGACCCCATTTCAGCATCCCTGGTCTACTCCATGAGAAGATGTCACCTACCAGCCCCTGGAAATATTCAGGAAAGTTGTCATATTTGTTTCCATAAGACATGATTATAATTCAAAAGGAAATCAACAGCTTGTTTTAGTAATTTTTCATTAATAGAGAAGCATAGTTACCAAAACACCTATTTTTGATAAGATATCTCAAAGATGTTCACAGAGAATATAGACCTTGATGCTTCAGACAGAACACTTAGGGGTTTTCATCCTCAAGAGTATAGAAGATTCATTTCCCTACCTTAAGACTCATTTTTTCACTCAGACTCTTCTTTCTTCATGTGTAAGAATGAGCTTGACATCAAAGTCCTTAGGTACCAAGGGCTTTAGAGTTGGGTAAAATGTGGGAGAGAGACTCTGTATTTGCCCCGAGACGGTGCTATATCTTTTAGAAACCTTTCAAGAATTTCATGTTCCCATTCTGAACTGCACAAGTAGTTTTAGCCTTCTAAATTTCTCTTCTCCAAAATCTTAAATGCTGTATTTCATAGATTTAAGTTATAAAGTTTAATGATAATTGTCATTTGTGAAATTTGACTTTTTGATAGTTTTAATGGAATCTGTGTCACTCTCTGTTGCATTTTATGACTTTGTAGGGGAAATTGAACCTTTTCTTCAAAACAGGGCAAATTTTGTTTTGTCTTTATATTAGAATAAGAGGTTCTATATACACATTTAAAAACATACTTATAAATTTCTTAACCTATGGTATTTTAATTCCATATACAAGGAACTCAGTGTATTCTCCAGCTTGATGATTTAAATAAAGACTGTTTCTATAAGGAATTTAAAATAATCCTATCCCAAATTGGTAATTTTACAAGTTTGCCCACTTTCAAGAAATTTTCCTATATAATTCAAATTCATTAAATGTAAGAAATAAACATAATAAATCACATTTAATCCGGTGCCCAAATAAACAGAACACAATCAGCTACTAGACAAGTGGTTGTGTTCCTTTCTGCCTTGCAAGGAAAACTGTCCCAAATTTGACCCTTGATTCCACTGGCAGAGATTTACTCCAAATCAGGACACAACAAAAGGATTCCTCTTTGCAAATGTTGAAACCCCACTCATTTCTTCTGAATCTGCCAGCCCCACAGCTTTTCCTCTCTCAACATCAATGGCGGGGGTGTGAAAGCAAACAGCTGTCCGTCCACTATTTTTTTTCATTACACGCTACAGACTGTCACTAGCTCTTATAAATTCAGATTGAACGGAACAGTCTGAAGAAGTTCAGTTCAGGGTCAAGCTCCCTGAAATAGCATGAAATTGTGCGTTGCTGAAAATAGAGGGTTTAATCTTGGTGCCAAGGGTCATAAAACAGGATCATCTGGACTTCCAACCCTTATTCTTCTGCCACAGTTAGTTCCTAGACTATTTGTAACTTTCTCTGATTGAAAAAAGAAACCGTCGTTTGGGTAAAAGAATGGGGAAAAAATGCTATCCCCTCCTACAACTTGGACTTGATTTACTGAAGTTCTGCTTCACTGACGTACTCAATAAATTGCAATTAGTCTGCACAGATTTAATATTCAAAAACCCATGGTTACTGGAGTGTGCTTTGTAAGATTCAGTCATGCAAACCAGGGCAATATATTGATGCACATGTGGTACATATTTTAGTGACATTATTTCTGTTTGATTTGATGTTCTCTCTGCACAGCAATATTTCAGCAATTCTAAAACTGTCTTCCTTTTTAGTTCACAACATAAAAATTCCTTTTTTTCAACATCAAGTAGAAAGTAATAGATTTATGCTTAAAGATAACTACAAAGACATTATGAAGCTAAGTTATACTACAATAGCTTTTTAAAGCCTTTTTTGGATGGTGTCATTTAAGTAATTATTTATTCATTCAACACACATTTTAGATGGAGTCGTTATAACTTCCTGTATTCAATGGAAATCATTCCCCATTAATTTTATTTTTTGACATAACTAAGGGAAAATAAGGAAGTTACGTAATGCCCATAACATTACATAACGAAAATAAGACACAAAGAACTGGTTTAGGTGCTGATAACATTGTTTATTATACTCTATCATTTGACACTGTGCCTGAATTCCTCTTATGTTAAAAGAATATTATAGTGAGAGTCATACTGTATTTTATAGCTTTTGTCTACTTTAGGGTATATCTGGTAGACAAATAATTATTTTAGGATTTTTCCTTAATTTTAATAATAGAGATTATATGTGCAGCACACACGTGTGCGTGTGCACAAAGATTGATAAGGTATCACGTGGGCAGCCACTTGATGTTCTGTTTCCGATTTGAACTATACTTGTCTTTATTTTCTAAAAATCTACATAGAAGGAGTGTTTATGATGGTCTACGTGTCTGAGGCCATATGCTGAATTTCTTCTCTGCATCTTGTTTTCCTTCTTATATATAATTTTCCTTCTTATATGTATTTGCTCAATATATAAAATAATTTTCTCAATTATACACGGAAAATAAAATTATTCAGGCATGATTTCCATTGAATATACTCTTTTTTTTCTGCTGTAAATCACTGGAACCACCCCAGATTCTATCCTGTCTTCTCAAGTGTGACTTCCTAGTCGTCAAA
Organism: Equus przewalskii; assembly: GCF_037783145.1. Taxonomy (NCBI): domain Eukaryota; kingdom Metazoa; phylum Chordata; class Mammalia; order Perissodactyla; family Equidae; genus Equus; species Equus przewalskii. Next base: position 180,338,450 of record NC_091831.1, read on the forward strand.
GTTTTTACTAAAGATACAGCCACAACAGTGCTGTTTGTTTGAAGTTGTTGCTAGGGTCTTAAGAAAACCAGGGGGGTTTAGATGGGCTTTGTAGTCTGTAATTTGCTTACGGGGGCATGGCATGGATCCACTCTTTGGGAAAAGTTTTTTATTGAATAAGTAAAATAAAGTCAATTCTTTTTTTTTTTTTCTTGAGGAAGAGTAGCCCTGAGCTCACTACTGCCAGTCCTCCTCTTTTTGCTGAGGAAGCCTGGCCCTGAGCTAACATCCGTGCCCATCTTCCTCTCCTTTATATGTGGGATGCCTGCCACAGCATGGTGTGCCAAGCAGTGCCATGTCCACACCCGGAATCCAAACGGGCGAACCCTGGGCCGCCAAAGCAGAACATGCGAACTTAACTGCTGTGCCACCGGGCCAGGCCCTAAAGCCAATTCTTTAATAAATGTTCAGAAGCATTGTGATCTATGAGGTAAACTGACAGAAACTGATTAAGTGAGAAAAAAAGAATAAAACAGTCTATATATGTTAGAATTACATACTTGAAAATAAAAAATCTCATTCTAAAGTGAAAGTAAGTGGAGTGTATTTTACAGACTTATTTATTGTAAGATATTTGTTTTAATATTATTAAATTGAAAAAATTATCTTTATTTTTAATAAATATGTTTTCTCTATGCATTCTTTGCCTTATGTGTACAATTTAGGATTGCAAATTCCTTGCATATCTAGATTAAACCTTAAGACTGAAGTCTTTAAATCTTTATATGTTTCATAATTACCACTGAAATATATATTTTCTTAATATACAAGTACCACTCAATCATTGGAAATGTGTAAAACTCCAGAAAATTATGCATGTTTTCTCCACAATATTTGAATCATATACATATCCCTTTGGTAAATTGCTCTTTTCCTTCTCAATATAGTATTTTTCTACTTTTGTTAAATAGAAACATTTAAAAGTATGTTTTTAATTTCAGAAATATAGTTGAATGAATTTACATGTCAAAATTGAATATGTAGTAGTTGTTTCAAATTCATCATAGAAAGATTGAAAACTCTTTTACTTATTCAGGTATTTCCAAATGTACAGATTGAATATTTTCATGAGGGATGAGTAACAATACAATGCATTTTAAAAGTGACCCCTATTATTCTACCTCACAGTTTTTATTATGAAAAGTAAAGAAAAAGGAAAGACAGTTTTTATATTCATAGAAACCTTCCGATAAACTTAGGCTGACACAAATTTTATGTATAGGAGCCCATTGACTTGACTGTTTAAATAGTAATGTTCAAATAATATTCACTGGCTTCATGAAACATTTTTGTGTCCTTTATGTTTCAAATATTTTCTATTTACCTCCTCCCTTTTCCTCAAGCTCTATGCCTTTCTAGGGTCTCATTTTGGGAATTATGGTTTGGAATACTTCATGCGAGGCTGTTTGCCACAGATTGTAATCAGATTATTTTCTTTTATTCCTCTTTCCAACCCATTTCGATGGCAGTTGTAACACAGCTATGACACATTTTTCTAAAAGTAAAGAGTTTAACAGTGCTGGAGTGATTAGAGGTGCTGCTGTCTTATGCATTGAAAGCTGAGTTTTATTTTTTTAAGGTGACTCTAAACATTTCTGTATATTTACTTGGGTGGTGCGGACATTTACAAATGTTAATAGTCTCGTGGCGCTGTTGACATTGTGAAAATTCAGAAAGCGTGTGCCTTTCACCAAGTGATAAAGTTGCCAGTGAATAGCGATAAACCATCTCAATCAGGTTGTTCTACTTTCTGCCTGGTATGACTTTATAAATCAAAAGTGTACATGTTCAAAGAAGACTTTCTCTACTGTGTGGAAGTATGAGTGGTAAAAAAAGTATATGTTTACAGTGTTTTTCTGGTGTTTTAATTCTTTAGTACTCCCTTTGGTTAGTCTCCTGATTTTTAACTATGCTAGTTTTACTGTATCTTATTCTCATTCACTTCTTGTTAAGTTCACCATTATGAAAGAATATTTCTATAAATGGGTTGCTAAAGAAAGAAGATAATTGAATTTAAAGGAATGCAGTTGAGGGATTTATAAAGCAGCCTCCCGTGTTTAGCCTAAGATATGTAATTGTATCGTGTATGCCTATAGGATGCTTATCAAAGCTGAAAAACTGTTGCAGCCTACCTCATACCTAGGCTCTATGGTACTAATCTTGCGGGACCACCATCGTATATATGGCCCATCCGTGACTGAAACGTTATACGTGCGTGACTGTATCACATTAGAAAATATCTTATCAAGTTACAGAAGTTAAAAACCTGATGTTTTCTAAATGTTGTTTCTTTTGATTTCTCCTTAAAATTAGTAGCATGTATAGAAGCACAAAAATGCAATACTCTAAAGAGAAAATGTACCATTAGAAACTTATTTAAGATTAATATAATTGATGACTCCATTCTGTTTTACTGAGCACTTCCTCTGTATTAGGAGGTGTGATGGTGCAGCTGCCCTACAGAGGAATAATAATTCATCTGGCCCTCAAGATCTTTACTACTACCAACACAATTAAAGTAGACGAGTGCTCCTTTCATAAAACTAACTTTGATTACTCCTGATTCCCTGGTGACATTATTCCCCTGAAGAGATGACAGTCCATCAATTAAAACTTTGTTTCCTATTTACATGATTGCACGTAATCACAGAGTTATGACTTCCAAGTACACATTAGTCCACCATGACAATAAAAAGGGAATTTAACAATTTTAGTGAGAGGAATCTTCTGTGACAATTGAAGTCCTAATCAGTGAATTTTTCCTTTCTGTAATTTTCCCAGAATTGCTGACATTCATCCCGCACAGAGTATTAACAAACACAAACTTTCATCTAGTTTTAATTGGACAAAAACAAAAAATCTATTACAGGTTGCTTGCTTAATATGAATGAATGTTTTTTCTTAGAATTCTACATGCAAGTATTTGCATAAATTTTGCTCTTATAATCTTAAACTTTCAGCAACTAGAATCCTTAGAACTAAGGTTTAAATATCTTCAAACTAAATAAGTTGAAGAGTTTAATGATTAAATTAGAAAATTTTAATCCCAGTTCTACAGACACTGTGTAAGTCATTTAACCGTTTCTTGACTGTTCTATGTGAATTCAAATGGAATAATGCTGTACGGTTTGGGAGCCCGGATGCACACAGCCTGGCTGCTCTGGGTCTCAAGGTGCACGCCGCTCCTCTGGGATGCCGCCCTGATTGCTGGCTGCGAATTTGGATACACCTTGTAGACACTCCTTTAATGTCCTGTGCTGCTTCTTCTTAGCACTTAAACGATGCTTTTATTTTCTGCTTTGCAAAGACAAGTAATGCACATGTCTTATTCATAGTTGAATCTCTTGCACTTATTGAATAAAAAATTGATAATCACTGTGGCGACTTTATGTTTTGGTTTCTTTTAGTTTATAAGCTATAAAAACTGTTTCGTTGAATTATGAGACTCTTCTGGTAATTGTTTTGATAAAAATAGCTTAATTTGAAAATGAACTTTTAAACTATTCTAATGTTATTTAAGTTGCACCTAATTATGTCTAATGAACTTTACATAATACTAAGACTTGCATACTTTAAATACTACATAAAGATCCACAAAAAAGACAGGGATGAGGAAACTAAAGAATTATTCCAGAAATGTAGCATTATTCAGTTTTCATTCTTTTACGGATTATTTGTATTGAGAAACACAGACATTGATAGATACTGTGCTCTAGTACAATGAGCCCTAAAATGTCAACAGTGGCAAATGATTACTTACAGTGTACAAGCCAAAGACCAAATCCCATGTGGAAAACTAGTCAGAAAGATGAATGTATAAGCCTCTATCAAATAAATCTGAACCTTCAATAAAATAAAACTCAGCAAAGAGATGTTAGGGATCTGAGATCTGACATTAAAGTTTTGCTGCAGCAAGGGAACAGGTTAACTGGCTCAAGACAAGATCGTCAAAGGTGGGATGAAGGACAGGTATGGTTACAATGTAATTTTAAGGATGAAAAACAATCATCCATCACACAACCTTTTGCCAGTAAGAGAGAAGCATATTGCACACATCAAGGAGACTTCAAGCAAGTTGCCAGGCCATCATGACATCTTTGACAATTGGGACAACCACTGTGGAGTACTCTTATCACATTGATTGGTTTTTTAGATAAGTAATTTTAGATACATTTAAAATGTTGCATCAATGTATGTGGAGCCATTTTTGAAATATAATTGCCAAGATCTTTCTCTTCTAACTCCCCAGTCTCTCAAAGTCACTTTCTGCTTCCTACTATGGACCAGCAGCCAAAGTGCATGGGTTTGACGCCATACTCGAAGGCTCTGTGACATTACACCCTCTATACCCAACTTCCTCCTCTGTAAGATAAAAATTATAATACTAGTATCAATATCATAGGTATGTAGTGAGCATTAAGTGAATTTATTTAAGCGAAGCTCTTAGAGGAATGCCTGGCAGGAGAAAATGCAATGTGAGTGTTCTTTATTCCTTCCGCCCTGGCGGTGCCTCAGTTTCAACTGGTGGAATGTATAGACTGTTTCTGAGGGTTATACACACATGGCATGCACGTATACAGATGGTGAGCGGTCATGGTTTTGAATGTCTAAGATGGCATGTTTATCTGTCTTTTTACTAGCAATAATGGACTTTTGTAACTTCTTAATGGAGTAATTCTTCTTCAAAGAAATAGTGGACAGTATGTTATCAAATTTCTAAACTCAATTTGTTGAAACTTTCAACATGAATTTATACCCAGTTTGAGACACCAATCAGATTTTCTCGAATGCCTGAAGTTCGTTCACTAAGAGCAGCTTGCTTGCCAGCAGGAGAAGAGCAATATTTTCACGTTTGGATTGATCAATGCTTCAGTTACAAGACGACAAATGACAGCTTCCTGTTCTACGGAAACAAACAAACAAAAACGACCCTCTCCAAAAAATTGTACAATAAAGTTGTGAATGAGACAATCACAATGCCAGACCCACGTTCAGTTTCCTCAGGGCACTCAGGGAACCAAAAGCTTGATGTTCCGTAACTCTGTAGTAATTGCAGGAAGACAGCAGTACAAGGGGAAATGACAGGCTGAGGGAGTCACCTTGAGCTGGGGCCCACCTGCTGGGCAAGTAGTTTTTTAATTGTAAGAAGTATCCTTTAGTTTAAAGATAATAACTCATCTCTTAAGTAACTTCTGCTTTCAGCAAACCATAAGAGAAAAGTCATCCAAGTGATCTGTAAGGGAGGGTGAGGAATATGTCTTAGTAAATCCTGGAGCTAATTCCTTAGCATCTGGGCCAAATCAGAAGACCACCAGCCCACGCCTGATCACCAGGTTAGCCCTCTCTGTTCTCGACCACCTTTAACACATTATTTTACTTTTTCCTTCTTTTTCTGTAGCACATTTTAACTTCTGAAAAAATTCAAACATATAGAAGATTTGTAAGACTAGTACAATATACATCTACATTCTCTTCACCTTGATTCACCAATTAATATTTACTGCATTTGTTTCTCTTTCTCCCTCCCTCCCTCCCTCTCGAATTATTTGGGATTTAGTTGCAGACTTAATGCCAGTTCTCGCCCAATAGTCCATCATTTATTTTTAAGAACTAGGGCATTCTCTTACATAACCATGGTACGATTATGCTCGGAGAGTTTAACACAGAACACTATAATATAGTATATAGTCCATATTCAAATTCCCCTGGTTGTCCCAATTTTTTAATAGCTGTCTTTTTTCCTTCTCCCCGGTTTAATCAAGGAAAAGTCTACATTTGATTTTTACTTTTGAAGTACATTTTCCATATGGCAGCCAGAGTAATCTTTTTAAAGCCCCCAATGCATTATGGTGTCTCTTTGAATCTTTTCATTGCCCTTAAAATGAAATACAAACCTCTCCTTAGCTGTCCAGTGTCATCTCATTTATTATCCACTTTAAATTATTTGTTGAAGATCTTCAATTAACTTATTTTTCCAGAAATCACCATGCCTTCTGTAGGGTCTAGAGCGTTGTGTATAATGTTTCTTTTATCAAAGCATTTTCCTACCTTAATTCTTCTCTTCACTTACTTAACTCATCTGTGTTCTGTGGGTCACAACTAACACATCATTGCCGGAGAAAAGCCTTGTCTGCCGACATCAGACTGACTTTGGTGATCCACTATGTGCTTGTGCAGCCCCCTACAGTCACAGCAGACTTTATCACACCACTTTGTATGCACCTGTTTGCTTACCAGAATCACCATCCAGGGGGTTGGGCTTCTTGAAGACAAGGACTCTGTATATCTTGTTCATCACTGTATTGCTCGAGTCTATCAGTGTTTCCCATAGTTGGTTCAACGAATGCTGAGTAATAGAGCACCTTAAATCTTAACTGATACTGTGAATCCTGGAGCTAAGTCTGGACGAAATTATAACTGAGTGATCTGCGTGGGTCCTAGGTTATTTCCAAGTTAGAGACAGGCAGAAAAATTCAGGGGTTACTGTTATCTGAGCTCCGAAAATATTTTTACAGTTTAATTCATTTCCTTTTCTAACGAGCATTTACGTATTATACTCATTTAAAACTGGACGATAAAAATAGTTTCAGGATTTGAGGCCTTTCCACATCCCCACCTATTGGAAATCTGTATTCAGATCCACCGATAGATTTTTATTGTTGTTGCTGGGTTTTTTTGTTTGTTTTGTTTTGTTTTGAGGAGGATCAGCCCTGAGTTAACATCTGCTGCCAATCCTCCTTTTTTTTGCTAAGGAAGGCTGGCCCTGAGCTACCATCCGTGCCCATCTTCCTCCACTTTGTATGTGGGACACCTACCACAGCATGGCTTGCCACGCGGTGCCATGTCCACACCCAGGATCCCAACCAGCGAATCCCGGGCTGCCAAGAAGACGAACATGCGAGCTTAACCGCTGCACTACTGGGCGGGCCCCAGGGTTTTAGATTTAAAAATTGTCACCAAAGGTAAAAGATTCCCAGGAAAATATGGTTATCATTAATTTAAAAACGCACATGGGTAGATGAAAATAATGTCCTAAAGAGAGGCCAAATTAGGTACTGAAAGAGGTGAATTTTAACACACAACTTTGAGTTCAGTTTAACTAACACCCATTCTTTTAAAGGAATACTTTCAAGAATTTTTAAAAGTTTGAGGGCTAGTTCACATCTGGGTCTAGGCAATGGGACTATTCTACTCACTGAGTTTTAAAAGTAAGCAACCAGTTACTTCATGATTTCTGATTTTTCTGATTTTTCATCTTTGCTCGATATGCAACAAGAGAGTTATTAAAGAGTATTTGCCTAATGTATCATTTATGAAAAATCATTTTGAGGAACTGAACCACCTTTAGAAAATCACTATAATTTCTTTAGGTAAATCTGCAAATAAACACTTTGCAAAAGTATAAAAAGTCTGCTGGTTTTTGAAAAATATTGTGTTGAAATATTTTCTTCTTAAATAACCATAAAGCATCCAATCTCATATTTGGGTTGCCATCTTCTGAATTTTATTTAAAATTGAGTTAGAAGTTATAGTAATTATCTAATTAACTAATTAAAACAATCAGGTTAGATTAATAACCAAAGATTTCTTTTATTTTTTAAATATATTAGTAATAATGTACATGCTATATCTATTGCCCATGTAATTTAAAATTAATTTTATTTCATGATGATTCTGCTTATCATATTCACACCTAGGACACCAAATATTATACTATTTGAAAAATACACTAGTATTTAATTAACATACCTAAATATAATTAAGCATTCTACGAAACAGTGTTAATTTTCATCACTTTGTGTGTAAAAATAGATGGATTTATCACTTTTGTGCCTGTGATAAATGTTTGCTAATTTACCCTATTTTGATGGTTCAGTGATTGACCATCCCACTGGTTCCACTCTCAGATTGCAAAATTAAACAGACAGCAATTTTTTAACAGTCCCCCCTTGTTTCTTGGCTTCTTTTCTGCACTCTGTCTTATGCATAAGCACTGCTTGTCCACTACAATCCAAAAATGCAAACTTTGATGAATTGTTAAATGCTTCTAAAGCATAAATGAATGTCAAAATATGAACTCTAATCAATTTTGAATCTATTTACACGTCTACGTGAGGATTTTTTGAGAACCCAATGTTATTCCATAAATTATAGAAGACAGAGTTTTAGCCTAAAATATCTTTATGAATTAGTTTTCTCAGTCAATTCTGATCCCTAAAAACCTATGTTAGACCCTGGTAAACATCAGTTTGGTCTTTAACCCTCTTGAGTGACCAGCTGAGAAGGTTAATTTTAAAGTGCAGACCCAGAGCTGGAAGTAGGTGGAGAAGTGAAAGGATCCATCCTGGGCTGCTGACATCCAGCTGGGGTTCTTAGGCTGCGCTGAAGTTTGTTTCTCTTGCAATGAAGTTTCAAATTCTCAAGATAAAAGAGGAAATCAGAAAAATGTACATTATGGAAAAATGTAAACATGTTAAAAAGAAAATAGCAAAAGAGTATGCAAGTTATGTTTAGCAGGAGGAAAGCTATACTCACAGAGAGCGAATGTGGCCCTTTGTCTGCGTCTGTCTTTATTTACCACAAACTGGGTTAGACCTTGTGGGCTGAAGGTTTTCCACCAGCAGGATGGCTTCATCCTGCTGTTCCTGTGGGACTCTGTTTTCTTTATGCCCTAAAGTAAATTAGCTCTTTTCCTGGAACTATACCACCGTCCATCTGGCCCAACGTTTCCCAGACTCCTCAGAGAAACACTAGTGTTTCAAAAAATGTTACATTTCCCATGGGGGAAAAGAGATTTATTATCCATTTTTGGTAAGAAATATGAGAAGATAACAACATAAAGAGTTGGCGAAACTGCTCTGCTTGATAAATTAACAAAATTCTCACTAGAGCAAAGCTCAGTGAGAATTCCTATATGAGGTTTGTTAGCACATTTAGGATAAGAAATGCTATTTAATTTGTAAACTATTATCTGTGTAGGGCAATAATATAACCCTCCTTGCCACCCAAACTATCATTGAAGCCCGTGGCTGCGTACTATATGAATGCTGTTTTGGGAGACTTCAAGTGAAATTGAAGGTTCATGGATACTAGGAAATCAGAATAAAAAGGATGATTGGAAGTCTTGGATGCTGAACTAGCATTTGAACTTTTAAGAGACTTTAAAGAACAAGGTGCCAAGTGTTTTCTCGGTCGCGTCAGGAACTAGTCTACCCTCGCCCTGTATAGCGATGTTGCCTTTGCCTGGGATGCCGCCACGTCGTGCATTTCCATCTTCTATCCACCTTCACCTCACGCCCCACTCCCACCTAATCCTCCTGGAAATGCTCTGTGTTACAGATGCTCAGATGCTGCTAGCCATCACATCCTCTGCAAAGTCTTCCCTGGGCCTCCACGGTCTAAGTTAACACCGTTATAGCTTCCGGTACATTTTGTTGCTACACTGTGAGATTTGTGAGGGTGAAGAATTTATCATATCATTCTTTTGTGCCCCTTTCTGTTCTTCCATTTCCTCATTTGTAAAATAGAGATAATAACAGAACTGATCTGCCGGGAGTCGTGTTACCGACACCTATACAGCCGCCTGACAGGGTCCGGGCTGAGAAGGGCCAAGGGGCGCAGGGATGCCACTCGGTGAAGAATGGCCGGCCGACACCCCTGATATTTTCTGAAATGGATACATGCTTTCTATCAAGGTTATGACTATACTTGTTTCTGCTTTCTATAGTTTAACTTAGCTTTTCAGCCTGATGCCTTCCTAGCAAAATGATATTTTCTCCAGGCAGTGTGCTCAAGGGACAATTAGCCCTTCCCCCTGAAAGACAAAGGAATGCTTTCACCTCCTAAGGGGCGCGGGAATGTAAAGAATTTTAACTACCCGCTGAGAACGCATGTAGTCCTGGGGATAAGATACCCGGGAGTTGCCTTTTGTTCCCATTAACCATCCACACTAATGACGTAGATTGATGGAGGCAGGGGTAGCTCCCCCAGGACGTGAACAGACGGAATGCTGTCCTATCTGGAGGTCTGGACCTTCTCTCTTTGATTTAACTTTACCATGAATTACAACAGATTTCAAGGTGCCTATCTCTTTTAGCTTAGAGACAATAAATAATAGTCAATTGTGGAGAAGACGATCATTAACCTTATGCTCTATAGAATGGAATGCTAATAAACATTCTTGTGCTCGCTTTGTATCTCCTTATCTCTCTGAAAATAATTGTAGAGCGATTTCTGTGCTAATCCTGAAAAATATAAAAACGACACTTGTGCACAGTAAAGACAGACTTGATTGCACTGACTCAAGTCTCACGTCTCTTCCTTCACTGCACCAACTCCGTCCCTCCCTCAGGAACCTGGACTCGGCTGGAGCAGGACTCCGGCACTGATCTAAGGGGAGTTTTCTGTATTAAATTAAAAGGGACATATAAAAATATAAATTGTCTGAAAGAGTTCTGTGCACATGAAATAATTATATATATTTTAAATCTATTCATCTAGTTATCTGTCAATATATTACTATCATTATTTGCCCTAGGACTGGAAACAGTGTCTGTCACCAAGGAGGTGCTAACTGAATGTTTGCTCATTGAGTCAATTTAAATTACTCTAATAAATAAATAAATATTCAATTCATGTCCGTATAAAAATCTTTGTGAGGGGCCGGCCCAGTGGCATAGTGCTTAAGTTGGTGAGCTCCGCTTCATCGGCCTGGGGTTCATTGGTTAGGATCCCAGGTGCAGACCTACACACTGCTTATCAAGCCATGCTGTGGCTGGCATCCCACATATAAAGTAGAGGAAGATGGGCACAGATGTTAGCTCAGGGCCAGTCTTCCTCAGCAAAAACAGGAGGATTGGTGGTGGATGTTAGCTCAGGGCTAATCTTCCTCAAAACAAAAACTCTTTGTGAGGTTGAAATTAAGAAATTCTAATGATATAGATGTCTGTTTGGGCTCCATTTTCAGAATCTATAAGAAAGAAAACCATACAGCTCATGGAATTTAACTCTTCACATCAGAAAAGTGGTAGTTTCTGCCCGAGGATATGTGTAGGAAAAACCCAGTCTCCCTCCCTTGTTTCTCTTTTGCTCTCACACTACCACACTCACAACACTTCTGACACCAGATGCACGGAGGGTTTTCCTACACCAGGTAATTCTGTGACACCAGCTGAGTATCCCATGGTTTAACTCCGTTCTGACACTGCGTACCTGGAGTTAGCATCACATTCCACAGGTTAAGGGCTCAGTCCCACAAGACTGCCCCTCCCACCACTTCAGATGCCAATCACAAGTCTGGGTTGTTAACTGTGCTTCTGATCAATCTGCTACAAATCAGAGGTCCCATGACCCCCTCCTTGGGTTTGATTAACTTGCTAGAGTGGCTCACAAAATTTGAGAAAACAGTTTACTCACTGTTTATCAGTTTATTACAAAAAGACGTGATAAAGGATACAGAGAATATCCAGATGAAAGAGATGCATAAGGCAAGTTGCCTGAACGGGGTGCTGCCCTTCCATCCCCTCTCCAGGCACACCACTCTCCCAGCACCTGCACGTGTTCACCAACCCGGAAGTGCTCAAGACCTTGTACTTTTGGGATTTTTATCACATAGACATGACTGATTATGAAGTCCATTTCCAGTTCCTCTCCTTCTCTGGGGAATGGTGGTGGGGCCTGAAAATTGCAAGCCTCTAATCATGGCTTAGTCTATCTGGTGACAGCCCCCAACCAGAAGCTCGTCCAGAGTTGCATCATTAGAACAAAGACACAGCTATCATCTAGGAAATTCCAAGGGATTTATGAACTCTGTCAGGAACTGAGGTTCAAGACCAACTATTTAAAAAAACGTTGCTCCTAGTGCTCTTATAACTTAGGAAATTACAAGAGTTTTAAGAGCTCTGTGTCAGGAACCAAGGACAGATATATATATATATATACACTATCTATTACCTTATAGGACAATTTTAGGAAGTGTTGAAGAAGATTGAAATTCAGCTGATCTGTGACCCGGCAGGCACTGTGGGCACAAAGCACTGTACCTCTTTTTGGGGCTCCACTCTAGGCAACTTAGGCTGCTCAATCTCATTCAATCTTTCCTATTAGAGAGGAAAGTATTATTTGCATTTTGATTATGCATATTAGAGTTCATTCAATGGAGGTGGTGACATCAGCAAGTTGGGAGAAAAGGAAGCTCCAGACATCATTCCTCCAAGAGACACCAACTTAATAACAATATACTGTCTAAAAAGCCTTTATAAGAACTCTAGACACCACTTAAGTCATAGTACCCCAGCAAGAACAGCCACATTGAAACAATAAGAAAAGCTGTTATATTACCCAGTGATTACCCTTCCCTCAAGCCTGCGAAGCTTGGCATGATGGGGAGAAAATTCCCAGCTCATGGCTACTCCCTTGGAGAGAAAGACAAAAGTGAAATGTATGTCCACCGCTCCAACTTTTCAGAGGCTGCCTGAGGGGCCGTTTCCTGTCTAGCAGAACTCAGAGCATTGATGGGGAACTGGCATGCTTTGGATGCCTGGGGGGAACTGAGAACAAAGGAGAGATCTGCAGGCAAACACCAGAGACAGCAAGAGATTACAAGCTCCTAAGAAAACCCAGCAAACCTCTCCAATCGAGAAATTACATGGACAAATCCAGAGAAGACACATTCCCAGCAAAAGTTTGAGAAGTCCCTTGAATCTCTAGCCAGGCTGACTAATGAAGGTCTTCTCCTATACAAGCCAGTCTGTAAAGACAGGGAGAGGTGGCTGTTTGCAAATAACAAAATCTCAGCCAAAATAACAATGGATATGGAGAAAGAGGGAAACATAGCTCAATCAGAAAAACAAAATAAATCTCTAGAAACCAACTCCAAAGAAACAGAAGATATTAATTATCTACAAAGAATTCAAAATAACCGTCTGAAACAGGCTCAATGACCAACCAGAGAACACAGATAGATAACTAAACAAAATCAGGAAAAAAATGAATGAATAATACAGCAAACAATACAGAAAACAATTGACAAAATGGCAATAGTAAGTTCTTCCTCATCAGTAATTATTTTAAATGTAAATGGATTAAATTCACCAATCAAAAGACATAGTGTAGTTGAATGGATAAAAAACCAATATCCAATGATTTACTATCTACAAGACATTCATGTTAGATAGAAGGACACATATAGAATTAAACTGAAGGGATGAAAAAAGATATTCCATACAAATGGTAACCAAAAAAGAGCAAGAGTGACCATGCTTATAGTACACAAAACAAACTTTAAGTCAAAAATTGTCAAAAGAGACAAAGAAGGACATTAGGTAATGATAAAAATATCAATTCAACAGGAAGATATAATAATTATAAATATATAACCAATTAACATCAGATAACTCAAATAAATGATAGAAACATTCAGAGAATTGAAGAGATGAATAGACAATAATGTGATAATAGTAGATTTCAATATCTTGCTTTCAATAGTGGATAAAACAACCAGTTATAAGATCAATTAGGAAACAGTTGACTTGAACAACAGTGGACCTAACACATATACAGAACATTCCACCATACAACAGCAGAACATAATTCTTCTTAAGTGCCCACAGGACATTTTTCAGGATAGATCACATATTAGGTCACAAAACAAATCTAAGCAGACTGAAATCATACCATGTTCTCACCACAGTGGCATGAAACTGGAAAGCAACCCCAGAGGGAAAAACTGGAAAATTCACAATTATGTGAAAATTAAAAAACACGCTGTTGAACAAAAAATAGATCAAAGAAGAAATCACAATGGAAATTAGAAACTATCTTGAGACAAATGAAAATACAACACAACAAAACTTCTGGGATGCAGCAAAGCAGTATAAGAGGGAAGTTTATGGCAGTAAACGTCTACATTAAAAAAGAAGAAAGATCTCAAATGGACAACCTAACTTTAAACCTCAAGCAACTAGGAAAAAAAGTTATAAGAAGGAATAAAATAATGATTAGAGCAGAAATAAATAAAATAGAGAACAGAAAAACAGAGGAAAAAATCAACAAAATTAAGATTTTTTTTTTAAAAGATCAACAAAATTGACAAACCTTTAGCAAGACTGATTTTGAAAAAGAAGACACCAATAACAACCATCAAAAATAAAAGAGGAGACATTGCAACTGCTGCTACAGAAATAAAAAGGAGTACAAGAGACTACTATAAACAGTTATGCACCACCAAACTGGATAACTTAGAAGAAATGGATGAATTCCTAGAAACATACAACCTACCATGATTTAATCAAGTTATAAAAATCTTAGCAGATCTGTAACTAATAAGGAGATTAAATCTGTAATAAAAAAAAAATCTACTAGCAAAGAAATTCCCAGGACCTGATGTCTTCACTGGAGAATTCTACCAAACATTTAAAGAAGAATTTAGTAGACGTGGTTAACATCTACAATCAGTTGATTTTAAGTAAAGGAGATTAACCTCAATAATGTGACTGGGCCTCGTCTAATCAGCTGAAAGACCTTAAGAGCAAAAACTGAGGTTTCCTGAGGAAGAAAAACTTTTGCCTCAAGACTGCAGCATCCACACCTGCCTGAGCTTCCAGTCTGCTAACCTGCTTGATGGATTTCATACTTTCCAAGCCCCCACCATCATATAAGTCGATTCCTTAAAATTTTGCTGTCTCTCTGTCTCTGCCTCTGTCTCTCTGTCTCTCTCTGTCTCTGTCTCTCTTTCTCTCTCTATGTATATACACATAAATACTGGTTCCATTTCTTTGGAGAACCCTAATACATAGGCATATTTTGTATTGTTCTTTCTAGTTTTTATTATTTATACGTTCATTCAATAAATACTTAACTAAGTGAAAAATTGTGGTTACTTTTTTGGGGGAATAGAACAATGAATAAGTTAAGGTTTCTTTTCTCAATGGAATTTAAACGTGGTGAGGTGGGTGAGGGGCAAACGTATAAATAGAAATAACATAAAGTGTACTATAGGGTGCTGTAAGCGTGACCACTTATGTCAACCGTGTTTTATGGTTCCAGAGGAGAAAAGAGTTCCTATTTGGGTGCTCTAAGAATGTAGCATTTAACTGGATCCTGGAGATGTACTAAGAATGGTAGAGATGAAGAAGACGAAAGAACTCCTCATAGAAGCATAAAAACATTCAAGGATATGGGATTTTGACAGAACTTCAACTAGCCTAAGGGGTAAATGTAAGCATGAGGCTTAGCAGGGAAGGGAAACACACCTGAAAAAGACTGAATCAATTTAGAGAAAAACCTGTTATGGCATGCTAAGAAGTTTTGCATTTTTCTGTAGTTATTGGGAAATCTTTTGGTTACATGATGACATTTGTGCTTTAAGAAGATAAATGTGGTGACAAAAATCTCATTTAAATAACTTTTATGTTAAAAATTAAACTTTTCAGTAAATATAAAACAAAATACAAAAATGTATTTTATTTTCATTGTTAATTATTTGCAGTTCAACAAAGTCAAGCGATTCCTCTTCAGTGTATTAAATTATACTGTTTTTAAAGATAATCTTTAGGGACAATATAATGTAAAGTAAAAAATAAAACACTCACCAAAACTGCCACTGTTCTCATCCCCATATCCTGACACATATATAACAAAGCCTTTTGCCTGTTCCCAAACAGTCAGGCATTTTCAGTTCTGTTATTCAGTGAACCGACTTGAAAAATGTTCTCATGAAATCACATGCTAATAATCACTGTAACAATACAGTAATACGTTTATATGACTTTTAAAATTTACAAACCATTTTCATATGTTATTTCATGTATTCATCGGGGATGTAATTAGGAAGATATACTAATCATGCTCTTCCATAAATGAGAAAGTTGAGGCTCAGAGGCATTTAGTAGCCCACCTAATGTCATGTAATTATTGCAAGAGAGAAACAATAGATGCATTTTTATTCCAAAGTCATCTTATTCTCACTTTACCATACTCCTTCATCCTGTAAATCTTTAACTTAGCTATTAATTTTACCATTGCTGTCAGGTAGAAGTGCCTTAAATCACTCTGTGATTACCGTAAATTTTAAAGGCAATAGTGTTTTGGCAGGTGGGATATTGAATAAGACTTCAGTAAGAGACCTGCAAATCGTAGTAGATTTTTTGATGCAACATGAGATTCATAAATTCAAAAAAATGAATTTTGACCTAGTTGAAAATAATTTTGCAATAGAAGGAGCTACTCTGGAAAACATTGGAGTAGTTTAAAAATTTAAAAAATAGAAATCTAAGTTTCTGAAACCTGCTAGTGGTTAAAGTTCAGCACTCACCACTTCAGCGGCCCGGGTTCATTTCCTGTTCACAGAACCGCACCATCCGCCTGTCAGCTGCCATGCTGTGGTGGCGGCTCACATAGAAGAACTAGAAGGACTTATAACTAGGATATACAACCATGCACTGGGGATCTGGGAGGGAAAGAAAGAAAAGAGGGAGATTGGCAACTGGTGTTAGCTCAGGGCAAACCTTTCCCTGAAAAAGAAAAATTACCTGGTTACCTGGTGACACTGGAGAGTGAACAAAAGCACACAGATTCTGGAGGGAAATAAGCACTTGGAAGTGTGAACAGCAAATAGTGAGATTCCAATGCCTGTGGCTTTTAGACTGGAGGGGGCTGCAGCTGACATTGCAGAGTTTGTCTCATATTCCAACAGGAGAAATGAAGAACAGAGTTCAGGGCAACTACAGTTGCTAGAAAGTAAAATAGTGGGGAACAGGAATTTGGGGTGATCACAAGCTTCTGGAACAAAAAAAACAGCCCAAGGGGGAAGCCAAATATTGTGCATATAATCTGTGCTCAAATTTCTAGTTGACTCCTTAGCATGCATGTGCAGTAAAAATCTCTAAGCAAGCTAACTAAAAATAGAAGAATTGGACTGAAATTTTAACTGTTCCTCAAGAGACATAATTTATAGTTTGTGTACAATCAAGTTATTCACTTCCAAAAACATACATAAATAATAATACTCTCAGGGAAATACAACATAATCCAGAGTCTGCACAACATAACCTTCACAATGTCACAAGTGCAGTCCAAAATTTCTTGCATCAAAGTAACAAGGAAAATGTAACTTAAAGAATATCAACAAAGAAACCCTGACATGACCAAATTTTTGGAATTACTCAGAGAAGGATTTTAAAGCAGCTCTTCTAACTATGTGCAATGATTATAAATGAAAATATCCTCATAATGAATAAACAGATAGAAAAGCTCCACTGATAAATGCGAACAGTGAAAATTTCACTGAATAGGTTTAATAGAAAAATGGAGACAACAAAGGAAATAGTCTATGAAGTTGAAGATAGATCAATAGAAATTAACTAATCTGAAGAATAGAGAGAAAAAAAAGGATAAAATAAAAAGTCAATAGAGATTTACCACATGTTTAACTGGAGTCTTAGAAGAAGGGAAAAATACAAAGGGACAGAAAAAAATATTTGAAAAAAGTAGTGTTTTAAAATTCTCCAAATTTGTGAAAGTCACAAATTAACAGATTTGAGGAGTAAAGAAAATCTCAAGAAGATAACTACAAAGAAAATTATGCCTAGATCCATCAAAATCAAAGGTAAGAAGAAAATCTTGACTGCAGCCAGAGAAATACAGCACATTACAGAGAGGGGAATTAAGATCTGAAATAACAACTGCTTCTCATCAGAAACCATGGTGTCAAGAAGATTGTGAAACAAATACCTTAAAGGGAAAACTGGGGAAAAATAAAACAACATGAAAATAACCTGTCCAACCAAAATTTTCTATCTTGCAAAATATCCTTCAGAAATAAAAGTGAAATAAAGATATTTTCAGATTAAAAAAAGAAAAGCTAAGAGGATTTGTTACCAGAATTCTTACATTACAAAAACGTGAAAGGAAATTATTCAAGCCAAGGGAAAATGATACCAGTGAAAACCTAAATATTCTGGAAGGAGTGGTTTGCTTCAGAAATAGTAAACGTACAGATACAAGTGAGTACAAAAGACTACTTTTTCTCTTAGTAACAGATGTTAACTCAGGTGTCAATCTTTAAAGAAAAAAAAAGGAAAGAAAAGCAACAGTGGAAGTGAAAATGTTTATGAGGCTACTGCAGTGTTCAAAAACAAAAAATATCCTACCATACCAGTAACTACAAGAGTAACAGACTAAATTCCAATTAAAGGCAGAGATTATTAGAACAGATTGTAAAAAAGAAAGATTCAGCTTTGCTGTCTCCAAAATACACGTTTCAAATACAAAGAAGTTGAAAGTAAATAGAAGGAAAATAATGTAGATCGGATCCTTATTATTCACAGATTCCATATTTGCAAGTCTGCCTCCTTGCTAAATTTTGTCTGCACCCCCAAATCAATCCTTGCATGGCTTTCACGTTTAATATGCAGATACACATGGAGCAGTGGAAATTTTCGGTCTCAGCATGGACACTCCCAGCAGAGGTCAAAGTGGCACTCTGCCTTCCTGTTTCAGCTCTCCTACTATAAATAACTATGCTCTTGGCAGTCTACTTAGTGTCACATTTTTTATATTTTTGTGTGTTTTATTGGTGACTTTGCTTGTTACAGTGGCCCCCAAGCGTAGTGGAGATGTGTTGCTGTCAAGCGTTCTAAGCACAAGAAGGCCGCTCTGGGCATTACAGAGAAACTACTGTTTGTTAAATAGGCTTCTTTCTGGCATGAATTATAGTGCCACAGGCCTCAATGATACAGGAGTAGAAAGTCCGAAAGGCAACAGAATGAACAGAAAAATGGAAGATGTACGTGCAATAATAACGTATCACGTGTTTGAATAGGCAGGAAAACTTTTGAATCATTAATAAGCAAAACTGACAATGTGGCAAATCAAGTCAGGGTTATAACAAGTGGCCTCACGAATGTGAGGGATAAATGGAAAGAACGAGGGAGAAAGTGACAAATACAGAGAACAGAACGTGAGAGCACAAGTGAAGAAATGAAGTAAAAGACGTTCGCAAGGAAGAAACCACAAAAATCAAATCAGACAAAATAATTATTTTTTAAAAAATTGTTCCCATTCTGCAACAACGTCAGGTTAAAGAGCTTTATATATTAACAGAAAGGACTATAAGAAGTTCTACGGTTAGAAAAATGGGTCAAAATATCCCAAAACATACCAACATCCAGGAGATAGAAAACAAGCTACTTTCAAATGCTTACGGAACCGTTGGATATTATGAATGCCAAAAGAAAAGGTGCTCACCACATTTTGGGTGGAAAAAGTTACGAGTAAAGATTTTTCTCCCCAGCCGCCTTACGTTTCTGTGGAATGCTCACGGAAGGCACTGTCAAACGGTCCCTGCTCAGAGCCCTCACATACCCACTCCCACCTCCTTGAAGAAGTTAAAGCACTTGAAAGTGAGCTAAAATCAGGGCTGCTCCTTACATTTGAGGAGCGTAGTATGAGAGAAAACGATAGGCGTC
Source organism: Equus przewalskii (assembly GCF_037783145.1). Lineage (NCBI taxonomy): Eukaryota > Metazoa > Chordata > Mammalia > Perissodactyla > Equidae > Equus > Equus przewalskii. The sequence continues at coordinate 180,357,955 of NC_091831.1, forward strand.
TGCCCGCAAAAGGTCCAAATGTTTGAAAGTTATAAATAAAGCAACAAATAGATACGTAAGACATTTTCTACCGTTCTATCAAATTTACCTTCATAAAGAGAAAATAAAAAAGTGTCTATAACTATGGTTTGTATATAACTGAAGTTCAGCAAGATGTCAAAGATAACTGACTTTAACCATTATCATGCATTTCTCCATGTCCCACTGATGGACTAGCAAAGCTTAGATAAATAATAAATATGTGAATAATTCATGTTATTATTTATTCCATTAAATGTATTTTTCTTGACTTTATTTTATTGAAGCCAATATTTCTATAGTTAAATTTTCAATATTTGTGGCCTATAGATAGTAATGAGATAAAGGATTAAAATTTAAACATAATTTATTTAAAGTATATGAAATTTGAGTATCTTCATTAAGGTATAAAGTAACGCAAATATTTTTTAAATTAAAATTATTTTGTATGTTGTCAAAAGTTATTTTTCTTCTAAAGCATTCAAAATTACCTATTAAAATAGAGAGCTAAAATAATTATAATTAACCAATTTTAAATTTGAAATAAAACATTTAAATAGAATTGAAATTTTTCATATTTTTAAACATTTAAAAAAATAAAGTATTTATAAGTCTAATATTTGAAGTCTGTGTAATTGCCAGGGAAATAAGATGTCTCAAGCAAGATTTGTACAAATTCGAGTGATATATTTAATATTATAAAGTTTTGTTCATTCTCCAGGTGCAACTGTCATGGTTGTACAGTGATTCATGGGCAGCTCTGCATGATACATAGGCAAACAAAAAGCAGCAAGAAAACGAATGCTCATAACTACTGGGAGATAGTTCTTTGTGCAAGAATCAGCTTGTTCAGCTCTCTGAAGCGGAAGATCTTAAAGCAGAATGAACTGGTTTGGCTCTCCCGTCTTTACGCCCTTTTGGGTGAAGTCTCCCTTGCCCTGAATGGGTGCGGTCTTGCTGCTGTAACAGCTTGCTCCGCCAACTCTTACGCATTTGTGCAAGTTGTCTTTGTTCCATGGACAGAGGACAAGACACGAGGAGAAGAATTTCCCTGTGGCCTAAATGGTGTTAATCATGAGGGCAGATGATTAGGTTTAGACTTGTGTTGTGTCGGTACTGAGCATTGGATAAATGACAGAATTACCACGTATTCTTAGTAAAATGAAAGATTTGCGTGCTTTTGTGATAAGCAGAGCCTGGGATCAGAGGGACCTGCAGAGCAGGTGTTATCTTTCAGTGAGGGACATTGCTCTCCTGCTAGTCTGACTTTGTATTAGACTTGTGAAAAAGCAGTCTTGTCATTGGGGAATATACAGGATGCTGGGCGCTAGACGCTCTGGATTTGGGGCACTAGAAGTTTCAGGAGTCGTCTGGAAAGTCAGCTGCCAAGAACCTGGGCATCAGGGGTCACGGGATTTCACAGTGACTCTGAAGCCCCAGTCCCGACAGAAGATGCCGTTATATGAAGACAGGGTCTTCAGTCACAGTTTTCTTGTTGCTCAGGCAGCTAAGTGTGAATTCCCGGTTTCCTTTTTGGGTAATTCTGCTAATCGGACCACAGATTGCTTCTCTGCAATAACTTTTCTAGTACTAGCAAAAGGTGTTTCTCCTCACCATCTGTCTTCCTGTTCAGATAGAATCCTTTATGGCATTGGAGGATAGTGCAGTTTTAAATGAACAAATAAAAAAAGTTTTTGAGGGGATACTTTACTCTTAGGATTAGAAAATATTTTTCATCTATTTCTATTAAAACATTGTAATTTAAAGAGAGAACAATAGTTTTCTGCATACTTTGTTGTTTTAATTGAAGAAGTCTAAAATACTGCCTAGGACAGAAAAATTGCCTCTTCATATCGTCTTTCTTGTCCGATCAGTGGGTGTTCCTGGGTTAAATATATTTTTAAAAATCAGTGAATGATCTTAACAATTATTCAGTAATTCATAGAAAAAACAAATCAGTAAAGATATACAACATATTAATCTTGGTTTTCTATAGAAAGTGGATCTGACTGACATAAAAATAGCATGAATAAAAATTTATTTTTCTAGAAGAAATGTATATAAAGCGCAGGAAAGACATATAGCAAAATGTTAGCAGCAGTTACTTCCAGATAGTGGAATTATAAGTATTATTTATACCCATTTCTGTATTTAAGCATGTGTTGTTTTAAAAATTAAGATATAAGTAGATGGGTGGTTATATGTGTGTGTTTAAACACACACACACATACTTTTTTTAATCTCAAGGACTTGATAATCTAGTAAGGGAGCTATAACATGTATGTAAATATCCATGGAATATGTAGAAAAATAAAGGTGTTGAAAGTATTATAGGTGAAGTACCACAGGTGATTAACATTAGAGATGAGATGTCAGGTTTCTTCCCTTGGCATCTGGGTTTCACAAGGAAAATATTTTCTTCTCTGCTGGACAGAACACATTGCTTTCTATTTTTTCCCTTAGATATGTCAGCAGTAATTTTTAGACATGACAATCTCTGATTACTCCTTCTAATTGTTATCATACAACTGTATCGTATAGGAGTTGAGTTTCAAAAATATAATTGGAAGTCCATAATAAATAATTTCAGTTAATGAATGGATAGGAACTCATTAAGATCACCATACAACACCAAATAATAGTTTGTGATACCATAGTTTCCATTCATTTTTCAACTTGTCTTGCCTTTTTAGACACTGTTTTTACATTTCTTGTTGGGGAGAAACTATTAATACATTAACTCTGGTTTGCTGTGTTCTGTGTCCTGGTACAATTTTATTTTTTCAAAGAACACAACTACTTAATTTATTCAATATACCTCTTTCAATTTAATATTGTAGTTACTATTCAAAGCGTTCAGATTCCTTGAGCTATGTTTTGAGACATGAATTCCATAGTTAAATAAGTTTGGGAAACACTTTATAATTTATCTCCATTTGTAAAACCAAAATATTATTTAAATGTACTTTATTTGATAAAAATCAGGCTAATGTAATGTGTGAAACTTTACAAAAGTTTTTGTATTTTACAGATTCTCAAACTTTGCCTTATTAAGGTGTAAGGTTTTTACTTAAAAAAATGGCGATTTCCATTAGTGGATAGAATTGCTGAAATTTGAGAGAAAAGAATCTCCGTTTGACTTACCCATAGTAGACAGAGAAATCCTTGAAAATGGCCTGTGGATGGCAGTGTTTTGGTATTCCAGAAGATAGCTATCTCAAGTTGTTTTCCTTTCCATGATTCATGTTTATATCTTGCCTCTGAATCATATATAAAAACAACCAGCTGAGCGTATCTCGTCAGCTGGTAAGCACTTTTTAATGAACCAGACCTCACTTTTGTTTGAACATGCATCAGTGTTTATGGGTTTATTTCAGAACATCACCAGAATAAGGATCATTTTGGCCAGGAGAAAATTAAATCAGTCAGTGATAAGAACTTATGAACAAGAACAGGCACCTCTAATGGTTCTGTAGCTTATTTTATCTGTTGCTCTATTTCTCCTCTGTATAGTGTGTTGTGAAGTGTATGATTTATTCATAGAAGGCACTGTCGCCACCGAAGAATTGTACTCTAAGCCACCGAAAAGTCTTGGGAAAACCCATTAAAGGAAGGGAATGATAATCAAAATATCACATATTTACAGACCATTTTTTATTTTTTCCCTGGAATAATTCCTACTGATCATTAAAGTTGAACCATATGAAAATGCCAATATGCAACCATTTTCAAACTGCAGGAATGGCAACTTTATTTGTTTCAAGCTAATTTATCAGATTTCAGTCTGGCCAATTCTGATAGTTCTTAGTGTTTCATTTCAGTATGAGAAATTAGTAGTAACAGAAATGTCCTCTGAGTGGCAGTCACAAATTAACGTCACCGTAAGATAAATGAGAGGTTAGAGAAGTGAAATCGAGGTTTATTTAAGGGATCTTAACAGGACATCCATGACAAAGACATCCGTCACAAAGACAAGTGGGGGTAGTTGACTAACATGGCTAGTGTAAATCGTTCTTGCTGATTTACACAGTTTTAGATTCCACAAAATATGTGGAAGTAGTTGTATGAGTTCCCTGAGGTTGCCGTAACAAAATACCACACACTTTGTGGCTTAAAACAACACAAATTTATGCCTTCACCGCTCTGGAGTCTAGAAGTCCGCAATCCAGCTGGGTTGAATCTGTTCCTTGTCTCTTCCGCTTCCAGTGGTTGCCAGCTTCCTTGACTTAAAGCCAAACTCCAATTGCTGCCTCTGCTTCACATTGCCTTCTCCTCTGTGGCTGTTTTCTCTTCTGTGTGTCTTTTATAAGGACACTTGTCATTGGATCTAGGGTCCACCAGGACAACCTAGGATGATGTCCTCATCTCAATGTCCTTGCCTTAACCACACCTGCAAAGACTTTCTCCCAAATAAGGTAACGTTCCAAGGTTACTTTAGGGGATAGGGATATGGATATATCTTTTTGGGGGTCACCATTTAATCCACTACAGAAGTACTGGATTTCTCTTGAAGGAACTGAGGTGATTGTTAGGGAAAAGAAAGATTATGATCCAGTTTTGTTTTAGTTTGCTTCTACTGATAATTCACCACCAAGTAATCTGAGGTCTAATGAAGCTCTTTATTCACGTTCACTCCAAGAATACATAAGAAAACTTTCAGAAGCATACTCAGACTTGGAATAAGCAAAAGACCCTTGAAAAGCACTCTCCCCTCTGCCGCGTGGTCTGCTGGTCTGTGAAGAATTGGGTTCACAGTGGGACAAGGAGCTCCCACCAGAAGGGAAATCTTTATCAAGGAATTTTTGCTAGGAAGAAAATGTTAGCTGAATAAGAGAATATTCTTAGAGATATAAGAGATTTATGTTCTGGAATGAGCTCCCTACCACTTAGCAGACTTAATGGTTCACAGAGCAGAACTATGCATTGTTCTAGAATGTTCTCTAATAAGGCTGCCTTGTAGTTTTCCAGTTCTCTGAGAGAATGTAACCTTGTCTGAGTAACAATGATAAAGGTCTAAATCTTGCACAGTCATTCAACTTTTGAGGTTAATTTGTAAAAACCTCTACATTGTGATTTTTTGGACTTGTTGAGAAAGTAACCTTTTGAAGCTTTTGGTTTTATTGTAGAAAGTTGACCAGTTTTATGTCTAACTTGACGTTTTAAATTCAGCATTCTTTTTCCCCATTGGATTTGTCAATCCCTTATCCTCAACTCCTATGTGGGGGATCAGAATTGGCCACTCCAAAACATGTCTCTTTGCCTTGATTATTTTTAAGAACAAGACTCTGAAAGAAACTTTGACCTCCCCTGATGACTAAAAGAGATTTAAGATAAAAGACCTGTCCCCAGGATGGGCCTTCACCATAGATAACTCGGTATCCGGTATCCGTAGACTGTGAAGGTCCTTGCTAAGCCCTTTCTTATCCACCAAACATTTGCTTTTCCATCTCCATGTGAATTGCCTTCCCTCCCTTTCGAAGCCCCAAACCACTACCCCCAACATCGTCCTTTGTCTGTAGCTGAAGAAAGTATTTAAGGGAACAGCCTATGCTGTTTTGGTGAGTTACTCAGCTTTCCTGGGTTTCTCCCCAGTATACATGTTACAAAGCTTTGTCTGATGTTCTCCTCTTATTCTATCTCATGTCAATTTAATTCACAGCCCAGCCAGAAGGACCTAGAGTGGGAGAGGAATTCTCCTCCTCCCCTGAATCTATCTGTCTCTCTGTAGATTCTCAAATAATAAGTAAATGAAAATTTGACATGTGATCACTATTTCTACAAAAGAATCACTTTTAACAATTTGAGAATCATGCTTTTTCACTCCCATTAAGATGAGTCTGATAGTCTAAGACTATCTGGAAACATTTGGGTATAACTTCCCCCCTTCCAGTGAATAGAGGTCTTTCCATTATTTCTCAGGAGAGGATTAGGATTTCACACATCAGTATGAATTACTTCATTCCTTCATTCAAGCAGCATTTCTTGACATTGCAGACACTGAGCTCATTAGGCATATTTTACTTTAAAGAACTAACAGGCTGATAAAGGATATGAAGAAAGCCACACACGATTATAATAATAAAATTTGATGCAGATAATTGCAAATCCCGTGAGAGAACAAAGGAGAGATTTCTAATTCAAGGTGAAGGATCCAAGCTTTACCAGAGGCGTGGGCTTGAAAGGGCCGTTAGGAATTCATCAGCTGCTGAATTCTCTTTCACCACAATTTACCACTCTAAGGCAAAGGTAATTTTGGTTCCATAAAAAGAGGTAGCTTTAGACACTTTAGACCTTTCTACCTACATCTGGTATGGCCTTTGGAACAGACCCAGGGAAGCTTGATTACTTTCAGAAACTAAGGATCTGCAAGGGTGTAGGACAAGGTTTTTAAGGGTAAGTGGAAGGACACCTAGGCAAGGCATTACCCTTTTATAATATACTTTGGCACATGGAGGCCATTCTTATACTCTTATGGAAAAAATTCTTAAGTGATGCTTATGATCCAGTGCATTTTAGACTGAAGTAGGTAGTTTATAAACCAAGGGACTACAAAACTAACTGTAACTACTGGAGCTTCTTGCCTTATGTATCCGCCTCCGGACACCGCCAAAGCTTTGTAAGGTGATATTCTTCCTTACCAGGGTAAGTAGTAAAGTCAGCTTTGTCACATTAACAGATTGTATTGGTATATTGATTGTATTGGTGACATTTGGGGAGCAACCATTTGACAAGATTCAACGGTGAAGGAACGTTGACAATTATGATTTAGCAAATTTCTTAGCAGCATGGCTTGGGCCTTGATTTAAAGATAGGATGGACTCTTTGGCTTCTAAAGTCTGATTTTTTTGAGTCAGTAGAGTGGTGAGCTTCCCTCTGGAATAAATTTTGTGAAAGCGCAAAGCAAGACATGAAACTAGGCTGAACAACGTTTTGTTGTTGATGTTGTTACTGGTATAGTGATTTACTGATTAAAAGAGGACGGTTGTTCAGGCAGCGGGATTAGCGACTCAGTATGTGGTTCGCTTATAAGCCTGTGAACGCTGAGAAATTTCTGCTCCTACTAGGTAAAGATTTCATCTTTTCCTAATCATTAAAGATGTGTTTGCATTAGCATATGGAGTGAAATACAAAGGCTCTATTTTAAATGAGTGAAACAATTTGTCACTGCGTGTGACAAGACCTCCCCCCTGTGATAATGAATACTTGTAGAGGAGAGAAAACTGCAAAGAACTGAGAATTGAAGTACAAAGAAGGGAGCTGAATCTCACCATACCAAAGACGGAATTTTGGCTTTTAAGTGTAAATCTACCATTTACTAGGTCCCCTGGTGGAATAAGGGTATTGTTCATTGTGTATTAACTATAACCTTGAAAATCACAAAGGAATGCACAGTGCAAAGAAGAAAAAATCAATTAGACTTAACAACAGAAGATTTCCTTTTGTTTAAATTATCTAAAGTAAAAGGAATTATTAAGACTATGTAAAGATGAACTTTGACTTCTTTTTTAATCATCAAGTAAAAATTTCCATAAATAATTATTTGCTTTACAAAGTTGTTTCCAAATCCATATTGCACTTGAAATAAAATTCATTAAATTCCATAATTTTACTGCTGAATTATTTCTTAGATTTATGGACAGGAAATGTTTACAATTATTTTCATATATGAGTAATATAAAGTGGGAATAAACATATTCTGAAGAAATCTGGTAAAAGTGAAAATAGTAAAACAATTGCCTTATTGTTGCCTAAACAGTGCAGCATCTTATAAACCAACACTGTGTAAGACTCTGAAATGTTCATTATTGTTTATAAAACAATGATCAATAGGGCTTAAACAAGGAAAGAAATCTAACACAAGAATTATGGACTAGGGATTAATTATGAGAATAAGACCTTGCATAATTAAGGGGGATGCTAGAGGACGAAGGGTCTGGAAGGGGGATTTGGGAGATGAGGGAAAAGTACTGGCCAGCCCTACTAAAGAAGTGACATGCGCATAAAGTCAGGAATTGCAGGGGGTTCTGAGAAGCCAGTAATGGCCAGCTACTAAATGAAATGAAAATGCAAGAGAAGTTAAGGAAAAAGGCGGGGGTGAACTGTCCAAATTGCATCGCTCTTGGTTTTAAAGGTCTCCAGCCAAACATCTGATGGAGGGGTTCCAGTTGCTGTTGATCAGTGGGCTAGCAGTGTGAAGAGCTGGATGCAGAGTATAACAAGATGGAACCCACTGTTTCTGTCTGTCATGGCATCTAATCCAAAGACCTTCAAAGAGTAATGGCAGCTGCTTCCCTTCTGCCTTCCTATTTTCAAGCAATATCTTATTTTGGTCAACTCTAAGCTAGATCATATAGGGCATGAAATTCTGGGAAACGTGGTTCCAGCTTAAGTAAACTAAGAGAGTACAAGCTGACACGCAGTAAATATAAATTATAAACACTTTCAAGAAATGGTTAAGAAAAATAAGAGAGATAATTAAGTGCATAGAAATTAACCTCGTAATGACCACATTATTTCTGCTTTTGCAGTTATAAAAAGTATAAATTTTTACATGATAGAAATGTGTACGATGTTAAATGAAAATTGCAAGGACTTTTGTATTAAATATAATAGTGTCTGAAAAAAATTCTATTATAGGAAAAAGTGAAAAAAGTTACTTTGAGGACTAAAAGAACAAGCTCATTGATGATCTGAAACATCGATATGGCAAAGAATTACAGAGTTCGTAGAAAAGACTTATTCAATATGTTCTAAGTTAGCAGCAAAATTATCAGAGAAATCACTCCAAAAACCATGTTAGACAAACTGAGCCACAAGGCCATTCTGCACGGCGACTAACTGAAAGTGACATGAAGATTACATCTACGCAAATCACATCTTCTTATACGTGGAGAGGTCCTCCTGTACATGGATTCACGAGAACCTCAAGAACGGGATAACTCTCGGATGGTTTTCTTGTTATGTGAGAACAGTGGGAGAAAAAAGAGTTAAACATAAGGCATTTGGTCTTTGGCTTGTACACTATAAATAATCATTTGCCACTGTTGACATTTTAGGGCTCATTGTACTAGAGCACAGTATCTATCAATGTCTGTGTTTTTCAATACATGTAATCCATAAAAGAATGAAAACTGAATAATGCTACACTTCTGGAATAATTCTTTATTTTCCTCATCCCTGTCTTTTTTGTGGATCTTTATGCAGTATTTAAAGTATGCAAGTCTTAATATTATGTAAAGTTCATTAGACATAATTAGATGCAACTTAAATAACAGAGTATTTTAAATATAAGTTCATTTTCAAATTAAGCTATTTTTATCAAAACAATTGCCAGAAGAGTCTCATAATTCTACATAACAGTTATTATAGCTTGTAAACTAAAGGAAACCAAAACATAATGTTGCCACACTGATTATCAGTTTTTTATTCAATAAGTGCAAGAGATGCATCCTTGTCTTTGCAAAGCTAAAAGGCCATGACCATGCCCAAAGTCATCCAGGTTTTCTCCGATGTTGCCTTCTAGGAGTTTCATATCTTTGCATTTTACATTTAGATCTGTGATCCATTCCAAGGTAAATTTTGTGAAGAGTGTAAGGTCTTGTTTAGGTTAACTTTTTTCATGTGGAGGTCCAGTTGTTTTAGCACCATTTGTTGAAAAGACTATTTTTGCTCCATTGTCTTGCCTTTCTTCCTTTGTGAAAAATCAGTTGACTAAATTTACGTGGTTTATTTCTGGGTTCTCTATTCTGTTCCAATGATCTGTTTATCTATCCTACTTTTTATTGGATTGCTTTTTTTTTAATTATTGATTTATAAGAACTCTTCATTTATTCATGAGTCAAGTCTTTAATCAGATATATCTCACAAATATGTTCTCCCAATGTGTATCTTTTCTTTTTCTTATTTTATGTTTTAATTAGCTCAAGTTTAATTTTGATAAATTCTAACATTAATTTTATTTTATATTTAGTGAGCGTTGTAAATGTTGTAGTGAATGTTAGTGAATTTTATAGTGAATGTGGTGATTAATGTCTAAATTCATTTTACTGGAGCCAGAAGCCACACACTATGAGATTTCAATTTTCAAAGTTGTTTAGAATTACTACGGTCTAGTACATGGTCTTTCTTGATTAACAAGCCATAAACACTTGAAAAAAATGTGTATTCTTATTTGAAGTGTTCTATAAATGTCTATGAGGCCAAGGTTAGTACGGTTCAAAATTTCTATATTTTTATTGGTTTTATTTCCTTTCTATTCTACCAGTTACTGAACAGGAGTGTTCAGATGGCCGGTTCCGAATGCGGACTTGTCATTTCTCTCTTTAGTTCTCTTGGTGCTTTTTGGTGTGTTTAAAACTTTGCTTTGGAGGTACGCACATTGATGATTGCTGTGTCTTCTGTCTGTCTCCTTTTTTCACCTTTATCTCTATGAAGTGCTTTTCCCTATTTCAGGTTATTTTCCCTTTTCCAAAATCCTCTTTGTTTTTATTAAAATAGGCACTCAGCTTCCTTATTCTTACTGCTTGCATTGTATACCTGTGATTCCTCAGGTTACTGGCAACCTAACACTTTATCCTCAAAGTGCAAATCCTGTAGGCACCATGTAATTTCTAGCTCTTTTTGAAAAAATGCCCAGTGTGAAAATCCCGCCCATGTAGTTGGACTGTGTAGACAACTTCTGTTCAATTTCAGTGTTGATGTGATGTGGTTGAGTTTAGGTCTACCATTTTATTATGTGTTTACTATTTATTTTCCCTGATTTGTGTTCCTCCATTTCTCTTTTTATGCTTTACTTTAGGGAAGTGGAATGTCTCTTTAGAATTCTGTTTTAGTCTTTGTATTTTATTTTGTGTTTTTAGAGTTTCCTCTAGAGCTGCAGTGTACAATGCAGTAGCCACGAACCCAAATGTGCCGATTTAAATTTCAAACTTAATTAAGTTTAATATAACAATCAGTCTCTCAGTCTCACTAGAGATGGAAATAACATAATCAGATCTGCATTTTAGAACAAGGCTCACATCAAGACTGTGCAGAAGATGGATGCAAGAGCAGGTGCACAGAAAGGACCAGAAAATGAAGGCAGGGACCTCAGTCATGGGGCTTTATTACTGTTATTATATAATCTGATGTAATGAGATGCTGAACTAGAGAAACGACAGTGAGATTATAACAGGGATTTTAGAGATATTTGAGGAATAGGAGCAATGGGATTTACTGGAAGGTGTAAGTAGAAGGCTCGTAAAAGTAACGGAAGAAGTCAAAGATGATATGAGGAATTCGGCTGACTGCTCTGAGGTTAATGTTTTGACAAACATCAGGGAAACAGGAGGAGAAGATAACTTTAAAGTGGGGAGAAGGAAAATGAGGTCAATTTTGAACTTAAAATTGTGTTCCTATGATATTTGGATGTGGCCAATCGGAAACATCAAAAGCAATGTATTTTAATTTTGTGCAGCTATTAAAATAATTCAAAAATCTCCAAAATTATAATTCTTAGCACAGAAGTATCCAAGATAGAAGTAAATTGACAATCTAAAGGAATATAAGAATAATGAAATGTTATCGCTGATATGTCCTCTGGTCATTCTTTTCTTTCGGAGATAAATACTTCCAAGCTGCCTAAGGCTGACGCCACTATTTTTTTCCTTAAACTTGGAGTCTTGTTTTCTTTCTCGGGCAGCCCTTCTGCTCACCCCACTCCCTGGTGCATTCAGTGAACAGGGCTCTCAAGTTAACCTGTCAAATTCAATTAACTGCTGCAAGCTGTCCGTGGTGACTCTTGCTGTAATTAATTGAGAAAACCAGCATAAAGGCACCCTTCAGAGGACTTTGTAATTGAGTGTGAAGTCTCATGAGATTTCTTGCTCAATTCCAAGTTCATGGAGCTTTGAGGTGGGGATGTGGGTTGTGCTGTGGAAACCATTTATGAGCTTGTTATAGGCTGTGTCCAAAAATCCAAACACGACGAGATTTGTACTCAAGAGACATGGTTTGAGAACAGTGGTAGTTTTCTGTGTAGATAGGTAGTTTCAACTTCTTTCTCTCCTCATTTATCCCAATAGATATTTCAGAATTTTCCTTCCTCTTTACTCTCAACTGTCCATAAAAGAGCATTATTTCCACCTTCTGAAATATAATGACCAGTGAATTGAACATAGTTTTAGTCTAGATAATAATGACATAAAGATTTAATAAAAATGATAATTTTTCAAAGCTGACATTTGTAAATTACTTTCCTCTGTGCCCACAATATTAGATATCTTACATTTTCATAGTGCTCAGGTCCATTAACACAAGCTCTCTAAATAGGGCATATTTGAATATGCAGAAGTCGGCTACAACATCATTAATTTAGGATTCCATGCAATTTTCAAATCAATTATTCAGCAATCTGATTTTCGTCCCTCTAACAGAATTGCCTAGCCTTCCCTCCTGGGTGCCAGAATAACAACTGGGAGGTAACTGAGTAGAGCTCAAATTAATCTCCACTAGATGGTAGCCTTGTCAGAGATCATTGAGCCATACAGACAATTCCGTGAGTTGTTGCGATGAGACAAAAAGATAATATATGTGTCATAATTGCCACAAATCCAGGCGCAGAACAAGCACTCAGTAAATACCAGTCACTAATTTTGCTTTTAAATTAACATTTATTAAATATTTACTGCGTATTGGTCATGGTATCAGATAATCTAAAAACTGGTTAAATAATCAGCTATTTAAAATTGTTCAATTTTGTATGTTTACTGAACTTCGATTATTTATGTGTTTTAGTGAATTATATAGGAGCACATTTAATTTTATATGTTTTAGTAAAACTATTTTTAACAATTATTTGATATTTAATTATAAGTAGAGACCCTATTAATGCATATTAAATATTGTGTTTAAAATATACATTTTTTTATTTTTTTACTTTAACCATTTCCCACCATTTCCTGATTATCACATCTCAACATAAAGCTTTTTTCCATAGTTGCTGAAAACATCCATTTCACACTCTCGTGATATCAACGATCATATTCTCCTGAATTGTACTGTTTCATACAAAGTGTATCAAAAACAAAACCAAAGCACAAACTCATAGAATAAGAACTTCTGACCAAACTTTGTAGAGGATACAAAAATGGATGATCCTCTCCTTAAATATCTAAATAAAATTTTAAATGTTTCCCTTGCATTTTGATAATCTGACTTTAAAAATTCAAAATGTATAAATGTAGATGAACATCTGTAGAAACATTGAAAATTTATGGTATCAATTAAGATGAACAATAAGATAAATAAAAATGGAATTCAAAGTATTCTGATTCTAATATTTTGACATTAATACTTTATGTTTTTAATTAAAATTATGTCTGTATCTTGTAAAAACATCAAACACCAAATATTTTACACAATAAAATAAAAAAATGCCGACATACCATTCTTTGTTTCCCATACTAATGTATACCCCAGAGGTTGCCACTCTTCAGTTCTTGTTCTTTCTCTCTGTTTTCCCTCTCTTTCTCTTTCTTTTTCTTTTTTTTTTTTTTTTGAGGAAGATTAGCCCTGAGCTAACTACTGCCGATCTTCCTCCTTTTGCTGAAGAAGACTGGCCCTGAGCTAACATCCGTGCCCATCTTCCTCTACTTTATACGTGGGATGCCTGCCACAGCATGGCTTTTGCCAAGCAATGCCATGTCTGCACCCGCGATCTGAACTGGCAAACCCCAGGCCGCCACCGAGAAGCAGAGCATGCGAACTTAACCACTCTGCTACCAGGCCGGCCCCTCTCTTTCCTGTTTTTCGATCTCTCTCTCACACACACACACACACAAGTACACAGGTAAGCATATGTATCTTGGAAATCTTTTGATGTGGCTACACCTCATTCTTTCAACGACATCATAATATATATGTGCTACAATTTATTTTTTATATTTCCTTACAACAGACATAGGCATTGTTTCTAGTTTTTGACTACAGAACATAAATATTTAATATGTGCATGTGTATATAAGTGGGTATGGATATATGCATATATTTGTGCACACATTCAAGTATTTGTGAAAGAGTACTTTTTTCGAAGTAGATTTTGCTAGTGCATTTTGCTTAATTCTTTGGAGAGCTATTTGTTCTTTTTTTATTCATTGGCACGGGCTCTTTATATATTGTGGATATGCATTATTTTTATAATTGCCCATTGCAAATTTTTATTCCAGTTCTCCACTAGCTTTTTTAATTCCTTCCTAGGTCCTTTCTTAAATAAAGATGTTCTACATTTTAGGCTATAAAATCTCATAACTTAAAAAATATACATACGTTTAGTGTCTTTTTTAGGAACACTTTCCACTTCCAAAAATTAAAAAATGAAACAAAACCTCTTTTTTCTTCTACATATTTATGCTCCATTATGTGTACACCTTGAATCCATCTGAAACTTACTGTTATGCAAAGTTCCGAATACAGATTTCGCTTTTGGTTTTTTCCTGATGCATGATCAGATGTCCAAACTCAACTTATTATTAGATATTCCATCTTTCCAAGTTTCTGCTAAACTTAAAAGCCAAATTTACCTAAAATTAAATTCATTTATATGCCTATGCATGCCTTTCTGACTTAAATTCTCTTCCATTTTTATGCCTTTATTCTTGAACCAATCTATACTGCTCTTTTTAATGTTTGTCTAAAAAGTTTAAAAGTCGTTATTTTACAGACTAGTTTTTTGGATAAAACTGAAATCAGGTGATCAATTTTCTTAGAGTTACTAATCCTTATGATAGCATAACAATCAAAATACTACATATTAGAATCTAATATTTAGGTATAAAGTCAATGATCACAGGAAAATTTATAGCCTTAAACACTAATCACTAAACAGATTTATAATACATTTACTCTCTATATATACATTTACTCTCATTTATAATACAATACTCTCTAGATGAAAAAAGTAGAATAAAAACAAAATAAATAAAAGAAAATATACTGAAATAAATTATAAAGCTAAAATCAGAGATTAATGAAGGAGAGAAGAGAAAAGAGTAGACCAAATCAATCAACATCATTTTTAAAAAATCTATAAATTAAACAAATGTTCAGCTAAGTTAATCAATAAAGGAGATAAAGCATAAGTATACAAACTGTATAATGTTTGCTGCAGTTTTTCAGTAGAAAAGAAATCTCATCTGTGCCTTATTTGCAAAGTTTTTTTTAATCAAGAAGAATTGTTGGCTTTTGCAGAATGATTTTTCTGTTCACTGGGGGAATTACACTGATAGGTTTACATGATGGTGAATTATTCTTATATTCAAAGAATTCGTACCACTTTGTCCTGATAGATTATTTTTGTTATTCTGCTTGATTTTGTCAGAAAATATTTTATTTACATGTTTTTACTTTAAATTTATAAGTGAAAACATTTACAAATTTTCTGCATACTTTTCCAATTTGGGCATAAAAGTGAAACCATTCTTTGAAAACCAGTTGGTTCTTTCCCACTTTGTCTATATGTGAAATATTTTGTAAAAATTATAAATTAACTGCTCCTTGAAAATATGGTAAAAAATACCAATAAGAAGTCTTCCTGCTATCCTTTATGAAATCTTTGACTACAAGTTTAACTTCTTTACTGGTTGTGTTTTAAGTTTGCTATAACTCCAAGAGTCAAATTTGGTAATATGCATTTTCCTAGCAAACTGTCAATTGCACTTAGTTTTTTAAATTTATTTGCATAAAATTTGCTCTGATTATTATTTTACATATATTTCAATTTCTGTTGCATCACAGTTTTGTTTTCTTTTTCATTGCTAATTTTATTTATCTGTGCTCTCTTCTATTTATTACCTATCATTTGCTAGACATTTTTGTAACTTATTACTTTTCAAAGAGCATGTATCAAAAATGAAGCTCTTTGGTTTTGCATCCATTTTATTAATATA
Source organism: Equus przewalskii (assembly GCF_037783145.1). NCBI lineage: Eukaryota > Metazoa > Chordata > Mammalia > Perissodactyla > Equidae > Equus > Equus przewalskii. The sequence continues at coordinate 180,373,896 of NC_091831.1, forward strand.
AGCTTTTATCAACATTATTTGCTTATTTGAATTTTCTGTGTATTTTCAAAATTCTTTTGTGATATATTTGTTACAGTATATTTAGCTATAATTCCCATGAATTTGACGAGGTTTTTCCCTAAATATTAGTTTAAATGATATTAATGTTCCTATACTTGCTAAATTTTGATTTATATTTTCCTGACATTGTTTCTTTTCGGGCTTTCTGGCCTATTTTTCTTTATAAGACAGTCTCCCACAAGTAAATGTTAACAACTTTGTCAATTAAAGTACAATCAATAGAGTTAGTAAGGTAGAAGATGATTAGTCAAAATTGAGTGATAACTGGGGAGGGGGTAACGTTGCTGTCTTGTGGGGCAACCTGAGATATTTTTGAGATACTTTAAAAAGTTAATGCAGGGCTGGCCCCAATGACCTAGTGGTTAAAGTTCCGCGCACCCCACTTGGGCAGCCCACGTTCAGTTCCTGGGCATGGAACTACCACTCATCTGTCAGTGCCCACGCTGTGGTGGCTGCTCACATAAAAAAAGAACAAGAGGAAGATTGGCAACAGATGTTAGCGTGGCCCAATCTCCCTCAGCAAAAGAAAAAAAAGATTGGTGCACGCAAAACTGTATTTAGAATTCAACCTTAACTTAAAAAATAAAGACTTCAACAACAAAAAAGAATGCAAAGTCTTAGATGTTCCTGAGATTCCTTCTACACTCACAGTTTTCTATGACTCTTTAAATTTTAGTAATTACAGAGTTGAAAAGGCTACGGAGTCATAAGTTACCGGGCTGCCATCTTACCATTCTCCTAATTTTTATCCAAAGTGTTAATTAAGTCAGAAAGCAGACCATTGTGAAACAAATCCAGTGGGAAAAACAAATCTGATAAGTATCACTATTTCAAAAGAACAATACAGGTAGAAAATGCAAAATTTGAAAGAAAAAATGTGATTGAACTAAGAGTCTTATTCATTGCCCACATGTTTACATACAGGCTCTGTAAATAGTGGACTAATGTGGTGCTTAATAACATTCACCAAACAAAGAATTTAAGCATATATCATAGAAATACATGACCAAATATTCTAGATTCAGAAAGAAAAGAGAGATGAGTTTCATCTGCAGAAGAAAATATTTATTAAATTATATAAAATATCCTCACTTTGAACATTTTAAGTTGTTAGAATGAATTACAGGAAGAATTCATAGTAGAAAATTTGAGAAAAATATAAATTATAGTTTAATGTGAAACATCAGTGCTTGCAAATATCTGCAGGATATAATTCAAAATGCAATATATATAGAAATATTCCTTTTTTTAAACCTTATGAAAGAATTTTAAATACTCAATATAAGCCCTTTTGTAAGGATGAATAAAATATGAGCATTTTATGACAATGCATGTGGAACCTCTTCTTTTTATGCTACTGAAAATCAAGAATCTCCCTGTACAATAGGTTTTAGGTGATAGACATAGATTTTCTACCTTTGTATTCCTGTGATGTGTGCATCTATTTCATGAGATTTTTTTCATAGCAGTGTTTCCTGTGAGACCCATAGAGAAGCAGCACAGTTGGTTGACTGGGATTATGAGTATCTGCAGCCAAGATAGTAGATGAAATGATCCCAGACTTGAATAAACCACTTTAGTCTTCAGTTAAGAAAAGGAGAATTTAAGGGTGAACTCTGCAGCATTATAATTCACAGGATGCTCAGATGTCTTTCTGATTTGTTTTCACCATGGTGCTGAGCGTTATAGTAACATTGTTGTTGAATGTGTTTCCATTACATGTAGGGTCATTGTATTTAAACAAGTGGATCAGTCATTCATACATTGTCTTTGCGTCAATCTTATTTATTAGCTTAGTCAACAGTCTGCTATCCATTGTTCCAAGCTCAATGCTAGGTGTGTGATCGTTCTTAACATTCCATTTCTCTATCTCAATAATGCATGTGCTCTCCAATTTTATCACGTTCTGTACTTTGTCTTGTTTCTCATCAGGTGCTTTGCTGGAGAATTGAAGAAGGCTTGGATAAAGTGTTCAGGCGTCAGATCAAGGAGAGAATGGAAGCCATATTTTTGTTAAAATGTAAGCATGATTAGATGGCAGTGTGTTTGGAACTTTCAATCAATTACTTTAATGTTTCAGTGTCAAAATTAAATGAGGTTGCAGCTGTGAGTTAACAAAATTCCATTTGTTTGATCTAAATCAAGTATTTTCTTTGGCTTTCAATTAATAATTCCATCAGAAATAACCTCGATTGTCTCATAATTACTTTTCTGTAATCATTCTTTATATGGTCTTTATTTTTTACATCAATAATACTATAATTGGTGGTAAGCTAGTGTGATGATTTCCCTAACTATACCTCAGAAAATACAAAGAATATTAGGAAATTGACTATTTTTTTGAAGTACAAAATAATTTCATTGATATATTCATAGTAAAAGAGCCAGTCAGTGAAAATACATTGTTCATGGCCAAGTGTTAGTATTAAATAGTGAAAGAGAGAATTAAAATATATGCGATACTTCTGCAATGCTTCCTACATTAAAACATAAAATGGAAATGAAAATCATTGCTATAGGTCTCCTGCTTCAACTTCCAGGTAGCTTTTCATATAACTTTGGACTGCATTGTTTAATCAGCTATATAAAAGTCCAGTGCAAAGCCTTTATTTATTTATATTATTTACTTGAATTCTACCCTATGACATAGTGATCAGCAGCTTGGATTTTAAAGAAACTGAAACCGTTTTAGAAACAGTAATCATAAGATAGATACTTGTTGGGTGAAGAGGAACATTTAGACCTCCCGATGTTGGAGAGTGTAAACTGCTCACAGCATTTTCCCTTTCACATATGCTTTCGCCAGCTTGACATTTTGTACAAAAACAGAATTGTTCTGGACAAGGTCAATTGTGTCTGCGTTAAGAAAAAAGGAACATTTTAAAATGAGACGAGATCAACATAAAATACCGTAATAAGGATTATAAAATAGAAGGGAAAGTAAGGTTTGAAATCAGCTTGACTTACAAAGCACTCACAACGCATACTTATGAAGCCAGAATGATTGTAATTATTTGGAAGGAAAGAATAACCTCTATTTCTGGAGGTGAAAATCATTATGTACTTACGTATTACTTTAGTTTGACCTCTAAGAATCTGCTTTTATATAGCTGACTTTGGGAATTCACTCAGGTTCGTGTAGTCTTCATTCACAATTATACTTAAACTTAAGGTAATTAGAGCTCCAGGGTCAATTCAGGGTCAGATGAAGATCATGCTAATGAAAACGATTGCTTCAGCAAAGCTCAGTTCATAAGCTGTTTATTCTCTTCTGAATCAGGAGTCACTCTGAGTTCCAGTCAGCAAAATTTGGGCTCTGTAAGGACAGAACTTCCCCTTGTATCTTACTACACGTTCCAAACTTTGCCTGAAAACGAGCCAAGCGATTTTCTTAGAAGGCAATTTCTACTTGCAAGAAGGCGATATGAATTCGAACTTCAGTCTTTGATTGATTATGTCCACTTTGCTTAGAAGAAATCTTTTTAGAGGCTGTGTTTCCATATGTACTGGCATAGTATAATATATTGATTATATTGACTATTATTTGTAAATTAATCATCATTTATGTCATCACATAGTCACAGTTAGAAAAGAAAATGAAAGCAGAAGAACTGAAATAATTTGTTCAACAGTCTCAAAGTTTTATTTATTCAAACTCAGATCCTAATCCAAGCCAAGCGTATGATTATTCTTCATGGTAAATGGAAGGACCAGCACTTCATCTCTATGATTCCTGCTCTACAAAATCCAACAGCCATTGAACACAGATATGTGACAATGCCAATTTTTTTTTTGAAGAAGAAGATTAGCCCTGAGCTAACATCTGTGCCGATCTTCCTCTACTTTCTATGTGGGATGCCTACCACAGCATGGCGTGCCAAGTGGTGCCATGTCCACACCCGGCATCCAAACCAGTAAACCTTGGGCAGCCAAAGCAGAAAGTGCACATTTATCTGCTGCACCACTGGGCCAGCCCCCCCAAAATATTTTTGCATTGATTATTTAGTTCAACCACTTTGTTTTGTAGAGGAAGTGTGACAACCTAAAGGCCTAATTTTCCTATTGTCAGGCAAGTCCTCCAGCTGGGGAAATAGTGATTAGAACCTACTGCTCTTCATTCCAGGTTAGCATTCATTCCTCTACATCGTATTGTAGCTCGCTACTATTTTAAGTTCTTAGTTCTTTTTTGTAGATGATTTAACACGTGGATTTTTCTGGAGTAATGCAAAGAGGTAATTCTTTAAAAAAAGAAATAAAAGATAAGAAAAAAAGTGAATTCCTAGTCTTTGGGCTACGTAAGTCTATGCCAGACAACTGATAGTAGAAAACGTTCGTGGGGGCAATGCTGCTGGTGACAGAGCACTTGGCTGAAGGACCATTTGGTTGTGTGCTGTGATTTCACATGAGAGTTAAAAAACGTAGTTTGAAAATAATACATGAACTACAAAAATATGCATTGAGTATAATACACCCAAGTTTTACATTTTGTTATGCATATACAAACCCTCTCACTCACATTCCTAGACACTTCAAAAGCAAAATGGCAAATAAATGTATAGAAGTTCCCTCTGTGCTGGAAAATTTAAAAATATATATTGACCATATATTCAAAAGCTGGCCCAGTAACAGCGTTATTCAATTTTCTTTTCAAATTAGAAGCATGGCAGCACCAATAAAGAACTAAAACACAAGCAAGCCAGCAGCTGTCATTTTCCCACTAGTTCTGTGATATCCCAGAAATACTTCTCCACATCTTGCTGGGATGTTTTTCTGTATTTTCATACGATTGTTATTTGTAGCTAAAATAAGGGAGCAACAGGGGAGACAATACTACTCTATTACCCATCAAATATGCATTGTCATACTAGTCACATCAGACTAGAAAGAGATGTGAAAATAGAAAGTGGGAGGCAAATTATCTAGAAGAATTTCTAACTTATGAATATATTTCTTTGTGAATATACAAAAGGAGGAATTGCAGACAAAAAGTGCAATGAAATCTGAAACTTTCCAGGGCTCAGGGATAAAAAAGCTAATATCAATAAATTGTTGTTTTTTTCTTATTATTTTCTTTGGAAAAGATCGGTATCTCTACTATGGTCTGAATGTTTATGTCCCCCCAAATGCCTATGTTAACCTCTTGCCCAATGTGATGACCTTTGGAAGGCTGGCCTTTGGGAGGTGATTAAGACATCTGCACAGAGCCCTCATAAATGAGGTTAGTGCCCTTATAAAAGAGGCTCCAGAGAGATCCCTAGCCACTTCCGACTCATGAGAATATAAGGAGAAGTCTACAACCTGGAAGGGGGACATCTCCTGCCAATGTTGACATCCTAACTGCAGACTTCCAGGACTGTGAGAAATAAATGTCTTTTGCTTATAAGCCACCCAGTCTGTGCTATTTTTTTGTAGCAACCTGAACAGACTAAGACAGTCTCTTTAAAGTAGCAACTTCCCACAGGGAAATAGTGTCAACCCTGTTTAGTTAAATGCCAGTATTCTTCAGGCCCTAGATGTGGAAAATTTTATTTTTCCTATCTATCAAGTCCATTGGGTTCACAGCTCATGGTTTCCCAGGGTTTGTGTTACTTCGTTATACTGGACAATTTCAACAGCCTAGCTACGAAGTGCTCAATCATTGCTTGAAACTTGCTGAAGGTAGAAAGGATGGTTATTCTTCTATTCTATTCCCCTTGGATATCTGTGATCCTTGGAGGATCTATCCATATTCACAGATAGATTATTTGCCTTGGGATTCAAAGATATCAAAGATATCTGAACTGAGATATCTGAAAGGTTATCTGTGATGTCTACAGTCAAGCCTTTTTGGAAAGATAATTCTTTAAAATAACATGGCATCTGTTGGAAATGAAAAAGTGCAACACTTTACGAATCAAATGAGATAGAGCAGTTGCATACATTAGCTAGAAAAAAACGCAGCCACGCACACAGCTACAGCTGGAGGTGAGCGGAGTGATCTGAGGCAAATCCACGAAGCGTCACATCGTAATGTGCCGGATCTCTGGGCTGCATATTTGTTCTTCCTCTTTTCAGCATCATCTCTCTTAGCCACTTTTCCTCTTTTCATCCTTTCCCATTCTCTGGAACAATTCCCTTCATGCACTGGCTATAAGCTCTTTATCTGTTTCTTCAGAGTTTCACGTTGTGCCTGGTACATGGTCATAAATATTTGCACAATGAATACAAGTATCTAGATGAAAATGGATCTAGTGGGCAGAAATGAGTAAAATATAATAAGACCTTCAACGAATGTCTGGATATAAGACTATTTCAAATGGATATTTTTGATAAATAACTTTTCTGGATACCAGCAGTACTAAGTTACAACGAAAAAGGCTCCATCCATAATCTCTACATAAAATGTAAAATAGTAGAACAATAGACCCTGAAAGAAGAAAAATAAGATTTTGTTAATATATAAACATAGAATTAATGAAGAGACAAATTGTGTTTGTGAATGAGAAGGCCTGGAAGTCAAAAGATATCAGTTCTTCCGATATTTATTTACTTAATTTAATTTCAATAATACTCTCAAAATGTCATTTTTTTCTTATTCAAAACTCAGGTGGTTCTAAAATTGTTCTTAGATAAGAAAGAGGAAAAAATAGCTACAAATAGTCTGAAATAGAAGAGTAAAAATGAAATTTCCCTACCTGATATTAAAACAGATTTAACCACGACCATAGTTAAAAGAGAGTTGAACTGGCAGAAGAATAAACAGCAGATTAGAACAAACGAAAAAGGTAGGAAGAAACAACATTATTATCAGCATTTGGTGTTAGAGTGAATCATACTTCTAAGAATTTGGAAATTAGCTTACTCTCAGAGAGGTGAATTGTGAAATCAGCACGTAACCGTGCAAATAAAATCACCATAAAGAAGCCATACAAATGTGTACGTTTTAAAGCATCAGTAACCTAAGGACAAAGAAACAGACAGTTCTTCAGATTAACTCAGGAAGCCTTATCTTGCCTCAGGCATTTCCCATTGTTATTCTGAGCCATGTGCCCACCTGCCTTACAGAAATAGGATGTTCTGATCCTGGAGACACGAGTGTGTGGTCACCATGACAGTGACACCTCTCACTGTAAATACAGTCATTGACGTCTGGCCTTGTGTATCAGTCTTGTGTGAGTTTGGTTTAAATATATCATTCCTAAGAGAAAAATCTATTTTTGACATGTTGACAAATTAGGGTTTTGACTATGTCGGGCGGAAAGCCAGACCCCGAGATACAGGAAATTCATCGTGCAACTGCCTGAGTACAGTCTTTGGAGGCAGCCTGATGGCTTCTCTTGAAATCTAACTTGACTGCTGGGTGAACCTGACTTTCTCTTGTGATTTCTCTTTTGATATTTTGATTTAATCAAATTAATAAATATCATAATTGGCGAAATTTTGCCTTATTCAAGAAAATATATTGAGAAATTAGAGTATTTAGAATAAATTAATGCTATAGGTCCCCCCTTATCTGTGGGGTGTACCTTCCAAGACCCCCAGTGGATGCCTGAAACTGTGGATGGCATCGAACCCTAGATAGACTGCTTTTCCTGTACATTCATACCTATGATAAAGTTTAATTTGTAAATTAGGCAGAGTAAGATGTTAACAACAACTACTAATAAAATAGAACAATTTTAACAATATGCTATAATAAAAGTTACCATAAATCTTAGCAACTTCAGCATGCTATTTTTTTTCTTTCATTACTAAGTCAAGAGCTTTCACCTTTTCACTTAAAGGAAGCACTTTGTGGCTTCTCTTCGGCATCTCTGAATTGCCAGCATCCCTACTCTTGCACTTCGGGGCCATTATTAAGTAAAATAAAGGGGACTTGAATGCAAGCACTGCAATACCACAACAGTCGATCTAATAATGGAGTGACTACTAAGTGACTAAGGGGCAGGGAGCTTGTACAGTGTGGATACACTAGGAACAGGGGATGATTCATGTCCTGGGAGGGACAGAGTGGGACGGCAGGAGCTTTCATCACACTACAGAACAGCGCAAAATTTAAAACTTATGAATTATTTCTGGAATTTTCCATTTAGCATTTTCAGACGACGGTTGACCGCAAGTCACTGAAACCATGGAAAGTGAAATGGCAGACAAGGCGGGCTACTGTGTAGACTCTTTCCTCCCACATTCATAAAAATTCATTAGAGCAGTCCTTTAAGTAGATTCAAAAATTAAAGAGCAATTCTAAGCATGTAAATCTGTACTGCTTATATTGCAGTGGTATTGGGGCCTCGGAAATTATTTCCAAGCTACTTTCAGAAGAGGGCTGAGGATAAATCTAATCCCTCTCTCTCTCTCTTTTTAGTGGTGGCGGTGGTGGTAGGGAACCAGGGAGATAAGAAACTAGTCCTCTCAGGTGGAACACACACACACAAACACACACACACACACTGCAGTGTGGATTCTTTTGGGAGCAATTGGGGGCTAATTCCCAGTGTCTAGGTTCCTGAGTGTGCTCTACAAAGTAATTCATTTTCATAATGACCTCTCATTCTTACTCTGTGGGTTTGCTTTTCCTTCCTTCTCTTCTGATGTTTCATTATAGGAAGTGGCACGTTGTCATAGAGAAATGTCAGCCATGATTTTAAGGAAGAGAAATGATTTTTAAATATTTGTAATCTTAACATACAGTATTATAATTCCTCGGAGACTCTTTTGCAAGTGCTGGAGTTACGGTGTTTGCCGAGGGCACGCCTGTGGGGAGTGCGAAAGAAGGAAGCAGATTTGACTTTAGGCAAACGGTTAGCTTTTATGCCCCATGAAACATTTTCATGGTTAAAGCAAGCTCTCTCATATCTAGCGTGATATCCGCGCCTCTGTGGGGGCTCCAGGGTGCAGGAAGAATGTGGAGCCTGCAGGAGACATTCCTGTCGGAGCACAACATGCGGATTCCTCATTCCTTGGGGACTTCAGGGTCTCCCAAAAGATGAAATATTGTACTTATTTAAGAATTTAGATCTCTTTATTGTATTCTTTTGTATTGGATCCTTTTGAATCTACATGCTACCACCTAAGTCTGTGAGCTTGTGCAAATTAGTTAATGTCTCTTGCACGTGTTTCTCATCTGTGAAATGATGGTAACATTCCATTGGGTTGTAATGACAGTTGAGTGCGATGATGTATTGTGATGTCTAATGTAGATGATAACCACCTGCTAAATAGTAGATGCCATTATCATTATTACTAGCATTGTTATTATCATCATTACTATCTGTTTATGAAGGAACAGTGGGAGGTTTGAAAACGGTGGCTGAGGCCTCCCATACAGTAGCTTATGATCACTGGGGCCCTGATGTAACAAGGAGCACACACAGGTTGTGGTGACATATAGTTAAGCACAGACTAAGTGATGAACTAACCAGCCTCAAGTTTCCTAATGGTAACATTTTAAGTAAAATCATTTCCAACTGTAGGATTTCTCTAGAAGAAGGCACCATTTTGCGTCCAAAGGGCTCTCTCAGTTTGGATTAGACTTAAGGGTGGATTTTACTACTGGGCAATATATAAGATCTTTCAAGATGCTTAATGTTTCTAAGTAAAGATCCAGTCTGTGAGTAATTATAAAATTAAATTAGCACTTTTGGATGGATATAGGTTTTTTCTGCTTATAAAATCAATACAGATTTCTTGTAAACAGTTTTGAAAACACCCAATAATTTCTGTTAAAAAGAATAAGAAAGGCAATAAAATGTAATCCAAGTTCTCTGTTCCAGATATAATCATTGTTAACATATGATATGCTTTCTTCCAAAATTTTTCGTTAGACACATATCACAAAAGTTTATACAATTGCAGCCATAAATATAAATATTAGTGTCTACTTTATAATATATTGTTAAAATTTACTGAAGTGCACAGAGATATGTTCTGGATAGAGATGGATATAAAATAAAACTCATATAATATTATACTCATGTATATTCCTTGGCAGTGATGAAATTGTAAACATACAATACATAGTTCTAAGGGATAGAATTGAGTAGTAGAAAATATGTTTACACTGAGTTGGAGCAGATGTGTCGGTCAGGGGCTAATCAGAAAAAGAGAATTCACACCGGATAATTCCAAAGATGGAGAGCAAGTTACAAGGTGAAGGAATTCCAGAAAGGGCAAATAGAGGACCGTGATCCAGCCCAGAGGTGAGTCCAGGACCGGGCCAACTGCTGCCCCAGGACTGCAAGGAAAACGGGTCAGCAAAGCCTAGAAACTGGGATTGCCAGCGAACCAGCTGTTGCGAGCCATGTACAACAATGAAAAATATTGTTTATTTGATATTTAGTTCTATTTAACATTTAATTAATAGTTATATCTTTGAGCCTGTAATATGTGTCAGTCTATTCCAAGAATTCAACGTGTTTTGACTTATTTTATTCTCAAAACAACACAAAGATAAAGCTAAATTTGTCATCTCCATTTTAAAGCTAAGAAAACCGAGTGACAGAGTTTTACTTGCTCAAGTTTACACAGACCTTAAGTGGCAGAGCTGGGATTCAAGTCTAAGCTATTGTGTTTAATGCATTGATTACTGACCTCATTACAATGAAGTTATGGGCATTTACCCAACTGCAGTTAATTTCGCATTTGTTTTTAACCAAGACATTTAGTAAAATTTAAACTGTTACCTATTTGATTGTATGAACAACTCGTAAATCACCATTTTAAAACCTGTATAAATTCACAAAGATAATCTAATATCCTTTAGTTGCTTTATTCTGAACAGTTTCTATAAGGCACAGAGTTACCAGTGCAGAGCCTGTTTCCATGTGTACTTGGCCCAGAATGTAGGACAAGTCTGGGGGCCAAGCTGCTTAGAGGGCATTTCTGGAAATTCTTCCTCGCTGAGCTGTCCTAGTGCATGGTGGAGCTGTGACCTGAAAAAGAAGAGTAAGTGTGGTTACCAAGCCCGGATAAACTTTCCCCTGAGTGAGGGACACAAAGCTGGGCCTTCTTTCCCAGCGGACCTTGAAACCAGTGAACTAGATAAGAAGGGAAAAGCCGCTACTCACCCCCTCCCCACCCCGTGCCCACATCCGGCACTTCATCTCTAAAGGAAGGTAATTGTAGTAGTTCTTGAAAGCCTTTCCAGTTAGGAAAATGTATGCAACTAAGTTGCTATGAATAGTCTCTGACTGAATCTCTAACTTTCCTAGTCAGAGACTTCAAAGACAATCCCTTTGCACTTGAAGATTATTGCATTCAATAAAATACTTACCATGAATTCTGAAGATGTTCCCAGCATACCATTCACTTATTTTCAGATTTTTCTCTTGACTTGAATAGAAAATACTTCACTTCTGACTCATGATCCTTTGTCTCTTGCTAGCAGAAAAAAAAAGAAAGAAAAGTTAATGGGAATGAAGGAAGAGAGTGATAGAGACGTGAGGCCTCACAGAACAAAGCTAAACGCTAACTATGACAGAGCAAGATTGATCCGGATTCCATTTCCCATCCAGGTTAGGAGTTTCATTTACTCAAAATGTTTTTGAAGCAATCAGATATTTAGACTGCCCAAATAAAGGAAATGTACATCTTCCTCAAAGAATGAATTAGGTTCTGATTAATGGATAGCAAAGAGCTAGATATTTTTTTATACCTAATTTCATGACATTGAACACTCTTGATAGAAAAATCAATCATGTGAAATACCTCCTGTCTTCAGGAATAAAATGATTAAAAGTGCTTCTGAAGAGAAAAACATTAGATTTTAAATAATTGAAAACAATTTTTTCAGACAATTTATCTTCCTTTACAATTGTTTATTGAATAAAGGCTTAGAATAAAAATGGCATTGCATACCAGAATTATCTTTCCAGAAAAGGATCTTTTCAGGAAAGAATTCAGGGGAGGGTCCCTAGGGGGGATAGGTGAGGGATTTGAAATGGCATTGTGGTGACAAATAGGACAGTCATTTGATAGGGAGAAACATGTAGTTATTGATACTGGGTTTGGTTTTTTCCCCTAATTTTGTTCTTGGGAAATATAGGGAGGTAGATACGTTTGAAAGTTGTTGTAACACAACTGGAAGATAATTTGCTAACTGGAAGGAGAAAGCTAAGGCAGTCGAGGGATGGGCTGTTCCAAACATAAGATCAGTCACCGTCCCAGAAGAGGACAGAGCAGAGCGGGGCAGGTTAAAAGGACAGGCAGGAAAGCAACTCTAGTGGTTTCCAGATCAATTTAAAAAAATACATCCGTAGCTTCAAGAGGGGAAAAAAGGGAGATGGCTTCAGAAATCTTTCCATAATTGTCCCTGCTGAGGCTGCTGTTAAGCAATCATATCTTCCCAGCTTCCTGCCTAATAGTGGGGGTCGGGGCGGCGCCTGAGTCGAACGCTCAACTGTGAACCTCACAGCTTTGGCGGCCAGGTAATTAAGTAATGTTGTGTCGTCGTCTAATGATGGCCATTACAAATTATTAGTGAGCAAGACCAAATGTTAATAAGAAAGCTTAAATTATGTTTATAATGTTATTTGAATTTGTTGATTTCAGAATATTTTACCCTGTGAAATAATTTTACATACATAATTGATTTTAGAAAACAGTTTTACACAATTTCTAAATTCTAACAGAGATGCAGATATGGCAGTATAACAAATTTTAGCATTTTAAGAACTTAGCTACATCTTCATGAAATTTTGATTGTGCTGGATATCTATTCTGAAAGCATTTTCTACGGAAAAAAAACTTTTTAGTTCTCAAAAAGCATTGGTTTAAATATATAGAAAAGTAGACAAGATTATTCAAGTAAAATGAAATGTTTTTCATTCTTAATATATAGCAGGAATATAAATAAAAGTCTTATCTATAAAGTGACTCTAACAATCTTATTTCTTGAAGCTGTAAAGACCACAAATAAAGTGTCATATATAAGGTACCTAGTGTGGTACTTAGCACAGAGTAATTATTTAATGATTGACTGATGAATATATTGATTAATATTAGTGTGAGCATATCTTTGTCTATCAACCCACACACAAAATTTACTTATGTAACGTGTATAAAGCTTGTATACTATATACATATAGGTATATGTATACCCACACATATACATCATTTTAATTTAAACCAATGAAAAGGCACTGAATATTTGTATTGTATATATATGTTCTATGTAGAAAAATATTTAGGTTCTAAATATCAGGGGCTGCACCTATGCAACACTTGCTCTCTCTAACTCTAGGGCCTGGCATACAGTACATGCTCCATCAATATTTATGGAGGAAGTTTTAAAGATGGGTCAGTGTTTGAATAGGCATCTATTCCTTTAGGCATCTCAACATCCTCCATAGACACTTAATGCTGGGGTAGCTCATTTTCTTTGCCTCTGTCTCTTCCCTGACCCCATCAATGTATGTCCCATCCATTAAAATCCCACCCACCATTTTCTGCAGATGTGGCCTCTGTTTCTGAAGTTGTGGTAAGCCTCTTTCTGCACAGTGTCTTCTTTTTCAGTAAACATATGACATCTATCAGCTGCCACACTCTTGTCATCTCTTACATTGCATTAGTTCCCTTTTATATAATTATTGAATATCTGGTGTAATTATCTCTAATTTAGGAACAGGATTTGAAGTTCTTTGAGAGCAAATATTAGAACCTGCATTTCTTTGCAAGTCTATTTTACTCCCTCCAATAGGTGCTCAACAAATATTTAATGTCTTGGGAAATTTCCCCGAACAGGAAGTTATTTATCAATAATGTCCAAAGGTGTGGTGAAATTGTCACTCTCATATACTGCTTGTGAGAGGTGAATTTAAAGAATATCCACATTTTAGTTTAGTTAAATAAGTATGGTTGACAAGCAGGTCTCTCTGAAAGCTCTGCCGCTCTCCATCCAGCCCCGTGCTGGGCCTCCAGGTGTTCCTGCGGCAAAGGATGCACAAGCCTAGTTCTTCACCATATCCCCGCTGCTCAGACACCTCTGTGAGGGAGAGGACAGAAATTTTCTTGTTCAACCCAACCCTTATAGTGCAATCCCTGTTCAACAGATCATAAAAATTACACAATTTTGCTACTTGAACTTATTTTCTTTTATTACATTAAAAATAAGAAATATTTTAAGATCATACAGCATTATTCATGGAGATGCTCAAAATAAATAATTATTTTTTGACATGTGGACTTTTTGGTAATCTCCTTATTCCTTATTTCATGAAGTAGACATCATCTGTATGTATATACGTATTTTGGTTTTGGGGGCATATCTTACTCTAAACTCAGCTTGTTAGACTTTGATTAATATATGGAAGGTAATGGCATTTTTCTCTCAAACAGTGGAAAGGACTTCATGCCAATGTAAAAATAGCGCCCGTCAGGAGGGGACAAAGTGATTTCCCGCACGTAGCAGTGCTGTCTCCCAGCAGAAAGTGCAATTTCAACCTGTCAGCATGTTTGTCTAAAGACAGTACCTATGCAATTACATTAGTTGAGCATTTTATTGCATTTTTTCCTTTAATAAAAATGAGTAACACTAGTGACAAGTAGTATATCTCATAATCTGAATGCAGATGAAACAAAAATAGAAACATCATGCTTTTCCAAATCTTTAGCCCCAATCAGATAGTGCTTGGGATTAAATATATGTGCTCATTTGTGAAGGAAAAGAAACTGATTATAGAATATTTGTGAAATACCTAAGAACTATTATCAATAATTTTGTCTAAAATTAGGTTTAATTAGGGAGTTTGTAATATTCTCAAGCTGTCCAAACAAATTCTCTTTATAGCTTCCAGATCTGTCCTTCAATGCTAACTAATCTTTCAAGAAAATTTTCAAGAATCCATTATTATTGAAACTGGCTATAAAAATTCATTCTCTCTTTGTCTAGCTTAGAGTTGGGCCTTAATAAATATTTGTGGAGTAAACAACAGAATAAATGTTTACTATGTAAATTAATGAGAAAATAAAAATAATAAATGAAAGTCTAGCTTTTTCTGCAAATGTGAGCCGTGTCATTGAAAAGGTCTGAGATGTAGAGTCAGTATATAACCTCTTCTATGAAGCTGTCCTCAATTCTCCTAGAAAATGTTGTTTGCTCTTCCTTCTTCATATACAGTAACTTACATGCACCCCCAGTGTAGCGTGTGTTAGCCTGAATTACAATTGTTCATGTTTTTTTCCTTCATAAGACTTTGTGAGATATTTTGTGAGAAGAGCCAACTCTGTGTTTCTCCATGTATCTTTATTACCTAAAATAGTAGCACACATTTAATAGAAGTAAAAAAAAAAATGTTTAATAAAATAAAGAGAGGAGGCAAGAGTAAAGGACACAGAGAAGGAAAGATTCGAGAAGCTTGTAGTTCATAACATTTTCACGAATTTGCTGTGAAGTATAAGACAAAGGGTAGAGAAGAAACATAGCTCATGTTATATAGCAAGTGCATGTCTTTAAGTGTTGCTACTGTTTCCTCCACCTCTGTATCAATGCTGGCCTTATAAGTAGTTCGACAGGGTACAAGAGGAGCTGTGTGGTTTGCAGGAGGAAAAAAATGTTAGAGAATTTGTAGCCTTGACTGGATGAATGATGCGTTGTAATCTTGGTAAGTGATTATTGCAAAATAACCGTGAGGCTATAGTGTGCTGAAGTATTTGCTTGTAACTAATTGTTGTGAACCTTTTATCTGGACTGGATAAGCTTTCTATGAATTATTAAAAGGCTAAGTGGGGGAAATTGTTTAGTTAGCAAACTAATCTATAATGCATAAAATGCAAGCTGTTGAGAAGCACAACCTTTCTGCTAAAGATTTTAGGTCACCACATTCAGTATTTTGATCTCCATGACATTCAGATAACTGGTTGAAATGTTAAAAATTCAGTCAATGCTGAAGTTATTTATACCTGCCTCATGCCAAACATCTAGTTTGACATTTTGGACTGAATTGTCTGAATTGATCATTTGTCTTGACGTCAGGTAGAGGTACTGACACTCCCTCACACACACACTCACACACTCACACACACACACACACACACGCACGTACGTACACCAGGATGCATTTAAAAAGTGGCAGTTTTTCTGCTTTATAATGATTTTTATTCATTGTAGGAAATTACGAAACCCCATAATTGTGACTATAACTGGTTTATGGATGAGGTGGTCTCCTTAGGTTGCAGGCAAAAAACAATTTTTTTAACTTTCTGTTAATATCAGTTTCTGGACATAGAATGATATACCAGTCAGATTCCTGCTTTTTCTCATTATTTTTAGAAATTACAAGCTCCTCTGGTCGCTGTTAGTTGTGGAAACAGCTTCTTCTTGGTGATTAAGTTCCACCCAGTGCATGTGCGAAAATTCCCAGTTGACATCTTCTGTGCAGTGCCCCATTCCCGCAGTGCCGCCTGCCCGGAGCCCAGAGCCTCTCCTCACCAGGGGGCAGGACTGCCTTCTGTCTTCCTCCAACTTCTCTCCCTCCAGCTTGTCACGGTTTCTGATGCTTCCAGAGTTGGGCCAGGATAACAGGTGGAAAGATCAAGCTCTTCATGAGCTGAATCGATCCCATCTGGGATCTGGTTTTCCCTGGAGCAGATGTAAAGTTCCTAGCTCTTTGTTTCATCTGTGCTCTTGAGGGCTCCTCAGAGATTGTCTCCAGGGGGCTGCTGTCCTATCTCTAACGGAGGCTGCTCCTCTCTGTGTGGCGGCGTAGCCCTCTCCTCAGCCCTCTGGGAGTGCTTATACCGGTATGCTCCTTTAGCACCCAGTAGTCCCGTTGGTGGTGTCTCTTCTGAGGCGAAAGGGTCCACATTGGGGTTGGGGGAAGCGTTGGTGTTGGCCTAGTCCTTAGTGGAGGGGCAGCCCTCATGGAGGGCGCACTATGCTTTTGTTCCTACCAGGCATGAGAAGCTCCATCCACATAACCTTGCCTCTTGACTTCTAAAGTGTGTGTCAGATGGCAGTCCCTGTGTCTCCCAAATTCTAGGGCCTCTCATCTGGTGATCCTTGGAAGCTCCTCTCACTTGAAATGAGAAGCCATCTCACACTGGGTTCACACTGTATAGAAAGTTATACATCACTCACTGTTACTTAAGAGATCATGAGCATCTCTCCATGTTACCAAATATTTATCCAAAGTGGAAATGTTTAAGTAATTGAATAGTATTGTTGGATTGGGTGTCTGAGGGGACAGATCACTTGTTTCTCTAGTTCATAGATTGCTGGGCCACATGGAGCCGTGTCTTGACCAGTTAAAGAGGAATGTCTACAATCTGAAACTCCTGGACTCTGGGCTCATCCGGTGACTGAAGGTGTCTCTGCATTGGCTCACCTAGACAGGGAATGAGTGTTATTTAAGTGGAGATGCGATAATGCAGTGGAAGTGTGGACTAGTTCCCTTTTCTTCTGACAAAGAGCAAAAGTACATTTTCTAACCCCTTTTGCAGGTGGGCATAGCCAGACTAAGGGGAGGATAACAGATTGTGAGCAGTCTGTCTCCGAAGTGATTTCTACTCTCTTGCCTCTTCCATTTGGTCTAAAAGTCCATGCCCAGAGCCATGTTGGAAGCCTTGTGTTGAAGATGGAGAGAAGCCCTTAGCTTAGGAGTCCACATCAGGTCCCTGTCCTGGCCCCTCTCCTGGGCTTACAACTGATTACAGGTATGTGTGGGAGGAATATACTTCCATTGTGCTAAGTGAGATTTGGGGGCATTTCCATCCTATTTCTATTTCTGTAGTTGATTTTTGTGATATCACTTCTGTCTTACCGAATAGTGACTTTTTAGAGTTGGAAATAATCCAACCCTGAATCAACAAAGACCCCAAAGAATGCAATACTTTACTGTCGACACTGTTCTGCACTGCTTCTTAGTAACAATTGTTTCCTTCAATTTGTATAAACAAGCAGAAATATATTGTGATATTTTGACATTATAGGTTACCAATAATTGCAGTTAAAAGCTTATTGTAAAAATATGATGCTAGAAAAACCAGCCAGGCAAAAAAAAAGAAAAATGTAGTTTTTTACCAAAGTAACATAAATAGACAGTGTAAGAGATTTATCTATGGCAAAAACCAAAGATTGTGTAAAATGTAATTTTGGAATAATGGTCTTTAAAATTTGCAGGAGACACAATATGTATGTTTGAAGACCTCAAACCAATCTCTACTTATTTTAACCAATCTATTTTGAAAGTAAGTTAGTTTTTAAAAGTATAACATTCACAAAAGAAAAAAAGAGAACTTTTCTCTGTGTCAGAACTATTAGGATTTTTATTTGAATCAAAATTCAGTCCAGTAGATTGTCACTCAATTAACTGAACAAATACTCCTCCTCTGAGTGGTGGGAGAGCTGAATGAATTAAATGATCTGTCTTGGTAGGGGGTTGATTTCTTTCACAGATGAGATAATAGAAATACCGAAGGGTAGAGTATCTTGTGCAAATCCCCATGACAACTAAGTGGAGAAGAAGCTGTGTGCATGAGGATAAGTGCACATGATTATTTGCAAAAATGAGAAAATACTCTACAAGTTGTTCTGCAAATTCCAATTTTTATCAATAATGTTATGTGGGTATCCTTCTGTGTGAGTACACACATTTCTTCCTCAATCTTGTTAACTGCTGAATAGCATTCCGTGTCCTTGAGGCACCAGCATTTATTTAACCATTTCTCTATTGATGGCATATCTCTGATTTTCAGTCTTCCATTTTTGAAAATGTAACAGGATGTTGAGTGGGACTTTTCTTATCACCTAGATACAACTCTGAAGACGAGGAAAAGCTAAGTCACACTCTATAGCAAACTACAAAACCCTGGGGCCAGCCTCCCTCAAGATAATTTAGAGTTGGCCCAAACCTTCTTGAGAATGGGCACTAGAAAGGAGGAGAAAGAATCATTGAATTGTGTGCCATCTGCCTACAAGGGGTACTGTAGCTTTTCCTTCTCTGCATATTCCCGTGCTGAATGAAAAAAAGTCCAAAAGAATGACTCCTTGAATTTTAAGATCTCTGCTGAAGGGCAAGTCAGCATTCTGTTCCCAGCTGTCATGCTCAGATCCTCAACTGTCTCTCCACTGGCATCTGCCCCCTTGTTAACCACGGCGGTGAGAACAGTTGGCCCTGATTAACTTATATATGCCAGTGGTGCCTAGATGTAGAGGATGTCAATGGCTGTCCAGGATAAGAAAGTAACAGACAAGGAGTGGTGATTAAATACTCATTAAAATAAAAGTAGTTTTGTCCACTTTTCTCCTTCCTCACTGCTCCATTCTGCGCTATTACCGGAAGACGAAGATGTAAGGGGATGTAAAGAACCACTCCTGCCCCCTGCACCCTCTGAGCTCCTCAGGCCATCCTTCCCTGCTGTGAGAGAGACGAGGAGATGAACTTAGAATTGGATGTGAGACACTGGTGTTCAATTTGATGGTATAACTTTAATTTAGACCAACCCTCCCGCTGATAACAACTATAAACTCTGGACAAAACAAAACAAAAACAACTACCAGTATTCAAATAATATTATTCGGTCACGTCCAAACTCAAGGAAGTGACAGGAATAGGCTAAGTGTCCCATTTTCTTGCAGTTTCTCCCTGCAAGCAGACCACAGAACCACACATCCCAGTCTGGTAAAACTGCTGGAAACACCATTTACTTGGGCTATAGCAAAAGGAAAAGCATCCTGGATGACAAGGAAGTGCTGGAAAGTGAGCGGGATTCTCACAGGAGAGAAAAAGGGGGAATGATATCACAGGAGTCCGTGTATGAACATGATCTCGGATTTATCTGTGATGTATCGCTGGACCACACGTGTGAAATGGACTCCAAGCTCCGTAGCAAAGGCTTCAGTAATCATAGAACAGAGATTTGAACCACCGCCCACAGAGGAGGAGACTGCGCCAACAGTCAGCTCTACAGAGAGGAATTACCAGCTAAAACAAAAACATCAACATAGAGGAATGTAAAAGATCTCAGAGTGAACACAACACAAAATTCACAATACCATGATCCAAAATTATTGACATTTAAAAAAGTAAATTATGACCCATTCTAAATGGAAAAGAAATGAAAACATATGTCATGACAAACATTCGGAAAAAGTGTTCATAGACACTTTATTTGTAATAGCAAAAAATTGGAAATGACCCAAATATCAATAAATGAATATAAAAACAAAAAGTTTTCCATAGAATGGAATTCTTGAAAAGTCTGAATATGCCAAGTGTGAGTAAGGATGCAAAGCAATGGAAATCTCGTATACCACTGACAGTAATGTAAGATGTACAGCCACTTTCGAAAACAGTTTGGCAATTTCATAAAGATGTTTTAAAAAATGCTTATACAACTCAGCCATTCCACTCCTAGGAATTTATCCAAGAGGAATGAAAACATACATCTCCGCAAATATTTGTCAACAAATATTCACAGCCGCATCATTTGTAAAAGCTCCAAAGTGGAAATAACTTAAACATACAGGTACAAATAAATGTGTTAACAAAACACTTTCCACAAGGTGAAGTGCCACTCAGCAATGAAAAAGAAATGACTTACCAACACAGGGAACAAGATGCATGAATCACAAAATAATGATCTTAAATGAAATAAGCCAGATGAGAAAAGAGTACGTATTATTTGATTCCATTGACATAGAATCCTAGAGAACGCAGACATCTATAGTGATAGGAAGTAGACCAGCAGTCCGCTGGGGCTGCGAATGGTGGGCAGACCGGCTCTCAGATGAGAACAAGGCAAGTTTGGGGAGTGAAAGAATTGTTAAGTATCTTGATTGTGGTAATTTCACAAGTATATTACATATTCCACAATTTACCAAAGTGTACATTTAAACATATAGTTTACTAAAACACAGCTCGATAAAGTAATACGAAAATTGAAATTTGAGATCAAGTGTAAACTGAAAGTGACTGGGAAGCTCTGCACATGGCCCAGTTGTCATGAAGAGAACCGCTGGTCAGCTGGGCACGGAAATTCAGAGCAGCGTGGTTGGAAGCAGTAGATGGAGAACATTAGCACTATTCCATGTTTATAGCCCCCAAAGTTCAGACTCCTCCGTGCTCTAATGACCAAACGCTGCACTGAAGACTTCGCTCATTTTGTGTCTTGATAAATACTGCCAAATAGTCCACCCAAACAGTTGAACTGATTTTACAATCCAGTGAAAAGTGGATCAGAGCGCTCATTTTCCCCTTTATGTCATCATCGACATTAAATAGTTGCAATCTTTATGCAGTGAGACAACCAAGAAAAATCTTAAAATAAGTTGAGAGACAGGGGCCAAAAGGAGGAATCCAAAATTTAAAGGTCATGAAAGCAAAAAAAAGAAAAAATTTTCCAAAGATGCAGTGTAAACAGTGTAAAATGCTGCAAAAAAGTCCAAGTGTCTATTTTATTTAACAATAAAGTAGGTTGTTAATGGCTTAAGTGAGAACAATTTCAGTTTGTCACGATGAGCACAGAAAGTGGATGTTCATGGCTGAGGGGAAAGTGAAGGAAGAATGAAGAGAGAGAGAAGGAATGGTTTGTGGTGTTCCCCCCCGCCCCCCGAGAATCTTGCTGTAAAGAGAGAAGAAAATGATAGTATAAATGTTATTTTTTTGTTTAAGTGTTTTGAAGTTATTTTACTTAGCAAAGGGTTTCTTTACGGAAGCCTCTTTAAAGATACCATCGCATTTATTTAGTATGTTTGAGTCAACACTAAGAAATAGAAAACATTTAAATATAATGTGATGGCAAATTTACTTCATCTTCTACTCAGAGGTGCTCAGAAGACAGGCTTTCTTTTCTGTGATGGAAGTAAACTTCCCCTTTAAATACTCCATGTTAGTTACTGGGGAAATGAAGGGAAACACATTTCAACTTGCCAGTTAACCTTATCAGAGTCTTGTGAATGCAAATAATCTATTTCATTGGCGGCTTATTTCAGATAATTCCTAGTTATGCTCTCTCACATCATCACCCCTCATCTCTTCTCCACCTCCTCACTCCTTTCCAAGAAGTTGTCTGGGCATATACATGACTTCCACGGCAGTTACTACAGGTATGGTTCAGGCGCCAAACTGTGTTTTGATAACAGCTGGGGTGTGAGCGGATTCAACTGGTCTTTTGGATCCTTATGCTGGCACCCACTGCTGAAGTGTTTGATGCCTTCTTCTACTGAAGAATCTCTACATACTGCTGAAACCAGGTTTCTGTTATTTCATCCTCTCTTCTCAGCACTCAGAGGCACTCAAGAAGTTTTGGATACACCACAGATAACACAACTTAAGAGGAATCTCTCTGTCTTGAGTTAACCTAACCAGGACATTGCCTCTGACATCCTTCTCCCTCAGTGATGAGTGAGACACCCATGCGAATGCAGCCTCCTCCTGGGGTCCCACAGCCTCCCTCAGGCAAGGCCAGAGGAAGCAGGCTATCCCGCTGCTCTCAGGATCCTCCATACCTGTTTTGACGTTTCTAGTTCTTCTTGACACCAGGGCAGGACAGTAGGTACAATAGGTAGGGGTGGTTGAGGTCCTCAAATGAATTGATTAATACAATCCAAAATAGTATTTCCTTACTTCCATAGTCTATAAATTTAATCTAACCGTAAATGTTGCATAATAAAATGTAAAGATTGCATGGAATTCTACAACAATGAACTTGTAGTTCTTCAGTAAGAAGCAGGGGAAAATATTTAGTCCTGTAAAGATATTTAGAAACCAGCATCTTGGGGCCGGCCCGGTGGCACAGCGGCCTAGAGTTTGCCACTTCAGATCCTGGGTTCGGATGTGGCGCCACCTGGCAAGACATGCTGTGGTAGGCGTCCCACATATAAAGTGGAGGAAGATGGGCATGGATGTTAGCTCAGGGCCAGTCTTCCTCAGCAAAAAGAGGAAAATTGGCAGCAGATGTTAACTCAGGGCTAAACTTCCTCAAAAAAAAAATAAATAAATAAAACATAAATAGATAAAAAGAAACCAGCATCTTTTATGGCTCGCTCTGGATTCCTCTTCTTCCACCTTCTGTTATTTCTATCATCTCACAGTTTTTGGCCCAGTGCTTGAATTTACCATCATATCTTTATTCCTAACCTGTACTTTTTTTTTAATTTATTATTTATTTTTACTATTTTCTTTCTCTCTTTGAACATTTTATTTACTTATTTATTTTTTAAATTTTTTTCCTTTTCTCCCCAAAGCCTCCCCGGTACATAGTTGTATGTTCTCCATTGTGGGTCCTTCTAGTTGTGGCATGTGGGACGCTGCCTCAGCGTGGTTTGATGAGCAGTACCATGTCTGCGCCCAGGATTTGAACCAACGAAACACTGGGCCCCCTGCAGCAGAGCACGCGAACTTAACCACTCAGCCACGGGGCCAGCCCCCCTAACCTGTACTTTTAATCAGAAGCAGTGTCTCGATAATGAAGTTGTCCCATCTAGCATAGTATTCAAAATGTTTTCTGCTTTAATTGTAAGCACAAGAATGGTTGCATAATATTTCAGTTCCTCTCTCTTATCTTTCTCTCTAATTTGAGAACTCCATCTCCATATTTGAATACATCTTCTTCAAATACAAATATACTGTATTCTATGGTGATTACAAACAACTCTAGCTGGAGATAGTTCTTGATTGGGTCCAAACCCAAAGTAAATTTTCCCATTAGTTGAATACTGGTTGAGGTGACATTTGTTGCACATTACCTTTAAACCATGATAAAAGCAGTTCAGGGCATGTTCCCCTCTGACCATGTCATGCTGTCATGGACATTTGTCATCACATTTGCCTGCTCAGCATCCACACCTGCTTCCCATTTGTGTGAATCTTCGTATAAGATGTGGCTCCAAGTTACCACTGGGGGGGCCCCTTACTCTGTGCTCCCACCACTTGACAGGTAGAGCCAGTTCTTGTGACCTGGGGCCCTGAAAAGGCCCTGAGTTAAGGAAAGAATAATAAAGAGCAGAAATGCACCCACAGTGGCTGGCCCACGTAGTGTTGTGTCCTGCAGTGGCGCTCAGTTGTGGCAGCTGCGGATTACCGCCAAATCCTGACTTTTAGTTTTAGATTCTCTCTAATCTTACTCTGGAAAAAGAACATTAAGTTCTCTTGTGCAAAATCCTTTCCACATATACATAATTTCTTTGGTACGATATATGGCGTACCAACTTTAGTTAAATGAATAATTACTGTTTACATTGCGTTATTGCTCTAGGTTGGACTGAGTGGGGTATCAGCCATTTGTGTGGAAGGTCCTGTAATGTCAGTGTCTGCAGGTCTTTTAGATGAGGGGCCAATGCAGTTTCTTTGTGTCTGCACGTTATAAGGCTGTGTGATAGCATTCTGGAAACAGAGCTAGGTGGGGGTCAGGGATCCAGACTTTTTCAATATGGCGTGTTCTCCCTGCCCTCACCTTTCTTAGTGTTCAAGAGTTCAATCTCTAATCAACTCTCTCTAGATATTAAGCCTTCAGTATTACTCTCTTCAGATGTTAAACTTTGAGTTCTTTTCCGGTGTAGCCGGTCAACATATCAGTAGGGTGCATGTGACACCTTATAAAACCTGCCTGTTAATCCTTCTGTTTTCAGCACTACCCTGTTTGCCCCTGGTGCTTCCAGCTGTGTAGACCAATGTTTCTCCATCTTTGACATGTATCAGAATCGCCTGCAGGACTTGTTAAAACGCAGATTGCTGGGTCTCCTCCTCCAAGAGTCTGATTCTGTAGGTCTGGAGTGGTGCCCAAGAAGTTGCTTTTTACTATGTTCCCTGGTGAAGACCATGCTGCTGGGCTGGGGACCCCACTTTCGGCATCCTCCAAACTGCTTAGTTACCTGCTCCACTTCCCCTTTCCAGGTTCTAAAGTTTCTGCTCTTTTTCTCCCCTGATCTCTTCGTCCTCTGAACTTAATCTTTGAAGGCTTTGTTGCCATGTTAAGTGTGGTTTGCGGACACCAGGATTCAAATACATCCAATCAGCTGTCTTGAACTTGCTGTCTGATGGATTTCATGGGCAATTCCTGTTCCCTAATTTTTATGCCCCGTCACTAAAAACGTAAGACTGACAACAACCAGTATCATTAATGAATATTTACTGCAAGTTATAAAATAGTAGCAAAGTCCTAGAAAAGTGCTAAAAAGGATAACCTCTAAGACAATGGGGAAAAACTTACAATTTTATTCTGAAATTCATTTTTTCCCTTTCATTGTAACAGTATTAAGCATTTAAAAGCCAAAATCCACTGTTTTGTTTTCACTATGTTTCTTACAAATGCATATATTTATTAAAAAACTGGGAAATCTTGATTCGTTTCTTTAAAAATAAAGTTCAGAAAGCCACAGATTGAATATTGTGGGAGATACATATTGTCTAAGGGTGATGGTTGTTTCGAGCTATTTAGGGGAATGAATAATATCTATACTAATATAGTCATAAAATTTAGAGATTTAACTCGGTATTGCCCTTTAGAATTATCCTAGAAAAATATAATTCCAACATTTAAAGTGTATAATTCAATGGGTCTCAGTATATTCAGAGTCATGCAACCATCATCACGATAAATTTTAGAACATTTTCATTGCTGGTAAAAGAAATCTTGTACCCATTAGCAGACACCCCTCTTTTCCCCCAACACCTCCAGCAGTAGGCAACTGCTAATCCACTTTCTGTCTCATTCTGTTTCTGTATTATGACCCTTTCGTGTATGTCTATCGTGTTTGAGAGTGCCCTTAAGCTTGAACTGCCCCTGTTCTAAATAAAGTCAATTCCTTTGAGGTGAGTTCAGTGCATTCATTCTGTTCCTATGGCATCTTTCCCCTTGACAAAATTTCTGATTCACTGCCCCAAACCTAAGGGCAGGACAGTGGCCAGCTTCTCTTAGACTGACATCCGTTCTTCATTAGCAGGGTGCTGAGGGGGAGCAGTATCCTCTGGTCTTCCCAGCTTGCCTGACCTCTGTGTAACCTCCCGATTATGAGACGTTTGGGTGAGGGCTATTGGGGCCCCAGTTTTCTTGACCTTTGGTGACTGGGGTAGAGTCTGCCCTATGAGTGGGCACTAGATAGACGAATGGAGCCTGAGACATCTTGGCCAAATTCACCTGGAATTTAGCCTCTGGGAAACAGAGCACAGGGAGATGAAATGCTAGCGACCTGCTTTTCCTGTTGAGATACAGTAGCCATTGACAGGGAGCTGAGAGAAGAATGGTCTGTCTTCTTTTCCACATCTCCTGAAGTGGAGATCCTGTCACGCTGAGCTGGGGGAGCAGAGCGAGAAGGTCACAGCTCAAGTCTGACAGACCATCTGTTCTTACTGAGATTTAGTAGATTTTCACGATTAAACGTTTTCTTCATTTGCTCTATTCCCTTGTGACAATTTTCAGGGACTTTGAATGGTTGCTTCTATTGTTTTGTTTTTAAGCAATTTTCACCAGTTAATGATTTTTTCGCTGGGGAGCAGGTCTGCAGATCCACACATTCTGCCATTCTGAAGTAAATCATCCAAGGAATATTTTTTTGAGGGTTCAAACTAGAAAATACTTTATTTCATGTGATTTGGCTCACCTCAGATCATTAGAAAGACGCTATCCTTCATTTACATTTCTGCCTTATATGTTTGGAAATATAGTAAATTTGATGCCCAAACATAAAAATATTTCCTTTTCTCATGGTATATTTAATGTGATTAAATTATCCTTTTATGATTTAGATTTACTTTCTATTTCTGGTTTGACAGTGTTATATTGGAAGTCTTTCTTTTAGGCATGTATCCAGTGTAGCATCTGTGGAGGGCCAGTTTGTATGAAAGAAAATATTCTCTGGTATTAATTCAAAAACAAAATACACTTCTTTCTATGATTTAGATTTTCTTTTATGTCTTAGTTGAACAGCGCTATTGTGTGAAAGCTTTTTAGAGGCATACTAAATTATTTTTTAGGTATCATATCATCCTAATTCTGAGGAAGGAAACCTACATTTTCTGACAGTAAATTCCCACAAGAATATAACTCAGGAATTTCTAGAATAAATGTTCATTGCTCCATTTCTTTTTCTATAAAATGAAGACAATTATTCAGTGTCATTTTGAGGACCAAATTAATATGTGCAAAATACTTAAAAAGAGTTCCTGGCACACAGTATGCACTCAGTAAATGTTGTCAGTTGTTCCTGTGATTCTTGTCATCATTCTTACTCCTGTGAACTAAGATAGCTTGGCAATGAAACATAGTTTTCCAGTAAAACATTTTTGTCAGTATGAATTGTGATTTTAAAACATGAGAAGAGCTTCATTTTCTTATCACTCCAAACATTAGTAAGTTTCCCGAGAGAGTAGAGATATAAAATTAACATCGGTTCATATTCATTCCTTCACAAAGAACAGTTTTTGATACACTCACGCTCTGATTTAAAAGCTCACTTACTTTCAAAGGAATGGCGTCGCTTATTTGATTCCAGTTCACATCACAGAGCCATCTTTTAAGATCTGCCGGTGCTTAGCTTTGGTGCTGAATAGAACTTCTTTTTGAATGCCATTTCATCCATGTTTCTAATCTGTTTTCTATACTGATCTCTTTGAGATTAAACAATTTTAAATCAAAAGCCTTATTTGTTTGAGCTTATAGAATAGCCTGAAATTATTTAAGAACCTCAGGCTTCTTAGCATCTGGGACAAATTTTCAGGAGAAGAACTCGTGAGTGCAAAGGGACAACACAAACATCAAGTATGATAATGAATGTTGCTTATACTCAACTTGGGTACGGAATTCCCAACAGTTTAATTTGTACAGAGTCTAATATTGGTATTTTTGTTTCTGAAGACTTTACTTGATAGGAAATCAAGACAACTGTTTCAAATTGTGAGCACACAACATTAAAATTATTATTTTCATAGGTGACATTAATTGAAATTATTATAATTTTTTTCAGGGAGTTTAATGGGATGTTAGAAATCTTCTGCTATAATAGAATATAAAAATAATCATCCAATTAAATCATTCTGATTTATTTTTATTGCTTCGCAATGCACCGTAAAGATTCTCTCTGGGCCTAATATTTAGTTCTTCACTCTTTTCTACTTCTGCTGCCCACTCTCTCCTCCCAGTCTGCTTTGAGTACAGAAATGTTTGAGTGCAAAATAATGCCTTCAATTTACATTTCTGCCTTATATGTTTGGAAATATAGTAAATTTGATGCCCAAACATAAAAATATTTCCTTTTCTCATGGTATATTTAATGTGATTAAATTATCCTTTTATGATTTAGATTTACTTTCTATTTCTGGTTTGACAGTGTTATATTGGAAGTCTTTCTTTTAGGCATGTATCCAGTGTAGCATCTGTGGAGGGCCAGTTTGTATGAAAGAAAATATTCTTGTATGTTTGTTTTATATATGTATCTTTGTTTTATTTTCCATCTCTTTTTGTTTCATTTTCTGTGGAATCAGATCAGTTTTTCATTATCCTTTTAAGCATATGTCATTTTTAAAAATTCTTTTGCAAAACCTAGCTCTTTGCTAAGTCCTCTCTGTTCCTTGTGGAAGAGCGCAGATGATTGGTGCTAGTGGGCTGCCGTCCCACCGCTTCAACACTGGATTTCAGTTATCCCGTTATCTTCAGGGATCAATTAGTCCATATATTATTGTGTCCTTATTACTTTTTTCCAAAAAGGGAATATATATTGACTAAATTTCTTTTCTAAAAGAAAACCTGTCTATATTATAGGTTTCAATACTTCAGAGGAATTACCTTTAATTTAATTTTTATTATCTTTTTTTTAATTTTACCTTTTGACTCCCTTCACCCATCTCCTCCACCCCTCACCCTCTGCCTCTGGTAATCACCAATCTGTTCTCTGTATCTATGAACGTGCTTTTTGTTTGTTTGTTTATATTCCGCATATAAGAGAGATCATAACTGTATTTGTGTTTTTCTTGCGTAGTCTTTGTCTTTTGTAAAAATATTCTAAATAGTAGGCCTGTTCACTGCTTCATGAACTGGCTGTTACTGTTCTGAGAGGTAAGGAGTTACAGCAAATGTACATTCCTTCTTTCTCTAAGGTACTGATGGGAAAGAGCTGTTTTCTATGAGAGGTGCAGTATGTTTATTTCCATTCTGGAATATGCTGTCTCTCTCCTCACGACTAGGAACACTCTGAAGATCGGCACTGTTCTCTACTCCATTTTGAGCAGCACTGTGATAGAGAACTTTTAATATTCTCTTTAAACCCATGTAATGGGAGAAAACTTTATATTGGCAGTATCTATAGAAAGAAACAATAAATTGACTCATTTTCACCTAAGGATGAAGAATGCTTCCTTATGGGAAGTTAGAGACATCCAGGTTTCACATGCATGCATCAAAGATTGCTTTATTAATTCTGTTACTTCCTTGGGCATATTTTGGCATTCTTAAAATGATAAAATATGTTGATTCCGTCAGCTATAAATGTTTTGGCTATAAACTGTGCTTTTCTTTCACAGAAGTAAACATGGCTTTATGGTTTAGAAATTATATCAGTCAGAGTACAGCCAGGAAAATAGAAATATGCTACCTGTTTCAAACAAAGTGCATCTGAAACAGAGACTTGGTTACAGATTGTTAGAAGGACTGGTGCAGCAAAAAGGGAGAGGCACTGGCCAAACAGAAAGGAATCACGATGCTACCCTGAGTGCAGAAGGCTACTAATGCCACTGGTCTAGAATCCATGAGCCAGCACCTACTGCTGGCTGCTGGAGGACAGCTGGAAAAAGGTTGAATCTGCCAAAGAGATCCCAGAGCTGGAAGCAAGCACCCAAGAAGTTCAACTACTGTTGGCACTGATGGGATTCTGAGTCACCTTGTTTCATCTGTGCTGCAGCGACATCAGCAACTACCAGCATCTACCACTGTGGTCTGAGCTAAAAGCTTCTCAGTTCATCCAGCCCTCAGATTGCCTGCCAGCGCCTGACATTGACAGAACATGACGGAAAGCAAGCTGAAGGGAGTCTGGGAAATGCAGCTTGCAGACTCCCAGCTGTAACAGTTCAGAGTCAAGGATAAAACGACGGGTGTCGAACAGAGGCACAACAGATATATAACCAACTCAGTCCACCTCTTTCTCTACTTCATCCACGCATATACCTCCATGCAATTTAAACCTATATAATGTATATCCACTCCTATATTTAAACTTTATATATAAGACAAGAATAAAAATGTCACCCTCTGCCTCATAGGTTACAGACTATTCTTGGTAAAAACAAACATTCTCTCACCTTTCCAAAAGGGAGGAAAACTAAGATAATTAATTGTATCCATCTCTTGGGAATGTTTTTCCCTCTTATAGTTAGGTCATCATTTCACTGGGATATTCATTAAGATAAATAAATAAAAATACTATAACGTAAATAACTATTATATTGGGTAGGGAAATTAACCACCACCTTAACTCTTTACGTGAAATAAAATGAAAGAAAAGGTAAAATAGTTAAATGACACATAACAACGAAGAAATCAGATATGCAGAACTGTTAAAACCCTTATGTCTGTAACTGGTCAAGAGATCTCCTCACTAGTTATATAGAATTCTCTCTGCCACCACTGGTCCTGCTTTTCTTGGTCTGCTTGGTCTACCTTTCTGGACATGGAAGTAAAGAGTTACCGAATGAGTCTCCTGAGTTCCCTACACCCCTTTGCCATTCCATTCTCCCTGTATAGTGTTTGCTAGTACCCCAGTTGGTATAGTGTCCCCATACTTCGCCTATTATTTTCAGTGTCAAAAGATTCTCAACTGTCCAGATGGCATCTCGACTTATAGTTCAGAGGAAACGTTGATTTGTCCCCTGATGGAAGGATTACTCTCTTTGGAACTAAAACATTAAAGCAATAGATCTCAGTATTGGAAAATGGAAATTCTGTAGGATGAAAAGGGAAAATTCTACAAATGGGTTATTATTGTAATAGTGAGAGGCGTGACTATAAGTTTCCCTCTTGATTCTTGGGTATGTATACTCTGGCTATTGGAGGAACAGCATTATATTTTGCCTGACAATTCAAAGCAAATATTGCATCTTGTAAGACTGCATCCCAACTTTACAGGGCCTTGCCTCCCAATTGCACTTTAACTAAGGCTTCAATAGGTCATTGCATCATTTTATCAAGTCAGCTGCCTGAGTGATGGGATGCACAGTAAGACCAGTAAATTCAATGAGTGTGAGTTCCTTAAATGAAAGAAATGTTGAGTGGAACAGCGATGTTAAATAGGGCATCCTTATATCATGGAGAGTGACATTAATAAAAGTTTTGTGAGGAAAAAAGACAAATCCACATGCAAAATACGTCTCTATTACTCCCTTCATAATGAAAGGGACAATGTGACCAAGCAGCCATTGAGTGACTGGCTCGTCTGCCCAGGAAATGGTGCTGTATCAGAGTCTCATCATTGGCATTTGATGTTGGCAAGTTGACACTCAATGACTGTAGTTTCAGACCAGTATTGGTTAGGAGAAGTAAAGCGCTCTCCTTTCACTAAGCATTGAAAAATGCATTGTTGAGGAGTAGCAGTATCCCTGAGGAGCTCTAAGGTGGCTATCTTCTTAGGCAGGGAGAGAAAATAGGAGATGCTGCCATTGAAATTATGGATCCTGGAGTGGTAGAACCTGAGGTGTAAGGTGGAGGTAGATTTTGATAGGAATGAGCACCATCTTTCAAATCAGCTGCCTAGGATGTGGTTCATCATTATAATAATGGTCCCAGTGAAGCATGCCAACTTGCATCCATCATCCCTGGCAATATGGTGTTGCTTATCCTCCCATCAGGATTCACAATATTATTTCTTCATTTCATCAAAGTTGGACTGGCATCGTGTCTCTTTTTGAGAAATATAATGCAGCAAAATTGGTCTTATGTTACTTCCACATCCTTGGCCTTAGGAAGTCTTTTGGTTTCTGCTCTCCCTTTCCTGGGATAGCGAGACAACCATGCTAACCCCATCTAGGATGAGAGAACATGTGGAGAGGAGCCTTATTTCCCTAAGTGGCAGCCAGTGTCAATTTCCAGACAGTGTCAATTTCCTCATTCCAGCGTGAATGAGGCCGTTTGGACCCTCCAGCTTCAAGTGAGTTAACAAATCCTTACAGCTGCCTGAGTGATTCCTGTCAAGACCAGCAAGAGGACTACCCAGACTGTCATCACACTAAATCATGAGAAATAATGTCATAGTAATTTTAAATTACTAATTTTGGAGATTGTTTGTTATGTATCTTCAGTTAAGGAAAGTCTATTCTCCTCAGGAAAGGGAAGAGAGCCTGCTTTTGCTGGCAAGAGAGTCATAGGAAAGATTTAGCATTCCAAGATGCTCAGTTACTAGACATCATGCAAATACTTAGATTCCTTCTCCCAGAGTTCCCCTATTTTCCAGGCAATACACTAATTTTCACCGAAGACACTGAGCAAGAATGTGTAGTACACAAATGTTTTAATTCCGAAACCTTCAAAGTTAAGTTTGGCGTCTCATTTTCCAGCTATATTAGCCCAATGTCTATAGAAGATAAGAGATTAGAAGCTATCGGTTTTCTGACTGTGTCTTGAGCTGAATGTTAAAGCCCTGAGGTTGGTACTTCTTTGCCTAAGCTTACAATTGAAGGGAAAAATGGCCAGCTGACCCCATTGTGTTAATGTCATTATTATTTGTTTGATGGTCATGTTCAGCAGACACGTGGTCTCCCAAAGCCTTGCATCTGGTGACGTCCAGATATCAGATATCTACTAAGACCTCTAGGTTAGGATGCAGGAACCCAAACAAGCTGTGTCACAGTGGGAGCCGCTGCCATGGAAGTGCCAGAACTGCTAAAGGCCTGCAGCCACTGAGGTGAGCTCAGCCTTACTGCTTTGGTGTGTCCACACTGCAAGGAACAAGAAGCAGGCTGTGTCTTCCTTTCCCCAGCTGTCTTCACCTGAAAGTCCTTCCCATTGGTGTTTGCTAATGAGAAGCTACTTCACAAGTGAGTCTGGGAAACGTAGTTCATAGGCTTCCAGGCTCACAAGTATAAGAGCGGAAAATAGAAGAAGTGGTCTGAGAGGCAACAAATACCAGAAGGGAAATATTTTCCACTGAAGACACAGCTTTGAGTTTCGTCAAAATGATTCTTCCTTCACTATCAATGTCATCCTGGGCAAAGCTAACTCCTCACGAATTAGGTTTTACCATCTCTTAAGAAAAGAGTTGCACTAGAATGATTTTTAGCTTCCTGTTATCCTCTAAAAAGAATGGCCTCTGGCAAATATTGCTACCCTGGCTTAACTTTCTCAGTCTACTTTGTACTATCAACAGCAGGAGAATGCAAGGGGCAAATGCAGCCCACATTTGTGATTTAAAGTTTTCTAGTAGTCACATTAAAAAAGTGAAACAAACAGATAAAAATAATGTTAATTATCTATTTTATTTAATTCAATTATCTAAAATGTTATCATTTCAATACATAATCCATATAAATATGATTAATGATATTGTTAATATACCTTTACATTCTAAGGCTTCACCATCCAGGTATATGGTAGACTTATGTGGAATGTCATTTTGGACTAGCTGCGTTTCAAATGCTCAATAGTTACTGTAGATAGTGGCTACCATATTGAACAGTGCAGATCTAGATAAGAAGACTTTTTTTCTAGGCTAATGGAGTAATATAGTTAGCCCTGACTGTCTAGTGGTTAAGATCCAGCGCTCTATTTGCCGTGGCCTGGGTCCATTTTCTGATCAAGGAACCACATCACCCACTTATTGGTTGTCATACTGTGGCAGCTGCATGTTGCTGTGATGCTGAAAACTGTGCCATGGATTTCAAACATCAGCAGGGTCACCCATGGTGGACAGGTTTCAGTGGAGCTTCCAGATTCAGACATACCAGGAAGAAGGATCCGCCTGCCCACTTCTGGAGAAATTGGCCATCAAAACCCTCTGAATAGCAGCAGAGCCTTGTCTGATATGGTGCCAGAAGAAGAAAGGACGGTGCAAAAAGACTGGGCAGGGTTCTGCTCTGCTGTCCACAGGGCCGCTAGGAGACTAGATAACACTGACAACAAAATGGAGTAATATACTTTCTGACTTTTTTTCCATTTCCTCATTTCTTGTATTATCCTTTATTGCTAATGACTACAAAGTACTTGTGATTTGTAAAAATAAAAAAAATAAAGTAATAATAATAGCCATTAAGTAACCCATAAAGTAATACAAGTACCAAACTAAAATTATATTAGGAAGCATAATTAAAAATATCAACTTGTTAAAAGCATAATAAGGATTTTTAATATAGTCAAAACGTGAAATAGAAATCAAAGCTTTCTAAAACAAAGTTAAAATTATGTATGGCAAGAATAGCAAACGCAAGTGCAAGCTTTGAAATCACGTTTAAATCTTCATTTCAACAATTCTTGCTCTGCTACCTTTGAAAAGCTAACTTTTCTTCCTCTCAGATTCTTCGTCTCTACTATGAAAATAAAAGTGTCAATTTTGACAAGGTTGTTATGAGGATTGACTGAGCTATTGAATGTAAATCATGCAATCAATCTTCACAGAAAGAGTTCGTATTAAAACCTTTTGTGAAAGTTTTGAGCTTTGAATTAATAACAGAGAGTAATTATACTTGAAAAGACTAAAAACTCATTTTGGCATACTTGCTAGAGGGATGGACTAGAAAAAATGGTATGATATAGCATGTCATAGAGCTAAAATATGGCCTGGTATGAAAATTACTGCCACAAACCATTATTTATATATATTTTCATATTATTTAATGTATATATATAATATATAAATGGATGCTTATAGAAACAATTTATACACATATACACACATATATACATGTATATTTCATGTAGACGTGTGCATGCACTACATGTATATGTACACACACACATACCTGTCAATATGTGGCTACCTCATTGGATGGTGCAAGTATAAACAGTTGGATTTGGGATCTTGACTTTGTGCACTTTACTTGCACTGTGTCCAAGGACAAGTTATCTAACAAATGTACCTTAGTTTGCTCATCAGTAAAAAAAGGAAGAAAATAGTACCTACTCCATACAGTTGTCACGAGAACTAAATGAATTACGATATTGAAGGAGCTTAGAACAGTGCCTGGCATATGTTAAACACTGTATAAGAGTTTGACATTATTAATGAATGGTTTTCAGCAGGGAAGTGATACATTCTTGTGTTTAAGAGGATCCCCTTTCCTATTTTGTGGAGAAAACTCAGAAGAATGTTGCAGTGTTCGGGGTGATGTGTCGTGGCATGAAATATGATGGAGGCCAAAGGGATGGAGATAAATGGATGGATTGGAAGACTCTTTTATGAGGTGGAGTTGACAGGACTTGGTGATTATATATAGGTGATGAGGGAGAGATGAGACAAGAGTGATACCCAGGTTTTTCACTTGAGCAAAAAGTGAAGAGGAGGAGGGGCAGGATGGATGAAAATATAATTAGTTTCATTTTAATCAAATGTTTGAGATTTCTGTGGATTTTTAAGTGGAGATGTCTTGAGAGATATATTTTAAATTCTCTGGCATATCATAGATGATTGAAGCCTTGAGAGTAAATGAAATGACACTGGAAGGGTAAATAGGAACTTAGAAGAACCAGGACTCCATAAAATAATAGGATAACATTATCTCTATACCGTATAGTTTACGAAGCATCTTCATGTACTTGATCTCATTGAACTCTTACAGCCATCTTGTAAGCAAAGCACACTTCTTCTCATTGTTCAAATGAGATAAATGGGACTCAGAGGTTAAGCTTCTTGCCAGTGGCAGCTCCAGAATTTCTGCAGAGGAGCGAATTAGGAGCGGCACTCTGGTTAGAAGATGTGGATGGCAGCTGGAGTTAAAGGGTATGATGAAGAAAATGTCAAAGACTGGGAGGTGATAGACACTGTACGTGATGTAATAAGATATCCCCACCTTCATCTCCCTTAGCACAGCTGCTGGCTATTTTGCAAGAACTTAATACAGATAAGTTATAAACTGAGGGGGTATTTGTTAAAAAACAATATGATTTCCACAAGACAACTTATTTAAATAAGCATTGGCACTCATGCTCCAAGCAGTGTATTAATTTTCAAGAAGATCAGAATAGTGGTGTAATGAATCACTCTTTATAGTTATAGGGAGACAATCTGAGATATATTTCATAATCCAATTATGAATTATGAGGAATGATCCATATATGTACTCATTTTATAAAAAATAAAATGAAGGCTGAACAGAACATACAAAACTTGTTAAAGTTATGTTTGTCCTGTCAGTTGCTTCTCCTCTCCATATTTCATCCCAAGAGGCATTCATCTTATCCTCAACTACATTTGCAATTTGCGTTACCTGGTACCTTTCGCACTTACTGCAGAAGCAGATTTCATGCCCCGTGTTGGGACAATTCATCATAACCCAAGCAGTACAAGAGGCCGTTAGCTTCTCTGAGTCCAGTATGGTTAGACTGCCTGCAGATGGCCAGCCCTCACTTGAAGTATGGCTGAAATCCAGCAGCGACAGCAGATAAGGCAACAGGGATTATAACCAGCAGATCTCCAAGAAGCTGCCAAGGCCCAGGGAGCAGAAGCATTGGGCAATCCTGGAGTGGCTCAACTGGATCTGACATACAAAACTAAACAGAAACTAACTTAAGTGATTACATATGTAGCAACTTCACAGACATCTTGCTCACCCATTATGTGTCACATATAATGTTGGATTCTACTAAAATCAAAGATAAATAAGACCAGGGCTTGACCTCAAGAAGTTTGTAGTCTTTTGAAAACAATAGGCATCTAGACAATCTAGTACCAAGCAATTCAGAAAGCCATAAAGGAAAGGCCTTCTGGTTACAGTGGTGTCAAAAAGCGTAGACTGTCTAGTTCCCACTGAGGAGAAAATGCCTAATATAACTCAAAACAATGATTATAAACTTGCCAGGTTGAAAAGTAGGACTTGTATATCAGGGTATCTGGGTTCTAGTCTAAATTTTGTTACATTTTAGTTCTAGGGCCTCAAGCAGTGATTTATTCTCTCAAGGATTTGTTGATTTATCTATAAAATAAGAGGATTTGGATTGGAGGTTGTCTGAAGTCAATCTAGCTCCTGAATTCTAAATTTCATTGTGTTTTAGAAATACCTCTGTAGTCTACTGCACTTTACCTACCATTTATATTTTCCCCCACTTACTTTACCTTTGAAAATATAGTAACTTTTAAAAAGAAATGTTCTCTCCTTCTTTCGTCTTTTTTGTAAATGCTGCAACTCACCGCTTTTTACCGTCACCATCCCTTGACACGCCTTCACTGCTAAATCAGCTCTTCCGCCTTGGGGCAGGTGATTTAGCATCTGTTTACCTGGCTTTTGGTCAGTGTCTCCAGGAGCTCCTAATACTCCTCAAATAAACTACTTTCTTTTGTTGCCTTGTTAGGTTTTCTTTTACTCTTTTATTTTCTTTATCTTTCAAATTCTATTTTCAGATATTGCCCAGCTCTGCAGAAAAGAGGATTTCTTTTCTCTGTGAGAAGTTGCTGCCTGGGCGGTGATTGAGTTGTCCATTAGGTTACTGGTTATTACAAATGACGTTAAGATAAGATGGCTTCTCTATAGGGTGAGATAACTTGGAGTGGTTTCCCCAACAATGTGATTTTTTTGTCTCTCAAAGTTGAAAGACCTTGTTTTCAAATAGAGCTCTGTTTGACACCCATGATGGGAAGCCACCACAAAACTGCCACATACGGTGTTTAGTTACAAGTCTTTCGTATTTAACGGGAGAGGCATGTGTGTTTCCACAGCATCAGGCAATGTTGGGCATCCGTGATCAATAAATGAATTGCCTCAGCAGATCACAAAGTCACCCTAGGAATGAAGTGTTTGACAAGTGAAGTAGGAGAACTTTTTTATATCCTATTTGGTGAATTATTTCATAAAACTCACTTAGTGATTGATTGAATTCTTCTTGGCAGGAGAAAAACGAATACAGAATTACAAAGTGCTGGTTCCCTGAGTTTATTCTCTCAGAAGCTATTTGCTTCCATATGGCATTAAAGTATGAAAATTATGAACAGAGATTTGGAATTTAGACAAAAATTCCTGATGCTATTTTCCACAACGTATCCAAACCAAGAACAATACAATTATATACCTCATCATATTAGATATCTAGTTTCTGGAGTTAGTAATTGCCAGATACAACATGTAGCCTAGTATATAATAGGTTTTAACAAATATTGACAAAATTTTGGTACAACCATTATGTAAAATGCTATCGAGGTTCCTCAAAAAATTAAAAATAGGGGCTTTCCCTGTGGCGTAGTGGTTAATTTCGCTTACTGTGCTTCAGCAGCCCGGGGTTTGCAGGTCTGGATCCTGGGCACAGACCTACACACCGTTCATCAGGCCAATGTGTGTGGCAGCCCACATACAAAATAAAAGACCGACACAGATGTTAGCTCAGGGTCAATCTTCCTCACTGTATATATATATATATATATATATATATATATATACACATACATATATACATTTTTTATATATATATATTAAAAATAGAGCTACCATATGATTCAGCAATCTCACTTCTGGGTGTATATCTGAAGGAAATGAAATCAGTATCTCAAAGAGAGATCTTCATTCCCATATTTATCACAGTATAATTCGCAATAGTCATGATATAGAAACAACCTAAGTGTCCTTCAATGAATGGATAAAGAAAATGTGGTGTGCATATATATACACACACACACACACACACACACAATGGAATATTATTCAACCATAAAAAGAAGGAAATTCTACAATATGCAGTGACGTGGCTGAACCTTGAACGCACTATGCTGAGTGAAATAAGCCAGTCACAGAAAGACAAATAAATACTGCATGATTCCACTTATATGAGATATTTAAAATAGTCGAATCCATAGAATCAAAGAGTGACTCTTTATGTGACACAATATCCAGTTATCCAGGAGATTGCCCTGAAGATGCCCTGACTTTCAGACTTCCTTCACATCACCTCCACCAGCTGTGAGCCCTGCTTACAGATGGTTTTGTCACCACCACCTGGACGTAGTAAGCAGCGTGAAGAAGTGCTCAAAGAAGCAACTGGATTACGGTATCCACCACCCCTTTCGCTGCAAACCCACTCCTCTGAAGTATTTTGCAGCATCTCCCTCCCCTATGAAAAACAAAAACCAATACAAGATTTGAGAACTCCAGAGTTCTCTTTTTGTTTTCCTGTCTACTCTTCCTCCCCAAGCGTGAATGGCCTGTAAGGGCCCTGCTACTTGCAGACTTAAGTGACCAGCAGAAACTCTACAGTGTGGTAGAGACCCGCCCAGGTGTGCAAACATCTTCCTGTTGGGCGATATCTTCTCTTTCCTTATTTCCTCCCCATCTCCACTTATGGTCTAACGCCAGCAGATGCCTCGTCAGGGCTCCTGTTGCCCTTCCCACCCTCCCAGGGACAGGACAGATGCTGGCATTTCCATTGTTTTCCCTCAGCAGTTGAGGCAGGCTAGTGTTTTCCAAAAAAAAAAAAAAGTAGGATCCTGATTGAGCTTATTCTCTTTCAGATTTGGAACCACTGACATGTGCATGGAACACCTCGGAACCAGAGATTCCAAAATGGAGTCCGGGTCATCGATTCTAATATCATTCAGATCACATAGGCATTGTCTTGCTACATAACCATCCTCAACGGCAAAGCCCTCTCAGATTCTAACCAAGACCAAGGGCAAATCATCAATCTCACTGTTACAAATAAACAATGCTGACAAGCTAGTACAAAGCACCCCCAAATGCACTTTGGACACATGATTACAGAGAAACGGTACTAATCAGTATGTTTTATGCCCTGACCAGGGGTTGGTGCCATTTAAGTAAGTACATTTATTACTTTAACAAAACAGCTCAAGCCAACTCAGACTTGCTAGAATTAACCTTCATAACCTAAGGACATTATGCCATCTGTAGGGATGCAGCGGCAGCAATGCTCAGAGGGAAATTCATTACTCTAAAAATACACATTGAAAAAAGGTAAAAATCAAATGTCTAAATTTCAAAATTTAGAAGATAGTAAAATAAGAAGCAAATTTACACCAAAGAAAGTGGAAAGAAGGAAACAATAAAGGTAAAACAAAAATTGAAACCAAATATAAAGATAAAACCAAATTTGAATTTATAACTAAGAGAATCAACAGAGATAAAAGTTGGTTCTTTTATCAGATTAATAAAAAAGAAAAGCCTTTTCCAAGTTATTAAGACAAAAGAGAGGATATACAGTATCAATATGTTTAAAAAAAAACCTACAGCTGACATTGTACTTAATGGTAAGAAACTCAAAGCTTTCTCACTAAGATTAGATACAAGGCAAGGATGTTCCCTCTCATTGCTCATTTTCAACATTATACTGGAAACTCTAGCTAATGCAATAAGATAAGAAAAGGAAATATATGATATGCAGATTGGAAAGGGAAAAATAAAACTCTTTCTTCACAGATGACATGATCACCTATGTAGAAAATCTTAAATAATTGACAAAAGAAACCCTCCTGGAACTAATAAGCAATTATAGCAAGATTGCAGGATGCAAAGTAGTATCCAAAAGTCAATCACTTTCCTATATCCCAGCAACGAACAAGTGCAATTTAGAATTAGAAATACAATACCATTTACATTAGTACCTCCAAAATGAAATTCCTAAGTATCAATCTAACAAAATATGCACAAGATTCATATGAGGAAAACTAAGAAACTCTGATGAACAAAATCAAATAACTAAATAAATGGAGAGAAATTCCATGTTCATGGATTAGAGGACTCAATATTTTCAAGGTGACGATCTGACATTGACAAACTGATTCTAAAGTTTATATGGAGAGGGTTAAGACCCAGAATCGCCAAAACAATATTGGAGAAAAAGAACAGAGTTGGAGAGCTGGCACCACCTTACTTTAAGACTAACTATAGAGGCACAGTAATCAAGATAGTGTGATATTGGCAAAAGAGTAGACAACTAGATCAATGGGACATAATGGAAAGCCCAGAAATAGATGCATATAAACATAGTTACCTGGTCTTTGACAAGGAGCAAAGGCAATGCAAGAGAGTAAAGGGAGTCTTTCCAAAGTGGTGCTGGAACAATAGGACATTCCCACGCAAAAAATGAAGCTAGACACAGACCTTAGACCTTTTGTAAAAGCTAACTTGTAATGAATCACAGGCCTAAATGTAGAAGACAGAACCATAAAACGCTTAGAAGATGACACAGGAGAAAACCTAGATGATCTTGGGTATGGGGATTACTTTTTAGATACAATACCAAAGACATGATCTGTAAAATAAATAATTGATGAGTTAGACTTCATTAAAATTAAAAACTTCTGTTCTGTGAAAGACAATGTCAAGAGAATGAGAAGACAAGCCACAGACTGGGAGAAATTATTTGCAAAAGACACATCTGATAAAGGACTGTTATACAAAATATACACAGAACTCTTAAAACTCAACAGTAAGAAAACTATTATCAGATTAAATAATAGGTCAAATATCTTAACAGATACTTCACTAGAGAAGATATATAGATGGCAAACAGCATGTGAAAATATGCTCCGTATCGTGTCACCAGGGAAATGCAAATTAAAACAACATTGAGATACCACTACGTACCTATTAAAATGGCCGAACTCTGGAACACTGACAACAACAGGTGCTGGTGAAGATGTGGAACAGTAGGAACTCTCGTTCATTGTGGATGGGGATGAAAAATGGTTCAGCCACTGTAGAAGACAGTTTGGCAGTTTCTAGCACAGCTAAACATGCTCTTAACATAAAATCCAGCCATCGAGCTCCTTGGTATTTACCCAAAGGAGCTGAAAACTTATGTCCACACAAAAACCTGTACACAGATGTTCATAGCAGCTTTATTCATAATTGCCAAAACTGGAAGCAACTAAGACGTTTCTCAGTAGGTGAACAGATAAATAAACTGTGGTACATCCAGACAATGGAATATTATTCAGCACTAAAAAGAAATGAGCTATAAAGCCATGAAAAGACATGGAGTAAACTTAAGTGCATATACTAAGTAAAGAAGTCAAACTGAAGAGGATGTATACTGTTCATACGGTATACATATGGCATTTTGGAAAAGGCAAAACTAAGGAGACGGTAAAAAGATCGGTGGTTGCCTGGGGTTGAGGAGTGGGAGAGATGACTAAGCTGAGCACGGAGAATTTTTAGGGCAATGAAAATACTCTGTATGATATTATAATGATGGATACAGTGCCATTATACATTTGTCCAAACCCATATAATGTACACACCAAGAGTGAACCAAAAGGTAAACTATGGACTTCAGGTCATCACGATGTGTCCATGTGGGTTCATCAAATGTGCCATTCCCGTGGAGGATGCGATGATGGGAAAGGCTATGCTTGTGTGGGGCAGGGGATATGGGAAATCTCTATAATTTTGCTTCAATTTTCTGTGTACCTAAAACTACTCTTAAAAAAGTGTCTTAAACATAAATAAAATGTCATGTATGTGTATATAGTATCAATGCTGGCTATAAAAATTGGGACACCACTATGATAATATGTCTCAAATGTAAAAACCTTTATGACAGTAGATTTGACAGTTTGAAGAAAATGGACAAAATTCTTTGAAAAACACAAGTTACCATAACTGACAGAAGAAAAAAAGATCTGCTGTGTTTCTCTCTTAAAGAAACACAGAACATACGGGCCCAGGTGATTATACTGGCGAATTCTTCCGAATATTAAAGAGGAAATGGCGGCCAGCCTGGTGGCGCAGTGGTTAATAGCACATGTTCCACTTCGGCGGCCCGGGGTTGGCTGTTCAGATCCCGGGTGCAGACACGGCACTGCTTGTCAGGCCATGCTGTGGCAGGCGTCCCACATATAAAGTAGAGGAAAATGGGCACGAATGTTAGTTCAGGGCCAGTCTTCCTCAGCAAAAAGAGGAGGATTGGCAGCAGATGTTAGCTCAGGGCTAATCTTCCTCAAAAAAAAAAAAAAGAGGAAATGACATGAATCTTTCATACACTCTTACATAGAACAAAAAAAGAGAGGATGTATTTCTAACTCATTTATGACACTGTGTAATTTTTAATAAAACCTCATAAAGACATTAATAAGAAAGGGAAACTGCTAGCCAATATTTCTCATGAACATAGGCACAAAAATTCTAAACAAGATATTTGGAAATCAAATTCATAGAGACGTAAAAAAGAACACCTCCTCATGATCAAATGGGGTTTATTCTAGTAAAGCAAGTTTCAGTTAACATGAGAAATTAATCAGTATAATTCATCACATTAACAGATTAATAGAATAAGCTATATAATCATCTCAATAGATGCAGAAAAGCATTTAACAAAAGTCAACACCCCATTCATGATAAAAAAAACTTCCAGCAAACTAAAAATAGATGGGAAATTCCATAATCTGATAAAGGATATTCTATCTGTCAAGGTTCAACCGCAAAAACAGAACCAGTAAGAGAGAGATATTTAGAGATTTATTGCAAGAAATTGGCTTATGAGATTGTGGGGCCTGGCTAGGCAAGTCTGAGATCCATGGGCAGGTTATCAGGAAGGACAGGCTAGAATTAAGGGGCCCGAGCCAAAGCTGCTGTCCACAAAGGGCTTGTATCCATGATACAGTGGATCCATCCATGATAGATCCAAGTATAAAGTACTCTTTCAAATAATTAAGAAAAAGGTATAAAACCTAATATAGACATTTCACAAAAGAAGATATACGAATAGCAAAAAAGATCTGACAACATGCTCAACTCAACTGGTCATCATCAATTGAAAAATAAAACAGCAATGTAATACACAACCACCAAAATGGCTGAAAACAAAACAATACAAAACAATTTGTACAATACAAAGCAATACAAAACATTGATAAATAGCCAGGATTGGGGAGGATACGGAAGCAGAAATCTCGTACTCTGCTTGGTACGGACACCTTGGAAAAGGGTCAGCATCTACTACAGGTGACCTCACGCAGAGCCCCTGTAACTCCCTACGGCTCCACTACTCGACACATCGATACCAAAAAGCACGTAAAGGATGTGCAGACAGCACTATTTGCAATCACCCCAAACTGAAAGCAATGCAAATATTTGTCAACAGGAGAATGGATACAACATGTGTTACAGTGCATGTAAAATACTAAGAATCGGAAAGTATACGAACAAATTTAGATATTGTTATTATAGAATATGCTGATAGTGAAATATGTATACATTCATATTTTTGATGACTGTTATACACATATAAAATCTTCATGGCAGTTTCTCCTGTTTTGTTCATTCTAATAACTCCCAATCTTATCTTTCAGTACTTTGTTTTTCTCTTGCAGTTATGTACATAAAAATTGGGTACTAAAGTGTAGTTTATGACAGTGCTATGAGGAAATGACATTGCAATAGCACCCTTTATTTCCTTTCTCAGGCATAACACTAAATTCTATGCAACAGCCTAAAGGATAATGTTGTGTCATTTTTAATTCATATAACTGGAGGATTAAGCTTTATCATTATTGTAAAATCCATCTTTACTACTTGTAAACAATTGATTGGCTCGTTATCCCAAGGCAAAACCAAAGGCTGTTAGCATATTATATATTATTTATGACAATTGTGGAGATTGGATCA
Source organism: Equus przewalskii (assembly GCF_037783145.1). Taxonomy (NCBI): domain Eukaryota; kingdom Metazoa; phylum Chordata; class Mammalia; order Perissodactyla; family Equidae; genus Equus; species Equus przewalskii. The sequence continues at coordinate 180,418,607 of NC_091831.1, forward strand.
TTGGCATTAAATTAGAAGAAAATAAAACAGCAGTGTCAAGCCTTAGAACAATAAATTGGTCCTGGGAGTTGAAGAGCGTGGAGAGCAAAAACAGGAAAGTGTCATGATGGTTTTTCTCCAGAATTCTGGAGACTACATGAAGGGCAGGAATTCAAGGTAATTTTACACAGAGTGACCATTTGACATTTTTGACTAAGCCAAGGTATTCTTGATGATAAGTGAGGTGTTGTTAATAATTTTGCTGGGGTATCAGGAGTTGGCTAGGATTCCTTCAGGCAAACTGGAAGTAGGGTCATCTTAGTTACAAGGTTCCCTCTGAAGGGAAATTTGGTCCTTAAGTGGTGTGTGAGCTGGGCAGGGGTGAGTTGGGTTGTGCAACGTCTAAACTTTAAATGGAGTCGAAATCCAAGGGGCCCCAGATAAGGCAGCGTCCATGTTGCTACAGTTGCTGCCTCTCTCAGTGCCTACATAGCCCAGCTGCAAGGGCCGTCTCACTCCACACAGCATTGCAATGAGTCCGTGAATCTCCTTGCTTTAGAAAGATAAAATGGAAAACATAATCGAAGCAACAGGCTCCCATACTCATGGTTAAGCACATATCACTATGACGCGGACATCTTAAGGTCAGAAATTGTGGTATTGACACACAATGCTCCTACCGATTATCTATGAATGTAACTCCCAAAGCCCTGGCTCCTCTCCAAAGAAACTCCTCTCCAAAGCAGCTTTCCCACACCCCAGGCCCGATGGAGACGCTTCTCTGTACCCCCAGAGCACTCTGCACACTTCTCTCACAGCAGTTTTATAAAATCTCTCAATTGTTGATTTACTTGTATATTTCTCTGTGTCGTCTTCAAGGCTTTTGACGGTCCAGATCATGTCGTATTTATCGCTGTAATCAAACACTGTCCAGTGCCCAGTGGTGGTGGCCACTGGAGCTTTATTAAATACATAAGTAACATTCGAATCAAGCTTTGTATTTTACACAGGACTTTTACACCCATTTATTCCATTTAGGAATTCCTCAGAGTAGATGCCTAGTAAATATACTTGAGTTGACTTTTTGTTTCTGTTCAGAATAAAGCAAAAGCTTTGCTAAGTTTATGTTTCAATAAGTCTCTACCATGTATCAAAGGGACATTTTGAAAGTTGGTTTGTTTCTGGCTGTAATTCTGTTTTCCTGGAATAGTTAGAGGAAGCAGTCATTCCAGCTTCCACATGTCTGGCAGAATGGCCATCTCAGGAGCAATGATTAATAGATTTGGTGAGCATATTCAAGGAACATTGCAATTTAACAGTGAAAGAACACCAAATTCTAGTATACTGCACTGTTGATCCTAATGTTTTATACATGATTTCTCAGCTCATTCCAGACACATCAAAGTTTATTGCTGACCACTGATAAACACATTTATCCTTGTCTGAGAGCTTTAAAGGGCTTCTTTAACTTTATTGTCTTATTTAATGTACTCTAGCCAACATCATCCCAGCAGAAACTGCAGTCTTAATGCTGCCAGTCTTTGGAATGTTCATTTCCACGTGTGTACTCATTTGAAACTGCCCTTTCAAAATTTTAGATTTATCCCTACACATATTGTTCCAGTTAACTATCCAGGTGGACGATTAGATGTACATATTTTAACTTATTTACCCTAGTACATGCTCATTTGGTTCTGAAATTTCATTTTCTACTTAATTTCTAGGTTTTTAAATTTTTAATTCATGTAGGAAAGTCCTACAAACTTTAACAGAGAAGTGATTTATCCACACAAAGTTTTAAGCTTGTCTTCCATATACGTTGTTTGATACTCAGCTTTTCATTCATGATGTTAATTATTTATGCCTCTGTTATAAGCCAAATAAAAACTGATATTTATGATAGATAATATTCAAATAGATGCATTTGATTCTGCTTATTCTATGCCTAAAAGTAGTGGGCGGGTCAGAAACATTAAATTCTATAATTTATGTGTCAATATAAGAAAATATTGTCAAAGCCAGGTTCCCAAATATAAAACTTAGAAATTAAAACACAGCGTCATTTAGTTATGGCTTTACTAAATATTGAAGATCACCTTTAAAAAATTGTTCATTGACTCTTGCAATGGAATTAGGAAAAGAGCCAGAGTTAATAGATTATCTAAGTATTCTTTGACAGGACACTGGTTTGCATTCTTTCTTTCAATGTCACAATTCTATAACATTGTCCACCACCACTTCACTTTTCCATCTTACTCTTCCAAATAAGAGACGTCTCTTCTGTAGCTGCTCATGTATTATTATCTGAAATACCTTTGTGATTGACTCCTTCCCATTGTGCCATAATTTTGGTTGATCAATTCAGAGAAATGAAAGCTGTTAAAGGATCCCACAGAAATGATGACTGTCGATGGCCAGGAAGTACTCTGGCTTCCTTTTCTGTACTGAAAGCTGATGGTTTCTGAATCTGCCAGACGCAGTTGTCAAACAATCGAGCTTTATGCTTTCTATTTTGGCTCTGGTGTTGTGAGTTTCAGACTAACATGGAGACCTCTTTGACTCTCCTTCCATTGACTGGATCATTATATGAACCTGAACATGTTCAAAAATACAGCAGCTGGAGAAAGTAGAAAGCGTTTCTTTGCAGACTAGCATTGAGTCTGACTATGTATCTAGATTGTTTATAACTTTTAATATAAAATACACTAACATAGTCAAAGCGTACGTTATGTATATATTATATATTGAAATTATTTCCTCAGTTTGGTTACTAGAAGGCTAGTCTTGTAAATAAGAATAGATCTTATTTTGTTTTTAAATTAAGTATTTACAAAAGTGTAGTTAAGCATGTGGAGTCATGCCAGTTGTACCAAACATTTTTAAAACTCACAAGTTAATCTGTTTCATTTTACCACAACAAGTTGCAAAAGACACAGTGGTTCATGGAACTTGCCCTGACTGAAATGATACCCAGGAAACCCTTGAACAGGAATCAGCTAGAGAAACAACGTTCGTTACTGAGCTGCTGAATTTGCACTCTAAGGCCTCGAAGGCAGGGTTTACGTTCACAGAATTAAGGTTAAACCAAACAAACAAACGTACGCAGAACTGTGTGAAGAGAATTAGCTGAGGCGCGTGTAATTCCCATGGATAGTCTTACATCTAAATGAGATTATTCCAGTTTTAACCTCAAATCTAAGAGGAAATTACCTTAATAATTTTTCCTGACATTCCAAGAGACTGTGCATTTAACTTTCTATTTCAATTTCAAGGTCACCCAAAACCTCTTATCTTTGTAATATTTTCTTAATTTTCAGTTTCAAGATCTACACTTTTTTTATTTTTATATTTGCTCATGATTAATAAATGTTTTTCAATGATAGATTACTTTAGGTAAGCCTTTCTTAAGCATTTTTACTTTACTATGAAACATTTCCTTAATATGAAAAAAAACCTGAGGAAGAAAACCTTAAACAAAAATATCCTGTGCTGTGAAGGAAGCTACTTAGGATGGTTGTTTCTTACTAAACCTGTAGAGCTAGCAGAGAATGAGGCTAATAATCTATGTCTTGCACACATACATGTATGAGCATAAAGAGAAGTGGAAAACAATTAAGTATTTAAGCTGGTAAGTAAGTAGAGAAAAAAAAGTTTTGTTTTTCTTTTTGAGGAAGATTTGCCCTAAGTGAATCTCTGTTACCAATCTTCCTCTTTTTACTTGAAGAAGACTGTCGCTAAGCTAACATCTGTGCCAATCTTCCTCTATTTTGTGTGGGATGCTGCCACAGCATGGCTTGACAAGTGGTGAGTGAGGTTGATGACCAGAATCCAAACCTATGAACCCCAGGCCACTGAAGCAGAACCTGCAAACTTAACCACTATGTCATGGGACTGGCCCCTTTTTTCTTTTTTTTAATTGAGGTATAACTGACATACAACATTATATTAGTTTCAGGTATGTAACATAATGTTTCAATATTTGTATATATTGCAAAATGATCACCACAATGTCTAGTTAACATCCATCACTACACATAGCTACAGAATTCTTTTTTCTCATGATGAGAACATTTAAGATTTACCCTCTTAGCCACTTTTGATTGTACAGTACAGTATTACTAACTATAGTCCCTGTGCTATGCATTACATCCTCATGACATTTATTTTACAACTGGAAGTTTGTAGCTTTTGATCCACTTCATTCATTTCTCCCACCCTCCACCCCCACTTCTGGCAACCCATAGTCTGTTCTCTGTTCCTGTGAGGTGGTGGTGGCTGTTTTTTAGGTTCTACATATAAGTAAGATCATACAATATTTGTCTTTCTCTGTGTGACTTATGTCACTTAGCATAATGCCATCAAGATCTATCCATGTTGTTGTAAATGGCAAGATTTCCTTCTCTTTGTGGCTGAATAATATTTCACTGTGTGTATACACCACGGTTTCTTTATCCAGCTATCTGTCAGTGGACACTTAGCTATTGTGAATAATGCTGGAATGACCATGGGGGTGCACATATCTTTTCTAGTTAGTGTTTTTGTTTTCTTTGGATAAATACTCAGAGATGGAATTGCTGAATGATATAGTAGTCCTATTTTTAATTTTTTATGAAACCTCAATACTGTTTTCCATGGTGGCTAAACCAATGTACATTCCCACCCACAGTGGACAGGGTTCCCTTCTCTCCACATCCTCCCTAACACTTATTATTTCCTGACTTTTTGATAATAGCCATTCTGACAGGTGTGAGGTGATATCTCATTGTGACTTTGATTTGCATTTCCCTGATTATTAATGATGTTGAGCATCTTTTCATGTGCCTGTTGGCCATCTGTGTGTCTTCTTTGGACAAATGTCTATTCATATTCTCTTCCCACTTTTTGATTGGATTGTATGGTTTTTATTATTGCATTTTATGAGTTCTTTATATGTTTTGGATATTAACCCTTTATCATGTCTATGATTGGCAAGTATTTTCTCCCATTCATTCGTTGCCTTTTTATTTTGTTGATTGTTTCTTTTGCTGTGCAGAAGCTTTTTAGTTTGATGTAGTCCCACTTGTTTATTTTTGCTTTATTTGCCTTTGCTTTTGGTATTAAATCCAAAACATCATTGTCAAGTTGAATGTCAAGGAGGTTACCACCAATGTTTTCTTATAGGAGTTTTATGGTTTCAGGCCTTACACTCAAATCTTTAACCCATTTTGAGTCAAATTTTGTGTATGGTGTATGATAGTGGTCTACTTTTATTCTTTTGCATGTGGCTGTCCAGTTTTCCAAAGACCATTTATTGAAGAGACTGTCCTTCCCCCACTGTATATTCTTGGCTCCTCTGTTATAAATTAATTGGCCATATATGTGTGGGTTTATTTCTGGGCTTTCTATTCTGTTCCATTAATCTATGCATCTGTTTTTACGTCAATACCACACTGACTTGATCACTATAGCTTCGTAACATAGTTTGAAATCACGGAGTGTGAGGTCTCCAGCTTTGTTCTTCCTTCTCAGGATTGCTTTGACTACTTGGGGTCCTTTGTGGTTCCACACAAATTTTAGAATTGTGAAAAACGCAACTGAAATTTTGACAGAGATTGTAGCCGATTTTTTATGTCATTGAAAGACATGCATGTAAACTGTGCATTCCAAGGCTGCTCAACCAACTCTCACCTATCAAGAATAATAGGATGCATGCAATCTAAAAAATCAAAAAGGACCCCTTCTAAAAGATTTCTACAAAACTGTTTAATTGAATAACTAAATGATATAATGATGTTAAAAATGATGGTCCAGGGGCCAGCCTGCTGGTGCAGCGATTAAGTTCACATGTTCCGCTTTGGCAGTCTGGGGTTTGTCGCCTCGGATCCCGGGTGCAGACCTAAGCACCACTTGTCAAGTCATGCTGTGTCAGGCATCCCACATATAAAGTAGAGGAAGATGGGCACGGATGTTAGCTCAGGGCCAGTCTTCCTCAGTAAAAGGAGGAGGATTGGCAGCGGATGTTAGCTCAGGGCTAATCATCCTCAAAAACAAACAAACTAAAAGAAATTTTAAAAATTTTTAAAAAAAATGTTGGTCCACTCTTCATTGGGGTTTAGACTCCAAGCTTGGATGGTGCATAACTTGTGTTTAAATTAATGTTTAAATAAGCATTTAGGCAAACTCTCCTCTATAATTATCAAGATGTATTAAGTTTATGCTACTTCTAAGCATCTTTTTTTCCCTCTGAACACTAGAGTCTTAATGAGTTATCCAAAGTAGATACAAAGTGATACTATAAATAAGATAGCTTACAATAATTTTTTTTTTTTTTTTTTTTTTTTGCTGAGGAAGACTTGTCCTGAGCTAACGTCTGTTGCCAACCTTCCTCTTTTCTTTTCTTGAGGAAGATTAGCCCTGAGCTAACCTCTATGCCAATCTTCCTCTATTTCACATGTGGGAAACCACTACAGCATGGCTAATGAGTGGTGTATGTCCACGCCCAGGATCTGAACCCATGAACCCAGGCTTCCAGCAGAATGCCCAGAACTTTAACCACTCAGTCCCGGAGCTGGGCCAAATTTTTTATCTTTATAATGATGTAGTCACAGGTTGCAGCTCTTTTTCCATGTTGCTTAATATTTAGCACTATGGTGATGAGTCAAGAGCTGCCTGAGAAAAGATAATAAATGCTTTACTATATGATTAATGGCCAGTTCTGGTGGTCTAGTGGTTAAGATTTGGTGCTCTCTCCACCACAGCCTGGATTTATTTCCCACTAAGGGAACCACAGCACCCATCTGACAGTTGTCATTCTGTGGTGAGGGTGTGCTCCTGTGATGCTGAAAGCTATGCCACCAGGATTTCAAATACCAGCAGGGTCACTCACGGTGGGCAAATTTCAGTGTAGCTTCTAGACTAGACAGACTAGGAAGAAGGACCTGATCATCCGTTTCCGAAAAACTGGCCAGGAAAACCCTGTGAACAGCAGTGGAACACTGTCTGACAGAGCGCTGGAAGGGGAGAGGATGGTGCAAAAAAACCAGGCAGGGTTCGGCTCCGCTGTCCACAGGCTTGCTAGGAGTCAGAATCCACTCCACAGCACTACTAACAAACAAGCTTAACATTTTTGAAATTATACATATATTTTTAAAATTATTATTACTATGAATGTTTTCTGAGAACACTTTTAGTATTTTAGTAATCCATTTCCCCTCATTCTCCAACAGTACTTTTTACCTATCAGTTTTATTTTATTTTGTTCTAAACCAGCTTCATCCTGAGAAGTTAGTTGAACTTCTGAGATTTGGAAGAACAAACAGTGCAAGAATTGGTTTCCTTCCCATTACTGCGCCGCCCAATCAATCCATAGACACATTCCAATACGCAAACATCAAAGAAAGGTGAGTGGGCGAAAGAATGTGGAGGAGGCACATTGACCTCTGAGAAGCCTTGGTCTTGAATGTACACACGCATTTGAGTCGTATTCTGTTAGCGAGGACAAGCTCCATAGCCACACACAACTGCGAGCGAGACTGGGAAACAGGTGACCGTCTGCCCCTCCGGTCACCACTGAGCTTTACAGCCTCTCCCTCGCAGAAGAGGCCCTCACCCCGCTCCTCAAGTAAACAATCCACAGTCAAACTCCGGGATCTCAGGGTGGTGCAGACTCTGATCTGCCAGGTTCACACGTGGTTCCTTAGGTGCTAGTGACCAAAAGCCACGTTATTGCTGCCCCTGAACACCTATGTCTGTGCCTTGGCCTGGAAATGCTAGGTATAATTTTACTTACACTTCATCAGAGGATATCAAATAACTCATCTGACACTGAAAAATTTAAGGAGTTATTTATTTGGCTGCTTTTCATAACATCTGGTTTTATAAAGTATTTATTTCTGTTGTTGTCTGACAAAACATCAAAATAATTTGGCAATGGTTTTTCTGTTACAGTCATTCACCATAGAAGCATGTTGCAGTCAAAGACGGACTGCGTACACAATGGTGGCCCCATAAGGTTAGTAGCATAGAGCCTAGGAGTGTTGTAGGCTATACCATCCAGGTTTGTGTAAGTGCACTCTATAGTGTTCCCACAATGATGAAATCACCTGACTCTGCATTTCTCAGAATGTGTCCCTGTTGCTAAGTGACACCTGACCGTATTTTAGGCTTTCATAATCATATAATTGTAATTGACAGGGTATACCCAGCACTTTGTCCAACAACCTCTCTAATACTTGGATGTACATATACGTACACTCACATCCTTTTAAAAAAACTTTCAGTTCATCTAATTGGATTAAGTAAAATAATTGCTTCATGTGTCTATATCTAGTGGCTCAAAGGTATTACAGTTTTAAAATGCTGAAAGCAGAGGTGAGCCATTTAAATTAGTAAGGCTGTGTGTTTGCCAGAGGTCAACAGAAGTGGTCAAAGCTTGATTGTGTGCTGTATAAATTTTTAAAAAGTTTCCAGTGGCTTGGAAGTTTTATTTTATCTTAATGTTTTATATAATTACAAAGTGATTAAAATAAAAAATAATTATTATAATCCAATTTTTTGTAGCTCACCAAATTTCCCTATGTTTATTGTTTGCGTTTTTTTCCTCTTAGGAGGAAACTTTGTATTACTGTTTGTGATGGTTACAAAACAACTATTAAATTAGCTTCACAAATCTTAGAGTGGAAATAAATTTAAGAAGGATTAGTACTTTACTAGACACTTCTCTTCACAAAGAACCCATTTCAACTCCCAAGGAGAGAAAAATAGTTAAAAAAAAGTGCTCAGTGCATCTTTCCTTCCCCCCACCTTAAGAGGACACCAGCACAAAGCACAGTAGCTCAGTGCGTTCCCTCTCCAGACAAGGCACTGCTTAAATTCTGACCAGGACCCCTCATCCCTCATAGGGTAGTGGAAAAGTGGATCCTAACCTTCCCACCACAATGTCAAAATCTACATCTACCAAAGCTTTGTACATCATTTGTCGTGGAGTCAAAGTTTCTAATATGTATACGTTGTGAATATATTCTAATATATTTATATAAAATATATATATATATGTACACACACAATGGAATATTATTCAGCCATGAGAAAGAAAGAAGGAAAAATCCTGCTGTTTGTGACCACTTGGATAAAAGTCGAGGACATTATGCTAAGTGAAATAGGTCAGACAGAGAAAGACAAATACTGTATGAAATAACTTACACGTGGAATCTGAAAAGAACAAATGTAGAGAAACAGAGAGTAGAGTAGTGGTTACCAGGGTATAGAGGCAGAGAAATGGAGAGCTGTTGGTCAAAGGGTACAATCTTCCAGTTATAAGATTCACAAATTTGGGGATCTAATTGTACAGCAAGATGATTACAGCTAATAATACTAGTAAGTATCATATACTTGAATGTTGCTAAGAGAGGTCTTAAATGTTCTTACCACAAAAAGAAATGGTAACTATGTGACAGGAGGAGGCGGCAGCTAATGCTGGTGGTAATCAGTTTACAACACACAGATGTATCAGATCAACGCATCCTACATCTTAAACTTACACAACATTATGTGTCAATTATATCTCAAGAAAGCTGGGGAAAAAAATCTCAGCCCCAATAAGCTCATGCTTTCTCTCTCCTTTTCTTCTGTCTTTTACATTGTTGCACTGATAATCCCTGTTAAGAACTACCTCAGAACACTGCTATTATTTTTCAAAGAAATTCTTCAAATTGGCATTAGAAAGCCAAGAGTATATACTTAATCCATTAGGTTAAATGCTTCAACAATTTAGTTGAGGACAATAAGATATTAACTTTTTATTGTTATTCTAACGCTAATGAGTATTCAGAGTCTTCTTCATTATTCTAGCATATTCTCTTGCCTTTTAAATGACATTCGGTTTATGCCATCCATAACATACAATGTCTAGTTAAAATCAGATTTATGAGCATTTAAACATTATAGATACGCCACAGTTTGAATAATCTTCAGGAGTAGAGAAATATCTATAGTAAGACATCTGGTTGCAAATAGAGTTGTCTGAGTAATTTCTCCAGGTGAGTATAGCACATTTGGACCGCATACAGATTAACATCGACCTACAAAGCAACAGTCTAGGCCAGCTAGGAGGACCTTAGGTCTACTGACATTTTGGGGGGGATAATTCTTTACTAGGGGTGGAGGGGGTCTGTCCTGTGCATGGGGGATATTAAGCATCCTTGACTTCTACCCACTAGAGGCCTGTAGCTGTCTCCCTCCCCCCTCCAGCAGTGACAACCAAAAATGTCTCCAGATGTTGGGAAATGTCCTCTGGGAGCAAAATTGTCCCCAGCTGAAAGCCAGGGAAGAGAGGGGAACACTAGCTTCTACAACAGAGATTCCCAAACTCATAAGGTTTAGACACAGTAGAAGCTCATTTCCCTCCTAATATTCCTAGGCAGGTAAACAGGTTGGCGAATCGTCTCTCCTTCACAGTCTTTCAGGGCCCCAGGTGAGGGAGACTCAGCCATCTTGGATAAGGCTCCCAATTTAGTCTTGTATTTTCCATCTCAGCCAGTCAAAGGAGAAAAGAACATCAAAGGGACACTTCAGTGTCTTAAAAGCTTTATCCTTGAAATAGTGCTCATCACTTCAATTTACTTTCCATTCATGAGGATAAATTGCATGGCCACGTCTAACTGCAAGGGAGGCTGGAAGGTTATCACAGCTGTGTGTCCAGGAGGAGGTGCACTTTTTGGTGAACTGTTAGCCATATGCCTTCCTACTCGCCAATTTCCCACTTGCATCCTTCATCCAGCACCCTGACATCCTTTTACAGAGGAGGCAACCCGAAGTCCTCTCTATTTACTACGTTCAGTCCAAACTCCACGAACTCAAGGTCATATAGAGTTTCTTCATTGAGTCTAGCAGCTGTTCATGATTCCATGACCTATGGACTAAAAGAGAACTTATCTGCCTCACCTACAACCTACAAGCTCCTAACGTACAAATATCCCTCACTTCTCAGAATCCATGGCCTGCACATCATTTCACTCACATTCTACCTGCAAGAGCTAGTCATGAGACCGCATCAGATGACAAGAGTCATGGGAACACGTGGCCTTGCACAAAAAGAGAAGGAACCTTATTTCAATAAACAGATAGCAAAGTGGTCAGTGTCTGGCACATCATCTAATCTGAGGAATGAGATACAACAGTGAAAAATTAGGGCCCAGGTAATATTGAGCATGAGGCATGCTTAGAATATTTTGGTTCTAAATGATCAGTCAGTAGTAATAGTTTTCCAAAGGGAGGCTGGAGGTCATTTTCCCCATGATAGGGGGCTGATGGGACATAGACTTTTGAAGGCTGGATATCATTTCTGAGTGAAGCACAAAACTAAAAAAGCAAAGGAAATGCCCCTTGTTAAAAAAAAGAAATCAGTGGGTTGGAGTAGAAGGCGGAAGCTTTAGGGGCACTTGGATTCCCAAGGATCATTCTGAATAGTCTGGAGATTTTGCTTAAGATAACTCTAATTAGATCTCAGTGCTCACAGGGTGACACATTGTTTAGAAACAGGTCAGAACTGATCTGATACGATTGGGTGTCCTCAGCTTAAGCTACAACCAAAGGGCTGGCCAAAGGTAGGGACAACGCTCATCCTCTCCAATGCTGCTTCAATTTTACCTTCTCCATTACATTTCTGTCTGTTTTCCTTATGTGTGCAAATTTGTTTATAGATTTTTTGATATGTAGTTCCTAGAACTTTTGCCAAAGAAAAATTGTACCAGACCAGTTAAACTGGGAAGGAAGGCTTGATTCAATACTGTTGTAATAGGAGAGAGAGCTTGAACTCAGCCCTGCTGAAATAAAAGGCAGGAAAGTGTTTGAGCGCTGAGGTGAGCCAGTTGAGAGGCCCTGGAGGACACGAGGCAGGTTGGTCAATGTCATTAGGCCATCTGTGTCTGCTAATTGGCGCATATGGAAGTCAGGCTCTTCTTCTCCCATGGAGACTGGGAGATGGGGCATTATCTTTCTTGATGATTACATTTCAAAGTGATGGCTCCCAGGTCCTTGAAAAGACATTCTTGAGTTATGAAACTGGCAAGAGGCTATGAGAAGATTTCCATCTCAAAGGGAAAGAATTTACAGCTGAAAGTTTTCTAAAGTAAGTGTTCTAAGAAAAGAGGTCAGGGCACTATAGTCAGGAAGAAAGAAGCCTGCCTAATGCTTAGTCAATCTGAGGGGAACATTAAGGCTGTCTATTGGGTACCAACATATAAAAGTGGTATATTCAACGTAGAGTGGAGGTGATCACCAACACATCTTTAGATGTAGTCTTCTAATTGTGCAGTCCAAAAATCCATTAGCTATTGTGGTGACTCATATAAATCTATCAATTAAGTGGCTCGTATAAATCTCTCATCTAAAATGACTACAGCTATTGGCTTTTAGGACTCAAAGGTAAGACATTTCCTTTGGCTGTGCATCTGCTCCCTTTAGATATTTTTTGATACTTCTATCTTTGAGCAGTCTTAATTTTTAATAATTATATATTTGATATAGTCATCCAAAACTTTGAAAGAATGTTCAAATGGATATGGCTAAGGTGACAGTGTATCAGTTATCTATTTCTATTTGAACCCTTAGGTTCCAGTTGAGTAACAACTATTTACATGATTATATTAGCATTCAGGCCCCTGGTCTCCACTTGTTAATAAGTATTTGATAAATACTTTGCCAAAATCCACATGTAGAATGTCCGCACTGCCTCCCAAATCCTAACAAGGAAGGGAATCAGTTAGTGTCATGGGACTATTTTCAGAGGGGTTTACTCTTCATATCAATTATTCGTCCAGTGTTTCCTTAGTTAGCTTTGTGCATTAAACTTAATCTTTAAAATTTTCTTATATGTTCTCACCATATTGTGAGTTTCATCTATTTTCTTCATGGTAATGTTTCCCTTATGTTGTGCTTTATTTATTTTTTATTTCATGATTATCCATTTTTCTCTCATTTTTTCAATAAGTTTGTATAAACATTTTTTTGGTCAGAATGTGGAGAGTTTTTTTTCTAAAAGCGATGTTCTAAGGAAAGGCACTTTTCCTGTTAATTCTTTTATTATCCCAAAATTAAATCCTCCCAAATCCTGGGTGCACACATATGTCTCATATTTCTCCTTTATCATAGAGTAGTCCTAACCCTCAATTACCTATAAAATAATTGATTCCTGATATGATTACTTTGCAACATTAATCTCTCTCATGAATACTTGGAAGAATTTTTTAGCTCTTTGGCAATTCTAATGCCTTTGTTAGCAGGTACCCTTGTCAGTCCTCAGTGGGCCCGTTTCTCTTCTTGTAGAAGACAGTCAGAATATTCTGTTGAGATAACTACCTTACGTTTCAACTTTTAATAAAAAAAGAAGTAAATTTTTACCATAGAATTAATTTAATGATCACTAAGCCCCAAGAATTTTTAAGAAGTTTTTACTTATTTGAAAAAAAAGGTGTAAGTATGGAGATTATGTCTGGAGATGTCTTTAATTACTATTTAAATTGATTTTTATTTCTAATCTATGAAATAAATTGAAATGAAATAAAATTTAAATATTATGCTTTCTCTAATGGTCATGAATCTAAAGTAACTATGGAGTAAGTGATGATCATGATCTGACCCTTCTTAAAAAAATTTAAAGATTTATCTGAAAGAGAAAACTTCATCGTAAATTTTGGTAGTTTGTTAGTAAAAAGAATAAAGTATCCTGTCATTAAGCATATGAGTAATGATCAAGATTATGATAAATAACTGATTTAGTTTTCATAGAGTTAATAAAATTCCATTGGTGGTATAGTAATTAATTATATAGTATAATTAGAGAATTTTCAGAACTAAAGGTACATTGAAAATCAAAGATTTAGTTCTTTGTAATCAGGGAAGTCACACAGATTCTTGAATTATAATAAGGTTATAATTCTATGGAAAATAATAAGTATGTATTTAACATCTGTGCTACAGAATAGTTGTTATTAAATTCAAGTTCTAAGATGTGTGGTAAGTTTCGTCATATTGTGGAGGCGTGAGTTTGGATTTAATTCCTTTGAGCCTATCATATTGGAGCACATCCTTCCGACAGTGAATGAGCCTCGTTTCCTCTTCAGCATTCGCACCGCAATGTGGTTGTGCTGCTGTCTGTTGAGTATACAATACTTGTGTGAAATGAAAGAAGCAACCACCTGCAGGAGTTTCCTAGGGCTGCTGTAACAAATGACCACACACCAGAGGACTGAGAACAGCAGAAACTTATTCTCTCACAATTCTAGAAGCTGAAAGTGTGAACCTGGGGTTTCCGCAGGGCCTGAAGACTCTGGGTCAGAGTCCTTCATTGGTTTTCCCAGCTTCTGGGTGATTGCGAACAATCCTTGGGGTTCCTCGGCTTGTAGCTGCAGCACTCCAGTCTCTGCCTCCATCCTCACATGGCTACCTTCCCTCTGTGTGTGTATGAGTCTTCACACGACTTTCTCATAAGGACACTTGTTATTGGATTTAGGGCCCAGCCTAACTCAGTAAGACCTCACCTTAAGTTGATTACATCTGCAAAGACCCTACTTCCAAGAAAGGTCTCATTCATAGGGCCTGGGATTTAGAACTTCAACACATCTTTTGCGGGGACATAATTCAATTCACAACAGCACTAGGCTTTGTTTTGGTTTGGTTTGGTTTGGTTCCTGTGAAACTTAACCACCTAAGTAATTCGACTATTAAGATGCAGCCTAAGAAAGTGATGATTCTTAACTATAGAATGGAGGTTTTGAATAAAGTAAAATGTGCAGCATTAATCCCTCTTTCACCAGAGGAAAGAATAGAGACTTTGTTGTCCAGGTTACACAGCCTATCACAGGCCTAAGTTGCCCTCCAGTCAGACTTTGGTTGCAGCTTTATATCCTTGGTATGTGATTGCAAGCGTGCATTTATGTTTACCTGAATTATCTGTACTGCTTTTCTAGCTAATCTCAAATTAATCAGACCATTCTGAAGTTGTCTTGTGCTGGCTGTCATACCTTTAAACCTTCTGTTACTCTAGAAATCACTTTTATATTTTGAGAATGACTAGTGGTTGTAGTCACTGCATATTAGTGATATGCTAAGAATTATGCACAATCATTGCCACATTTGTCACAATATCTGTTTTCTTGTAGTCTCTGTGGGAAAGTTTGGAGCACTCCTGGAAGGTGTGCACTCATTGAGGCTCTTTGTATAGCAATGAGATCTAAATAGCCAAACTTTTATCACTCAGAAGTGTTCTTCCACTGAATGAAAGTGAGAAAAAGTGAAATTTAATAATCACAAGCATTTTCTTCTTGAGAGAATGTCAATGAACTAAAATAAGTCACAGTGACTAAGGAAGGAGATTAAATATAGATGCCGGCCAGATTGTTGAATGCTTTAATGTGTCATTTCCAAGAACTTGTAAAGATCAAATTATAGTCAGATATTTCTATTCCAATATTTTAAATAAAATGCTTGTTTTATAGAAGTATGCATCTTTGAAAGATAGTGAAGATAGTAATTCTCCTACTTACTAATTTTAATTATGTTTTTAAACAGCACGCAGCCATGCTTAAACGAAAGATTCGATCAATTACTTTTACAGTCTTAAGAATCAAGAAGGATGGATTTTTTGAGTTTCCTATATTTCTTCATACTTTGACCAAAATTTTCCATTCTATCACTTTGAGCATCTGGATGAAACAAACACTTTCAGTATCACCTTTCTGGCTTGTTCAGAATTTACCACAGTGCTAGACATATACTAGGAGCACAATAGATACCTGTCATATATTTTCATGAAAAAACAAAATATAGATTTTCTTGTTGTGATTTATGAATAAAAATTTAGAAGGAAAATCGATTGCATTTTTAAAAAATCTTATAATAGCATGTTTGAGTGTGTGTTTTTCTTGATACTTCCTATGGGATCTAAAAGAGGAGATATGCTTAACAGAAAAACTTACATTTTGCAAATAAACTACTATTTTATTAATAAGTTTATTGGAAAATTCTATATATAAACTTTATAACCCCTAGATCAGTGTTACTCAAACTGCGTTCCTCAGAACATGTCCACTGGAGTTATTTAGAGTACTTATTAAAAATGCAGATTAATAGACCACATCCCAGTCCTATATAATAAGAATCTTGAGGCAATGTCCAAAAATTTGCATTTTTAATAAACTCCACTGATGTGTTTTACATGCTCTTATGGTTTAAAACAACTATTTTAATATAATTTATGCATGTGTAGGAAGATGACATCAAATTTCTGAATCATTGATTTTTGTATGCACAGGTAACAGAGAAAGCCAGCGCTAATATATATGGGTTAGAGGAATCTAACCTACCAAGAAACTAGTTCCTTGAAGATACCAAACAGTTCAATGTAGCGTTGTTCAACATACATACTGTTCTGCGGCACAGTAGACTGAGGTATAATTCAGCAAAATGCCTATCGTTTTCTGTCGGGAAGTCTAATCTTCAAAGTCAGACATGGTAGGGGCAGCTTCAATAAAAGGTGGTGAAATTCTGAGTCAGCCGAGCTTAGAAATCAAGGGAGGAAGATTGATCTACTTATGACAGAAATCACACAGTCGTCAGAGGATGTGAGGAGCAGGATCAGGCCCTTCCAGGTTAAGGAGTTTTGAAGAAGGAAGTGGGATCTCGGGACTTCAGGTTCCTTTCTTACTGGGGCTTGCACGCCATGTACAGAGACCAGAGCAGAAGTCCTGTTATTCAAAGTCCTGTGGAAGTTTGAGACTCAGACATGCAATTCTCTGTCTATTAGAAACAAGGCATGAGATAGCGAGATTGAGAAACCTCATAAAGGTCCTGCTTTGTCAGAGCTCACTCAGGAATCTTGGCAAGTCTGGTATTTGTTTGCGTTCATTGTATACTTCACTCCAGATTTTAAAAAGAGAGAGGGAGAGAGGGAGCAGGGGCTGGACCATTTCCTAAAATATCTGAAGTACAATTCTTTCCAGCAAGCCTTCATTGTGGAAGCTAATCTCTTCCTCAGAAATTTTAACTGAGAGATTTTGAGTTCACTTTCATGCTCTGGAAGACTAAGTGTGAACAGCACTGAATTCCTATGGCCTCACACATAGGTCTATGGGGAAAATCTTTCTTTCCCAGTGTTCACAAATTTTTCATACATTTCCATTATGACATTTTTCAAAGTCTTTTAAATCCAAAGTAGGAGACCCTTTTGACCAGTGATATAGAAGGGAAAACTTATGTGATGTGTTTGGGGAAAGGTAGGCAGAACAAAGTCGCTGGATGTATTTGACTATTTGAGGTCTTCTTTGGAGAAAATGAGGGATGAGAGATGGAAGGCAAGAGATCTGCAAATTGAAAACCTTGTTTATTCCTCAAGTCTACATTATTATCTAGGTTACTTCAAAGAAGTCACTGAAACTTTTATTTTCCCTGTCATAATTTCCTTATCCAAGTAGGAGTAAGTTAACCTTACAGGATTGTTGTGAGGATCAAAAATAGGATGCCCTTTGTAATGATAAAGTCCTGGAGAAATCTTTGGAGTCTTTTCAGCCTGTGATGGGAGGATAGAAGTGTGCACCTCTCCCCAGGAGCATGGCCACTGCCCGAGAGCAGAATTAATCAAGCAGAAATACCTAGGGGACAACTGGCCATATTGGACGAGAGTACAGAATTAGATAGAGTTCAGGAAACATCTGCAAGAAAGAGGCTCTCACTTGGCAATGTAATTATAAAATAAATATTTTAAATTAGTGTTCATATTATGCAAGTATAAAACATGCATCAAATCACATGCAACTTTTAAAATATTTGTTACATTTTTTGAAAAGCATCTCATGGAGAAAAGTTGATATTTGATAAGGAATCAAAGGCAGTGTCTCTGGTCTGTATTTTAACCTGACATACTAATCTGCTTAGAAAAACACACACACATACAGGCACAGAATACGGGCATTTTAATTCATAAAATGGCAGGGCTGCCATAGTTTGTAGATTGCATTTGAGGTGAGAGTCCTGATCATCCGTGCATGTCGGGGTGGTGGGGTGTTTCGGTACAAGCTATCTGGGAAAAGAAAAGATGGAAAGAAACAGACAGAACCTGAGGGCAGGGTGGACTGAGCCATATGGCTGCTCCCCCAAGGGTGACAGTGATGAAAAAGTGAATCCACATAGATTATCCTTACTCGAATGGGCAGGACTTCATTCATTCATTTACTCACTCATTCAGTTCACCTACTGAGCGATTACCAAGTATAAGGAATTATTTGCGATGCCAAAGATACAAGGGAATAGAGAATAGCACCCATCTTCAACCTGCTTAAAATCTAGTAGAAAAATAATTTTTAAATTTGTATTAATTTGTTAACAACAGCTGATATTTGTTGAACATTTACCAGGCTAAAGGCTTTACATGAATCATTCAAAAACTCTGGGCTGAAAGAGAGAAAGCACTACCATAATTAGTGTCTGCAGTTGCTAGGGGCTATGAGGGCAGGAACTGAAAGTTAATATTTAATTTTATGTAATTTTAGTGTGTAATGAGGAAATCATTACTCTGAATCATAATATCATAAGAGTTGAAGGAGAAAAATGGGAATAGCTGACTTAGAATCGGAAGTTTTAAAGATCCTCATTTACGGACGGGGAAATTGAAGCTGAGAGTCAGCAAATAAAGACTTTAGGTTCCACTCTAGTATTTGGGAATAGATTTGGTGATATAGCCTTGAAACTGGGTTCTGTGACTGTGGTTATTGTCTTTGTCCACATTTGGTGGTCAGGGTGATCTTCAAACAAACAAACAAGCAAACGTTCAAAGTTCTTGTGTTTAAAAACATCAGGTAGATCTCTATGGCTCTTAAAAGAATAATCAAAACCCTTAGTTGGGGCACACCGCCCGCAAGGCCTGTTCCCTTCTAACCACTGGCTTCCTGCATCTCAGAATTCTCCCAGAGTGCACTGCTGCCTCTGTCCTCAGGTCTCCACACACGCTATTCCCTCCACCTGGCTTTCCCCTCCACTTGCCTTGTTAACCTCTATGCCTTCTTCAAACCTCAGCTCAAGCATCCTTTCCTCAGAGATCCCTTCCACGTGCTTTAGGCTTGGTGAATACTGCTACAATATGGTCACAAAGCTTTCCAGAATATTCTTTATAATTGTACACTTATTTGGCAGATTATTCAGTTTCCCCCCGTCTTACCCTGGGTTCCCCCAAAGCAGAACTGAGAGAAGGGTTTGTGTGCAAGTAGTTTAAGTGGGAAGGGATCCCAGGGAGTACAGGTGAGAGACCAGACCGAGGGAGGGAAGGAAGAAAGGCCACTGAAGACTGCGGGCGCTCTGTCCCACTGCAGCTTATGAGGAACTGTATGAACTCCATCTCACAACTGTCTGCCCTGCGGATGAAAGAGAAGCTCACATATTCATTGCCTGCATCCTCACTGGTCCAGGGTAGCCCGTGGCATTTGTCTGACTTCTGGTTTGCAAATAAAGAAATGCTGACTGGATCCCCATTTGGTGCATACAAAGTGGTAGTTCCATTTGGTTAGGGGTTTGGTAGTGTCAAAGTTTTCTCTGGCTCAGAGGGGAAAATGCAATGCTGCCACCTTCGTTCATAAATCTTCGGGATTGGGTATAGATATCTTGATAGCCTTCCGCCTCAGGCAAGTGAGTCCTCACCTTACCAAGGTGGTTGGCAGTGGTTGAGATAGGTAATAAAGGATTATATCAGACGACAACCACGCACGCATATCAGGGCACGGGACATATTTAAATCAGATATTAAAAGAAGTAAATAATGTGAGAGAGGAAAAAGAAAAAACCTGACATATAGAACAGCTATCAGCACAGGAATCCTAGCTCAACTCTCCAAATATTGACACGGTGCCTGCATCCACCCAATTCAGCTTTATGCTCAAACGTTACCTCATCACGGAGATTTCTTGGCTCTGCTTTTTTAAGTCAGCAAGCTGTTCCTTTTCAAACTCTATCACCTTATTCTGCTGTATTTTGCTTCACGGTGCCTAACCTCACCCCAAATACTATATATTTAGTTGTCAATTTAGTACCGTTAATTACTGCATACTAAGTTATTATTCTATTTATTATTCTATTGTCACCAGACTCTGAGCTTCATGGAACAGGGCGTTTGCTCTCTCTGGTGCTTTAACTTCAATGTCTACAGCAGTTACTGGCATAAAATAGTTGCTCAATAAATATGTAGGAAGTGACTGACCAATCAAAAGAACACATGCATCAGTCTAGAGTAGGAATAGGAAAACTACAGCCTGCCTCCTGTTTCTGCAAATTAAATTTTATCGGAACACACCCACACTCATTCATCTACATACTATCTATGGCCACTTTGTCACTACAACAGATTGACTATATGGCCAACAAAGCTGAAAATATTTACTATCTGACCCTTTACAGAAAAAGTGGGCTAACTCCGGTTTTAGAGTCCTAGGACACTGAAAGCAGGATTCATAAGTATAATTCTCATTCCCTAAAAATCTTATTATAGGTACAGACTTTTCACTTCTTTTACTTTTCAGTGTATAGTAGGGACTCCTTATCTGCGGTTTGGCTTTCCAGGGTTTCAGTTACCCACAGTCAACCGTGGTCCGAAAGTATTAAATGAAAAGTTCCAGAAATAAATGATTCATAAGTTTTAAACAGCATGCTGTTCTGAGTAGCATGCTGAAATTTCTTGCCAGCCCACTCCATCTCACCTGGGACACGAATCACCCCTTTGTCCAGTGGATCCACGCTCTCTCAGCCACCCGCCCGTTAGACATGTACTAGTTGACTATTGACTGTGGCGGTGTCACAGTACTCACGTTCAAGTCACCCTCATTTTACTTAACAATGGCCCCAAAGCACAAGAGTAGTGATGCTGGCAAGTCGGATATGCCGAAGAGAAACAATAAAGTGCTTCCTTTAAGTGAAAGGGGGAAAGTTCTCAACTTAAGAAGGAAAGAAAAAGAATTGTGTGCTGAGGTTGCTATAATCTATGGTAACTTTTATGACAGTATATTGTTATAATCATTCTATTTTATTCTTACTCACCTAATTTATAAATTAAACTTTATCGTAGGTATGTATCATAGGAAAAAACATAGTGTAAATAGGGATTCAGTACTATCTTTAGTTCCAGGCATCCACTGGGGGTCTTAGAATGTATTGCCTGCAAATAAATGGGGACTACTGTATATGTGTGTGTATGTATATGTGTATATATCTTGTTGACATTTTCCTGTGACAGAAGGCCACGTAAATGATATCAAGACTTCTGTTCTTCTCTGATAAAAATTTTTTTTCCATAGTTACAACTCTTCCTAAGGGCAATTGCTGCAAGAAGAGTAGACAGAAGAATCATGTATATTTTCCTAGAAATACTTCTCTGAATTTAGATATAGAAGATACTGGATTCTCATCAAAACACTGGCATGAACTAATGTGTGATCCTACGTCACATGACCACGTAGAAAGACATATTTTTTTCACCTGAAAAATGGGGTAAATTAATTCTCAAGTTGTTTCTGCTCTAAGCTTCTGATATCAGTGATTATCTAGGTAAACATCCAGGATATAAATTTTGAGGGGAAAAAAGAATCCAGTTCAAGGTATATCAGGTGTTTATTTCTCAAGGCATTTGTTCTCAGAAAATTTCAAAACTGAAGGGAAAAAAAGGCACATTGTATCTTAATATTCTTTCCATATCAAGCTGACAGAAAGAACAAGACAATGATAGCACTGTGATCATTACTATCTGAACCGGACTGATGGAGTACTGACATTGTACAAATTAGGATTGAATAGCTCAGATCTGGGAATTGTACTGTGGAATACTGTGATTGATTTTTCTTGAGCTGTGAGAATCAGATTATCTCATTTTTGAGAGTGTGTTAAGCAGGTTTGTGTTTCTTGTTTTTCTAAAAGAAATAGACATTTCCATCTTCAGTTATTCGGAGGCAGGAAATGGGATAGCACTTCGACTGAGTGAAGAAAGAAATTCCTCCTCTTTTTGACCGTAGAGAACTTAGGATGAAACTCGGCAGTTCTTGTTCATGAGAATTGACTTTCGCCAGACTTGTGAAGGCTTGCCAGGAGCAAGGCAGGTAACCTGAAGACAGATAGAAGCAACGGTCACTCTTCAGAGAAATCATTATCTATTTTCTCCATGATACATCAACTTTCCCCAAGTTTTCCTCAACTTCTCATTAACTGTCGTAAATTTATATAGCTTGCTTCTGTCAGAAGATTCTGGTTTCCCTCAGGGTGCTGAACACTTTCCCCGAGACCAGAGGGAATCCGCGGCATTTCCCTGGAGCAGAAAACTTGGCCTAAGAGGTTCGCTGTCTTGAAAAAGCTGTCACTCCTTTTCATTACACTGTTAGAGCCAGTCGAGCACGGGTAATGAAGGAAGATCCAGCCCAGGGCAACTCCTGGCTCCATCATTATGGTAATATGGCCAGATTAGTTAATATGGCTTCAGTTTCCTCATTTGTAAAATTTGTTGAGGATTAGATATCTTCTATGAAAATTACATAACCTACCTACTAAACAAAGTAAGTGATTGATAAATGTAAGGGAGTACATGTCAAGCTAAGTGTTTTTCCAACTATGGCATTTTATATGGATAAAGTGATGGTGAGTTAGGCCACAATACGCAATAAATGTGGAGGAAAGACTATAGGAATGTCAGGGGTAGGAGAAGCTACTAAAGCAAGAGTTTCAAAGTCACACAGTTCAGAGGACCAACAATTTGGACCCGGCAAGAGGAAACTAGGAAAATACTCTTACATATGCAGAAGTTGAGGGAAATTAGCAGTCTCTGCTTTGGAAGGTCACAGGGGAGCCATACATTTTATTAATGATGGATGTGTTTGAGTTCAGATAATTATGTAGAAGGAGTGTTTAAGGAGGAGATTGAAAATACAGTAGAGTTTGAAAAATTGGTGTTTCAGGAGGATTAAAGAAGCAGTGGTTAATATTTGGCAGTGCAGCCGAAGGTAGCTGTGCCAGTTTGCAAATGTGAAACTTTGGATAAGTTACTAACTTCTCTAAGTCACAATTTCCTCATCTATAAAATGGAAATAAGATAATAATACATATAATAAGTTTGTTGGGAAGGATAATAAGTTTATTAGAAATAATAAATGAGAATTGTTCAGGCTGAATTAGTATTCAATAAATAATAACTTCCATGATAATAATCATAATGTCAATAATTTTTATATACTATAATATCATTATAAATTGTTATCTTCCCTATATAAGTTTAAGAAAGATGGAATTGGTAGGTGATTATGTAAGGAGTATGACATTCATAACCATAAAGTTACAGAAATGATAGATGATCTAAGGGTTTTATAAGATTGTGTAAATGACGGGGAAGTAAAATATGATTTGAATATTAACTTGGACTTTCAAATGAAACTTTGGTATTACTAAAAGATTAGCTAAAAATGGATCATAAATATAAATGTAAACCCTAAAACTATAAAACTTCTAAAAGAAAATGTAGTAGAAATCTTTGCAACTTGGGGTGGACAGAAGTTTCTTAGAATAAAGAATCATGAAACACAAAATTTGAAAATTCATAAATTAGATTTTATCAAAATTAAGAATTATCTATTTGAAATAAAGTATTAAGAAAATGAAAAGACAAGCTCCCATATTGGGAGCAAATATCCCACATATACCAAACAAAGAACATTTATTTATAATATATAAAAGACTCTTACAGCTCAATAATGAAACAGACAACAAAACATAGGCAAAAGATTTGAAGAGTTAGTTGTTGTGGTCTTCCCTCTAGGTGCTATTATGTGCAATCTTCAGCTTCTGAATTTAATTTTTAGAAAACACTGTTAGTTTTATAAGAATCAGAAAAAATATATTGCCTTCCAGATACAGAAGTTGCCAGTTGCTGCCCCTCTCAGAAAATGTCATCTACCTTCTCAACTACCTAGAAGAAAAATACTCTTTATTTATACTGAAAGGAACAAAACTGAAGTATTCAAAAGGGAATCCTTTCCCAAAAAGGCCTTGCTCATCTTAGAAAATTCCCTGATTTTGCTTTTTCCAGCAGAAAATGATTGGAAAAGTATGATTTATAGTTTTTTTAATAATAATCTTGTATGCTCTTCATAACTTTGTGATCAATATCACAAAATTTTTTTAACGTTTTCCTAAATTTTCTATTAAATTGGTGATAGTATCTGCTTACACATTGGTAGGTGGAAAATTACCTTAAGCAGAAGCCCACATGGCCCTGCAATGAGAAGAGTGAGTGAGTTTCCATAGACCTGGAAAGCAATATCATTAAGGAACATATTTGTGAGCAGCCAGGGAACCAATTAAAGAACAGTTCAAATAAGTTATAGCTACTGAGAATATTAAATCCCATGTAAAGAAATAAAAAGGATATTTTAGCCAAAAATAGACTCCATCCACCAGCGTTTGCTGGCCTTTTCTTAGATGAACACTGTGAAGTATTAGTCACTATCTTCACTTGGATTCTTATCGTCAGTCTAGATTTTTAGTGAGAATAGAATATAAGCTTTTTATCTCTTTTTTTTCAATTTTAATCATAGATGACAGTCTTTCTGCATCATAAAATGGCATCCTTTCAGTGCTTAAAAATTTTTTAAATATCCATAGATCTTATTTGACACACACACATGTTTTAGCCTCAGGAAGAAACTTTTAATAAAACATTTTTGGGGTAATATGGTTTTTAAACATATTGGGTCTTATACATGAATTGACCACAAATTATGAACCACATAATTTCAGGAGAAAAAAGCTCAGTTAACAAAAACTCACCTTATGAAATGATTCTATAATACTTTTAACTTGGAACTAAATTATCTGAAGCTTGATAATGGCAGTTTTTCTTTTTTTAGATTTCATCAACAACCAGGGTTCTTATGACTAGTCCTAAAAAACAAAATGGGTTTTCTACCTGTCATTTACGTATGTATGTGAGTATGTGTTTATCTAAGAGATGACCAAAACCCCTTGTCTATATGTGATTAGTCCCACAGGACTGGATGTTGTGCATACAGCCCAGCTAAATTCAGGATAACTCACAACCACAAAAGGACTTCATGCTCACAAAACCATTTTATTTTAAATTGTCTAGAAAGGGTTTTTGTGATAAATAAGCGATGTGTTCTATTCATTGATATCATTAGAACTGTGTAGAGTCCTGTATGTGGACATGTGTATCAGTCAGGGAAGCAGAAACAACTTGAAGTCCTAGAAATAGAGTTTTAATGAAGGTAAATGGTTACATTGGAGATGGAAAAGCCAAGGGGCCAAACAGCCCAAAAATTACAGACAGTAAGAACTTCTACACTTGCTGTTGCTGCAGGGACAGAGCAGATGAAGTTTCTAGAGTCCAAATGGCTGAGCTATTTGACAGAAGTGAGGGTCAAGGAAGAAATGGTAGATCTGACGTGCTGGGACCCCTCAGTCTCTCCCCTTCTCCTGTCCTCCCAATTTCCACCAGAACCTCCTACTTGTGAAGCTACTCAGAACCCAGAAGTCTCCTGTGAACAGTGTAGGGCATCGGTGAACAAATCCGAAAGCAAACAGGTCATCTATTTGAGCAACATACACATGAAAATGAAACTGATGCATATAAGAAAGAGGAAAAAAGTAATAAAGGTCGTAGCATCTGGTTTGTGTAAATGACACAGGGCATGAATGGTGGTAGGTGTTGTAGAGGCATCATGAGCATCGAAAGGGATCAGTGAAGCACAGGTTCCATCACAAGGTGCTGCTATCCTCTGTCATGGTGCCGACATCGGAAAGCAAGGACCACAGTCTCTGGGGAAGGGTACCAAATATTCACCATCAGCCTGAAAAAGCATGAAATTTCTCAAATGATGATAAATCATTATTAGGACTAATTCTGATCTACTCTGAGAGGACCTGGCCTTATTTTCTTGAGAGCTACTTAACCAGAGCAGGAAGATGTGGCTGCTGTACTAGCCTAACAAACAAACATGCTTCAGCGTAGTAGGTACTTAGTTAGTCCAAAACACGTTACTGAGTGTCTACTATGTACTAGAAGCTGTGTTGGGATTCAGTACAGAGATAGGAATCAGAAACAGTTGCTTCCCTCTAGAAGTTCACTATCTCATTAGGGAGATGAATATTAAAAGTTAGTTTCACTACAATAAAATAAGTATTATAATAGAGGTAAGAGGTATATAAATATAAAACATCCCTTCACAAGGTAAAAACTGACTACGCTTCTTTGTTAAGGGCTTTTTGCAACACTTATGAGCAACTGACAGTGTGAATTCTATCAGCAGCTAAGTCTGACTTCCATTTCCACCTCTAAACCTCCATGCAATTACATGCTGCCAGTTTTACCACCCCGAAAAAGAAGATAACACTTTTGACAATTAATGGAACAAAATTCAGCTTTTTTCACAGACTCTAACAGTTTCTGTAGGTATGTAAAGGCTTTTACTTAATCATTCATGATGTTTTGTTTGTTTTTTGCTGGGAAAGATTCACCCTGAGCTAACATCTGTTGCCAATCTTCCTCTTTTTTCCCCTCCCCAAAGCCCCAGCGCATAACAATGTGTACTCTAGTTGTACATCCTTCTGGTTGTTCTATGTGAGCCGCTGCCACAGCATGGCTACTGACAGACGAGTGGTGTGGTTCCATGACTGGGAACTGAACCTGGGCCACTGAAGTAGTGAGAGTGCTGAACTTTACCCACAAAGCCATCAGGGCTGGCTCATTCCTTCAGTTTTAATGATGCTTTCTCAGGCTTCCTCAACTGACAGTGAACATATATGTGATGGCAGTGGGTATGACCAGCACGGTGTTGATCAACGGATGGGAGATAAGATCCAAGACACTCTTTCTTAGTTCTGCTTTCTTAGTTCTTAGTATTGCTAGCCTTACTCGCCAAGCTGAAAGCATAGGCTGGGATTAAAGAGACAAATTAATGTCCCAATGTAAATATCTATGAAATTCTTTAATATTTTGTATTTCTTGAGCTGAAAATAAACACGGCTTATTTTTATTATGCATTTTTTCCTGTTGTCTTAAGTATATTCTTGAAAAAGTGAATATTCTTGCTCAAAATATAGGTATATTTGAAGTCTATCTCAATAACTTAGAAAAGTAATTTTATTCTTGACTGAGATTTATAAAATGCTTTGAAATAAAACTACAACTTGCAGGCATGGTCATTTGGGCTAATTCAGGGTTCACAAAAATTATTCCTATTATCCTCTATTAGCTACCTATTGAAAAGCAGCATTTTCACTATGGAAAAAGTGAAATGACACACTATTCACCTAGCAATTGTAGGGAACATTTTAATGTATCCAGAAAGTCCTTTAAAAATGTCTACCATGCACCGTGCTCATAGACTCATTTTATCTTCTCTATCTATGTACATGTAAGAACAGCAGTACTCAAGTCTGAAAGATTTGCCAGAAATCATCTAACTTATCATTAAAGATGAGTTTTAATTCAGTTGTAATGATGCTGATTAAGTCTAAAAGAACTCTTGGGAGCAGACCAGGACCTGATTGATCTGTAAACTATTGTGTGGCATCATTGTCATTTTGCAATATGACTTACTCAGTAGTGGGAAATGATGGCCCATTAACTGAAAACTGTTCTGGCCTCACCTAAAAAATCTTAAAAGCAAGAGCCAAAACAAAAAACTGTTTCTAAGTAATTGCATCACAGACCAAAGCTCAAGAATATTTATAGGAATGCAAAAATATCTAGAACCCAAAAAGCTAAAATTTTGTATGTCTGACATCCAATAAAAATTTGACAGGCATGGAAAGAAGCAGGCACATATGACCCATAAATAGGAGGTAAAACAATCAAAGAAAACTGATCAAGAACTGACAGATGTTAAAATTAGCAGGAAAGCATATTAAATCAGTTATTCTGTTATCAACCTGTTCAAAAATTAAATAGAGGCATAGAAGATATAAAAAGACCCAAACTAAACTTCTAGAAATGGAAACTGTAATGTCTGAGATAAAATAAAATACACGAGATGAGATTAACAGTAGATTAGACATTGCAAAGGAAAATATTATTGAACTTAAAGGCATAGCCATAGAAACTATCTAAAATGAAAGACAGAGAGAAAAGAATATTTTAGAAAATGAATAGAGCATCCGTGGGCTGTGGAATAACTTCTAAGGGCCTAATACTCATGTAATTAGAATCCCTGAAGGATAGGAGAGAGAAGGAGGAAGAGGGGGATTGAGAAATGTTTGAAGAAATAATAGCTGGCAATTTTCCAAGTTTGATAAAGAATATACTAAATTCACAGATACAAGGAGCTTAACGAACCAGAATCACAATAAACGTGAAGAAAACTACAGTAAATCACTAATCAAAACCAGAGATAATGAGAAAATCTCAAAAGCAGCTAGCGATTAATGGTATGTTACATTCAACAACAGTGATTAAGAAATGACAATTATTGTTAGAACATATGGAATCAAGAACACAATGGAGCAGCTTCTTTTAAGCACTGAAAGAAAAAACTGTCAACCTAGAATTCTATACCTGGTGCTGTGGACTGAATTGTGTGCCCCCAAATTCATGTGTTGGAGCCCTAACCCCTAATATGATGGCATTTGGAGATGGGGCCTTTAGTAGGTAATTAGATTTAAATGAGGTCATGAGGGTGGGACCGTCATAATGAGCTTAGCGCCCTTATGAGAAGCAATCCCAGAGAGCTTGCTCTCTCTCTCTCTGCCTTGTAAGGATACAGCAAAAATGTAGCAACACAAAGGGAGAGTCTTCAGCAGAAACCAACCATGCCAGCACCTTGATCTTGGGCTTCCAGTCTCCAGAACTGTGAGAAAATGCATTTCTACTGTCTAAGCCACCAGTCTATAATATTTTACTGTGGCAGCCCATGACGACTAAGACTTCTAGTGAAATTATCTTTAAATAAATGAATGCAATATAAAATGTTTAGATATAAAAAGTAAATAGAATCCATCACCATCAGATTCACAATGCAAGAAACATTCAAGGAAATCCTTCAGAGAGATTGAGTAAAAAGCAAGACCAAAGTATAAGAGCCTTTTGGGAAATGCACTTCAAATATATTAAAAAAAAAAAAAAGATTAAAAGTCAAGGGCAGACAAAGTATACATTATGCAAATACTAAACAAAATAAAGCTGGAGTGGCTACAGCAATTTCAAGCAGGATAGTTTTAAGAACAAAGAACCCTACCAGGAATAAAGAGTTTCATTTCATGATGATAAAAGGGTCACTTCAAGGGGATATGACAATCCTAAACAATGATGCACCTCAAAATGCATCAAGCAAAACCCAAGAGATCTGAAAGTAGAAATAGCCAAATCCATAAATTTTAGGTGGGGATTTCAACATGTCTTTCTCAACAACTGACAAAACCAGTAGACAAAAAATCAGTTAAGTAAACAAACTTGATCTAATTGACATTTATAGAACACTGTGCCCCAGGACAGCAAAATACACATTCCTATAGTGTACAGCTCACATGGAATACTTAACAAGATAGACAATACCTGGGCCATACAAAAAAACCCTCAACTGCAGTTACAAAGGGGCACAAGGAAACATTTGGGGGTGATGGATATATTCATTTTCTTGATTGTGCGAGTGTACACGTAGGTCAACATTTATCAAAATATTTACCTTATGTATGGGTTGTCAATTTATATGTCAATTGTATCTCAATAAAGCTGTTTTAAAAAGATGACTTTTACATCAGTTTGTAATGATGTAAAAAAAATTTCTCAAGATAAATCCTAGCCCCCAGTGTGATGATATTGGCGGGGGGGGGGGGGGGCTTTGGGGAGTAATTAGTCCATAGGTGTACACCTTCGGGAATGGGATTAACGCCTTTATTAAAGAAACCCTCCAGAGCTCTCTCACACTCTCTGCCATGTGAGAAGACAGCAAGACGTTGGCAATCTGAAAGCCCGAAGAGCGTCCTTACCAGACATCAAATCAGCTGGCACACTGATCTTAGACTTCCAGCCTCCAGAACTGTGAGAAATAAATTTCTGTTATTTATAAACCACTCAGCCTTTGGTACTTTGTTTTATCAGCCTGAACGGACTAAGACAGTGATGAATCAAAAAATGTGGTACCTCCAAATTTTGACCATGTTGCCTTTTCTTTCATTATCTATTTTATGTAGAAATATCTCATAGATTTTGTAATCAGGTGTCTGGCTTTGAGTTCTGGCCCTACCCTTACAAGATGCATGATATTGCTTAGATGTAACCTAACTTCTCTTATCTCTGTTTCCAGTTTATGCCTTCAAATAGATCCAATAGAAATACAAGAAAAAATAAGATCTTAAGATGTAGTTAGCTGCAACATTGAGTCTAAAGCTTCTTAAAGTATTTCTTTTTTTTTTAAAGATTGGCACCTGGGCTAACAACTGTTGTCAATCTTTTTTTTTTTCTGCTTTATCTCCCCAAACCCCCCCTGTACACAGTTGCATATTTTAGTTGGATGTCCCTCCAGTTGTGGGATGTGGGACGCCTCCTCAACGTGGCCTGACCGAGTGGTGCCATGTCCGCTAGACTAAGGGATATTTTATTTTAAAAACTGTAGAATATTCAAATAAAAAGAAGGGGTACTTTTCTTTATGCTAAAGACACACTACCTTCAAATGCAGGACATTATCTTATGTTCTGTTACATCCTGCATGTAAAAAATACATAAAAAGTTTTGGAGCTATTTGAAAATAGACTATATATATATAATAGAATATAATTGTATCACTGTTAGATTTCTTGGGTGTGATGATAATATTATGCTTACGTAGGAGAATGCTGTTGTTCTTAATTGATGCATGCCAAAATATTTAGAGATGAATTAGAAAGACGGCTGCAACGTACTTTAAAATGTTTCATATACATATATATTCTAATCTAATATATATGTCAGAGTAGAATATGGTGAGAGAGAAGATAATGTTGCAAAAAGTTAATTGGCAAACCTAGGCTAATTTTATACACATTGTATGTTTCTTTTAATTTTTCTATAGATTATGTTGACCCAAAATGACCAATAACCATTCTACAGATAAGAGAGGTAAGGTGAGTTTAACTTCAGCCAGGGTGAGGATTATAACCTGGACAGGCAGTTTCCACAAAGGAAGAACGTGTTCTGGAGAAGCATGGTTTTTAGTACAGTCTTATACCATTTTAGAATGAAGAAGCGTACATTAAACATGCCCAGGATACGTATTCATCAAAGTTTCAAAGAGGTATTCAGTTGCAGAGTAGCAGGTCAACATGACCCTGATGTCTCGGAAAGGGGGCTTATCTTCGGGGGTACAAATACGGGCGTTAAGGATACCACGGTGTCTAAAAGGGGAAGTACGTGCTCTTGTCTTACGAGCGCGCATTCTTTTACTTTGAGATAATGTTCAGTGAACTTTTTACCTTAGTAGTTAAAGCATATGTACAATGTATGTTTGAGAGGCATAAGTCAGGCTTTTTAGTTCAAGCTGAATCCATTTGGAACCAGAATAGCTACCCCGTATGCCCAGATATGTGAAAATCTCTTGTTGATTACAATAATTTTGTATAAAAAGCTGATGTGGGAGAAAAGGAACAATATGATCTCCTTTATGATTTAAAAGATGGGACTAGCTATAGTGTTACAATAAAATTTAAGGGGACAGAGTTTGAAAGAGGGAGGCTAATTAGGTGTCCATTTCAATAATTCCAATGAGATGAACAAGTGGCGTGGACCGGGGTGCTAGAAGTTAAGACTGTGAGAAGTTGTACATTCTGGATCTGTTTGGAAGATAAATTGTTGGGAAAATAAAATTTAAAATGAAATCTTCTCCCAGCCCAAAAATCTTCTCCACAAAGGTGGTAGTAAAAGGAAACAGTTTTATTATTGAATAAACATCAAAGTGGAATGTGATACACGTCATAAGCAATCTGCTAAGAGATTGTAGTCAGAAAGAAATCCCATCCTTTTCCATAGCAAAACTGGCACAAACTATTACATACATGTTCTTAAGATAAACAATAACTAGTCGCCAAGTAAGAGGACTTGACAGCACCATTTGTCACACAGAGTTCATCCTAAATTTACCTGGCAATTGAGGTGACCACCTGTGTTAGCTAATTGGCTTTATCCAGAGGAGAAACAAGATTCTTGTGTCTTTATGGCAGGAGGTAATTTTACAACTGGAGCAAGGAATCCACTGAAGCGAGGCTCCTACCTTCCCAGAGAAATGTTCACATTTCAGAGAGATGGCTCCCACGTCCTTAGGAAAGACATTCCTGGGTCATAAAACTGACAATAGGCCCACCCATCTAATTTTCAAAATGCATGTATGCATTTCAAAGAAAGTATTTAAAATTACAGCTTTTTTAAAGTAAATGCTCTAAGGAAAAGGTGGTGGGGTGGGGTAGGTGGGGAGAGGTTTCTTCCCTCACTTTCAGTAGAGAGAATCAAAGCTCTGCCTTTTAGTTGTTATTTGTCCTTACAGCTGACAGGCTTTGCCAACAGATTAGATGTAGGAAGTGAGAGGAGGACGGCAGTAAAGTTTTAAGCCTGAACAACTGAAAGAAAAGGTTTAATTAGATGGAGAAACCTTGAGGAGAAACAGAGCAGCATGGTGAAGGAAATGATTGGGGGATGAGGAGGAATCAGGAAAGGAAATCGTGAAGAAGCGGTCCTATGATGTAAAATGAGAAAACCACACGCAAGTGGTGTTCTGTTTAGGAAGCAAAGGGAACATTTCAGGGAGCAGATTGATGATCTGTGTCAAATGCTACTGAGGTCAAGCTGTCACCACACAAATGGGGTTCTCCTACCCAATGTACATAAAAATAGCCAATTATTACAGGGTCAGCTTTTGGGAAAACAAAACAGTTTTATTGTGAGATCGATCTGCAAGAAGACAGGGGCATATGCTCTCAGATCTGTCCCTCCATTCAGGGCTTTGGGCAAAATTTATGGGATGAAGAGCAGGAGGGTCTGAAGCGTGGAGATAGATGATTGGAGGTGAAGAGAAGTGAGGTAATTGAAGACCAGCGCAAGCGTAGTCAAGGTTCACGGCTCTTCAGAGGATGCATGTTCACAAAATGGTGGTGTTAGCATGATCTAAAGGTGGCGTTTTCAGCCCTCTGATGTCAAAAAGGTCACTTGTTGGGTATTTGCACAGACCCACTTGATGCGTTGGTGGTCTCAACCAACCTGAACTGGACAAGGAAGGACTCTCAGTTCCTGAAAGAAGACTCTTAATTACTCTGTTGATAAGATGGGGTCAGTTGAACTGGTCCTGGTAGGTCGGTGGTTACAAAGCCAGATGAAGACTGGGAAATAATCATTGGATTTATCAATGTGGAAGATACTGGTGACATCCAAAACGGCATTTTCTGTAGAGTTGTGAGGATGAAAGCCAGGCTAGTATAAGTTGAAGAGAGAAGGGACAGGAAAACTTCAGAGAGTGAATGCAGACCACTTTTTCAAAGGGAATTTGTGTAAATGGGAACATAGAGGTGGAACTGTAATTAAATGGACAATAGAGTAAAATAGATATTTTTTTAAGATAGAAGAAATTACAGGTTATGTGTATGCTGATGGAACTGACCCAGTGAAGAAGAGAAGCAACCAATAATACATGAGAGGAAAAAATTACTGAACAATGTCCTTGAGTAGATAAGAGGGCACAAGTGGAGGAGTTGGTCTTAGATGAGGACAATGATAGTTCATCCTTGGTAAAGGAAGGAAAG
The DNA here is from genome assembly GCF_037783145.1 of Equus przewalskii. Classification (NCBI taxonomy): domain Eukaryota; kingdom Metazoa; phylum Chordata; class Mammalia; order Perissodactyla; family Equidae; genus Equus; species Equus przewalskii. Next base: position 180,452,352 of record NC_091831.1, read on the forward strand.
GGCACAGATGCTGGTTACTTAGTAACTGTGATGTTGGGAATTTAGAATATTCTCTTCTGATTACCCTATATTCTCAGAGAAGTTGGAAGATTATCAGAATGCAGTGGGGGAAGTGTGAGTAGTTTAAGGAAAGAGCAGAAGCTGTGTAGTTGTCTATGAGAATGGGAGAGCATTGGACGAGTGCAACAGAGTGTGTTTGCTGGGCAGCCTTAAGAGCCTCTTAGAGGCTATTGCCCTTGACTTTAAAGTAAAAGCAATCAGCATGGCTGTGTGTACGTGTGTGTTTTCAGCTTAGAGGTTGTAGGTAAAAACCAAGGCTTGAGTTTTGCCAAGCAAATGCGGCAAAGTGAGAGCAACACATGAGAGTTGAGAGTATATGTAAGGGAGCTCTTATAGTCATTGACCATGGAATTTAAAGCTGGCTTAGGAGGGAAGTGAAAAAGAGATAAAATCAGTGGGTTGAAGTTATTGCTGACTATGCCATCAGAGGGTGAAGACAGCTATAGACACTTGATATCACATCAATAAGGAATACAGAACAAACCACGTAACTAATATATGCAGCAGACACACTGAGCACCGTAGAGGGTCAAGAAATTATTCAGTGTTGGAGCAGTTAACAGTTCAATTTTTCTAAATTTCAAAAAAAATCACAAAATATAAACTTCTATACTTATTACAGTTTAACAATTTATCCTTCATTGTTTGTAATTGAATAATGCATTCTGTACCCATTAACAGTTCAATCTAATATAATGGAAAAACATGTACAGTCCATTGAGTCTTAGCCTGAACAATATTTTATTATTTAAAATTTTCACATGAATATTCAGAAAGCTTTTTAATGATAGTCTGATCTGCATTTATTTCAATATTGTTTTTTGAACCAACAAGGAGCAAAGGCCTTGAAACTTTATGACCAAAGTTACATTCATGAATTTTTAAATCTGTCTTTAAGAAGGAATATTTGCCAAATTTGCTATAGTAACAATCTGCCAGTAAGAAGATTCCCTTCACTCATGTCAAATAAAAGTAGAAGGAAAAGTTCCTTTTTGGAACTGTTAAAAATAAAATTTGACCCAGTAAATTTGAAGATCTAATTAGCTTTATTAAACGATTCTTGAATTGGGCAGCATCGCATCTAGCAACTTAGAAGGGCTCTTGGAGGGGCTGTGCAAAATGGAAGCTTCTATAGGAAGAGGGGTGGGGCCAGGGAGCTATTAGCAAAAGAAAAGAAAGGATGATTTTTAGGCCAGGCCACCACCTCTTAGGGGAGGGACCAGCGGGGTCTCTACCATGCAAATGGCCTCTTCTTCCTCTCGGGGATGGAGAACACCCCTATGACAGATTACTTTACTGCGCTTGACCAGAAAATTCCAGACTGGTAGATTAAGATTACATTTCCAGGAAAGGTTGAAACTGCAATTTGTTCAGGTATTAAGTCTAGGTTTGGTGTCATAGGCTTTATCACCAGTGACGCCATATTGGGCCTGTGGTTTTCTTTTCAACAGAACAAAAGTTCTGGCATGTCTAAGCATGGAAAAGAAGCATATTGGAAGTCTCCTATTATTTAGAATACATGTTTTGGTTTGCAGATTTGAAATGAAAAGATAACTCAAAACAGTGGAGATAAACTACCTTAAAATTCTTCATAATTCATGGCATATTCCTATGACCATCAGGCAAAGCTTTCTCAGGGAAGCGCTGGTGTTCCTGCTTAAACAAATGATAATCTTACTGTACTAAAGATTGTGTAGGCTTTGACTTTGTCTTGGATATTGACTCTTTTGTTACAAAAGGAAAATAAATCTTTTTCTGAAAATAGTTAGAGTTGAATACCTAAATGTATCATTGTTTTCTGTGGAATAGGATTAATATATAGACCTGCAGCAATGTAGAACTATACCCAGAAACTAATCTGATGTCTACAATTTTCAATAACAATAGTAACAAAAAAAAAGAAAGACTTGAAATATGGTGCCTGACTGCTGAGTGATGTCAGAGGGAGATATGGAACTGATTTGTGTTGGTGTCTGGGTGCTGGCCAAATAAAGAACTGAAGGAACTCTCGGGAAGCCAGATTGGGAGATGTCCTTCAAAACCATGAAGGGGACTACAGATGAGGCCATCCAAGCGCTCTGCTCTCAGGAATAGAGTTACTGAGTGGAAAGCAGGAAGCTGCCATAACTGCAATGGTACCACCTGACTGTGTCTTTCAAACATACATAGAATGTAAAATTAAAGTTCCCCAGAACTTGTTTATTTTATTGTAATAAAATAAAATATCCTTGAGCATTTAGATGAATGTCAGAAAAATAATTTGTAGGGAGTTATTTTTGTTAATTGTGTGATGGTAGAGTAATATATTTTTAAAGTGTCGTAAGTAGGCTTAAAAAATGTCTTCTCTACAAAAATAAAATTCCTTTTCTCCTAAAGCAAACATTTTTGTCAGTCCAATATGTTTAAGGCAATATACTAGAATCCAATAATAAAATTCTCAAATCTGGCCTCTAAACTTCATCAAAAGTATACATGTGCGCTTATGTATTAGACAGGACTTGCTTAACCCTAGGAAAAACAAATAAACAAAAGGAAAGTGTTAAACACTAGCATAGTGTTTACAGGAACAGGTGTCTATTCCCGTGACTTTAGGTGGTGATGGCTCCCAAATTTGTGTCCGCAGGCCAGACATTGCCACTGAAATGGAGACAGTCTACTTGACATTTCCCCTTGAATGTCTAATTGAGATCAAACTCCATGAGTCCCGAGTAAACTGTGATTTCATACACCTGGATGTGTCGCTCCTTCCCGCCTTTCTCTTTCAGTAAACGGTGTCAGGTGTCCTCTCTTCCCTCACCTTCTACAACCAGCACAGACCAGGACCTCCTCTCACGTTCATCCCGTGTATTTCCCTGCCTACCGCTTCCGTATGATCAAACTATCATCTTTTCTTGCACTATTACAGAATTGTCTTAACTAATCTTTTATTTTCCACTTTTGCCTCCATCTCTCAAACTTTCAACCTCCACAGAGCAGCCGGACTGATTTTACCAAAATGTAAATCTAATCGTGTCATTCCTTGCTGACTCTCTTGGTGATATCCAATTACACGTTGAGTAAAACCCAAACATTTCATTGTGGCTGTGAGTTTCTGGATGACCTGGTCTCTGCCCATTTCTCTAACTTCACCTTATTTTACTCTCCTGCAAAGCACTGATATCCACACTACTTATTACTAGGGAGTAGTCCTGGATTATGCCTCCGCTTTCACAGCCTCTGAGCTTTCGCACTTGCTTCCTCTAACTTCCTCTCTCAGCGCATATGCCCTTCAATGCCTTCCTCCCTTATTTGTTAAAGAATTTACATCAATCTGTAATTATCTACTTCCTTATTTCTTTATTTGTTTACTGTATGTCTCCCTATTAGATTTTTGGATCCGAGAAGGCAGGAACCTGGCTGTCTTGTGCATTACCACTACCAGCAGTTGGAAAATAATGAATGTTTTTTGATTAGAATACTACAGTATTCCAGATATTCCCATTACTTCTGATTCCTTTTCAGTCTTTCTCGATTCAACAGCAAACATATATTTATACTGGCTACATAATTGCAATCAATAAAAATATTGTAAGCAGTATGTAGAACTTTTTTATTTAACATAATATCTTATATAAACGTTTCCAGGATCTCAGCTCAGTTCCATTTAACAAATGTGTGTTTATACCCACTATGTCTCAGGCTTTGTGGTAGGCCCTGGTAACACAGAAATTAATACAAAATGCTCCATTGAAATGTCATTACTGCTTATATTTTTGGAGGGATCATAAATCATTTTTATTTTGTTCAGCTTTTCCGTATTTATTCTTCATAAGTTATAAATTCTTTTCATTTAGCTATTTCTTTTTATGATAAAAATATTTTCATGTTTCTGATGTCAACAAAAATATCTGGACTACAAGGATTTAGTTAGGAAAGCTTTCTTGCCCAGACAGTTTGCAAACCAAGGAGACATAGCTTTTAGCAGGAGACCTGAGTATGCTCTGTCAGAACAAGAAAAGGAGCTGCCCTTATAGAAAAAGCTCCCCTCAGGTTCTCACTCAGGTCCGCTTATACAGGTGAGGGATGCAAGCCTGTTTAGCCCTGATTGGTTGGCACAGGTCACAGTTTTGTTGGTTAGGTCCAGCTGGCTGTTACAGGGTTTTGAAAACTCAGTAACTTTGGTAGAGTCAAAGCTTAACAGTGCATTCTGCAGTTTTTTTGAGAACAAGGTACGTGACTTTATCCCAGTCCTGTCATGGCTGCTCAACTCCTTTTTGTTTTTTAGGTCTCAGTTAGCTACACAGAGTCCATCTTGTTCTCAGGGGTCAGTTAACTTCATTTTATTCCACCTTGATTATAAAAAAAATAGTATATGCTTATCATGAAAATTAAAACAATCAGATGTGTATGTAAAAGAAGACTGAAATTCTTTCCACATATTCCATGTCAATCAGAAATATTATTTTAATTTTATACCTTCAAATCCAATCATATTATGCCTACTGCTCTATACTCAGTTTTAAACTCAACAACACATCATGGATATGTTTCCATGTCTGTAGGTGTAGTTATAACCTGACCTTAATAACAGCTGTGTAGTATTCTATTATTAATTAATTACTTCATTTATTTATTAATCTATCCACTATTGATAGAATTTTGCAAAAATAAAACATAAAAGCAAGTTTGAACACATCAAATTATTTGTGTTGGATTAATTCATATCTTTTATTATCTCTTTTTTAAATCCTTTTGTATGTTTCTCTCTTTATGCAATATGAGTCACTTTTTAAAAAATGTGTATTTAACCTGTGCACATTTGTTGTAATTACACATGCCTGGTATAATTTTTTCTATCACTTCCAATCTTTTGTATTTATTTTGCTTTCTTGCTTTATGTTTTCTCCTTTCCTCATTTTCTTTTCTCAACTGGCAAGTTTTCCGGTAGTTTTTTTTCTCTCTCTTTCAATCTTTCCTCTATTGCACTGATTTTCAACTATACTACCAGAATTTTCTACGCTGTTTTTGTTCAAAAACATACTCCCAGAGTTTATTTTTCACAATAGCCTATCCTGGATTACTTAACTTAATGACGTCTTGAACCACAGAAGAATACATGTTAAACTTTTAGAGTTATCTTCCGCTTTCTGAATCAACTCTCTTTCCCTGGGGACCACAATCTCTGTACTGGCTAAGTTTGATTTTTCTCTTTTGAATCTCCGATTTTTTTATGGGTCTGCCGATTTCTGCTTATGTTCACAAATGATAATTTATATCAGCAGTTTTCAAAATACGTTGTGCTTCATGATCACATCCTGAGACTTTTTTTCTTACACATGCAGGGACCCGGTCACAGCTGGTATATCCTGAAAAAGAATCAGAAATCCCAGAGAGGGCTGTGGTCCCGTATATTTGGAGAACGGTCCTCAGGGGATTATTATGCATACCTCTGATTAAGGAAAACTAGGTCATATTGACGTATTGATAGTTTCCTTGGACTCCCTCAGGGATTATATAGGTCACTGTTTCATTGATTTTCCTTTGTGGGCTTCAAGACCATCTCATCAGTCTTCAGGGGGTGGCAATAAGGTTTGTTTAGTATTACAGCTCCATTAATTCAATGTCCTCTCTGTAACAAGTAAAATTGGCAATAAAACGCTGCAGCCAGGCCCTCGGGTGGCCAGGTTCTCAGGAATTTCCTAGAGTCATCTAGTTTGCCCTCTGCTGATGGCACCCCCACCTGCTCCCACCTGTAGCCTCTGCTGTGGTTTCTTAGTGATTGTATTCAGCAACTGCTGTAGTTACCAGGGAAATAGTTTATGCTAAAACCTAATCACCTTAGCTGCTTTGTCTCCTGAGTGTTTTAAAAAGATGAACTTAGTTAGATAGTCCAACTCCTCTCATTTTCATAGTATCAATATCAAGGCCTGTAATATCTAGTTGCTCACTTTACTTTTGAGTGATTCAGTGAAATCTGAGGATGAGCAGCCCCTGACGAGCATTTGCTGAAGTCAGCCAATGTCCTTGAGTTTGTCCCTTCTCAATCTTTGCACACCTCCAGCAAAAAGCCCTCACTCTGAACAATGCTGTCCTCAGCTTGGGATATATGGGGGGAAATTATTTACACACTTCTCTCGGAGTCATTCCTTTTCTGGGATGACATGATAAGTGTTTCAGCGTTAGTGATCTTTTCCTTAAACTTGACGCCTTCTGCTTCATATATTACAGAAATTTTACAAAAATTTCTGAAAGTCCTTTGCCCAGATTTTGGCAGCAGAATTGAATTTTTTCAAATCATTTTTTTTTTTTGTCATTTCGTGAGACAAGGGGAGTGAAGAGGGTACAGATTTCCATTTTGAATACTAAAAAAGGGACACGTTATTTATATGTTTCAGTTCTAGAATCTGTACTTGGCTGTGTTATACAGTTTCCATATCTCTGCTATTTCCTATCCTGTCATTCTTTGCGAGCATCTCTTCTCTTGTGTCCTCAAGCATGGTTATAAGAACTGCTTTAAAATCTTTGTCTGTTAATCCCAACATTTGAGTCATTTTGCACGTGGCTCCATTGATTGTTTCTCTTCAGAGTGGATCTTGTTTTCTAGATCCTTTGTAATTCAAGTAATATTGGATATTATCTTGAACCTTGAAGGGTATCGTGTGTTTGTGTGTTTTCTCTTTTAAGCAAGCAGTTAACTTGGCTGAACACAACTTAAAAAACTCAGTCTCTTCTGTGGTAGGCAGAAGCTCGAATTCCAGTGCATTTCTTTCAGTCTTAGCTAGGAGCGTGGAGCTGTACCATGCATGTGTGGTGTGGTAGGCGGAATAATGGCCTCCCAAAGATACCCGTGCCCAAATCCATGGAACCTGTGGATATGATTCCTTACATAAGAAAAGCAACATGGCAGATGTGGTTAAATTAGGGATCTTGGGACAATGGTATCCTGGGTGTTCAGGGTGTGCCCAATGTGGCCTTGAAAGCAGAAAATCTTTCCAAGCTGAGATCAGAGTCACAGGCAGACATGACTATGGAAAAATGGGCAGAGAGATGCAATATTCCTGGCTTTGATGGGGGAGAAAGAGGGCCAAAAGCCAAGGGATGTGGACAGCCTCTAGAAGCTAGAAAAGGTAAGCAAGTAGATTCTCCTTGAAAACCCTCCCAACACCTTGATTCTAGCCCAGTAAGACACTTTTCAAGCTTACGGCATCCATAACTATAGGATACTAAGTTTGTGTTGTTTTAAGCCACTCCCTGAGTGATGACTTGTACAGTAGTGCTTGGAAGCTGGTAATTATGTTCAAGGATCAGCCAGGCATCAGGGTAGAGTATATACACAGAATTTGGTGCTCTCCATCTGACTGTCTCCTGTGTTTTCTCCCTTACACTCCAGTGGTTACACTTTTCCATATCCTGTCCTCTGATTCTGTAAGTCAATAAGACCACAGGGTTTTCACTGGAGCTTTTGATATCTCACATGGCACAGACTGGGAACTGCTCTTGCCATAGAAGTCATAAAAATAGGATATTCAATCCCTGTCATTCCCTTCATCCCAGAGTAAATTCTTCTCAGTATCTATTTGTTTCTGTTTATTCTCTAATGCCTGCAAGTAGTTGCTTTTTATAATTTGTGCAGGGTTTATGGCTGTTATCTGTGGAAAAATTGATCTACGAGAAGCTTACTAGGACACACTGGAAGTGGGACTATCTTGTATTACCCATACAACTGAAAAAAAGAACACAGTTAATTGTTTAAAAGAAGAAAAATAAATAAAATAAAAATATAGTTTTCTCTCTTGAGGAACTTTCATCGTTCACATAGTTATCATTTCATATTATGCAGAATATAGAGAATTTACTTAGATTTTGTTATTGGCCATTTGAATGCTTTTTTAAAAAGTATTCACAATGAGGGGCTGGCCCCGTGGCCGAGTGGTTAAGTTCGCGCGCTCCGCTGCAGGAGGCCTAGTGTTTCGTTAGTTCGAATCCTGGGCGCGGACATGGCATTGCTCATCAGACCACGCTGAGGCAGCGTCCCACATGCCACAACTAGAAGAACCCACAACGAAGAATACACAACTATGTACCGGGGGGCTTTGGGGAGAAAAAGGAAAAAATAAATAAATAAATAAAGTATTCACAATGATAATCATCACTTCTAGGAATGTTTCAATAAATAAGAGACAGAGGAATTAGGGAAATTTCCTTGGAGGACATTTCCCAAGTGGCCTTTTATTGGTGAAATACATTAGTGATTTTATAGCTCATATTACACGTAACGAACTTGCTCTCCTTGAAGACTGAGGCAAGGTGCTATCAAGATATAAGCACGTCTATTCTCCTGCATCACAACACTAAATTCTATATACTTTACTTTGATTATTTTCATAGGTGAGTAATGGCATCTGTACTTTATTGCCTTGAGCGTCCAGTAGCCCTCTTCTTGTTCAACAGTAGTCAGATATTTTGCAGAATCTGCCTTCCACTCTAAGTCCACGTGGTTTGAGTGGGCAGACCTACCCCTGGCTCCTCCCTAAACGTTAAACAGTGACCTAAAGACTAAAGGCGACTTCAGTTGGTTCTTCCCGAGGGATGCACACTCCAGTGACACTGTGGTTATTTTGGACATCTACTCTCTGCCTCTCCTGAGCCTGTGTCAGCAGGTTTTCCTTTGAATATACAAATACTTCTTTGAATATACAAACAATAATCCTTTATTTATTTAAATTTGCCAGAGTAACTTTCCACCACTGTTTGAAAGAAAATTACCTAAACTTATACAGTGATTATATATATATATATATAAGTAGATATGTATGCAAGTTTTCATTTTGAATTGCTAATGAAAAGGTGAAATTACTATCATTTTATTTACTCAATTCAACTAGTCTATTTGGGGTACCTAGAATCATGGGACATTCTATTAATTGTTTTGGGATAAAAATGCTAACATTATATAAATTCTGACTCAGAAAACTTACAAAATATTTGTATATTCAAGCATGCAAATATCTAACAATTATCAGTGCATTCCAACTAAACACTTCTTTTTCTCCTTTTCAAATATATTTGTCCATTACACTAACATATTTGGATACATATTTTTACATTTGGATAATGACTATTCTCCCTTGTGTTTGTAACATATTTTCCTCATTTCCTTGCTTTCCTTTTAGTATTTGTTTTCAATATGTTTTATTATATGTACTTTTTACTAGAATTTCATAAAGTATAATCATCTTTCTTCTGATTTATTAAAAATGTTTTCTGTAGCTTCATTCAGCTGCTATAAAAATAATGTTTCTTGATAAACTGTTTTGACATGTAAATCATTTAGTCATTCAATATATATTAAGACGTGGTATAAGATCTATTTCCCATAGTCTTCATTCTTACATTTAATTATACTGATAATGGCTTAATGAAACTCATTTTATCATTGTTGATTTACTTTTAGTTCTTCATTTAGTCTTAGTATAAAAGTTTGAATTAATTTTTGGAAACTAGATTTTGTAGACGTAGATTATTGTCTTTTCTATTTAAATACAATGCCACACATGTTAGATAAGTTAAATTTATAATACATTCCAAAGTTTTGAAGGGCAAATCTACCATCAATATCTTAAAAAAACTTTTGCTTACCTTTCCAGAAGGAGTTTAGTTTCCTTGATGAAAGTTTTTGGAAATACCCCACAGGCATGCTAATTAGAACAGACTTGTCTATAGATTAAGAGTGGTGTCACCTTTGCCATGTTCAGTCTTCCCAGCAAGAATCAAAACTTCAACATTTATTCCCATCTCTATCTTCTTTCACTGGTGTTTTAGAATTGTCTTTGAATAAATAGGCTAGCTCAAGTTAAATTAGTCACAGACTATTTTTATCACCATTGTAAATAAATCTTGTCTTTTTCATTTTATTTTCTTGTTGCATGTTACTAGCATACAATAATATAGACGACTTTTAATGATTAATGTCACACATTCCAAGCTTGCTTGGTTAATGTAGTACCTTAATTCATTTTTACTTCTTTTCCTTTTATTCTTATACTTGTTTTTATGCCAACTGCACAAAGTTATATTTTTAATTTATCAATATAATTTATTAAAAATGACATCAAATCAGGAGTATTTCCTGTTTCTGAGAATTACATTTCTAGCAGACTGCTTGAAAGTTTCATATATTCAAGCATTAACATCCTCAATGCAACATTTCCCAAAGTGAAATGATTATTTCATTCTGAAAGAGGAGGTGAAATTTCACCTTTCCGTAACATTTTTTTATACCTGCATTTTCTCGAGTCTCTCATCACCATTTTCTTTGTCACGCAGATTAAAATTCTTAGAAATTACTTGTTTGGTTGTCAGTCTGCATTCTAAGTATCCAATTATGTGCTAAATCTTAGGAATTCTTCCTTTACAATATTCTCTCATATGCACCTATTTTCACTTTTGCTGTCAACTTTCCCATTTAGAGTCTACTACAGCTGTTTCTGAACTAAGTTCCATTCCCCTTCAATCTCCTTGCTCCTTTTCATCTTATTATCTGCAAATAGAAACAATTTTCTTTCTTTCTTTCAAATTTGGATGTCTTTTATTTCCGTGTCTTGCCCAACTGCTCTTACTAGGTCCCCCAGCACTGTGTTGAATAAGCGTGGTGAGAGTGGGTATCCTAGTCTTATTCCTGATTTAGAGAAAAAACTTTCAGATTTTCACCATGGAGTATGATGTTAGCTGTGGGCTTGCCATATATGACCTTTTATTATGTTGAAGTATGTTTCCTCTATATCCAGTTTGTTGAGGATTTTTATCATAAGTGGATGTTGTATTTTGTCATGTGCTTTTTCTAAATCTATTGAGATGACCATGTGATATTTTTATTCTATTGATGTAGTGTATCACATTTATTGATTTGCGTATGCTGAATCATCCTTGCATCCCAGGGATAAATCCCACTTGGTCATGATGTATGATCCTTTCAATGTGTTCTTGAATTCAGTTTGCTAATATCTTGTTGGCAATTTTTACATCTATATTCATCAGGGATTTTGGTCTATAGTTTTCTTTTCTTGTATTTTCCTTATCTGGCTTTGGTATTGGCATAATGCAGGCTTGTAAAATGAGTTTGTCAGTGTTCCCTCCTCTTTAACTTTTTGGAAGCGTTTGAAAAGAGTTGGTATTAATTCTTCTTTGAATGTTTGGTCAAATTCACCAGGGAAGCCAAATGGGCTTTTTTGTATTGGACGTATTAGATTACTGATTCAATTTCCTTACTCATTATTGGTCTGCTTTGATTTTCTATTTCTTCCTGATTCAGTCTTTGTTAGTTATGTATTTCTAGGAATTTATCCATTTCTTCTAGGTTATCCAATTTGTTGGTGTATAATTGTTCATAATGGTCTCTTACGACCCTTTGTATTTCTCTAGTATCAATGGTAATGTTTCCTCTTTCATTTCTGATGTTACTTGAATCTTTTCTCTCTTTTTCTTAGTCTACCTGAAGATTTGTCAACCTTGTTTATCTTTGGAAAAACCAGCTTTTAATTTCATTGATCTTTTCTGTTATTTTTCTGGTCTCTATTTCATTTATTTCTGCTCTGATCCTTGTTATTTCCTTCCTTCTGCTAACTTTAGGCTTAGTTTGTTCTTTTTAGTTCCTTGAGGTGTGTGGTTAGCTTGTTTATTTGAGATCTTTCTATTTTCTTAATATATGCATTTATCACTATAAACTTCCCTCTCAGAACTGCTTTTGTAGCATCCCATAGGTTTTGGTGTGTAGTTTCCATTTCCATTTGTTTTGAGATTTTTTTAATTTCCTTTTTGATTTCTTCTTTGACATATTGGTTGTTCTGGGGTGTGTTGTATAGTTTCCATATGCTTGTAAATTTTCCAATTTTCCTCTTCTTATTGATTTCTAATTTTATACCACTGTGATTGGAAAAGATACTTGGTATGATTTTAATCTTCTTAAATTTGTTGACTTGTTTTGTGGTCTATCATATGATCTAAATCTTAAAATTTGTATGGAACCACAAAAGATCCTGAGTAGCCAAAGAAATCCTGAGAAAGAACAAAGCTAGAGGCATAACACTTCATGATTTCATGCTATACTATAAAGCTATAGTCATTAAAACAGTATGGTACTGGCATAAAAATAGACACATAGACCAATGGAACAGAATAGAGAGCCCAGAAATAAATCCCGGCATGTATGGTCAAATAATACTTGACAAGGGAGCCAAAAATACTCAGTGGTGAAAGGATAGTCTCTTCAACAAGTGGTGTTGGGAAAACTGGATAACCACATGCAGAACTATGAAATAGACTCCTATCTTACACCACTCACAAAAATTTACTCAAAACAGATTAGAGACTTAAACATAAAACCTGATACTGTAAAACTCCTGGAAGAAAACGGGGAAGAAGCTCCTTGACATTGGTCTTGACAATGATTTTTGGATATAAACGGAGAACCCAAGCAACAAAGACAGAAAAAAATAAATGGGAAATATCAAACCAAAAAGCTTCTTCACAGCAAAAGAAACCACCAACAAAATGAAAATTCAATCTATAGAATGGAAGAAAATATTTGCAAAACATATATCAAATAAAGACTTAATAACCAAAATATATAAAGAGCTCATATGACTCAATAACAAAAAAATCCAATTAAAAAATGGGCATAGGAACTGAATAGAGCTTTTTTGAAAGAAGGCATCCAAATGGACGACAGGTATATGAAAAGACACGCAATGTCTAATCCTCAGGGAAAAGCAAATCAAAACCACAATGAAATATCACCTCACACCTATTAGGATGGCTATCATCAAGAAGACAAAAAATAGCAAGTGTTGGTGAGAATGTGCAGATGTGGGTACTCTTACACACTGTGCATGAGAATCTAAATTAGTTCAGTTACTATGGAAAACAATATGTAATTTCCTCAAAAAATTAAAAATACAGCTACCACATGATCTAACAATCTCCCTTCTGGGTATATATCCAAAGGAAATGGAAACAGGATATTGAAAAGATAATGTGGATTCTCTTGTTTATTGCAGCATTGTTCACAATATCCCAGATATGGAAACAACCTAAGTGTTCAACTCTTGATGAATGGATAAAGATGATGTGGCATACCTATCCAATGGAAAATTATTCAGTCATGAGAAAGAAGGAAATCTTGCCATTTACAACAACACGGCTGGATCTTGAGGGCATTTTGCTTAGTGAGATAAACCAGACATAGAAAGACAAATATTGTATGGTATCACTTATATGTGGAATCTAAAAAACCTGAACTGATAGAAACAGAGTAGAATGATGGATACTAGGGGCTTGGGGGTGGGGAAATTGGGGAGATGTTAAAGGGTACACTTTGCAACTAGGAGATGAATAAGTTCTAGAGATCTAATGCATAGCATAGTGATTATAAGCAATGATACTCTATTATATACTTCAAAATTGCTAAGAGACTAGATCTTAAATGTTCTTACCACAAAAAAGAAAAGATATGGGCCAGCCCCATGGCCGAGTGGTTAAGTTCATGTGCTCTGCTTCGGCAGTGCAGTGTTTCACCAGTTCAAATCCTGGGTGCGGACATGGCACTGCTCATCAAGCCTTGCTGAAGCAGCATCCCACATGCTACAGCTAAAAATACACAACTATGTACTGGGGGGCTTTGGAAGAAAAATGAAAAATAAAATCTTTAAAAAAAAAGGAAATGATAATTATGTGATGTGATACAGGTGTTAGCTCATGCTACAGTGAAAATCATATTGCCATAAATAAATGTATCAAATCAATGTGTTAAACTTACACAGTGTTACATGTGAATTACATCTCATTAAATACCAGAAAACAACACATCCCCAAATCATGATTCCAGCATTATTCTCCCAGTGTTACTGTTGCACATATTCTGAGCTACAGTCAAATTTAACCAAACACTGCCCTTTTATCTTCCAAGGAATTTGGACAAACATAGTCTTGAAGTTCCCAGAACTGCTGATACTTTTTCAACCAGCATGCAGATACTCCTTAAATATTTTTGTGGGTTGTCTTGCAGAGTTTCCTGTAATAATCAATCAATCAATGTCAAAGACATCTTTGAAAGGCTGGGAAACTGCTCCTTTTTACATTACTTTAAAAAGTCGCCCCATCATCCCTGGATTCTGCTCATATTGAGAACAATGCCATAGAAATGACCTAGTATATGGAAAACAAAATAGCAGTGGAAATATTTCCTCCCTGAGCGGGAGACTGAGGCACTTTTCAAGTAGATAAATCCCAGCCTAAAGCAGCATTTCATTACACTCACACCTAGAAGAGCCCAGATTCTCCTTAAAAATAAAACATGTTTTATAAAAGATTAGCCTAAGCAGAAATAGAGGGAGTTATATTGGCTATGCTATACTTAGAACAAGTCTAATCTTCAGTCTGTAAATTCTAGAGAAATGATATAATTCGATCCCCCCAGAATGCTAGACTATAAGTCAAGACACAGCTTGCCTTTCTTGGGTGCACTTCAATACAGCAAGAAATAGAGGGAAAGAATTCTAAAGCACTCATCAGAAACCCCCAGGCACAGGTGGGATGTGTGCAGACTGTGGCAAAGGTATGAGCCACTTCATTTAAACCCTCTTTCCATGCCATGTGTCAGCTGTGGTATAGGAGCTGGATGACAGGTTCACTGAGTACAACTCTGTGGTTTTTTTCTCTGATCTAGGTTCTAAATAGTGCAAGTGAAGTCTGGAAATGGGCCAACTTTATTCTCACCAGAAAAGTGGGTAACAAAGGAGATAAATGGGAACTTGAAAGAACAATCTCATGGAAAAGAGTGGTTCCAATACACGAGGAAAACATACAGATAGAGAGATTTAAAAGCAGCAAAAAATAACTCAATTGAGAGAACAGATTAAACTCATTTTAGACATACCAATGCTCAAAAAGGTTTACCACACATGCATCCTTTCTGAATAAGCTACTAGAAGATATGCAGCATAATAAGGGAGTAAATCAAGGAGAGAAAAGGGCAGGATTTAGGAAATAGTGAATCCTTGCCAAAAGTCTAGTGAGTAAAGGTCCCAGAGTCCAGGGTGATAAAGAATAATAAAATGTTCTTGATTACCCTTATCATGAATAATCATCATTAGTACATAACAGTGAACACTTATTGTCCACTTACTATATTCAAGACACTGTGTTACAGATGTTAACTCATTAAATACACACACATTCCTATAAAGTGAATACTGTTGATGGTAAGGTGTTTGCCCTAAGAACACAGCTAAGAAGTGGAGAACAAGGCATTGGCACAGTCGAATGCCAGAAACTGCACTCTTAGTTACCAGCTGTGTTCCAGGGCCTCTATATCAATATCATCCAGTAGGTGACATATCATTCAAATTCATCAAAAGCCACCTGTATAAAAAAAGTGACCCAAGGGTGTGGTGTCAGCATCATGGTAGAGTGAGCTCTCCCAGTGAACTCTCCTTTCCATAACACAACAAAAAAGACATTCATATTCCAGCAGAGAATATCCACGCAACACAAAAGACATCTCAGAAACCCACACAGCCATACATTGGAAAGTGGAGTTGCTGGAGCCCCCCTCAGAGGAGGTCAAATTGGGTAAGAGAAAGCTTTGCTCCCTCCACAAAAGACTATGGCCTGGGGATTTCACTAGGCCTCCAAGAGGGAAGGAAGGGGGAAGGGAGTGTCCCTTCACAAGAACATCAAAGATCCCCAAGGTCCCTCACAGCCTAAGGGAAAGCCCCCTGCCAGAGTGAAAGCTGTCATGGGGAGTGACTTCATCAAACCGACACCCCAGGAAAGCAGATAGAGAGCACAGAGCATGCAGGAGAAAGAAAGTGCCCTTCTCCCCACCTGCCCAGCACCAGCCCCACTGCCTGACATCCCAGTGGAATGCATAGGGCTCAGAACACATGGCTCTTGAACCCCACCCAGTGGTAATGGGTGGTAGCTATGACCAAATAATACCACAATGTGCAAAAACAGAGCCACACCCTACAGCAGTATCAAAAATTATATTAAATCTCCAGACTAGAAGGAAAATGAAAAGTACTCAAAAATCAGTCCTGAGGACACAAAAATATGTAATCTAAATGACAGATAATTCAAAATAGCTATCATCAAAAAACTCAAAGAGTTAAAAGAGAATATAAAGAAACAATTCAATGAGTTCAGGAGCTATTTCACAAAAGAGACTGAAACTATAGAGAAGAACCAATAAGAAATATTGGAGATGAAAGACACAATGGATGAGATAAAACCAAATATGGATTCCCTGAACACTGGAGTGGATATCATCAAGGTGGTACTAAATCAGCATAATTGAAGATAGACATATTGAAATGCTCCAGATAGAGCAGAAGAGAGAACTAAGACTAAAAATAAATGGAGAAAGTCTCCGAGAAATATCCTACTCCATTAGGAAATGCAACATAAGAATTATAAGTATTCAAGAAGGAGAAGAGAAAGAAAATGGAGCAGAAAGCTTGTTCGAGGAAATAATAGCAGAGAACATCCCAAACCTAGGGAAGGAGATGAAAACCCATGTGGAAGAGGCTATCTGATCCCCTAAGTATGTCAATGTAAAAAGACCAACTGAAAGGCATATAGTAGTGAAGCTGGAGAAAGTGAATGACAAAGAAAGAATACTAAGGACAGCAAAGCAGAAGAAAATTTAACCCACAAAGGAACCCCTGTCAGGCTTTCAGTGGATTTCTCTGCAGAAACCTTACATGCTAGGAGAGACTGGAATGACATATTCAAATCTTTAAAGGACAAAATCTTTCAGTCAAGAATCCTCTATCCAGCAAAAATATCCTTCAGATATGAGGGAGAAATTAAAACTTTCCCAGATAAATAAAAGCTAAGGGAGTTAATAGCCACAAGACCCCCCCCCCCAAGAAATCCTCAAGAAAGCCTGGAGTAAGACAATAAATAGGTAGACAAAATCAGAAAATTGTAGCTATACATTAGAACAGATTAGCAAATACCCAAATATAACATTAAAGATAAAGGGAAGGAAAACACCAAAAACAAAGATAATCTTGTCATTTTAACCACCAACTCACAACACAAGATGGAATAAGATGTGACAAAAACAACATAGGAGGGGAAGAGGAAGGGGATGGAATTGGTTTGATCTAAGGAAATAAGAGGCCATCAGAACATGGACCATCTTATCTATAAGATCTTTCATCCAAATCTTAGGGCAACCACTAAACAAAAAAGCAGGACACAGACACAAATAATAAATAAGGAGAAAACAAAGAAATCCAACATAAAAAACTACATAACTCTGTTGTAAGACAGAAACACATGGGATGAGAAACAAAGGAAATGCAGGAGAACCAGAAAACGAGTGATATGATGACAGCTTTAGACCCTCACACATCAATAATCCCCCTAAATGTAAACGGATTGAATTCTCCAATAAAAAGACACAGAGTGGTGAGATGGATTAAAGAACAGGATACAACAATATGCTGCCTCTAGAAAATACATCTCAGCTCCAATGACAAACAGGCCTCAGAGCCCAGAGTGAAGGGGTGGAAGACAATACTCCAAGCTAGTGGCAAACAAAAGAAAGCAGGTGTAGCAATACTTATAGCAGACAAAGTGCACTTCAAGATAAGACAGGTAAAGAGAGACAAAAAGGGGCAGTATATAAAGATCAAAGGGACACACCAGCAAGAAGACATGACACTTATAAATATCTATGCACCCAACACAGGAGCACCAAGGTGCATAAAGCACCTATTAACAAACCTAAAAGGAGATATTAATAATAACACAACAGTAGTAGGGGACCTCAGCACTCCTCTCACATCAATGGCTAGAACATCCAGGCAGAAAATCAACAAGAAAACAGTGGAATTAAATGAAAAACTAGACCATTTGGATCTAATAGACATATGTAGAACACTCCATCCAAAACCAGCAGAATACACATTCTTCTCAAGTGCAGATGGGACATTCTCAGGATAGACCATATGTTGGCAAACAAGCCAAGCCTCAATAAAATTAAGAAGATTGAAATAATAACAAGCATCTTTTCCGATCACAATGCTATGAAGCTAGGAATTAATTTCAAGAAAAAAGCTGAGAAAGGGACAAAGATGTGGAGACTAAACAACATGCTATAGAACAACCAATGGATCATTGAAGAAATTAAAGGAGGAATCAAAAAATATCTGGAGACAAATGAAAATGAAAACATACCATGCCAACTCATATGGGGTGCAGCAAAAGTGGTACTAAGAGGGAAATTCATTGCAATACAGGCTCACCTTAACATACAAGAAAAATCCCCAATAGGCAATCTCAAACTACACCTAACTGAATTAGAAAAAGAGCAAACAAAGCCCAAAGTTAGCAGAAGGAGAGAAATAATAAAAATCAAAACAGAAATAAATGCAATTGAAACAAAAAAGGCAGTAGAAAGGATCAATGAAACAAAGAGCTGGTTCTTTGAGGAGATAAACAAAATTGGCAAACCTCTAGCCAGACTTACAAAGAAAAAAAGAGAGAAAGCTCAGATAAATAAAATTAGAAATGAAAGAGGAAAAATTATGATGGCTACCACAGAAATACAAAGGATTATAAGAGAATACTACAAAAAGCTATATGCCAACAAAATGGACAATCTAGAAGAAATGGATAAATTCTCAAACTCCTACAACCTCCCAAAGCTGAATCAAGAAGAAATAGATAATCTGAATAGATAAATCACAAGTGAAGAGATTGAAACAGTAATCAAAAGCATCCCCCAAAATAAAAGCCCAAGATCAGATGGCTTCCCTGGAGAATTCCACCAAACTTTCAAAGAGTATTTAATACCTCTCCTTCTCAAGCTATTCTTAAACATTAGGGAAGATGGAACACTTCCTAACACATTCTACAAGGCCAACATCACTCTGATGCCAAAGCCTGACAAGGACAACACAAAAAAGGAAAACTACAGGCCAATATCACTGATGAACATAGATGCCAAAATCCTCAACAAAATGTTGGCAACCTGAATACATAAATACATCAAAAAGATCATACATCATGACCAAGTAGTATTTATACCAGGGACACAGGGATGGTTCAACATCTGTACATCAATCAATGTGATATACCACATTAACAAAATAGGGAATAAAAACCACATGATCATTTCAATAGATGCAGAGAAAGCTTTTGACAAGATCCAGTAGGCATTTATGATAAAAACTCTTAATGAAATGGTGACAGAAAGAAATTACCTCAATGTAATAAAGGCTACATATGATAAACCCACAGGCAACATCATAACCAATGGGCAAAAACTGAATGCCATCCCTCTGAGAACAGAAACAAGACAAGGGTGCCCACTATAATCACTCTTCTTTAACATAGTACTGGAAGTCTTGGCAAGAGCAATTAGGCAAGAGAAGGAATAAAAGAAATCCAAATAGAAAATGAAGAAGTGAAACTCTTGCTCTTTCCAGCCAACATGATCTTATATACAGAAAACCCTAAAGAATCCATTGAAAAAGTATTAGGAATAATCAACAACTACATTAAAGCTGCAGGGTACAAAATCAACTTAGAAAAATCGGTTGCATTTCTATACTCCAATGACGAACTTACAGAAAGAGAACTCAAGAATACAATTCCATTTACAATTGCAACAGAGTAAAATATCTGGGAATAAATTTAACCAAGTAGGTGGTGGACTTATACAACCAAAACTATAAGACATTATTGAAAGAAATAGTTGATGACATAAAGAAGTGGAAAGAGATTCCACATTGGAAGAATAAATATAGTTTAAAAGTCCATACCACCCAAAGAAATCTACAGATTCAATGCAATCCCAATCAGAATCCCAATGACATCCTTCACGGAAATAGAAGAAAGAATCCTAAAATTCACCTAAGACCCCGAATTGCTACAGCAATCTTGAGAAAAAACAACAAAGCTGGAGGCATCATAATCTTTGACTTCAAAATGTGCTACAAATCTATAGCAATCAAAACACCATGGTACTGGTACAAAAACAGGCACACAGACCAATGGAACAGAACTGAAAGCCCAGAAATAAAACCTCACAGCTATGGACAGCTAATCTTTGACAAAGGTGCCAAGAACATACAGTGGAGAAAAGACAGTCTCTTCAATAAATGGTGTTGGGCTATCGGGACAGCCACACGCAAAAGAATGAAAGTAGACCATTACCTCACACTGCACACAAAAATAAACTCAAAATGGATCAAAGACTTGAAGATAAGTCCTGAAACCACAAAACTTCTGGAATATAATATAGGTAGTACACTCTGTGACATCAAACTTATAAGGATCTTTTCAAATACCATGTCTTCTCAGACAAGGGAAACAAAAGAAAAAATGAACAAGTGGGACGTCATAAGGCTAAAGAGCTTTTGCAAGGCAAAAGAAACTAGGGTCAAAGCAAAAAGACAAACCGCCAATTGGGAAAAAATATTTACAAATCATAGATCAGACAAGTACCCCAAGAAAAAGAAAAAGGAATAATAGATAAAATTAACTTATCTGAATCTAAAATTAAAACTATACATCATGTAATTCTGGTTTGGCTAACTAGAAAAAAAAATGGTCATTACCTTGAAATAATTTGCTTATCCAGTTACACAAATAAGTTATCCAAGGGAAAAAATATTTTTCTCATTGCAGGATCAAGTCTCTTAGTCCATACTTGGTTCTCCAGTACTCAAAGATTCAACATTATTCAGTTTTCAGGTCTAATCTGTGGGACTGTGTTATGAGTTTTCTTTTTACTCCCCAACCACTAAATAAACTCACTTGTGTGCATTCAAATAGAGATCTACCTTATACTCCACATAATGATACATTTTTGTACTATCTGTAATGGAACACCACCTATAAGTAGAACAATTATTTGTTTCTTTCACTGATTCAATATAAAGCTATAGTTAATACAACATGCGAGTTTTACGTTGTGCTACTTTATCTTAATTTAAAGTTATCATGAACAAAAGTTGATTTTGTACAATTTATTCATAACAATTAATTTTGCAAATAAATTAAAATGGCTTATGCAAATTCTTGAAATATATCATTAATACTAAGTAAGAATGAGTAGGTAAGGAAATGGGGATAAAGATAAAGATGAAAGTAGAAAAAATGTTAACCGTACTGCATCACAGAAGTGTTTGTATAAGTCAGGACTCTCTTAGGTGTGGATCACAGAAATGCAGCAGAAGCGAAGCTAATCATAAATGAGAGTTGTTATGAGTACACTAGAGTTGGTCAGAGACTAAAGAGAACCAGCACCATGAAGCATGAGAATAAGGGCGGCTCTGAAATCCTCAGCTATACATCATGGGACAGAAACACTTTAAGGACTATCTCGACACTCATATTTGTTTCTTTCTCATTGATACTTTTTCTATTGCAATAGTATTTCTCATATGTTAAGAGAATGGCATCAGGTTGTCAAGGGTTTACATCCTTACAAATCCACAACTAGAAGCAGAGGAGGTTTCCCTACAGGCGAAATCAAAATGAAATTAGAGAAAGACTGGCTCAAGTTGGGTCACGTACTAAATCGTAAATCCATCACTGTGGCTGTGGGCTGTTGGCTGCTTTGGGTCAGATGCTTTGTCAATTTCTTTTGGCCACATATCCTATCCCCTTGTCAAATTCCCCTGGCCACTTCTGGTTTCATCTGCAGGAGTGATAGACAGTTCTGTGCAAGTTTAGACTTATTCTGGAACTATCCTGCATCATGTAAAATCCAGATTGTGTTTCTGCTTTCATTCTCAGGGCCTTCCATGAAGCCATAGGAGCCCATACAGATGTGCAGCCTAAGAAGATGGAGGAGTCAGTGTCACAGGAAACTGTCAATAGACAATGAGAACTCATGAATAAATGCTCTAGACATCACCAGTTCTTAGAAGCCCCAGTTTCCCAGAGTGGTAAGTGGAGTAATAATGCCCCCTTATGTTGATATTTTCCTAGATCATTCTTGCTGGTTTCATGATCACCCCCCAAATAAACTACGTTTACCTAATCCTTATCACAGGCTCTGCTTTCAAGGGAATGTAAACTAAGATGCCCATCACCTCATCAATTATTTTATCCAATAAATTAGTTTTCTTTTGGTTTTTCTCCTACTCACTGACCACAACCAAAAAAATAAATGAAGAAAGTACTGGGTGCTCCCCTTTGTTCACCAGCTGTAAACTTTGATGTGGTTTTCATGTCTTCTCTATCTGTACTGACTGTCTCGATGATTTCACATACTAGTCTCCTGTCTTTAAAAAGCATCTGTACTCTAGTGACTAAAAATTTATATTTCTATTTGGGACATTTCCTGTACTCCAAACTTTTTACCCAAATGCCTCTTTGAAATCACTTGGCAGTCTAGTAGGCATCTCAAATTTAGCATGTCCAAAGAAAAACTCAGTTTCCTTCCCAAATTTGCTCTTTCCAGACTCCCTCTTGTCACTACATGACACCATTATTCTAGTTGTTTGGCTGAAAGCTGGTGTGATCCTTGAGACATCTTTCTTTCTTTCTTTCACATCCCATGTTTAACCAATCAACAAAGTTTGAAAACATACCCAAGATTCAACCATATCTTACTACCTTCATTTCTAGATCCTTGAAACATGGATCAAATGTAACACTACAGCTCAATACCTTCCTACAGCTTACTACATCACTCAGAAGAAAAGCCAAAGGCCTCATAATGGCCTATAAAAACATACATAATCTGATTCTTTTTCTTCTATTACCCACTCCTTCATTCTAGCCACACTGACCTCCTCGATTTTCTTGAATAAGCCAAGCATATTCCCCCGGATATCCACATAGTTCAAACCTTCACTTCTTATATGTGTTCCCCCAAGGCGTATTATCAGAGAAGCCTATCCTGAATACCATGTGTAACAACTCCCATATTCCTTTATCCTCTTTCGTAAATGTCACTGCACTTATTACCACTTGACATATATA
Source organism: Equus przewalskii (assembly GCF_037783145.1). Classification (NCBI taxonomy): domain Eukaryota; kingdom Metazoa; phylum Chordata; class Mammalia; order Perissodactyla; family Equidae; genus Equus; species Equus przewalskii. The sequence continues at coordinate 180,475,401 of NC_091831.1, forward strand.
TTTATTTGCTTATTGTCTTCCTTCTCTAAGATGTAAACTGTGTAAGGGGAAGGGATATTCTGCTTTGTTTACTTTCATAGCTGCAAGGTACAAGAGGGCTTGACATGTAGGAGGCTCCCAGCTTATCTTTGTTGAATGAATGAAAGGAGATGGAAGAAGGAAGATGACAGTTCCAGTTCGGTCCACATCATTGAATTAGTGAGCTACTAGGAAGGAGAGGAGATTCTTCTAAATGGAATCTGGAAACTGAGTGATTTGGGTAATCAATAGAAAACAGGGTGAGCAGAGCAATGCCCCGCCCCTCACTGATGTATATTATAGCCCTTTATTGTCTAGAATTGAGTTATAAATGTGACTACTTTTCAGGGACGTGTGCACACACACACACAATACACAGTGTTGATCAGGTGAAAGAAATGAGAGCTCTATGAAGAGCACAATTAATTTTGGCTTGAAAATGGAGAAAATGTTTTTCTCTGGGACCAAATACAGAGAATACTGTGTAGGACAATGAAAAACAGCCTCTAAAATATAATTACTGTAGACATAGCACTATTTTATTTATTTATTTATGATTATATATATATCAAGTGTAATATTTCCAAGTGATTTCATTTTTGAAAGTTTTTTGATGAATTTTTTTACAAATGTGCCCCTTATGATTCATATGAGTTAAAAATCGATCACTGATATAAAGATATTAAGGAGAAAACCCAATGGCTAATGACAATTGAATGTACTGAAGAAACTATTATAACTTTCAAAAATTGTAATTTAAAAATAAATCTTCTTTTATAATCTCTCTACATTCCCTACATCAAAATGCTACTATCAACCCATTGAATCATTTTGAAAACTGGATTAAAATCCAGTCATCTTTTTTATTACAATTCAGCAATATTTCTCAAATCAAGAAAATTTAATAAATCTTTATGGGACTTAATAAAAGAATAGAAGATTTATATATCTAATAAAAATTCATTCAGTTCCAAAGGTTTTAATTTTCTTCATATGTCTTCTTATCACCTATTAGATATCATTTTGTTTCTCAAAATACAAAGAATAGAAATCACTCCTAAAATAATTTTTATGGAAAAATTATATAGATTTCTCAAGTATTCCATATGTCTGTCCTTTTAAAACGTGGTGGATTCGGGAGGACCTTGCACAGTCAGAGCGTCAGGAGAAGGGCTTCTGGGCTGCTGAACTTGAATCAGTTTTGCGATTTTCAGTCTTCATAACTCACACAGGGCTTTCTCTAAAGGGTTGCAGAGAATGAAGGAAATTCTTTTGAGTATTTATAGCTCATCAATAAAGTATTAAGACCAATTTAAAAAGAAACCGATAGGTCACCCATTTGCTGGTCATCGGAACGCGCCGGCTCTGAAGACAGCATCTGAAGACTTGAATCCTGAGGATGGTCTGTGTCACGAAGATAATATCAGATGACAGTGGTAACGTGAATTTCTCCCTACGCAGTATGCTCTTCCTTCAAGGACCAGGAAAGAGGTTTTAAAAGTGATATGGGTCACAAAATAAATGAGAAATCAGTACTGGTATAAGCTTTCTTAGTCCCATGGGTATGTACTCCAGCCCTTATCAGCAGCTCTGTACAATTGAAACCGCGGGCCCTCCAGGACTGGTTCAGCTGATCCCATCTCTTACCAAGAGAGTGATTAAGAATTGCCTTTCAGAAAATCTGGAAAGTCATGTAGCCAGGGCACACACAAAAGAAGAAATATTGACCTGAAATGACTGTGGAACTGAAGAACCTCCTCCCCATGTAACCCAAGCACCAAGACACAACAGGAACTTGAAAGTCGGACTCTTGTCAGAAATGGGGGGTCCCTCATTCAGGAAGACCTGGTGTTCAAATTCCTTCCCTACCTCATCATAAATGTGTAGAACCCTGTCATAAATGTTTAAAACCTTGCTATAAATGTTTGAAGACCACCAACCAAAACCTGTCCCACCAGTGTTTCCATGTGCCAGCCTGTTCCCCGTAACCTCTTCAATTTTGCCCCAAATTCTGAACCAGGGAGACAGACCTGAGGGCTCATGACCCCCGTTCTCCCTGAAGATGGATCTCGCAGGATAAAGTTGATCCCTTTTCCAAAAGGCTGATGCCATGATCAATAGGTTTGTTTATGTGCATCAGGCAGAGAACCCCAATTATGTGTGGTAACACGATAACTACCCCAGCATCATACTGGAAAACCTTTATTCTAGTCCCCTTTCCCATGTAACTAGTTAAGTGACCCTGAGCAAACCATTTAACCTTTGTGGGCCTCATGTTTCTTTCTTGTAACATACTAAGAATTTTCACCAAGAAGCTTTGTTTGGGTTTCATATTGTCATTTATTTCAAAAGTGTAATGTGCATGAGGTATTCCTACAGTAATTAATCTCTAAAAGTCATATTAAACATACAGTATTGTTAATATGAATGCTTTTCACATATTCTAAGCTCAAATTGTCATAGGACAGTTGGCGCTTGTCAAAATCCGTGTTTGCAATAAACTCTTATAACTCAAATAAAAAAATTAGAATGTAATACTTTAACAAATTATTGAGTATTTTCACTCTATTTTTTAATATGTACATATTATGATAATATCAAGATGACAAAAGAAAATCTAAGCAAATCTAAATACCAGGATTACAAAAGAAAATCTAAAATAGTTGGGTCACATGATATCTTATTCCCTGATAATAACTGACTTTCCTTTGAATTGGCTGTGTAGCTTACTTGATTTAGATATATCTTTTTTTCACTAGCTAATAAAATAATCTTTTGAGGGGATGTATAATTTCCCTAATATTTATATCTGGCATTTTGTAAAGACAAATTTAAGTCAGCATTTAGATATCAACTTCACAATAACCACTTCCTTTCTCATAACACTGTGTTCACTACCACCCGTAAATAGGGCCCAAGTGTGGGGTAAGACTGCAGTGTTTAGGTTTGCTTATATCAGTTGCAGTAATAACATCTCCTAGCACATATAAAAGCATTTCAATTGCTACATTACTGTGCTTGGATGATCAGTGGTTGTAAAAAGTATAAGGAATAAATAAGATATACAGCAAAAGAAAAATTGCACATCTTTAATTTAATTTAATTACACATCTTTTAATGAGTTACATTAAACTCATTTTGAGTTCCTGGTGTTATGAGAAATAAACGCAAGTCAGAGAACTAGGTAGACAAACAGATTAAAAAGAATTCCAAGGAAAACATGCCTACTAGTGTCCATTAGTGTTTACCCATCTCTAGTCTTCAACCATTACAATTTAACCTACCTTTATCCTGTGCAACATTAGTCTTTCCACTTAATGTTTTACTGTGACCAAATCCTTTCTTTGCTTTAAGTGTTGTATCATATTAAAATGGACAAATTATATCATTACCTTAGTCGCATCCAGCAGAAGGAATTTTCACCAGGAATTTTTTTTTAAACAGAGGTGAACAAAATGGAATCCTGGGGGCCAGCCCCGTGGCCGAGTGGTTAAGTTTGCGTGCTCCCCTGTGGCAGCCCAGGGTTTTGCCGGTTCAGATCCTGGGTGCGGACATGACACTGCTCCTTAGGCCACGTTGAAGCAGTGTCCCACATACCACAACTAGTAGGACCCACAACTAAAATATACAACTATGTACCTGGGGGATTTGGGGAGAAAAAATGGGAACAAATAAAAAAGAAGATTGGCAACAGTTGTTAGCTCAGGCGCTAATCTTTAAAAAAAAAAAAACAATGAAATCCTGCCCTACAGAATGGACATTCGACGTGGGGAAAATAGTACAAACCTGACCAAGAAGTCTTCACATTTCCTTTGTCTTGACTAAGTTTCGACAGGCTTCCTTCTGCCTTGAGGCCGCTGACCTCCTTCTCGCTCAGGCCCCCGCAGAATCCACATGGCCTAACCACCCAGGTCCCTCTCCTGCTTTTTCTTAGAGTGTTTACTTTAGAACACTCATTGTAAATTCCTTCTCTTCCCCTTCAAGATGTAAATCTTTTAAAAAGCCCTTTGCCAGGTTTATAACCAGGGACTACTTTTCTCAAGGACTGGGAACCATCCCATTGAAATGTAATCATCAAGGAAGATAATGTCCCTAGCTCCCGGTGTCCTGAGAGTGTAGGAGCCTAAATTCAGAGGGTACCTTGCTCCAAGTAGCACCTCATTCCATCACTGGATCAACCAAGACACCCTCACACATCTTCAAGATGCCCCCCTTGTGACCATTCGTGTAGATGAGCACAATAGAGGTCTTTTGTCCATAAATTAAGGGAGAAATTCAGCTAGTCATATAAAGCATTGCCAGTTGTGTCTTGAATATCCATTACTTTGACAAAGCATAGAAAAGAAAACATCTAGTTGACTATTCCTTTTCTTTAACTAAGCTTGGCAAAAATATTTTTCATTTTCAACTGGGAATCCTAAGAATATACAGATTTTTTATTTGTATGAAGTACAGAATATATGCAATGGAATATCTTCATTACTAATAATGCTTCTGGACCACAATAGCATTCATGCAAGCATAGTGAAGGTGATAGTCTTCAATCAGAGGACAAAGAATATAAGGTTAATGTTAGTTAACATTTACAGATCATTTGCTTTATCAGTGTATCTACAGATCATAACAGTAAACGAAGGCAAAGGGAAATTGTGATACCTATCCATGTTTCCCCAGCTGATAAGTACATGCTGAAATTTGATACCTAGCATCATATGTTGGGATGGAAACACCAAAATAATGTTAAAGTGCATACAATTTTTGGTTCATGATAGAAAAATAATTTGGTCTAGTTAGATGATTCCTCCAAACCCTAGGCTTCATACATGCTACATCTTGGTTATAATTGCTTTAAATATTTTAATCTGGATAATAACCTGATTTAAACAGCTGATCATGCATTTGGCATATATCATATTACTGTGGAATAATATAGAAACTGATACATATTAAAAGTCAATTCAAAGGTCTGCACCTGAGTTGATAACATTGTACCAAGTCAATTTCCTAGTTATGACAATGTACACTGGCTATATAAGCTGTTACGTGGGGGAAGCTGATCGAAACAAACAGGGGAACTCTGTACTATTTTTGGAATTTCTTCTAAGTCAAACTATTTTAAAATAAAAGGTTATTTTTAAGAGGTCAACTCAAAATCCCAAACAGTGGTTAAAAATGGATTCTAAAGCTGCTATGTCATAGTATGAGATTACAATAAAATATGTATGTACAAATGAAATTTTGTAATGTTAAAATTATTAAATTACAAGGTTAAAATATAACAGTAGCCACCCTTAAACATTTAATATTCAAAACCCAGTTCTAAGTTTTTACCAAAATTTATGAATCTTATAACAATCCTGACAGTTATTGTACCCCATTTCATTGATAAGGAAACTAAGGCTGTAACTTTTTTCTGGCTCAGAGGGTACAGCTGGAAAATATTAAAGGAAAGCACAGGCCATTCCCATTGCAAACCATGGGCTCTCATAGAATTTTAATGTTTTCAGTGAAGAGGTCATTGTGTCTAGGTCGCCACCCAGCGACATTGTCAAAGTGACTCTGTGCTATTTCACCCTGCTCATCTGAGAAACAAGTTAAATATTCCACAATATTCACTCTGTTCCTTGGAATGACTTTATGTGTTACACTTGACTTGCAGATTAATAGCTGGAATGAACCAAAAATGAACAGTTGCTTAAAAGCCACGGATCTCAGGAGTCCTTGGAGCAGGCATTGTAGATTCCCCTCTCTCATAAGTAGAAATAAATAAGACCTCTAGGAGAAATGTACACCTTATGCTCAGTACTGTAATTTCTATGCTTAAGTATTTGTCCAAAACTCCTCATAAAGAATAACACTTTAATTGACCTGAAATTAATAATGTTATTAAACTGCTCATCTGACAAATTAACTATCTCTAGCATCATGCATAAGTGTGTTTAACAAAGATCTTGGATCATCTCTTTCGTTATTTGTATAGAGATACAGACTTATTTATAGGTTATCTAAAAAGCTGAGTAATAATTTCATGTCAAAGCAAATTATTTAGATGCTAACACTGAATTTAGGGCTTTGATCAATTTTTCAGGGAATTTTTTTCAACGACTAAAATGTTCGTTTATCAAAAAAAACCCCATCAAATTCCATATAAATCAATTACCACTGATAATTGGCTTTCAAAAAGCAAAGTAAATTCCATCTGGAAATTTATGGTTAGTTTCCTCTACTTGTTATGTTTCATTTCAGAATTACAAGAAAGGAGGAGAATTCTCTAAGGTTCTGTTATCACTCAATTTGAAAATATTGCACTAGGTAATACCTCGCGGTAGTAGGCTCAGAAATGGGTTCCATCCTCATTCCTCCTACCCACTGCCTCAGTGAAGTTGGATTACATGTGCGTGTTTGATAATGTGATAACTGTTAACGTCTGTAGTGGGTTGCAGTTTGAAGGAGTGACTGACACGAGATGGTATGGAGACTCAATGTCCCTTCGGAGAATCATAATTTGTACTTGCGCAGCAATTCATAGTTAGAGACGAGGAAACCAAAACTTAGGAAAGACAAACAGTAAGCATTAAGCTAGAGAAAATAAACATTATGGGATAGAATGTGTGTGTGTGTGTGTGTGTGTGCGTGTGTGTGTGTGTGTGTGTGTGTGTGTGTGTATTTAAATATGAGAAATACTTAGGCTTGTTCATATGCCACAGATGAGCTGGGATAGAGAGTTTGAAGACACAGAGAGGAGGAGGGGATAAGAAATTAGACAGACCCGCATATGACTTCATACTTATTTAACTTACTTAATCTTCTCAAGCTTTAGTTTCCTTGTCTCTAAAGTGAGGATATCAATTTTACCTTCCACATATGATTATTTTGAATATTAGTTGAGATACTTTATGTAAAGTGCTTAGCAAAGTACGTGTTCAATAAACTACTATTTTACACATTTCTTTCTTTACTAGCCTAGAGGTTAAGAACAGAGACTCTGGATTCAGACTGCCTCAATCAAATTCCTGGTCCTTCCTTACTAGCCTTGTGACCTGTGGGCAAATTGCTTAAATTTTCTATGCCTTAATTTCCTCATGTGTAAATGAACCACATTTCTGAGGATTAAATAAGTTAATGCATGTAAATTACCTTAAAGAGTTTGTTATATGTTAAGGGATGTAGTAAGATCTGTCCTCTCTTCTTTCTTCATCTTATACTACCACAACCATCATCATCCTCAGAATCAAGTTTGCAGAAAGAGTAGTCATACTTACCATCTCATCTCCTCAGCAGACTCCTCTCCAGCCTTAGCATCCCTCCCTTCCCAAACTTTCCTGCCAGGGGTGTTAGGATTATTTTTCATCCTCTATTTGTAAAACCCAATGGCCCCCTTTCAGCTAAATTCTGTGAAACCACTGTCCTCATCAATGCTTCCTTCCTTTTTATAATTCCACTCCTGGTTTTCTTTATATCTCTGGTTGTTCCTCCTACATTATAAGAACTCTTAGTTCTGCACTCACTTTCGCTTCAACATATGATATTAGTATTAGTCAAAGACTCTGTTATTAGCCCTTTCGTTTCCTTCATTATGAACATAATACTGGGTAGTCTCATCAATGCTTGGGGCCTCACCATCTAACACACAAATGAACATTACTAGTTCACACCTCTCTCCTTCTGGTCCCACTATAGATGTCAGAGCCTCAGAGATGCCTTTTCACATTTCCCAGATGAAGTGGGGCTCACAATTCTGTAAGAAATTTTAAAGTTTATAATTATTTTACAAAACTGAATTACTTTTCTCAAATTACATGTTCATTATCCTGTCTTTACCACTAGCCTATAAGCTATATAGGGTTCTAGGTCTACCCAGTTCCCCCGTGTATCGCAGTGTCTTTCAGCATGCCAGGCACGTTCCTGACATTCTGTTTGTTAACTTACCATTGAATTGAATCCCGAGTTCTATAACTGCATATCTATAACCATTTGCAAATATCAGCCTGACCATCCCAAAGGCCTGAAAAGCACAAATGCAGAAAGCAAATATTATGTACCTTTTTTGATCTCCATATGCTCCCATGGACTCATTGCTTGTGCAATTATTTGAGTGCAATAAATTTCCTTTGTATCTTCTCTAAGAAATTCTCTTGAAGGTATAGCCTAAATAATAATAATAAATAATAATTTTAGAGTAAACCTAATTTCCCATTGGGCATTGAATGAATGATTGCTAGTGCTGATCTTACTCCATATGCAGCTCAGTGCATTGAAATATTTTCCCTTTCCCACAGCTGTGCTGTGAATAATCCCTTTATAAGCATTAATGTATTACTCATGGATGGCAGGGACAGCATATATGTAGCACATTTTTGAATTTGTACCAAGGAACTATACAAAAGAAGGCATATTTATTTTTGACAAACATGAAAATAACAAAAATGAACCTTCTATTTGGAGCAGCATCATGAGTTCTTATATGTCCCAGCTTCTGAGGGCACTCTGTTAAAGTCATGGCTCGTTTCCCTGTCATCTATAAGGATCTGCTCCAAGTTGACTGTCAACAGAACTGAGACTTCAGCTTCTGAAACATCAGCCATGGGCTGAATTGACCCCCACCTTTCTTTATAACCTTGAAATATGCCCCAAGGGGAGACTGAAGAAAAGAGATCCCATATTCTCACTCAGAATGTCTCCATACAGTCTCTGTCCTTTGGTGTAGAACTTGCTTTATCACAACTCTCACGGACATTTATAAATTTACTTACTGTAACTACGTAAATTTTATTAAAGACATATCCATTTCTAAGAGCCTGTATGGTTCTTCCAAAAAGAAATTTCATTTTTATTATCATTGTCTTCTTTGTCAAAAGGTAAAAGAGCTTCTTTAAATGTCTCCCTGTTATGCATTCAAAAATATGTAAAATATATACTTCGCCTGTCATCTAAGAGTAATGTGTCATTTTTAATAGAGGGATTATTCCTAGTATCGCAAAAGCATAGAATTTCAATGCTGCAAGCTACATATAAGGCAAAAGTCAGCGATATCAATCATTCATTCAATATCCCAATGGGAAATTAGCTTCATTGTAGAAATCTATTTTTTATATTATAATTACGAGATATTTTCTTGCACTCAAATAATTGAACAAGCAAACATCAAAGTGAGGAAAAAGTGTTCAATCACAATGTTACTTTTAGGAACAGAAAACCTAAGAAGCATAAAATAAATAAAATCTTTATTAATTTTTGGAATATAAGTTTTTCTCAGAGTCACAAAATCCAAGCAGCAGCTTCTCAACAGAGTGGAGTGAATCTGGAAATTAGACTGTCAATGTCATAGTAGCGAACGGCTTTGCAGGATTTCCACGATTTCACAATTAGCCGTGGCTGCGTTGATTTAAAAATATATACATATTGATTTGGACGACCTTATTTTCTTTATTTCTCCATTATACCCTGCATGCTTGGTATTTGTTTTTATATCACTTCAATTGGTTTTAGTCTGAAATGGATTTTGCTCCAGGTTAAAGAGAAATTCAAGTGAATTCATTTAGTAAGCATTCTTTCAAATGGTGGAATTAGGAAGAGAGGAGGTTTGAAGTTTTCATATTTACACTGATTGCTTTTAAATTTTCTCATAAAAACCCAGAGCCCTGTTCTTTCCCTCAGCCTGGTCTCTCTCAGGACGCTCCTCCCTGCCAAGATCAGCATGTTTTCTGGACGCTGTTAGCTTGCAAAACTAAGGCATTTGGGATTTACCGGAAAATAAAAATAGGTTTGAACTTGTTCATATTCACCTGCTGTTCTCAAGATGAAAACACCCAGGAAAGCAATTTGGCACTGCATAAGACTTTATTTTGAACTTAAGGAAATTATCACACTTAGTGAAAGTATGTCAGCTCGATTTTGCACCAGAGAGAGAACCACTAAGCTTTAAACAATTATGTCCTGGTAGAAGCCTAAAACCTTTGGTTTTTTCTATTTTCTACCCACCAATCATGTATAAGCTTACTTTAAGAATAAAGTAACAATGTGAACACTATGTCATTTTAATTTTTCTCTATCCTGAGACTTTACCAAATTTTGGTGGATGGTTTCTAGAGAGTATACCCATTTCCAGTTCTTCTGTGACCACAAATCTCCCTACGTGATATGGTGTGTGAGGCAGGGAGATGCACCTGGAGACAGCATGACGGGGGGGAAACTCCAGCCCCAAGTGTACCTGCAAACAGCCACCCACGGTGCCTGAACCACCTCCTGTTAGAATCATCCTTGTATTTGCTTGGGTTTTATTTTTGATTGGCGCTGGGAGTCTGTGTAAAACAGAAACCTCCTATTCAGCAAGTTCTGGGCTCACCTCGGGCTTCTGCTTCTTATGAACTGTGTGGCACCGGGCAAGAGATTCTCTGAGATTAGATGTCTTAATCTGTAAAATGGAGACGATAACACATCTCATAGAATATTGTGAAGATTCAAGGAGATAACCGAGTTGAGAAATATCTAGCCTAGAGTTGGTGCAGAATAAATGTTCTTTCTGTTCCTTTTCTTACCGATGTTTGGATATGCATTCAACAAATACTGTTTTGGGAAAAGGCCTGTGATCTCCTCTTATTTGTATCTTAATAGTAAGAGTTTTATCAATCTCAGAAAACTTTAGCAGAAAATTGGGTCTCGAGGGCAGCTCTGAGGTACCAGAGTGATAGGATTAAAGGGATTCCGGCAGAGACCACATCTACTCGGCATTTCCCTCTGCAGTTGTCCATATGCCCCTTCTGAAACCCTCTGGCGTCAGCACTTCAAACACATGGCGGCAGCCCATGACTCCTAGGTTTCCTCTCTTCCCCCTACACTGAAGATCAAGCTGTGAGAGTAGCTTGGCCTAACACACGAAGGGGAAAACAGGGAACACATTGTGAGCTTTTGTGCTGTCTAAAAGTTTCACGCTTTATATTTACAAATCTGTCTTAAATTATTAGTCACTGTTCATGGGACCAAATATTTTTCTGGCTTTACCTGCCCCGGTACTCTGCCACATGTCTGCAGAAATACTCTTTTGGGAAGAAGGAAAACAAAATAGGCAAAGGAAAAACTGTAATTTTTGTTGAAGACTGTGGCCTTAAACTCCACCTGTTCCCCGTGTCCCTCTGTCTCTCTGTCCTTCTCTCCCCCCTTCCCCTCTGCTCCCTCCTTCCCTGCCCATGAGTGTCTACACCTGTGTGTGTGTGTGTGTGTGTGCATGCGTGTATGTGTGTGTGTGTCCCTGTGAAACGGTAATTGACAAAAAGGAGCTGCAAAGTGTCCACAGAGTAAAAACTGACAAGATTCAGCTGCTTGCCTTTGAACAAAGAAACAAAAATCGAGTGTCTTAAGTTTATTTTTATGATTCTGAATATCATTTTCTACTTTCTGGGGAAAGAAAGTTCTGCAAGTTAATAGCAACTTTTGTCTTCTTTCGTACAAAGTTGTAAACATTTTAGAAGTACACTTGCATACGCAGCGCAAGGATGTGAGGAATGACTCTCCCCCTGTGTCTCCTCAATTTGCCTCTCCTAAGATTCATGGTCCCAGTTGTGTAAGATGTAAAGAGGTTAGAAAATATTACCTGTTTACGTTTTAATGTTTTGAATAGGTTTCCGGGCATTATGCTGTCTACACGAGTGCTCTCAAAGAAAGAAAAAAACAAACCTAGCCTCTGAAGCCTTTCTTCAAACAAAATCTTTAGAGAAACCAAACACATAAAAGACATTAGCTAGAGTTTCTCTGGTTGAAGGAGGAGAGGGTTTGGGGGTTTCCACCCCGTGCCCTTGTGCCTGCACCGCCCTGGGCATTTCTCCCCCTCAGACAACCTCTCGGACTTCAGAGCACAGGCCGAGATAAAGCAAACTCACTTCTCTTAGAGGCGGCCTGCTTATCTTTACTGTTTTCCACACATGAGAGAGATTGTGTCTTAGTCCTTCTTATAGTGTTGTCCATATGCCGAGGCCTGACCCGGCCTTTAGCTTCTAGGTTGTAACAGGGCTAATGACGGCACTTCAGTAAGAGTGTCTTTCACCTGCACTCAGCTTCAACTGATCTGCTGCAGCTTCCGAGATCTTGCATTTCAGCCGTGCACGTGACATGGCCGTAGGAGAGCTGCTTTTGCTGCCTGGTGTGTTGTTCACTGGCTCTCTAGTAATCAATATCCATCTGTTGAGAGTTATTCTGTTCAAGGCATTTTCCTCTTTTGTTCTCCCTTTCATGGCTGGATCTTAATGAGATATATATTTTTCAAATAGTACTATATTGCTTAACCACAAGAAAGTATTTTGCTTCATGTGGAGGCCTGCATAAAAGACATGAAATAAAAATGTGAGAAAATTCAACCCAAAAACTATTGCAAATGTTTCTTCTCAACCACATACATTCCAAGCAAATATATATGAAATCTTTAATTGAGTATTTCAATTTGCCACACCACTTGGTATGTACAGTTGGGCTGAGAAGTGCTCAAAGGTCTTTCAGATTTTCTTCTGATCTTTAAGAGAAAATAGTTTTATGTCTCATGTCTTTTCATAATTTGAAGGGAGTCCCAATGCATCTGTGATTTTCTAAGTAAATCTCTGTTAAAGTTTAAAATACGTCCATCTCCTTTCAAGAAAAGAAAATTTCTTATACTTACCATATTGCATAAAGTCTATGTAAAGTGTAGACAAATTATATTAAAATACTATGCAGGGTATTCTCCCATAGGAATTAAAAAATACATTATTACTGGGAACCACATGGCTATATTGATACAAATGTAAATAAAACATTCAATGGAAGCAATTAATGTCTAAGATTGAGAACTATATCTTTCAGCCATTCACATTTGGACACATTAAGTCACTTTCTCTTACTCTCTCTCTCTGTATACATTCAATTCTCAATCAATTCTTTAAGAGTCAATCCTTTCCACTTTAAGTGATATTGTTCTTATTATCTCTTGCTTGAACTATTGTATCAATTTATCATTCATCTCCTTCCACATACAATTTATCATCCTCTCTATAGCTAACAATTTCTTAAGGTGTAACTATGATCACAGTCGCACTCTGAGTCAAAAAGTTTTCTTAGTTTTTTATGGCAAACAGAATAAAATACAATATGTAGCAGATAATAACCTATTCCCAATCACTTCCTCCTGTCACATTTGCACAATTGCCACAAACTCTTGGTAACATTTATGCAGGTGAGCACTGTACTTTATCCTCTTGGGTCCTGACCACTTATGTCTTTAACCTGGAATACTCTTCCTTTCATCTCCAGCACCAAAATGTAACCCATCCTTGAAGTTCCAACTCACTTTCAACTTCATGCTTTAAGCTTCCCCCCTGCCTCTCAGCAGAAGAGAAAAAGCACAGCTATTCTCTGTACTTTATTTGAAATACAGAATTTGTCAAATTAGGTCCTGCGTTCACCATCTGCATATAGGGCTTGTCTCCCCATAGTAAGTATAGACTTCTCAAGCGCAGGAAACAGGCTTCATTTCCCTTCGTCCTTGCCCAGCGTGATTCTCAATGGGCACTTGTGGAATGTTTGAGTCCAATTATTCAATGGCATATGAAATACCTAAACTAGCACAGTGCCTGTAATAGTTTGTTCTAACGGGTGTTAACTCCACTTAATTCAAGGTGACTTAGCTCCCTCACACACCTTAGGGGATCTTTCTGGGCTCTCCGCACTGAACCTATTCACTCTAACGGACATCCGCTTCCCATCCTCTGCTTCAGGTACCCCCACCCCTGCCTAAAATCTCTTTGAAATTGTTGCTTTCTATTTTTCTTTCATTCCCAAAATTTCCATGAGAGCTTTATCCTTCATTCAAAAAGCTGTCTTGGTTCATCTTTGCTATCCCTTTCTCATGCTTTCACACACACACACACACACACACACACACACACTGCTATGGGACTTGGAAGTTAAGGTTAGCCCATTTTATTACTTTTGGTATTGTTTCCTGTAAAGCCAAAACTCTGTTTCTTTCTTTACTGTGTAGGAAAAATCCAATTCTTCCTCCTGTGTTTCTTTATCCTGTGCATCTCCTCTATGCTCACAGAAAACATTTCACTTCTGACACTTCTGGTCACCAACTGTGTGGAGATTTCCCCCATACAAGACATTCTCCAACACCAGCTGGGTGTCCTACAATTTAACCCAATTGTGACACGATCTCCCCAGAGATAATGTCAGATCCCACAGATTAAGGGCTCACTCCCATAACACTAAGACTACCTCCCTCCCCACACACATACACACTTCAGATGCCAGTTGCAAACGCAGGTTGCCACGTGTGCTTCTGACCAACTGACTACAAATCAGAGGTTCCCTGGATGCCCTCCTCAGGTTCAATTAATTTGCTAGAGCTGCTCACAGAACTCAGGGAAACACTTACTTGCAGTGACCATTTCATTAAAGGATATGGTAAAGGATACAGATGAGCAGCCAGATGAAGAGATGCACAAGGTGAGGTCTGGGAGGGTCCTGAGTGCAAGAGCTTCTGTCCCCGTGGATCTGGGATGCACCAGCTTCCTGGTGTGGATGTGTTCACCCACCTGGAAGCTCTCTGAACCCCGCACTATTGGGGTTTTATGGAGCCTTCCTCACACAGGCATGGTCAATTATTAACTCCGTTTTCAGCCCCTCCTCCCTCTCTCAAAGATGAGGGCGAGGCTGAAAATACCAAGCTTCTAATCAAGGCTTGGTCTTTCTGGTGACAGCTCCTATCCAGGAGCCCGCCCAGAGTCACCTCATCAGAACAATGTTCCTAGTGTTATTATCACTTAGGGATTTACAGGGGTTTAGAAGCCCTGCGTCAGGGATGGGTCAAAGGCCAAATATTAGCACAAGACATGTTCCCAGTGTTCTTTTCATTTAGGAGTTTATAAGAGTTTTAGGAGCTCTGTGCCAGGAACTGGGGCAGAAGCCAGCATCTGTATTCTCTGTTATCTCACAGGTACTGACTGTCCTATTTCCCTGGGTGGATGTTTTAGATATAAAATGTAGTTTTCTTAATGACTAGCAATAAGATTCAGGAGAAATATGCACTGATTCTTAATTTTACTTAGAAGTAAAGCAAGAAATAAAAATGAATTCCAAGAAAACAAACAAGTTTGAGTAGGAGAGAGGTAATCAAGAGAAAGTATTTTTCCATATCCGATCACCATACATTACATTTTTCTCCAATTTTTTCCATGTCAAAATCTTTATCTTTTTTTCTTTTTCTTTCTTTTTTTTCTTTTTTTTTTTTTTTGCTGAGGAAGATTCACCCTGAGCTAATATCCGTTGCCAATCTTCCTCACTTTTCTGCTTGAGGAAGATTAGCCCTGAGCTAACATCTGTGTCAGTCTTCCTCTATTTTATATGTGGGTTGCTGCCACAGCATGGCTGACAAGTGGTGTAGGTATGAGCCTGGGAACCAAACCCAGGCCACTGAAGTGGATTACACTGACCCTAACAACTACACCATGGGGTCGGCCCCAGAATCCTTGTCTATTTTGTTCACATTTTACCTTTGTGATTTTTAATGTTTCCATGCTTGGTTTAAAATATACTTCATTTGTTCTCTTTCTTTTCAGAATGTAAATATTTCTCAAAAAAAGAAGTGCACTTAGCCTTGTTCAAGTGAAGTTTTGAAGGAGGTCAGCTCTGCATAAACTGATGCTTTGCATCTTTCATATTCCAGTTCATTCCTAGAAAAAAGAGGAAGAAGTAGAGGAAGTTGAGGGAGATTATAAATCGAATGTGCAAGGAAGAAATCAGTTAATTTAAGAGCAAATCCCCAAGGTTATGTATAAAGTCAGTTTCTGAACATTGATAAAGCAATCTTCAAAAGTAATTTTGATAATCTCCAAGCCAAAGAGGACATTTGGCATTACATGTCATTTTCATCATTCTTATCTCTACTCCTAGAGTTGACCAGGTTATTAGACGGATGTCTTTATACATCTGAAGAGGACATGGGCGTATGGTTCCACTGAGCCATGTATGTAACTAGAGGATGTGTTCAGTAGTAACTATACCTTAAATCGAATATTTGTGCACTAAACACAAAAGGTAGGATGTGAACAAAAGAGGCATAAAAACTCAGGATAAAATTCAGTGATTTGTGGAGTCTGATGTAGGTGAGTTAATGAAAAACCAGAGAAATCAGAAGACATGACTGGTGGGAGAGAAGTAAAAATGGTTAAGGGGTTGAAGCAAATCATAACTGACCAAGAAATATTCAGATAAGAGAAGAAATAGGGGTAGAGGGAGAGAAAGAGAGAGAGAGAAATCAGGGCTTAATTAGGACAAATTTGAAGCCATGTCCAAAAAAGAGGGTAAGTAAGGTGGAATGGAGAAAAATACCAAAGAAAAGAGTAAAACAAAGCCAGAAAGCATTCAATTAAAGCAAAATTTGATTTTATAGTTGAAGTGTGGAGGCGAGGAAATGAGAAAAGAAGATCAAAGCACAAAGGTGGAGTGGAGAAACAGTATCCAATGGAAGAGGGAAGAAAATACAAATGACAGATTACTTCCACTTGCAGTAAGAGGATGGAGAAAATGAGTAATTGTGGATTAGTACATAGCTCTCCAGATTAAGTGAGGACTACCATTTCCGTTACTCACTTTCTGACCTTCAGTAAAATCTGAGAAGGCAAGGTTAAAAGCAATAGGTGAGTATTAAAACATTAAAGAAACAGAAAGAAAATAAATGTAACTCTTGGTTAGCTTTTATTATATAGTAATAAGAGAAACGAAATTTAAACAATTCCATTAAGTAAGAGAGGGAGAAAAATATAACGGAAGACAGGGAGTTGATCAAACTCTGAAACCTCCGGGCTGGAAACAAATGTTTGGGAAACTGTTGATTTTCAGGAAATACTTTATACAAATATGTCCTTCATGAGTTTTTAACAAATATCACCACAGAGAAGCAAATCAAAAGGCAACAACATCAGTATAGGAAAGGAGGGTTGTGACCACGAGGATGGATACAGAGGGAGAAGTCCACTGGAATAGTAAATATTCAATCTGGAATATGTACAGCTGCAGAGGAGAGGAAAGGAGTTAAATTAGCAAACAACTGAAAGAAATAGGAAGAAAAAGGAATGTAACAGGACACAAATGCATGATGTGGGGTTTGTGAAGTCCGCAGACAAGGTACATTATAAGGTGTACATAATTCGGTTACATCTGATTTGCAATGTTCCATCTCAACAACTCCGTGAGCAGCAGCAACCTGAAAATTCTATTCCTTTGGGATGTTTTACTGAGGCACAGTAAAGTAAAAAGACTGAGGTTGCAATCATATCTGATTTGTCCCTGCCACATAGACTTGAGCTGAGGGTGGATGGCACAGCAAGCAGAATGGAAAGAAACACAAGAGGATGCGGCAAAGAAAATAGTAATTAGGCACATGCAGGCTTAGAGAGAAAGAGAGAAGATAAACACTTCAATAGTCGGCAGTTTTGTATCTCAGCCACTAAGTGTTGGCTAAAATCTTCCCTTGAAATTTTGCTCTGCACCACTTTCTTCATTGCAAGCAAAGCCATTCATCAGTTCTTTCACACTGGTTCAATTAAACCCTACGTGCTCCGAGCAACGGAGCAGCGGCTCTGGCGAAGAATTTCAATTCCGTCAACAGGCCTGTAAATATGCTACTGTGGATAAATTGGCCATCAGGGTGACAGAGAGGAGCAAAGGAAAATGTGTGATTACAGCTGGTTTTAGTGTGCCAGAAAGCTGCTGAGCCATTACTGTGAGCAAGAACAACCTTTTCTCCCCCTCTGCTTATCTAGCGGTTTTGCTCTTTCCATATTAGCCATCTCCAGGCAAATACTCTTTGTCTGATTCATATTTCTCACTCAGTTACTTTCACAATAACTCTGACCTAGATTTTTTTTTAGAACTAAAATTTAATTTACCCCTCGAACCCGCTTTCCACTGAATAGCCTTCTCATCATCCTTCAGCCTTCTAGGCTCCAATCTTAGGGTTGCAAGAATTTATAGGCTGCTTTTCTGCTTGTGTTTTAACCCTCAGATAAACTGCAAAATGAAGGACTCTCACTATCTTCACCTCGGCTTTTGCTACTTTCGCTCCCTTGTTTTTATGTAATACTTGCACAACCAACCTTACACTGGAAAGGGAAAAAAAGGATTTAAAGTTTTAGCTAAAACACATTACACACAGAATACTTGCCTTCAAAGCAAATGTCTTTTTAAAAATAGCAAAATTGTTTTAAAAGAAAAAAGTTTCATTTATTCTATCAGAAACTCTTTCCTCAGCTATACTAGCAGTCTCAAAAACTCGCAGAGGTAAGAACTTTGGTATCTACAGAGGGAAAAAAACTTGTGCACAGAAATTTCTAGTACTTATTTATATTTATCAAACACAACGGAATTTGTTCTGCCCAAAGAAACAGATGTAGGATTTTCTATGTTCAATAAAATAAATAAGATGCCACAGCTTTTGGGTTTAAGAGTTTGCAAATAGAAAACTCCATTAAAGGCAACTATGTAATTGTTTTGACATCGCTAATCATAATATACTGAACTTTAGATTTTCTCTTTCACAGAATTTTCTTTGCTAATGCAAAGTTCATGTGAAAGTGCATTTTGTGTTGCCTGTTGTAGGCAAAATCTGTAAACCAGAAGATTTCTATGAACTCCCGCAGCCAGTGAGCAGACTCTCTGGTTGCTGCTTCATCTCATACCAGGAATCACGATCCTTCCCACCTAAGAAATCTTTATGTCTACGCTGCATTCTTCTTTCACTGGTATCCCCAGAGATGAGTAGTGAAGAATCGACTCCACTGACAACATTTTGCTTAAAAGTAAATATATTGGACAGAGTTGAGTTAATTTTGTCCTTTAATTAAAATCAGCCTTTATAACTGCAAGTTTCACTTTTGGAAAGAAGTATGAAAAAAGTGTGTTTGGGTCAGGGATTGATTTCTCAGAGGCGGTTAAACACTTAGTTGAGAAAGACATGAATGCGTTCCTTTTTGACAAAAGAGGTACGCAGGGAAATGCTTTAAAGCAGAATAGATCTTGAAATAGATGGAGAAGTGATTTTGAAGGTACTAAATGGTAATGTAAGCTGAGATACGCTCCCTTTTTTTCTGACAGTTAATCAGCATGTAGGATTTTAATATACTCTTAGACCCACATGTCTTTTATACAGAGTGGAAGTAACCATGTTTTCATCCTTTATGCAGAATGGAAGTATCCTAATTAGGTCCATTTAAAAATATGCCTGAGTCAAATGTGAGGTTTTCACAAGTCCAGGATTAGTGATTTTAAAAAGAGGTCTTAATAGATTTTTATCAGAACCAACACAACCATGCCCATTTGTTTTCACATTGCCCATGCCTGCTTTCCCACTGCAAGGATAGTGTTGAGTAGTTGTGACAGAAACCATTTGGCCCATAAAGCTTAGAATATTTATTCTCTAGCCCTTTATAGAAAAAAATTGCCGACACTGGTCTATATCATGATAACATTTAGAATTTTTTTAAGCCCAGTAATTTTTTGGGAATCTCTGAGTTTTCCTAAAGGTTTGTTGTTGGAAGATATTCTTGTCTCCAAGGACGTCAATGAGCCAAAATATAATATGCCCAAAACAGAAATCTTGGTATTTTTCCCTCCATCCAGTATTTTCTCTCTCAGATTATGGCACCAAGTTTCCTAAAGAAAATTTTGGTTTAAGTTTTTTTCTATCGAATCCACCATCATGTTTTATAGAACCCAGCTCCAAAATATCTCCCCACACTCTTCACTGCTCTTGACGCCCCGCCTCACTCTACTCAGAGCCATCTGTATTCGTTTTCTATTGTTATTATAATAAATGAGGATACATTTTGTGGCTCAAACCACATGGGTTTATATCTTATCGTTCTGGAGGTCATACATACAAGCTGGGTCTCGCCAGGCTAAACTCATCATGTTGGCAGCTGGGGTTCTTTCTGGAAGCTCTAGGAGATTATCCATTTTCTTGACTTTTCCAGCTTCTAGAGGCCCCCTTATTTCTTCAAAGCCAGCAATACCCAGTTGAATCGCTCTCATGGAAGAGCCAGCTCTCTGGTTCTGACTCTCCTGCCTCCCTCTTTCTCACTTCCGGATCAGGTAGGGATCCTGGATAATCCTGGATAAACTCTTAATCCTAAATTCAAATATTAGCACTCTTGTTTTATCTGCAACCTTATTCCATCTTTCCCTGCCCATTCAATGTAAAAACATGTGTTGTATACTTAAAAACTTGATAAGAAGATAGGTCTTATGTTAAGTGGTCTTATTACAAAAAATAAGAAGAAATAAAAGGGTGGGGGGAAAACTTTTTGGAGGTGATAGAGAGCCTTATGGCATGGACTGTGATGACAGTTTCATGGGTATATAATTAATCAAGTTGTGTATGTTAGTTATATAGTTTTATATGTCAAAAAAATTTTAATAAAATATAAAAGTTTGTACATAGAGTTATCATATGACCCAGCAATGTTACTCCTAGGTGTATATCTAAGAGAAATGAAAATATATATCAACACAAAAACTTGTACACACATATTCATTACAGCATTAGTCATAACAGCCAGAAACTGAGACAACTCAACTGTCTATCAACTAATAAATTAGTAAACAAAACGTGGCCTATTCTTACCATGAAATAATATTCAGCAATAAAGAAAGAGAGGAAGTAGCGTGCATGCTACAACATGCATAAACCTTGAAAACAGCCAAGTGAAAGAACCCGGACAAAAGGCCAGAGATTGTCTGATTTCATTTATATGAAATGTCTAAAATTGGCAAATCTATACATAGAGAGAAAAAGTAGATTAGTGGTTGCTCATGGCTGGGTGGTTGGGGAAAAATGGAGTGACTGCTAGTGAGTATGCCATTTCTGTTTGGGCTGATGAAAACGTTGTAGAGTTGATTGTAGTAATCGCAGCACAGCTCTGAGTCTACTGAAAGCCATCGAATTGTCCTTCGAATGTATGAATTGGATGGTATATGAATTATATCTCAAGTTATTTTTTAAAAGATTAAATTACAAATAAAATTTGCTTTTTTACTCTGGGAAAAAAATTATCCATTTAGAGACATAAAAAGAGAATAATGAATATGTTGAATTGTATATAGTGAATTCTCAGTAAGTACCAGCTATTAGTATATTACATTACTATGACTTTCTCCAGTAATACTAGCTCTCTAATTTTGTTCTCAAAGATGTAGAAGGGCCCAAGAGCAGAGGGGAGGGGCGATCAGGGGTTGTGATATTTGTTTCCGTGTGTCGTGTAGCTATTACTTATGATCACTTTATGAAGCACTTCACAGAGACGATCTCATTTAGCTTTGTCTCCAATTTTACATAAGAAGAAACCAACACTTCAGGAACTTCCACAGCTACTAAGTGGTGGAGATGGGGAACAAAAGCCATGCTCCTGATCTGGAATTATCCAACTGCCCAGGGAAACCCATGAGTTCCCTGCACATCAGCTCAACTGCCACACAGGAAAAAAAAAAAAAGAATGGTTTTGAGTTAGCAAGACTGCCAACAAAGGAATAAAAGTAGCTAAACTCAGGAAATGAACTCAGGCAGAAGGGTGAGATACACAGGGAGCAGGAGGTGGAACCCTCTCCTCCACACTACTAAGCCATTTTCTTGAGTCCTGCCATAAATCTGAAAAACAAATGAATGAAACTGCTGTTCTCAGTTAACGATGACTTATAGTAAAACTGAGAAGTGGCCTATAATTGCTTAAATGCAAACCTTTCCCTGAAATTAAATTAAAAGGTCTTCATCTATAAAATGGGCTTTCAAATAATGATAAACACGAGCACAAGTCTTGAAACAGAAGCCCTGCAGTGCAGAAGGAGGGTATGTCACCATTAAAAAACAATGTGCAGAGTTACAAGTTCGCATAGCAATTATACAATAATGGATCTCAGGTCCGTTTTTGAAATACATCATCTGTGAAGCAAAGAATGGCTCTCTGCTTCTTTGGCTCTGAGCTACTGAAGCCCTACAAAGTCTTCACTCGTGTGAGGAAACCTCAGGTCCAGGTAGGTTTATGAGAAAGGAGAATAAAATGAGGTTGGACATGCAGCACAGTGAGCAGGACATAAAATGTAATAAGAAAAGACTCATGTGAGTGTTCCAAGGATTTGAAAGGAGGCATACTAACTAACCAAAAGGAAAAATTAACACTGCACTCTTCACACACGGTCACCTGTTGTGTTGAGAGTGACAATGTTGATCACCTAAGTGAACGTGACTGAAAGACTGACGTCGCTATAGGGAAAATTATCGTTTCAGTGAAGAACTATGCATTGTCGATAGCCCAACATTCAGCTTTATGAGATTTGCTTTTATGGGAGCTATTTTACAAATCTATAATTTGCAGATAACTGATAGTAAGGCCAAAACTTCCTCGTCTTTAGATATATAAACTGTTGTGTCAGGCAGAGGTCCAGTTACTTCCTTCTTCCCTGTGGAAGAACCTAGTTGTTTCTCCATTTATACATTCATTTTAATATTCCTGATCAAGAAATACGTCTGTCTTTTAGATTCTCTTTTGAACGCATTATAACATTTTCCTGGTTTCCTCATTAAGAAGTAAATAATATATCTACCATCCATTCATATTTGTATCTCTATGGGAATCATAATTTTACCTCTTTTGAAAATTATTTCTTAACACTGATGTCACAGTTAACCATAGAAAACCATCATTGGAATATCTAAATCTACCTTTTTCTTGCTCCAAACATTTCCTCTCCCCTCTCGTCCTTTTAGCTGTATGTGTGTGTGTGGGTATGTGGGTATTGTGGAAGACAAAATGCATTAAGGAGATGATTTTATTCAGGCTACTGCAATAGGGAGAGCATTCTTCAAGGAGGAACAACTGAAAGAAAAGGAAGAGGGTCTGGGTTTTATGGAGGCACATAAACCAGGGAATCTTCAAGATTTGTTCACATAAAGTAAGAAAATAGGCAAAACTATGTAGTATAGTGATTATAGATACAAACATTGATAGAAAGCTTAAAAGAAAAGCAAAAGAATTATTACTATGCAAATCAAGATAGATGTCGCTTTAAGGAAGAGGGAAGAGATGGGATCCGTGGATGGTTAAGAGGCTGTTTCAAAGACACTGGCTGTGTTTGTTTCTTAATCTGGGTGATATTTTCTCTTTGTAATTAGCCTTTAAATTCTATATATGTTTTTATAATCCTCTATGAATAAGTCACAATTAACAAAACAATTTCATTTTTAAACTATGGGTTATCAATTGTTCTAGAACCATGTATTACATAGTCCGTCATTTACTCAGTGATCTGTAATGCCATTTCTGTAATATCAAGTGTTTATATAACTGAAAGTAGATGCTAAATTCAACTTGTAAACTTGATAGGAGATTAATATCTGGCATGCATATAGAAATACTCCAAATCAATAGACATATGACAATTAGCTCTATAGAAAAATGACAGAAGACAGAAATAGTCATTTAACAGAAGAGAAAAGATTAGTGCCCCCAAATAATATGTATGTTAATGCAATTTAAATCTGATAAAATCCAACATTCATTTTTCTTAAAGACTCTTTTTTTTTAACTTTTTATTGAGATTGTGATAGTTTACACCCTAGTGAAATTTCAGTTGTACATTATTGTTTGTCAGTCGTGTTGTAGGTGAACCACTTCACTCTTTGTGCCCTCCCCAGCCCCCCTTTCCCCAGGTAGCCACTAATTTCTTCTCTTTGTCCACATGTTTAACTTCCACATATGAGTGGAGTCATACAGAGATTGTCTTTCTCTATCTGGCTTATTTCATTTAACATAATACCCTCAACGTCCATCCATGTTGTTGTGAATGGGAAGATTTTATCCTTTTTTATGGCCCAGTAGTATTCCATTGTGTATATATACCACATCTTCTTTATCCAATCATCTGTTGATGGGCACTTAGGTTGCTTCCACATCTTGGCTATTGTAAATAATGCTGCGATGAACATAGGGGTGCATGGGACTTTTGGAATTGCTGATTTCAAGTTCTTTGGATAGATATCCAGTAATGGGATGGCTGGGTCATGCCGTTTTTCTATTTTTAATTTTTTGAGAAATCTCCATATTGTTTTCCATAGTGGCTGCACCAGTTTGCATTCCCACCAGCAGTGTATGAGGGTTCCTTTTTCTCCACAACCTCTCCAACATTTGTTCCTTTTTGGTTTGGTCATTTTTGCCATTCTAATGGGTGTAAGGTGATATTTTAGTATAGTTTTTATTTGCATTTCCCTTATGATCAGTGGTGATGAGCATCTTTTCATGTGCCTTGGCCATCCGTATACCTTCTTTGGAGAAATGTCTGTTCATGTTCCCTGTCCATTTTTTGATAGGGTTGTTTGATTTTTTGTTGTTGAGTTGTGTGAGTTCTTTATATAGTGTGGAGATTAACCCTTTGTCAGATATACGATTTACAAATATTTTTTCCCAATTGGTGGGTTGTTTTTTTGTTTCAATCCTGTTTTCCCTTGCCTTGAAGAAGCTCTTTAGTCTGATGAAGTCCCATTTGTTTATTCTTTCTATTGTTTCCCTTGTCTGAGAAGATGTGGTGTCCAAAAAAAGACTCTATTTTTTTAGAGCAGTTTTAGGCTCACAGCAAAAATGAACAGGAAGTACTGAGATTTCTCATTACCTTCTGCCTCTACATACATAGCCTCCTCCTTTATCAACATCTCCCACCAGAGTGGTACATTTGCTACAATTGATGAACTTATATTCACACATCATAATAACCCAAAGCCCATAGTTTGCATTACGGTTCACTTTGGGTATTGTACATTCTATGGATTTTGACAAATGTATAAAGACATGTATCCATCATTAAAATGTCATACAGAGAACTTCCACTGCCCTAAAATCCTCTGTGCTCTCCCTGTTTATCCCCCGGACCCGACCCCAGCCCCAGGCAAACAATGATCTTTTTGCTGTCTCGATAGTTTAACCTTTTCTAGAATGTCATATAGTTGGAATTATATACTGTTTAGACTTTTCTCATTGACTTCTTTGACTTAGTAACATGCATTTAAAGTTACTCCAGGTCTTTTCATGACTTGAAAGCTCATTTCTTTTTAGCACTGAATAATATTCCAGTGTCTGAATGTACTACAGTTTATTTATCCATATCACCTACTGAAGGACATTTTGGTTGCCTCCAAGTTTTAGCAATTATGAATAAAGCTGCTATAAACTTCTGTGTGCAGGTTTTGCGTGGATATAAGTTTTCAACCCCTTTGGGTAAATATCAAAGAGTATGATTGCTGGATCTTATGGTAAAGGTGTGCTGAGTTTTGTAAGAAATGACCAAATTGTCTTTGGAAGTGGCTGTTCCATTTTGCATTTCCACCAGCAGTGAGTGAGAGTTCCTGTTGCTCCACAGCCTCGCCAGCATTTCGTGACAGTGTTCGGGATGTGGGCCATTCTTATGGGCTATAGTGGCATCTCATTGTTTTAATTTGCATTTTCCCGATGATGTGTGATGTGGAGCATCTTTTAATATGCTTGTTTGGCCTCTGTATGTCTTCTATAACATTCATTCTTGATAAACACTCTACCTTGGAATAGAAAGGACCTTCATTAATCTGATATGATGTATCTATTGAATCATACAGCAAATAAAAAGCCAAAGGCAAGTGTTAAAATCAGTCCGTAAAATCAATGACAGAACAAAGATGGTTGCTCTGTTGAGTTACAAGCCTGTGGGTCTTCTCAGATTCCCCTGACCCTCTGCTTCCCTCTTGGTTAGCCCCCCTCCATTTTCTGACTTAGACAAAATACCGCACAGCATGGGACATGGGATCTGGCTACCAGAGCGGCCACCAGATAACACAAATTAGTTCAGTCATTAATGGACACGGGCCAGTGAAAAGTGAGGGGCAGGCGTGGGCTAGATAGATTGTCCGTCTCTCTTCTGGAGAAGAGTCTGACATGTAGTTCCTCCTTCTCTGGAACAGCCTCACATGCCAAGCCAACAAAGCTCAAGAGCAATCTGCTAGGTCTCTTTGTGACTTGTTGTAGCTCATTGTTATTTATTGTATTTTGTTGTTTTACATCTTATCTTGCTTCTCTTCCTTTTATTTGCCACTGTTACCATTGTGGGCTTTTACCTCACAAGAGCACCATTTCAAGCTCTACTTTCTGAAGGACCTGAACTAAAGTACCTCCTCTCTCCCTTGTATTTAATATCATATTGGAGGGCCTGGCAAGCAAGCTAGAATAGGGAAATATATAAAGATTGGATTGTTTACAAAGCTATCACAATATGCTGAAGATACGACTGCCTATGTACAAAACAGAAAACACAAAAGAATGAAAGGATAAATCATTAAAATAAACAGAAGAGTTTAATGAGGTTACCTGTAAAAAGAGCAAGATATAAAATTCAGTTGTGTTTCTCCATACCAGTAATGAAAGATTGGAAAATGCTAATTAAAAGAAATAGTTAATAATAGCAATAAAATTATGTTTTCTTGGAATAAACCTGCTAAATTTTCTTAATAGAAAAAATTATAAAGTTTTATTGAACGACTTTAAGAAAATCAAAATAAATGGAGAGATGCAACATGTTCATGAAAAAAGAGATAGCAATCATGCATATTTGTCCACTTGTTCTACAGACTCAATGCAATTCCAATCAAAATACCAACCCATTCTCCTCAGAATTGACTAGCTGTTTCTCAGTTTGTTATGGAAGAGCAAGGGCACTGAAGAAAAGTAAAACTGTGAAGGGAATGGCCCTACAATACCAAGATTTATTATAAAGTCATGATAAGAAAGATAGTCTGATGGACCAGAAGAAAGAACCCAGAACCAGGCTCTTAAATTTATGGAAAATGATGGACTATTCTGTAAATGGTATGGGACAATTAGTAATTCATAATTTAAAAAATGAAATTAGATTCTTCTCAGATCACATAGAAAACTTAACTCCAGATTGCATACTTTAAAAATGAAGGCAAACTTATGAAAACATTAGAAGAAAAATATAGAATATGTTTATAATGAAGAAATAGAAAAAGACTTCTTAAAGAAAATATAAAAAGTAAAAAAAAAAAATAGAGGAAATGCTTGATAAATCCAAATACACTAATCTTTATTTTAATTCATCAAAAATACTTTATATAGATTGAAAAGATAAGCACAGATAAGCAGATGATAAAAGCAACACATAAAATAAATAAAGGTCTTGTATTGAGGAAAACTCCAACTCCAAAGGCAGAATACAAACAGCCTTGCAGAATACCAACAAAGGGAGAATATGTCATTGCACAGAAGAAGAAAAATGAATGGCCAAAAGCCATTTCAAAGATGTAAAAAGTTCCTCAGAGAAATGTGAATTAAAATTACAATTAGATATTATTTTAAAGTTTTGAGATTGTCTGAAAGTTTAAAAAGTCAAGAAATGATGGTGAAGAACTGGGAACGGGACCTCCCACCACTGCTGGTGGAAGTATAAACTGAAGTCTTTCTGGAAAAGGATTTATCAATATTTGGTAAAGTTGAACCATTCTATTCCATTCCTAGATATCTTCCCTCGAGGGATTCTTGCACTTGGGTACCAGGAATCTGTGCAATATGTGGTATCCTCTAAAGCACATGGCCCAGGGCAAGGACCTCTTCTTATGGAATTTTAAAGCAGGAATACATCTCATTATCATGAACCCCATTTTGATGGTTTATACCAATTCTGATAAGTTGATCAATTTCTATATTCATAACGAGTCTATTCCCCTTTTTCAAGACTTGAGGGTTTTTCCTTTGTCTTTTTTTAATATACACTTTTTATTTTTTACTTTATTTTTAATGTGGTAACATTATACAGATTTCAGGTGTACATCAATATATTTCAATTTCTGTGTAGATTACATCATGTTCACCAACCAAAGACTAATTACAATCCATCATCACACACATATGCCTAATCACCCTTTTTGCCCTCCTCCCTCTCCTCTGGCCCCTAGTATCCACCAATCCAGTCTCTGCTTCTATGTGTTTGTTTGTCATCATTTTTATCTTCTACTTATGAGTGAGATCATACAGTATTTGACTTTCTCCCTTTGACTTATTTCACCTAGCACAATACCCTCAAGGTCCATCCATGTTGTGACAAATGGTTGGATTTCATCATTTCTTATGACTGAGCAGTACCCCATTATGTATATATACCACAACTTCTTTATCCATTCACCCCTTGATGGGCACTAAGGATGATTCCAAGTCTTGGCTATCGTGAATAATGCTGTGATGAACATAGAGGTGCACCTATCTTTACACATTCATGTTTTCATGTTCTTTGGATAAATTCCCAGCAGTGGAATAGCTGGATCATATGGTAGTTCTATTCTTAATTTTTTGAGGAATCTCCATACCATTTTCCTTAATGGTTGCACCAGTTTGCACTCCCACCAGCAGTGTGTGAGAGTTCCCGTCTCTCCACATGTTCTCCAACACTTCTTGTTTCCTGTCTTGTTAATTACAGCCATTCTGACTGGAGTGAGGTTACATCTCACTGTCATTTTGATTTGCATTTCCTTGATAGTTAATGATGTTGAACATCTTTTCATGCTCTTGTTGGCCATCTGTATATCTTCTTTGGAGAAATCTCTGTTCAGATCTTTTCCCCATTTTTTAATTGAGTTGTTAGTTTTTTTGTTGTTGAGATATACGAGTTCTTTGTATATTTTGGATATCCACCCCTTATCAGACATATGGTTCACAAATATCTTCTCCCAATTGTTAGATTGTCTTTTCATTTTCTTGGTGGTTTCCTTTGCTAGACAGAAGCTTATTAGTTTGATGTAGGCCTGTTAGTTTATTTTTTCTATTGTTTTCCTTGCCTGGTCAGACATGGTACTTGAAAATATGCTGCTAAGATGGATGTCAAAGAGTGTACTGCCTATATTTTCTTCTAGAAGTTTCATGGTTTCAGGTCTTACGTTCAAGTCTTTAATCCATTTTGAGTTGATTTTTGCGTACGATATGAGATAATGATCTACTTTCATTCTTTTGCATATGGCTGTCCAGTTTTCCCAACACCGTTTATTGAAGAGACTTTGCTTTCTCTATTGTATGTTCTTGGCTCGCTTGTTGAAAATTAGCTGTCCGTAGATGTGTGGGTTTGTTTCTGGGCGATCAATTCTGTTCCATTGATCTGTGTGTCTATTTTTGTGCCAGCACCATGCTGTTTTCCTTAGTCTTGATAATACTTCTATCAGGAGCTAAAATCCTGTGTCTAAGTTCAATTCCCTGCACTTGGGCCCTAATATCTTCTGACAGATCTTTCTTGCACTGAGATTACTAAACTCCCTTGGTCTTGGCATGTCCACAGCCTTTCTGCAGCAGCCTGTAAAGATTCCTAGAGCTTTCTTGAAATTGTCAATTATAATGATTGCTCACCAGTGTTACCTGTCTCCATAATCTCCACTTACGGTGTTCTACTTCTCAAGTGGCATTGGAACCCCATTCCAGTGATTCTGTTTCCAGATTTCACTCTGTCTCAGTCTGTCACATCCCACTATAGGTATTCAAAATATGCAGATTTATCTAACAAATGGAACATATTTGACCTAATAGCACATCTATCTTAACACAGAATACTATCTACCTTCTACATAGCTACTTGATATTTGCATGAATGATGCATTAGTTTTTGTTTTGTAATAATGAACCTCATTACATTATTCAAACTACATTTTGTTATAAGACTCCTCAGGGGCATTATTGCAATCAGTTAAGAGTAAGCTTAACCAGGTCTTCCTCAAATAAATTCTAATTCCTTCTTATTATATGGTAACATTTTATCATTATAGTAATTCTTGTTCTCTTCTCAAAGTTCAAAACATAATGCTTTATCTGTTAAATATTACCAATTTTTAGACAATTGATTCATATGTAAAAGGTTTTGTTCCAGACGAAGTGATTCCTTCTTTCTTCCTCTCTTACTTGATTGACATGTGATTAGATTGGATGGAATATGAAACTACTGAATTTGTTAGAGTACTGACAATCTCAAATGTGTGCGAGACAAAGAGGATATTTACACTCAGAATCGAGCACGAAGGCTTACTTTCATTACGTGTGAGCTGACTGCACTGGTGCGGTTAAGTCCAGAACAAAAGACAACGTCTAGGCTAGCATTCTTTATGATCTTATCATTGGAGTCTATGCTTTTTTATGGCTTTAATTTGTACAGTCCATTCTTACATTTTAATATGCCTCTTAAAATGAATTATAATGAATAAAAATGCCTTCTCTAACTCAATCATAACTTTTCATGCTTCATTAAATCTAAAATAATATATACCAATATGCTGCTGTAACTTATAAGTTGAAAATAGTAAATTATTTTGGCATCTTTTACAATGCTATAAAAACAATTACTTTTTAATATTCCTTTTCTAATATATACAAATAATCACTTATATAATTAAAATTATATCTCAATGCTTTAAACAATATATTAACAGGTAGTAAAAAGCTAAAATATGGCTGAATCGCACAAGCTGAAATAGTCATTTCACAGAAATTTTATGTGTCTTCAGTAGAAAATTAGAATTAACCTAGCGGGGAATATTGAGTATGGTGGCTGCTAAACATTTCACACTTGGATTCAAATGCTTCATCATCATTGGGCTTACAGAGGAGAAATAAGTATAATGGATGCTTTAAACATGAAATTAAAGATAACATCAAGAGATTTTGAGATTCTTCAATTAAAATTTCAATTAGATTTCACTTCCAAGCCAGAGTAATTATATTAATAAGCATGACCAGTATACAGTGAACTCCTTTCACGTTCTAATCATTGAATAATAAACGACAATAATGATAAGCAACATTCCTGCAGAGTGTACTATGTCCCAGAAACTAAGCTAACTGCACGTTCTCATAATTGTCGTAATAATCTTCATTTGACAGTTGGGATTGTTCTGAAGTTTGGGCAACTTAGATTCTGAAAGTTTCAATAAGTTGCTCAAGGCAAAAGGGAAAGTAGATCCAGGATCGAAATAGAAGTCTATATATTCCAAAACATTTGCTTTTCCAGTAGCTATACCAAGTTAATTTTCAATAATTTCCTAATTTTAATCATCATTCCTGTATCAGCTAGAGTTTTCTCAGGGAAGCAGAAGAGCTAAGAGGAATAAGGCATAAGAAATGCAGTATAGGAATCAGACTTTGCAGAATAATGGAATGGCTGGGAAAACAGTTCTGAAGGGGATAGTGAGTGATCAAATAAAAGTCACCAGTCACCAACCAAGGACCAGGAAGAAGTGTCCTGAACGCTGTTGCCTCTCTCCTTGTGATGGGCTTGATGTCACAATGAGTCAGAAAGACAGGCATTTAGGGAAAAAAAAAGTCTAAACGCAAAGTGAAGAGAAGCATGAATAAACTTGATCCACAGGACACTGTACCCCATGAGGACAATCTGGAATCCAGCTCTGTCGGTGCATCTAACTCCGACATTGTGACTGAACAGAAGGCTTTGTCCTTGGGCACAGCTGCCCACTTGCCGGGCCTGGGCTCAGAGAAGGTAAAGGGTGGGATCCAGAGAGGCTGAAGAGAGGTTGCTGCCATCCTTCAACCAGGTGAGTCAGCAGACGGACCAGCACATTCATGAACTGCAGTGGTGCCTGGGGCTCTGCACCGACTTTGCGAGCATAATTGTTGTTGCTTCACATCTGCCTTCCAAATCACATGCAAATTTCCCTTATGATGAAGCACCCTGCGAAGGAGGGAACTCTGGGACACGTATTTTCAGCTCATGTAAGAAGAACCAGTAGAAAGCCATTGCATTGCACACAGTATTTTAGATCTAAATTTTGGAAGTAGGCAATGCAGTGATAAAGACCATAATATTTATGAGGTCTGTATTTGTTAAAATGATTCTAGGCTAAAGTTACTGTGGTATTTTTCAAGATACATACACCAGATTAAAAAATATCACAAGCCTTCCACTTTGTAAGGAAGGTTATTCTTACCTTTAATTACATTTCTAGGTTCACTAGAGAAAGGAGTCTCCAAGGACCTAAAGACAGAAGCAAACAAACAATAGCAAGTTGAAACTGGAGCAGAGACCTGTGATGGTTAGCACATGAAAAGGGGGTACATTTCCCAGAGACACACAGCAATACATAGTCCTTACAGAACCTAAGTGCAGCAGAGTCAGAAAGCTCAGCTGAGAGGTCCACATTCTTGATCCCTCATGCCAAGAGAAATCGGTTCCAGGATGGCAGCTTCCCAGGGAACAGACAAAATTAACTATAAATCTTCTCTGGTGGAAAAAATACCTAATTTGGGCCTTAGTGTACCAGAGAAAAATTTAAACAAAATATAATCCAACAATAAAAAACTGTCAAAAGACAGGAAAAACAAAACAAGCTAATATGAAATAAGAATGAAAGCAAAAACAAATAAATTTAGATCCCCTATGATCTCAGATACTGAAATTATTAATTATAAAATATAAAGTAATAATGTATAAAAAGAATGAAGAAATAAATATGGAATAAAGAAAAAGCAATGAAAAAGTAGCTATTTTAAGAAAAAACTAAATACAGCTTCTGAAAATAAAAAATGCACTTGCAGAAGTTGAAATCTCCATGGACGGGTTAAACAACAGACTGAAATCAGCTCAAGAAACAATAATGAGCAGGAAGAGAAGCAGAAATTGTCCAAATGCCATGCAAGGAGACAGAGAGACGGAAGGATGAAAGAAAGGTTAAGAGACACGGGGAGAACAATGAGATCTAACATATATTTAATCTGAATTCCAGAAAAAGAGAATCGTGAAATGAGAAGAACAGGAGTCTCTGCAAAAATAAGAGATGAGGATTTTCCAGACCTGACAAAAGAGCAGAATCTCTACAATCATAGATAGAGAAAGAGGAGGTTATAGCAACCAGGATTATATAAGAAAGAGCGAAAAAATCATGGGGAAACAGACCCTGGGGCTATGATAACCGAGCACTAGGGACCCATCCACCTACACATTGGACGCCACTGAGGCCTGAAAACTCCCAGCGTCTGTGAGCTGGGGGCTGCAGTAGAGTCCAGTGGTGGGCAGAAGGTCGCTGCCCCATCTGATGATTCTTTCCTGCGCCCTGCATTCCATGAAGGTTCAGCAGAGGATGGCCCACGGGGGTGGGGGTTTCTTGGTGGATTTGTGGCATCCAAAGGTCGTGGCAGAGGAAGGAACGGTAGGCTCTGGATTTCCTCTCTGCTCCAGGACAATGACAGCATTCCCGCTGCTGGAGTGGCAGGAGTGGACTAGGGTCAGCCTGGGCAGACTGCTGGACCGCTGGCCCCACCCGTGTGATGATTCCATGCTCAGTAACCTGCCTCAACAGAAAGCTCTTATTGGAGGTTTCCCCCACCCCACATGGGGAAGATGTCCCCGAGCTAACATCTGTTGCCAATCTTCCTCTTTTTTTTTTTCTCCCCAAAGCCCCCGTACACAGTTGTACATCCTAGTTGTAGGTCATTCTAGTTCTTCTATGTGGGACGCTACCACAGCATGGCTTGATGAGTGGTGCTAGGTCCCCATCCAGGATCCGAACCAGTGAACCCCCAGCTGCTGAATCCTAGTGGAAACAAGCACTCAGCCCCTGAGCAGCCTCATTGGGGGTTTTTACATTGAGCTCTTTTCTTTGGTTATTGTAAATGGAAAATTTTCAGCTTGTATTTCCTTAGGGTTTTTTTCCTTCCAGCCTTCTGCCTCTGGGTTCCTCTCTGCCTAATAGGGTGTTACTTTGCTCCGTGACCAGAGGCTGGTGCTCCTGACTGTTTATGTCATGTTGCTACTTGTTTTTTTCAGTGCTCTGAAATAGAGTAACCAAATGGTTAAATATCTATTTTATATATATATATATATTTATATAAAACACCACAAAAATATGTCAGAATATTTCCATAATCACTATAAAAATCAAATCAATAGTTAAAATCTTCCCCCAACACACACTGACACACACTCACACACACACACACACAAAACCAAAAGACACCAGGCTAAAATGCTTAAGAGGGAGTTTTAACAAACCCTCCAGGGAAAATTATTCCAGTGTTGTAAGTTGTCTTCTAAAATAGAAAAGAGGGAACAAAACATACGATCTCGAGATATGAGGCAAGAATATCCTTGAAACCTATATGATAATAATAGCACAATGGCAAACAACTCAGCAGAGTATTAAAAAAACAGCAGAACCAAATGAGACTTATTCCAGGAATGCAAGAATGATTTGTCATGACAGAAATATAGTCATGAAATACATATCATTTAGGTATTACTATAGAAAAACTTAATGTAGTCTCAACACATGCACAAAATCATCCAGTACATTCAACTTCCAGATTTGAAAGACAGAAAGAAGAAAACTAATAAAGGAAACTAACTTCGCCAAAATAGAAAATGGGTGAGACATCTGTTACTCCATAAAGAGTGTCTGTCATAAAAACACAGGGAATATCATCCTTAAAGGTAAGACATTAGAGGTAATTCCTTTACATTTAGGATTAATGTAAGAATATTGTTCACTCCTGCTATTTCTAGTCAAATTATATTGAAGATTTTGGTACAGTAAGAATAAGAAAATGTGTTAAAATATAAATATTGGAAAGCAAGAGACAAAGTGATTGATATTAGCAGATGATATGATGTCTATGTAAAATATGCAAGAAAATCAACATAAAGATTATCAGAGTTAATGAAAGACCACAGTTGATGTAAAAAATAAGATAATCTTTTCAATACCTTCAAAAACATAAGGCATCTAACAGCAAATCCAACAAAAGATGTGCAAAAAAATAATGAAGAAAATTATAAAAAATATTGAAAAACGTTAAAGGAGACCTAATCAATGTAGAGATATACTTTGTAGACAGACTCATTTTCCTAGAGATGTCATTCTCCTCAGATTAGTCTATAGCGTTAATACAAATTCAATAAAAACCCTATCAGGAATATCTTGAGGGCAGTTGAATGTGGTGATTTGAGATGTTTTTCAAATTTGATGGAAGGGGGAAGTTCCAAGAATGGCCCTGACGTACTGAAGATCATGAGCTGCAAAGACCTGCTTTAAAGGAGAAAATGTTTATTATAAAGTTATCATAATTATCTAAATATACATAAAAATGAATCTCTTAGTAAGCTATAGAAAACAATCAATTTCAATTGGGTAAAGATTAAATTTGAGTACTAAAATTTAAACTTTGTTAAGAAATCAAGGTACTACATTTAAATCTCAGGATATGGATGATCTCTTAAACTACACACAAAAAATACCAGGGACTAAAGAAAAGATTGATAAGTTCTACTGCATTAAAATTCAGAACGTATGCAATACATGATATATTAGTTATCTATTACTACATAACAAATCATCACAAATTTAGTGGCTTAAAGTTACACACATTTATTATCAACTTCTGTGAGTCAGGAGTCTGGGCACAGCTGATCTGATTCTTCTGCAAGGGTGTTTTCAAGGTGTTGGCTAGGGCTAAGTGTTCATCTGGAGGCTGGATTGGGGAAAGTCCTGCTTAGAAACTCAAGCAATTTGTTGGCACAACTTGTTTGTTGGTAGCTACAGGACTCATGGCAGCTCTGTTCTTCAAAACCAGCAACAAGAACAAGACTGTCAAGCAAGTGTGGTAGGAAAATGGAGTCTTACACATTATAACACAGTCCTGGGAGGGACAATCCGTCACTTTTGCCATCTGTTTTGAGTTAGAAACAAGTCACAAGTCCCACTCACACTCAAGGGGAGGAGATTATACATGGCGATGAAACATCTGAAGGCAGGGCCACCTTAAAGTCTGTCTGCCACAGGTTTGTACATTCTGAATTGTAACAATAAAATAAATATCTTTTAACCCATACTCCAAAATAGAAATTAGAACCTTAGTAATCATTGAAGCTAATCTGATGTGAGTACTCTCTGCAGACTTTCTTTACTCCTCCCCTGCCATGCTCTGTCCCACTCATGCAATCACCACCCTAAACTTATGTACTTTAGCATTTCTTTAAAGAACTAGAGTTATCATATGTTTCTTTATAGATACACAGTATGTGTATGTGTATGTGTATCTAGTTTTGCTTGTTTAGAGGCTTTTAAAAAAAGGCATTACACTATTTAGAGTCTTTTTTTTTTTTTTTACTGAACATTTTACTTCTGAGACTTATCCATGTTGTTGGCCGGAGCTGTAATTCATTTATTTTCACTCTTTATAGTGTCTCCTGTTGTGAACAGACACCAATAGATATATTCATTGCCCTCTTTATGGAAATTAGTTTTGGTTTTTCTTCATTGTTTTGCTACTATGAACAATGATATGAAGCCTCTTGCATATATCTCCTGATTCATATGACTGGATTTTTCTAGGATATCTAAAAGTGGTGTAACTAGGTCTTAGGGCAAATGGCTCTTCCAATTTATTATGTAATTTCAAACTATTTTCTGAAGTTAGAGGGTCTGTTGACTTCAAATTCACTAATTCAGTCAACAAATACTTGGTATTTGCCACAAATATTACAGTCATGTGTTGCTTAACAATGGGGACAGGTTCTGAGAAATGCTTCGTTATGTGAGTTTGTCATTGTGCACACATTGCAGAATGTACCTAGACAAACCTAGATGGTACAGTCTGCTCTTATATATATCATATAGTATATAAACCTAGATGGTACCACACACCTAGGCTATACGGTACTAATCTTATGAGACCACCATCTTCTTTGCAGTCCATCATTGACCAAAACCTTGTTATGCAGTACAAGACTTCACAATCATTAGCTGTAGTTAAGAATCAAATTTCCAAAATCTCAACTTTGCTTTTGGATAAAGTAGGTTTGGGGCAGACCCTGTGATGTGGTGGTTAAGTTCAGCATGCTCTGCTTCAGTGGCCTGGGTTCGAGGGTTTGGATACGAGGTGCAGACCTACGCCACTCATCAGCCATGCTGTGGCAGTGACTCACATATAAAGTGGAAGGAGATTGGCACAGGTGTTAGTTCAGGGTGAATCTTCCTCAGCAAAAAAAAAAAAAAGATAAAGTAGGTTTGGACTTAAGACTATTTTCATAATTTTTAATTATTTTATAATATCTCAAAACACTTATAAAACTGTGAAAATGGCATTTTCATTGATTATTCAGTTTTGTCTCTAAAAATGACTTGCAATCACAGAGTATAGGTATAACTTGAAGTAGTCCATTGTATGTATAAGTCAAATCCCTACCAACTACACAGAAGATAATATTAGCTGACATTGTTTATGAGTAATTTAGGATATGTATGTATATATACATAATTTGACTAGAGCCACGCGAACCTGGGTTTCAGTGATAAGAATTTAAATATGCCCATAGTTAAGGTGTTTAAATAGGGCAGAGAAGTAGAAGGACCACAGTTAGGTGGTAAAAAGTTTTTGGAAGTGGTGCAGAAGTTTCTTTATGTCGAATGTGGCTTTACTTTAGTCTGGTGAAATTTCAATGTCTTCTAAGTTTTAGTAATTCAGGCATTTACTGGCATGGTTTGTGGAATTTTTTCATCAAAATGGTTATGTAACCGGTTTGACAGGAGAAACACTGACGTGAACATGAAATTTTTATTTTCCAGAAGAATCTACCGACTATGCTCCATTGAAGTCCTATTGCTTTTTCAGTGGCTTGTTTCCTCAATGATATCTAAGCTTCATCCGTAACTTTTCAGGGACTTAAACTGTCACCTGTCATATTCAAACCTCCTTTCTGTTCCAGTAGTCTAGGCTAGACTGGTACTTTCAGCTTCCTAGAGCAGGAGCAGGAAATCACCTTCTCTTATTCCCCGGGCTCCTTGCCTCTCTCATCCCTTGATCTATATGGCCAACAACAGAACATGAACATAGAGAACATCCTTTTTGTTAAATGACTCTAAGACACAGGAGACAGGTTCCCTTTCAGTTGTTGCTGGTTCTCTTTATAATGTTGCCTGCCCCCAGGTGTCCAAACGTCTTTTCACAGATTCTTTAGAAGGTTCTGGAGTTCCTCTCCCTTTTCAATGCATTTCAGGGAACTCTGGCTGAGGCATGGCTCTTTACTTCCCTGCCTTCAGCTGCCATCACAGAGGAGGTCCCCTAGGCAGCCTCTTGCTGCTATGGCTCCCTTCCAATTAGCAATGCCCTTGAGAAAGGGGGCACAGAATCAGTGACCAGTCAACTTAGGACAACAAGGAGTTTCATGAATAGGACCCTTGAAGAGTTTAATAATATAATTCTCAAAACACAATAGTTTCTACTATAAATATAAAGATATGGTCCTATCTTTAATATTTGGAGCACAAAGATACCTCTTGATCAGTAACTCTAGAAGCCTATTTAATGTATATAATTAAATATGCAGAATTAATTGATTAGTTATATATAACATAATAAAGGTTAAAATTCTGTATGGACACAAACACAAAGTTGACTTTTTAAAATTTATATTAAAAATTCTTCATTTTGATAGCTATAGTAATTTTAGTTATAATTCTTTGAGATCCACACCAATAAAAATAACCGGAAGTTGTTACAAACATGTGGAAGCATATTTTATGTGAATTGTTTTAAAGTTAAAGTTTTCAGAAGTAGATAATGTTTTAGTATGACACTAAGAGGACTTCTGGGTGAATAAACTGAAGTAAAACAGGATCGAAGAATCTCCTTGCCCAATACCTAATGAAATGAATAATATAGTAAAAGAAACATAGCCAAAAGCCACCAAGGAAAGGGGCAGGTCATATGCATGTCATAAATTTAGGGAAGAAGAGAACATAAAATGAAGACAGTATTCTCAGGTGATATCCCAGAGCTGTTTTTTGTTTTTTTAAATTAAAGATTTTTGGCTAAACAGATTTAATATAATCCCATATTTTGAAGGCTAGGGAAAAACAGTGGGTTCTATGGTGATCATTCATGAAATGTACCTCTTCAAAACTCTTAGAAGCATTCCTGAAAAAACATGAGATTTAAACTGTCTCACTAAAATGCCCTAATATGGAGAGAAATGTGCTGAACACATAAGTAGTTACACAAGGGACAAATGTAAGAAAATCCATCGCCAGGTGGAGCCCCCACCAACGCCAAAGCTCCTCCGCAGCTGGGCTTGCCGTTCTCCAGTTCTGCGCTGAAGCGCAGCAGGGTGAGAATAAGAAACACACCACAGCTGGACCAGGGGGCTGCACACCGGCCTGAAAGGCCTTGGCGGCGGCTAGCTGCTGGGATCTGAGAAGAGGGGTCAGAATCCAGCCGCATCAAAGGCTGTAACCAACCCTTCAAGTTCTCTCCCTTCCTCATCCTGTCATCCTGCAGCTATGGAGAAGTAGTCGGATAGCAACCCAGCCCTCAAACTGTGGCACAGAGAGAAAACTAAATGAAACAACAATGACAAAAACTTTGTGAAAGGGTCACTCAAGAAATTCACTTATGATCTTTCAAATTAAACAAAATCTGGATGGAACAGTCTATATCACACATAAGCAGTATGAAAATAATGGCATGACAGCCACATAATCACACTTTTGGAAAAAAATGAGAAAAAGGAAGAGAAAGAAAGGAAGAAATAAATATTTAAAGAAAAAGGTGGGTAAGGTAGATAAAAAATCCAGTTTGCGGGGAGAAAAGGAACTAAAGCAAATCTCCAAAAGTGAGTCATATGTACAGGACAACTGGTAAAGCACAACTGCAGTTTTCAAAAGGAGTGCCAAAAATAGATGACAAAGTAGAATAATATGAAAGTGAAAATTACCAAAACTAAAGATAAAAAAACAAAAAAAACTTGAATCAGACTATTGAATCCAATTAAATCTAGAACTCAGATTACACTCCTGGAGGGAATTATGGTTGCAAAATAATATTAAGGTTATAAATCATGAAAAAATAACACTACAAGCAACGAAATTTAGAAGCTGAGAAGCATGAGGCAGGAGCAAACATAACAGCGACCACACCAACATTAACGGTCGTGAGTTAACGTTAGTCTTTTGCACTTTTGCAAGGTGCAATCCTATTCATTGTCTCAATGGATTATCCCACTTAATCCTAAAAACAGCCTTCTAATCATAGTGTCTTAACCCCATTTTATAGTTGATAAAATTAAGGAATGGCAATACATACTAAGTAATTTGCTCAAGTAAGTGAAGAAACTGAGGTTCGAATCCAGGTGTCCTTGTCATCCACTGTTAAGCACGACAAGGACCTCATTTGAATTATCATGGCTGGTGTAATTTAATTCACTTTTGACTTTACTCATTATTTTCCACATTACTACTTTAAAAAAAGAATATGTAGGTATTTCTACGAAAACAGTGAAGTTATTACTCCAAAAAAAGAAAAAAAACCCAAACCTATGTCATTAATATAAAGGCAGGAGATGACAGGGGCTAAATGATCTCTTACCGCATTGCAATCCTTCCTTAGGTCAATAATGACACTGTAAAGTCCTATTTGAATGACATTGGGTAGGCAGTACAAAGCTGCTAAAGTAGAAAGACAATGCCTGCCACTATCAGTGACAGCCAATTCTTGCCAGAGCTGGTGTATATTTTTATAAAAATTAAGGATTTCAGGTTAAATATGCGTAGTATAATTTCACACTTTGAGAGAGGGAGAAATGGTAGATTATATAACGATCATTTGTGGAATGTGCTTTTCAAAATTAAATTGATATGGTGCATGACCCAATTGAAGTTCTTATCATCTTCTGATTCAATCAGTATTTTCCATAAAACCTGAAAACTCCATCAACTAAATCAAAGACTTTAATAGGGCAATATTTGCTTGAATTTAGTTAACTGTACTTGCTTTTGTATTTACTTTAAATGAGCAGACACTTCTGTTTCACTGCAGTAGTGCATAAATATATGAATACACAATATGTTCCCAAATTAGATTTTCCATTTTGAATAGAAATCTAGAAATGATGAAGAGCTCTTCAAAAATATAATTAAATTATCTTTAAGCTCAACTATCTTATGAATTTTTTCATAATTAGAATGACCAGAAAATAGGAAAATGCTGAAAAACCAATATCATGGCTTGGAGAACATAAGTTAATAGGATTTTTGTTAAGACAAACTAGTGTGTGAAAGTGCCCTTCTATCAACATTAAAGGAAATAAAATTTATATATAATAGTTTATAATAGAAAATCGTAGGAAAAGCCAAATAAACCTTAATGACACCTACCTACCAGTTTTTTAATCTTTCATTTCCTTTTCATCCACATTTCTATATGCATCAACAATCCAGTTGGCAGTCTCTTAGGGCGAGGACATTGAGTGGCTCAGCCTTAGCTGTACCGAGAGAGTGAGCAGAGCCCCAAGTCTGAAGGTCAAGGTGTTTGAGAAGCTTGAGACCAAAGAGATGGGGGAATAATGAAGAAGGAAAATATTTCAAAGCCGCATCATTGTTGTATTAACATGTAACTAAGGAACTGTTCGTTTCGTTTGCATTTTGATTTTTGTGAGGTCGAGTTTTTGTTTTTCAAAGACAGCACAGCAAAAAGCACACAGAACTGCAGAGGAGTCCTAAGATCTGGCTCCAGTCTACCCTCATTTACGAACTGCACAGGACTGAATTTCCTAGGAGACAGTTTTAAAGAATCAAGTAAAACATATCGAATACAGTGCTTCTTAGGACACAGAGCCCTTTC
Source organism: Equus przewalskii (assembly GCF_037783145.1). NCBI lineage: Eukaryota > Metazoa > Chordata > Mammalia > Perissodactyla > Equidae > Equus > Equus przewalskii. Next base: position 180,517,124 of record NC_091831.1, read on the forward strand.
TCTATATTCATATTATTTAGTATTTGCTATATTTCTCATTTATATATATGAAAAATATTATAGCTCGAAACAGCCGCTTAGCTTAAAAATATACAAGTAGGAAAGAAATATCAAATCAGATGCCAAATTTTATGATTGACAAAGGAATTTTTTAAGTAAATGGAAATAATTTAAAACGCATGTGTTTCTATACCTTTTTGGACTCCCTTTGTTGCCTTCATTGAGTATGTCAACGCTGAAATGAACAGTTAGTTTAGGAAAACTGCAGGCACTGTTGGCAGGATTGCGATTCGGAAGACTAAATAACTTAAAGACCTGGAATTTCAAAATGTAGTACAGACCCAGAAATTTTAGCTTATGTAGTTTCTAAAATAACAAAGCAGAACACATCTGTGTGATCATTGAACGCTAATGCAGGGAAAGCACCTACAGATTGCAAACTCTCGCCGGGGTCCTTTTAGGGCACAAATCGCTGATTTAGTGTCATTTTCTCTTTTCTGTTGGTTCTACTGGGACTCAGGAGCAGCATGAGCTCTGTTGTCAACCTATCACCTTTCTGGGATGAAGAAAAGATTGGACCGTTCTCCCCTGAGGGTGAGTGAGTGTAAAGCTTGTCTGGGGAAGCCCTTTGCAGTGACACCCAATTATCCTAAGGCTGATAATTGGAGGTGACAGGTAATTCCAGAACCAATGCACAGAAATTTATAAGGAAAACATAAGCAACAAATTTAAAAATACACTTTGGTTACCAAGAGATTGTAGTTGAAGTATCACTAACACCTACCATTATTTCCACCCTCGTTGTTTATTTTCTACAAACACTAAGAATTTTTTCCTCTACAAATCTTGGATTTTCTCTAGCTATTTTTAGTCAAGGTCATGATAGCTGCATAGTTTATGACTTCACTACAAACAAAACTTCTGACCTATTTCCCTAGGCTCTCCCAAGTTAAAAGTGTTCAGATTAGAATTGCAATAACTTTCTCTACAAATCACGTGCAGACTGTTTCACTCTCACTTGAAAGGGAAGTATCATTTGACACTAAAACTCTTTCTTGTATTTAGATAAAAAGTATTTTTCTAGTAGTTTATATTCTAAAAATTGGATAAATATTTTTCAAAATATTTAAAATTTAATATTTATTTTGTGCCAGTGAATAAAATTTATTGGTGAGTGTCTGTCAGACCAGCAGGGTCACGGGAGGCAGCGCCGTCAAAGACCTGATGAGTACAGAGCTCGCCACGCGGCCAGGGGGCCACGACTGGGCACGTATTTGACTCCACAACCATCCGGGATGAGGCGCTTCTCGGCCACCTTGTCATCAAATTTATGGGCATTAAACTTGGTAAAGCCCCACTTCTTGGAGACGTGGATCTTCTGGCGGCCGGGGAACTTGAACTTGGCCCTGCGTAAGGCTTCCACCACGTGCTCCTTGTTCTGAAGCTTGGTGCGGATGGACATGATGATCTGGCCGATGCAGACTCTGGCCACCGTGCCCTGGGGCTTTCCGAAGGCCCCCCGCATGCCGGTTTGGAGCCTGTCGGCCCCAGCACAGGCCATCATCTTGTTGATGCGGATGACGTGGAAGGGGTGGAGCCGCACGCGGAGGTGAAAGCCGTCGCGGCCGCAGCTTTTCACCAAGTACTTGTTGGCACAGATGCGCGCGGCCTCCAGGGCCTCGGAGGAGAGCTGCTCGTGTTCATCAGACACCATGTGCCCACAGAGCGGGAACTCGTCCACTTTGGCCTTCTTCCGGCCCAGGTCGAAGATGCGGATCTTGGCATCGGGGACCGCGCGGCAGAAGCGAGACTTTGGGTAAGGCTTGTTCTTACAGTAGCGGTAACAGCGAGCGGGGCGGCGGCCCATGACGATGAGAGGAAGCGCGGCCGCAAGGCACCGAGGAGAAAGAGGCGCGCGCTCCCACGCCTGCGCACGCGCCGTGTACACCCTGCGCGTCTTCCCGCGCAGGAACCAAAGTCCCCGCGAGCGCGCGAGGTCCTCACCATAGATGCTGCGATTCTGTGACACTACGCCTGCGTGTGGGCACGACTGGCACATGCGCAGTGCAGAGAGCGGCTGGGCACGTGCGCCTATGGGGTTCCCGGTACCGAATTGGGCCTCGCCGCAGGGGCGCAAGAGCCGTTGCCTTCTTGCTGTCCCATGGGGCGTGGAACTCTTGCCCTAGGCTGTGTCTTAAGTATAAAAGTGTTTTCCTAGAGTTTAAATAAGGAAGTTTATATGCTTTTTGTATAGTTTGTCTAAATTGCTCCTTTTCCGGAGCCCGGGTCTGCCTCCCCCGTTTGTAGATGGGTTGCTTTTTCTGGGGCGTGAGGTCGGTCGCTTCCCTGGGCGCGGCACTTTCTGATGGGGCTCAGCAAGAGAGGACAGCAGAGTACATGCAGGGAGACAGAGAAGGTATCTGTTGTACATGCTGCTTGATAATTGCTTTGGAAAAATGAAACGGGTTCTTTTGCTTATTTGGCCATATGGAATGATTTTATTCTCAAAATGGCATCCACAAAATTGAAATGCCAACTGAGTTTTTTAACTTAAGGCTATTTGCATTTTCAAATGTTACAGCTTCTGGGAACTTCATGAAAGAGTATTGTTAATCTATTATACCTTACTGAAAATGGGTTTAATAGTTTTTTTCGCCTGATATTAGATTTCTTAAAAATATGATCAGGATCAGAGGATTGGGAAGGAGGAAGATGAAAGAGAATTTATAGATAGTCTATAATCCCTACTTTGATTTTTCTACTGTTTTTTATTCCTTTCTGCCATTTCACAAATCCGTGACATCACAGAACAATATCCTTCCAATGTGAATATATTCTGCTCAAGCTTTCTCTTTAACAGGAAAACAAATAAGTTGTGACAAATTAACTCCTGCCCTTAAAGTGAGTGGGGTTTTACAAGATACCCGTGTTAGAGTAGATGCGTTAAAGCTCCCAGCGTAGAGAACTTTCCCACCTTACATAGAAGCCTGCTTGCTTCCCCTTTCTGCCTTCCTGTTTTCCCCCAATAGTTGCTCTGTCCTGTGTAAGCCTGAATATGGAGATAAAGCAGCAGGACACGTTGTGTTGCCCTCACTGAGCTTGCAAGTCTAGGAGGGGATTTAGATGCTACTCAAATAATACGTTATTATATTACAAAGTACGAAGTTGACCCAAAAATGAGAAGCAGAGTGAGCCCTGAGAGCTGGGATGAGGCCCTATCTCGACTGAGAAATGGAGAGGGAAGACTTTGTCAGGAAACAGATTCTGTATAGTGGCTGAGGCACATGGCGCCTGGCATCAGCGAAGGCCCTGAAGCAGGTGAGAACATGGACCATTTCTGGAACTAAAGTAGGGCCAGTGTGACGATAAGTGAGGGGCTGAGTGGCATAACATGAGTCCAGTGTGTCAAGGGGTTGGGGGGCTGCATATCATGCAGGCCCATTTTACCATGTTAGGGATCCTGCCCTCTTCTTCAAGACCACTGAAGAGCTCTACACACGTTTGATCACTCTTGTTGTATATAATGTAGTTAATAGACGGAACGGGGCCAAAAAATGGAGGCCAGGAGATCAGGAAGAAAGGCTTTACAACAGCAAAGAAAAGAAATGAAGATAACTCGAACATGCTTTTACTATCTTTTATTTTGTAAACATGTTTGTATCTTTTTCTACTCTTACATGCCCTAAATCTGTCATAGTTCTGGGGGAGAGGAGGCTGTAGGGTAAAAGGAAGCTACCCAGCCAGCATTCATGAGCCATCATCCACTCACCCTGCCTGTCTAGGCCAAGCTTTGGGTTTCCAAAACTCTAGATTTCTCTGACCAGCAGGTGTTGTGTGCTGTCAAGGCCTGCTTGCATAATCCTCTTTCATTAATCCACAGGATGACGAATCCTAGTTTGCCTGGGACTGTACCAGTTTTAGCAGTGAATTCCTCCGTCTTCCACAACTCATCTGTCGCAGGCAAAATGGGAAGGTTAGTCGCCCTGCCACACTGATGCATGGCACCTCACAGTTGCAGGATAGAGTCAGAGGGTGGGAAGAGATGGTGAGAGCCAGCCTGCAATTCTCCACTTATACCCCTTTTCCTAGTCCTACAAATACTAGAGAGGAGCCTGTGGAAAATGTAAGCCACACCATTTTATGTTAAAAGAAAAGCATTCTCTTCAATCAATTCTAACATTTTGAGTGTTCCCCAGCTCCCAACTCCTGCCACCCATAATGTACATCATGCTAAGCAAACCTTGCAAAAAAGAATAAAACTTGTCTGCTTTGAAGTGGCCTGAAATATTGTTGAAAAGATGATACATGGGAAATAATTTAGAGTTTTCTTATTGGCTAGCATTATTACTTTCACAACTGCAATAAAAGTTTAGCAAAGGGAGATGCTAGTGTCACATAAAATAGATATGGCTTAAAGAATGAGTAGGAGATATGTAAGCGACAGTAAGGAATAAGGTAAGAAAGGTGCATGGTAGCTACATAGACGGTTAAGATCTATGAGACAAGAGCTATGTCTATTTGGGTCACTGTTTTGTCCCCTGTTTTTGGCAAATTGTGTGACCCATAGCTCAGAAAATATTGGAATGAGTACGCAACACTACTGAGGTGCAGTGGTGTGTTGGTAAATGTTGAAAAGCTTGCTCACTGGGGAGTGGGGGAGCGGAGCCGAGGGAGGGAGGAAAGGCCCTGTTTGTAGATTACTGACTTCCGTGGTGTGAATGCTTCATCATCAATTCCAGCCACCTGTGTGATATCAACCTAATGATGGGGAGAGATGCGCACAATCGGCTCTTGTGAGTCAGTGTTAGCTGGCTCTGCACACTGCCATTTAGCTGTGCATACCCAAAAAAATAGAAAAGACAAACTTGACTCAAGCTAATAATACGTAACCTGGGATAATAAATTTTGGATGAGTAGGAAGAGATCATTTTCTAAGAGCCTCAGAAAGCAAACAAATAAACATGTTTAGACTTGATGATTTTGCTTTGACTATGAAGCAGTCTTTCCTCCATGGTTTCTCTCCTGTTCACAATCCTTATGTAAGAGATCTGCAATATTCTGTACTTATTGGTTAGGTGTGCATCAAGGCAGCCTTTAAATATTTGGAATTAGAACTGGACAGTGTTAGCAATACAGTCAAATTCCCAGTATCCTCTGGATCCATGTAAAGACTGGAAAAGAATAGTTGTGTGTATCCGTTCAGTGCAACACTTTGTTTGCGTCCTTGATACCACATTTCAAACATTTCACAAAAAGCTAAATCTGACTCTGTTCGTAAAGAAGAATATGCACTGGAGTCTAACATATGGACTGATGTGCGCCCTGGATGCCCTCTCCTGCTGCTGGAACCTTTGGCCTTGTTGATGGCTGAGTCCTTATGCAGCCTTCCATCACTTGGTGTTTGACAATAGACTATGATTCCGAGATCACTTCCCCTCGGGCTCTCAATGAGGTGTGAAGCCTCCACTGGTGATGAATAGTCATTTTCATCTGCATTTCTTAGTAACTTCTTACTGGGAGCGATTATCTCAATATTTTAAGAACCCAGATGAGCAATTTGCCTATATTTTCCTAGAGGTGAGTTGTGAATGTAAAAGAGTCATGGTTATGGCTGGCCTTTTCTTCAGAGTCAGCCAGTTGTGTCCATTGTCGTGGCTAAAGGGTGGTCATACTGCTCCATCTCATGCACCAGATTCATAACAGTCTCCTTATCTATTTGACAAATGCACATTTTCTGAATGGAAATACAATGACATGATTAACTATTTGGTCCCAGGGGCCTAATGCATCTTCTTTTTTGACTGATATTTTATACGTTTTGATTATTCTCCTTTTGGGAATCTTTTTTTTTAATTTGAATCTGCGAACTGAGTATATACACTTACCTTTGTGCTTTGGTAGTATAGGATGAGCTCCCCCAAAATGAGTGTTTTTTTAATATTCCTCCAGAAAATTGGACAAAATAAGTGAGGATTAAATCAGGGAGAAGTAGCGCATAAATATGCTCATTAGAATTTCATTGATTTTAGTTTGTAAATGTTTACGTTACTTGTTTAGGTGTCATACTTGTACAGAATTTATAAGTCGTTAATCAGTTTTATATGGTAAGTAATTGCTTTTATAATTATACATATTTAAGTAATGCTATAATGAAGATATAATTTCTAATATATAATAAATAAGAAAGTGCTATAATAGAGCATAATAATAAAAATTCTATGCTAAAGAGGACTTGAATCAATACAAAGAATCTACATATATATTTAAAGGCCCTCCTCTCTTAAAAAGTCTTGGTTTGGTGTGAACATTTGAGAAGCACTCATGTGGGGTCAGGGTGCTGTGTATGAAGCTTTCCTCCCACAACTGAAGGCCCGGGATTCCTGTCCTGTGACCCAAGTCCCTGTCCATTATTTAAAAGGTGTCATGATGGGAGCACTGTTATTTTTCCCCTAATGCCCAAGTTGCTTGCCAATAGTATGAACTTTTTGTGGTTTACTAGGCTTACAGACATACATGAAGCAAATAGTCAGTTAAACATTAGAATTGTGTAATCATTTATATCCTAACACCCAATTGTATTTCAGGTTAAATCAATCTTGTATGTTTAAAGGATGACCTCTCTATCCACTGAACAGAACTTTTTCTTTATGAAAGTGAACAATCAACCTTAGTGATTAGACGTAAGGGTTCTTGAATTGTGAATTAGGTATTCCAGTTGGTAAAGCATTGACTTCAAAAGGCTTTTAGTAAAGCTTTGCCTCACTTGTCACCACTTTAATCCCAATGGCAGCCAATACTGAGGACTAGATCAAAGATAAATTGTCATACTATTTGGGACACATGGTAAACTACTACATTATTGATCTACTTAGTACTTATATAAAGAATTTGGCCTTGCCCAAACCTTCTGGAAGTTAATCTCTAGTGTCTTTTCTTTGCCTAGGGAGTTTGACCATAATGGGTAGTCTAACAATGTGGTTTATGGTGAGGGCTGACCATGCCAGAAAGACCAACAATGCAATGTAGGTTTTTGGGTCAGTGGTATCAGTTGACCTGGAGACTCACATCAACCGTGTATACAGTCCGTCTGTCAATCATGCCTGCCTAATGCAGTACCGATAAAAACTCTGAACACTGGGGCTTGGGTAAGTTTTCCTGGTTGGCAGTTCTCCATACATATAGTCACAAATCAGTGCTAGAAGAGTAATTCATCCTGCTTCAGTGGGGAGAGAGCAATGGAAGCTCCATGTTTGGTACTTCTCCTAAGCTCTACTCTATCCACGTCTTCCCTTGCTGATTTTAATCTGTCCCCTTTCCCTGTAATAAACCATAACCATGAGCGTATTCACCTTCTCTGAGTTCTGTGAATCCTTATAGTGAATTATCAAACCTGAACATGGTTTTGGGAATCCCCTAAACTTACAGTTGCTGTCAGAAATGAGGGCAGTCTTAGGCATTGTGCCTTCTAACTTTGTAGTTGGCTGAAAATTTTCATCCCTCAGCCCCATAAACCATGTATAAATGGTGGGGCACTGAAACATAAAGGAGAATGGAAATCTAGTTTATAGCATCTCGTACAGTTAAAACATAATAGGCTAACAACAAGAAGTAAAGATTTTCTTAAAAAGTCATTGTTTTTTCTGCTGAAAAATATGTGTATTTATTAAAGAAGTAGCATATGTGCATGACAAAAATATAGAAATATAGACTGTTAAGGTTTGGTCATGTTTTCTTGCAGTAATTTTATGTGTGCCATTTTTATATCCTGATTTTTCTTTCACTTAAGCATTTTCTATAAGAATAAATGTTGCTCATATTATTTTAATAATGGCAAAATACATTTTATCATATGCTAAGTTTTAGATCCATATATGAACAGATAAATTTACTTCCTGGCTGTCTATTTCATTGTTCTATTTATATGCTCAAGAGCTAGTACCATAAGGCTATAGCAAAAGCAGCTTCAACTTATTTATTGATTTAACTTGAGGTCAACATCCAGGAGCTAATTGGTCATAAATAAAGGCTTGCTCCTTCTGACAAAGTAATATTTTAGAATGAGGCTCCTCATCAGTCACTTAAGCAGCAAAATGTGGATTAGCGACAAATAGTACCAGTGATCAGCATAAAAAAATTATAATGCAGGCAGCAACATGAATGAGAATGAGCAAAATAAGCCTACGACCGGCCAATTTTTGGTAAAAGTCTTGATTTCAAAGACATACAAATTCTTAATTCTTTGCTGGACAGTCAGAGAGTTTGTAAAATTCTAGCTAAATCTGGAAGATACTTGTTTCTTCTCCCTGAGATTGCATAAAGTGTTATTTTAAAATTATTCTAATGACAATGTAAAGGCATTCAGAAGCAGAGCATTTCCTAAAGCTTTACTTATCTCACCATCTTACTTGAAAGCCAGCTTATATCCTTTATGGAATGAAGTAGATTAACTATTTTTGCATGCATTTTGATAAAAAAAAATATGTCTCCACAAGTTCATTTGAATAGGTCATTTTAACATAATTACATTGTATCACCAAGCTGTTTCTGGAAATTTAGTAAGTTTTGAGGATCACTGTGTCGAAGTTCACTATAATGCCACAACGTATCTTGTATATGTAAAATAAGAGTAAAGCGAGGCTCAGGAATGACCTGTATCTCTTTAATCTATAAAAATATTTTCCCATAGATCTCTTAGCTTGATTCTCCAAAATAATTATCCCAGAAGGCACACAGAAACAAGTTAAATTGATTGTTCAAAATGAAGAAGTAATCCTCGGAAACATTAATTGACTCACCTAAAAATAAAAGTTGCTAAGTGTTGGATTTTGCAGAAAACTCAGCTCTTTGTGAACACTTTTTCGAAAAATTGTTCTTCTTCAGAACTTACCATTGGGGGTAGCTGACTATCACTTAGCATCTGAAAGTCAAGCTGGCTCTAAGATGAATTATGAGTCAATTGTGGAGCACATCCAGGGGCTAATGGGTTCTAAAACCAATACAGTTTGGTTTTTTTTTTTTTAAAGATTGGCACTTGAGCTAACAACTGTTGCCAGTCTTCTTTTTCTTCTTCTGCTTTTTCTCCCCATATCCCCCCAGTACATAGTTGTATATTTTAGTTGTGGGTCCTTCCAGCTGTGGCATGTGGGACACCGCCTCAACATGGCATGATGAGCAGTGCCGTGTCCGGGCCCAGGATCCAAACCCATGAAACCCTGGGCTGCTGAAGCAGAGCGCAAGAACTTAACCACTCGGCCACGGGGGCTGGCCCCTAAAACCGATTTGAGGGTCATCTTTAAGAAACAGAGTGGAAATTATAAATACAAAATTAAAGACAAAGCAAATATTTATTTATAATGAGAAAATAGATTACAAATAGCTGTTAAAACTTCAAGCACATTTTTAAAAAGAATATATTTTTATTAATTGCCTAATCCAATTTTAAAATCTTTCTCTTTATATTTTCTGGCTACATAATCTTTGATCTCCTCTCCATTTGACCATTATTTTGTGATATTTTTATGAAGAATAAAGACTCAATTCAGTCTTTCCTCAAGTAAGATCATTGAAATTTGTATTGATAACATAAAAGTTGCTTTCCGCCTCTTAACAGAATATCACTAAAGCCATGTACAACTTTAGGATTGTTGTCAAATTGAGAAAAACCTTTTTTCTTTCATTTGTGAAGTGTAATATTTCAAAGAATTTTCTTTGGGCGATGACTACTCTCAAATACTAATGGACGGTACTTGTGACCCAGTTTACAGGTGCTGTCCCCCTTGTAACACAGTGATGAGAGAGCTGGAAAGCTCTCATGTCACTCATACCCACCTTCTAATGTGGTGATGAGAAGGCTGGAAACCACACATCGCACTTGTTCTCATGAGAGCTGATTGTGTGCATCTCTTCCCAACTTTGAGTTTGATGACGTCATATTGGTAGGTTGAATTGGGCAGGATGGAAGTATTTACACTATTGAAAAAACCTAAAAATCGGGCCATTTATTTATTATGTTTTCTGTGGAGAGCCAGTTATTAAATATGTGCCAGGACACCCGATAATACCTCCTCCCAAGTTCTATGTCTCTTTCATTGGCGTCGCGCTTCATGTCAGGTCAGCCAGAAATGTAAATCTTTTTCTGAGCTAGAACAATTCATTGTTCTCCATTCATTGCATTATAAAATAATCCAAAAGCCTATTTATAACCTCAATTAAAATTTTTGCTTAATTAATTAAAGCTATTGATGTGATCTGAAATTTGTTTTGGAGACAGTTTTGTTGTTGATGGCAGAATACTTTCTATTGCTGTTATTCATTTTTATCACATTTGTTTTATAATCCATCAGTTTTTACCACATTTTCTGTTATTTACTAAATAAATTTGAAAGTACTGCCAAATGAGGAGTCTCTGTTTTTCACTTGTTCCAAGTGAAATGTCCCAAAACGGCTTTCCAAATTGCAGTAAAAATGGTATATTGCAGCTTTCTCAATTGACCACAAATCTTTGTATCGCTGTGCTGGATAAGTCAGCACAGGGAGTGGTCAGAATACTCCTGGAAGCAATTTCAACACCAGAACAACTAGCAATAACTTATCCATAAATTGATGTGGCTGCAAACCACAGAAACATACCCTACTAAGCTCATGCTAAATGCATTCTCTAATAACTTCCTTTTAGCCAGACTCCCAAATTGCCAATTTCACTCCGATGCTCTCTAGCCTCAGGGAAAGCGTGAAGGAAGAGAAGCGGGAGTGCAAAAAAGACTGCAAATTTTAGAAAAACAATGTGTGAACTCATTGCTAGGGCGCATCCTAGAGCCTTGGAAGGGGCCTGTGTGAGTGAAGGTCCCTAAATCTGAAGCTTCATTGATTTATTAGAGGTCATTCCATTTCTGGGCAGGTGATGCTGCTTTCTACTTCTTTTTTAGTCTTTTTTTGCTTTTTTTGAGGAAAATTAGCCCTGAGCTAACATCTGCTGCCAGTTCTCCTCTTTTTGCTGAGGAAGATTGGTCCTGAGCTAACATCTGTGCCCACCTTCCTCTACTTTATATGTGGGATGCCTGCCACAGCATGGCTTGACAAGCAGTGTGTAGGTCCAGGCCCAGGATCCGAACTGGTGAACCCCAGGCTGCTGAAGCAGAGCATGCAAACTTAACCACTGCACCACCAGGTGAGCCCCTGCCACTTTCTACTTCTTAATACCCTTTTCATTTTACCTCCCTAAGTGGTTTTCCTCTCACATTTGCTTTCTACAGTCCCAATGTCTTCAAAAATCTAACAATATTTATACCATAACTACCCTCAAATCCTTTACTCACACTAAAATACAGATTATAGTTTCCAACTTAAAATTTTTCTCTCTAAAGGTTTCCAACAGCAAAGTCTTACAATAAAAGAATTGAGTAATAATAATACTATTTCAAGCAACAAATAATCGAAGAGAATATTTTAGTCCATGGAACACTATCTCTAAATTCATGGCTTATATTTTAATTAGTTGAAGGATAAAACTATTCAGTAAATATTGGCTTGTCATTTGGAAAAAAAACTGGGTACTTATCAAATGTTTTATAACAAAATAGATTCCAGAGGGATCAATGATTTAAACATTAGAATAGAATAAAATACTAGAAGAAAAGAAACATGACTTTATTTAAAGTCTTGAAGTGGTAAAGTCTTATCAAAGCAGGACTCGAACAGCCAGAAACTTGTAAAGAAAAACTTCTGAATTCATGAAAAATTTAAACTTCCATAAGATTAAAATAAATGGGTATGTTTCTGTATATACATATACATATGTAAAGAGTGAGAAATGATTTGTGCTGTGCAGAGATTCCGTAGAAAAACGAATATCAAATGAGTTCTGGTTATCCATTAATGCATCATAAAGCACCCCAAATTTATTGATATTAAATCACAAAAATCATTTGTTTCTATTATCTGTCATAATTCTGGGTATTGACTAGTCTCATCAAGTTAGCTTTCACTTGAGTTCTGTTTTTGACATTATGATCAAGTAGTTGCTGGGACTAAAGTCATCCTGAAGACTATCTGCCTTCCGTGTTTGATGACTAATGCTAACTGTTAGCTGGGATTTCAACTGATGCTACCAGCCAGACCAATGACATGTGCCTATCCATGTGGCCTGGACTTCATCACAGCATGGTGCCTAGTTCCTAGAGCACACATCCTAGGAGGGAAATCCTGTCACCTAGACGCAGAAATAATGTAGCATCCATTCTGTTGTATTCTTTCCATTAGAAGTGAGTCACTCATGCCAGCTCATGTTCACAGGAGGAGGAATTAGACTTCCTTCTGTGATGGAAGGAGTGTCAAAAACTGGTAGATATGTTTTAAAACCACCGTCATCTTCCTTCTGCCCACAAGTAATTTACGTTCCTGCCACATGCAAAGCACACTTACCCTGACTATGACTCCCTAAACCTGCATGTGTGATGATATCAAGTTCAGGTTTGAGGTCCAGGTTTTTGTAATCCAAATCAGGTCCAAGTGTAGATGAGTTTCCTTCTTCCCAATGTGAGCATCTATGAACTACGAGATAAATGACCTATTCCCCACATCCAAAGTACCATGGTGGAGCAGGTGGAGCACAACTAATGAAGACATTGCCATCCCAAAGCATGGGAATGGGAGACCAAGTGGTCCACAGAAAATTTGAAAATCATTCATGCGCATGTTACCAGTCCCTTGATTATGACTCGCTCCTACTTCTTGGGAATAATTTTCTATAAGTCTTGGCTACACCCTCTGGGATCGTAATATCTGCTTTCTGAATATTTTTTCATTTCCCACCAAAAGAGGCTTGTGCTTGTGGTTGAATAGTGTTCTAAATCTGCTTCGTGCCCGTTGAAGTTGAGGTGTCCAAAGGCCTGTTTTCATCTTGTACCATCTCTGTCTCCTTCAGTCCAGTGTGGTGGCGTTTCCAGTGATGCAATTCCCTTAAATACGTTGTAGGCTTCTAGGAATTGTACTGGTGTTCCTGCTGTTAGCAAAAGCCCCATTCACAAATCTCTCTGAGATGAGCTCTATTCTGCCTTGGACTCCCTGAAATGCTGAGGAGGGAAACACTCTTAAGATTCTTAGAGGCCCTAGTGTTTAATTGGGAGGATCTACAAGGGACACTCTTAAAATATTTAGAGAGCATTTTATCTTTTAACAGAGTCTGAGGAACCAATTTAAAGTATTTCTGAGGTTTAACGGTCACACTCTCTTTGCTTTGTCTATCGATTGTGTTTTCCTGACAATGTCCTGGATTTGATCTTTGCCAGGATGCTCTCTCTGAATTTGAAAATTGTTTGCCATCTGGAGAATCTGGGAATGGGAACAATTTTATTTCGAAACCGGAATTTTGGCTCTTTTCTAGCTATCCATTTGTTCATTAAATGATGTCTCTCCTTCTCATTTTATCATAGGCAAATAGAAGAAGCCAGGTGGCATGTTCAACACTTTTCCTGGAATTCCTTTTAGCTAGATATCCACACGTTTTCCATTTGTCATGTTACCACAGGCAACAGTGTTGCTAAACTCTCTGCCAGGACTTAACAATGGGCACCTTTCCTGTAACTGCCAGTAACATTTTTTCTTGCCTTTGTTTGGTACCCACCAAAAGCCTTGTCAAGGCCCTTTAGGATTCCATCAGTAGCCTCAGTGCCCATCTGGAATTTTTCCATCACAAGGGCTCAAAGCCAATGACACGTATTTAAAGTTTAATTTCATAGCACCCCACTCCTAGTATCCAGATTAGTTCCAATAATCTGTAACTATGTACCCCCTAACTTGGTGGCATAAAACAGCAACAATTCTTTTTTTTTTCCTTTTTCTCCTCAAAACCCCCCAGTACATAGTCGTATATTCTAGTTGTAGGTCCTTCTGGTTTTGCTATGTGGGATGCCACCTGAGCATGGCCTGATGTGCATTGCCATGTCCACGTCCAGTTTCCAAACTGGCAAAACCCTGGGCTGCCAAAGCAGAGCACGTCTACTTGACCACTCAGCCAGGGGTCGGCCCTAACAATTCTTTACTATTATTATTGTCACTAAAGTTTCTGGGAGGCAACTAGGCTCAGCTAGGAGGTCTTTGCTTGGGATTTTTCATGCCGTTGTAGTCAGATGGAGGCTGAAAACAACTTGAAGGCTTTTCACACACATGGTTGTAGCTGCTGCTGGCTGTTGGCTAGGGTCTCACTTGGAGCCATCTGTCAAATTTTCTATGTTTAATCTCTTCATGTGTCCTGGGCTTTCTCACAGCATTGTTTCTTGGTCCCAAGGGGTGACATCCAAGAGAGGGAGTCAGGCACATCTTTTTGTGAGCTAGCCTCAGAAGGCATGCAGCACCACTGCTGCCACATTTGATAAATTAGAAGTTGGTCACCAAGAGACTTCTGGAATGATCAAGTACAGACTTATGAAAATCTGCTTTTCTATAGAAGCTACACAGACACTGCTGAAAATTGTCAAAATAAACTTTTTTCACAACACAGGAAGTTAACCTAGAACTTGTAACAGTCCAAGAAGCATTTATCCTAGAAAAATGTGTACATCTCAATAAGAACAGTAAGCTTTGTTGTGGTTTAACTGGCCCTATTTCCATTTCCTTCTCCTCATGTCTGTGGTAGCTTTGAAAAACAGCAGACTTGCAACCATAACAGTTGTGAAAACCAGCAGCCACACAACCACTGAAGGGGGTAGATCGGATTAGGAGCTCTTCCAGAAGCTCCGTCTCCAAAGAATTGTCATCATTTGACTTGGCTGGTAGCTCCCTGGTAAAACCTTATTCATGGGACTTTTGTTATTTGAGCTGGCTAAGAGCTGGCTCATTAGGAAAAGTTCTATCACTAAGTTGTTTGCTGGAAGCAACCAGTAGCAATTTTTTAACATTGCAGCTGCCCTACGTGGACATACCCATAGTGAAAAACAAGAGGCTGGCCAAAAGAACTTCAAAGAAAGAGCTTGGGAATGAGTTGTCCATGGGGAGCTTTGAAAAGCTCCAACATAATCCTAGGGATCTAGAAGAGCGCACACATGTGTAGGGCTATGCACATGCCCAGGAACTTCCTTAGAAGGCCCGAATCTCTTCCCTTTGGCTGGCTTTGAGTCCCTGTGCAAAGAGGAAATAAAGCCGAAGACAAAAAAATAAAGAAAGCAATTAATAGAAACTGTCCTTGAGGAAGTTCATATTTTGGTCTTACTGGACAAAGGCTTCAAATCACCTATTATAAATATGGTCAGAGGAAACAATGTCTAATGATATAAAGGAAAGTATGAGAATCATTTCTCATCAAATAGAGAATATGGATAAAGAGAAATTATAAAAATAATATGGAATATGGAATAAAAATGAAATTTCTGGAGTTGAAAAGTTCATAATTAAAATGAAAAATTCCCTAGAAGGGCTCGAGAACAGTCTTGACTTAGCAGAAGAAAGAATCAGCAACCTTGAAAATCGATCAATTGAGAGTGTCAAGTAAGAATAACAGAAAGGAAAAAAGAGTAAAGTAAAATGAACAGACCCTCAGAGACCTGTGGGACACCATTAGTCATACCAACATATGGATGATGGTAACTTTAGAAGAAGTGGAAGGAGAGAAAGGGATAAATTCATAGAAAGACACAAACTACAAGAACTAACTCAGCAAGAAAGAGAAAATCTAAATGGACCTATAATAAGTAAAGAGATATAATTAGCAAGTGAATCGAATTAGTAATCTATAAACTTCTCGCAAAGAAAACCTAGGCTTAGATAGTGAATTCTAGCAAACATTCAAAGAACAGTTAATGCAAACCACTCACAAACTATTCCAACAAGTAGAAGAGGTGGAATGACTCCCCATCTCACTCTACTGGGCCAGTGTTAACCTTGATACCAGAATCAGACAGAGAAATCACAAGAAAGGAAAACTGCAGACCAATATCCCTTATAAATATAGAGGTAACATCCTCAACAAAACCTTAACAAATGAAATCCAGGAACATGTAACAACAATTATATACTATAACCAAATGGGATTTGTCCCAAGAGTACAAGGGTGTTTTAATTCATACAACACATAATATTAATAGAATAAAGGACAAAAACCACTTGATTATCCCACTAGATACAGAAAAAATGTTTGACAATATCCAACACCCTTTCATAACAAAAACAGTAAACAAACTAGGAATTAAAGGAAGACTTCCTCAAACTGATAAACGGTATCTATGAAAGCCTAGGCTAACAATCATACTTAATGGTGAAAGAATAAATGATCTCCTCCAAAGAGTAGGAACAAGACAAGGATGTTTTCTCTCACACTTCTACTCAACATCATGGAGCTTCTGGCCAGAGCAATAGGCAAAATAAATTAAAATAAAATAAAACAAAAGAAACAAAGGAATACATATTGGAAGGGAAGAAGTAAAACTATCTTTATTTGTAGATGTCATCTTCTACATAGAAAATCATAAGTAATCTAAAAAAGTAAAAATATAACTAATGCATAAATTTTACAAAAATCAGTTGTTTGTTTACACTAACAATAAACTCTCTGAAAATTAAGAACAATATTACATTAGCATTAAACATTTAATACCCTTAAAAAGAATAAAATAATGAGAATAAATTTAATAAAAGGCTTGTCCACTGAAAATTACAAAACATTGTTGAAAGAAATTAAAGACCTACATAAACAGGAGACCCATACTCATGGATTGGATGACTTACTATTGTTAAGATGGCAGCATTCCCCAAGTCGATCTAAAGGTGTGGTCCTGTTGTCATCAAAATCATGGCTGATTTTTTTTTTGCAGAATCTGTTGAGCCGATCCTAAAATTCATATAGAAATGCAAAAGATTCAGAATAGCCAGTTTAGTCCTGAAAAAGATAAGTAAAATCGTAGGACTCACATTTCCCATTTTGGTAATTTATTATAAAGCTACGGTAATCAAGACAGGGTGGTCCTGGCATAAGGATAAAATATAGATCAATGGAATATATTGAAAACTCCAAAATAGGTCCATATGTTTATGGCCAGCCGATTTTTGACAAAAGTGTCAAGAAAATTCAGGGGCGGAAAGAACAGTCTTTTCAACAGGTATTTCTGGGACAACAGCTAACATATGCAAAAAGAATAAAGTTGGACCTCAATCTCAAACCACATAAAAAAATTAACTCAGAATGGATAACAGACTTAAATGCAGGAACTGAAAGTATAAGACACTTGGAAGAAAACAGAGGAGTGAAACTTCAAAGTTTCTTTTATACAGTACCAAAAGCACAAGTGATATAGGAAAAACTAGATAAATTGGACTTCATCAATTTCAAAAAATTTGTACCTCAAAAGACATCTTCATGAAAGTGAAAAGACAACCTATAGGGTGGGAGAAAATATTTCTTATGTATGTATCTGTCCACACTGATGTGCAAATTATGGCTAATTTTACATATAGAGTGCCCTCAAAAAATTTTTAAATGACTTAAACCCAATGGTAGCATATACTGGAATGTGTCCAAAATGTACCTTGGGATGATTCTAACAATTGCTTTTTCTTTCTTTCTTTCTTTCTTTTTTTGAGGAAGATTAGCCCTGAGCTAACATTTGCCACCAATTCTCCTGTTTTTTGCTGAGGAAGATTGGGCCCTCCTCCAGTTTATATGTGGGACACCTGCCACAGCATGGCTTGGTAAGTGGTGCATAGGTCCCTGCCTGAGATCCTAACTAGTGAACCCCAGACTGCTGAAGCAGAGCACATGCATTTAACCGCTATGCCACTGGGCCAGCCCCTAACAATTGCTTTTCAGCAGGTTGAAACAATTTAAAAGACATACGGAGAGTCCTCATTAACAGCATATCCTGGTCAGAGCTGACCAGGAAACTCTCCCTCTTCTTTCTACTTTGATATATTTAATACAAAGAAAATACATATACATAAGAAAGAAAATAATATTTTGAAGAACTCAGTGTGATGCATATTTTGCTCAGGTTCAATTATTTGTAGAAATAAACATTCATGTCTCTGTGTTCTTTGAGTACTTTTAAAACATAAAATCTGTGGGGCTGGCTCTGTGGCCAAATTTTAAAGTTCTGCACACTCAGCTTCAGTGGCCTGGGTCCACAGGTTCGGATCCCAGGCAGACCTTCTCCACTCATCAGCCATGCTGTGGCAGCGACCCACATACAAAGTAGAGGAAGATTGGCACAAATGTTAGCTCAGGGTGAATCTTCCTCACCAAAAAAAAAAAAAAAAGTGGATGGAATTAAATTTAAGAACAATCTTTTAGAGAAGCATGAAATTATTAAGGAAATAAATGATTAATGACCAATTTAAGTTAATATGCAATATAATCCTCAAGCAACTCTTACTAATATAGAAAAACAATCCAATCAAGCATTCCAGGGTTTCCTCCGCCACAAAACATCATTATTAGAAGATATAATTCTTTTTTTAAAAAATTATTTTGTTGAGTTCATATTGGTTTATAACATGGTGTAAATTCAGGCGTACATTATTATATATCAATTTCTGTGTAGACTGCATCTCTCCCGCCCCGAACAGTCTAGTTCTTATATGTCATCATATATATGTGCCCCTTTACCACTTTGATCCTCCCCCGCTAGATGATATAATTTTTAATGTGCTGGATGTTGCAGCATTTAGATATCATACAAGTTATTTCCATCACTGATGTAATCAATTAACCCAATTAAATTATGATAAAACAGTTAATTGTCTCCTTCAGATGAACAACACAACTGTTAGTAATTAAAATCTATAAGGATATAAATATTATGGCATCTTAATTTAATTCTCATCATTGATCTGGTGTTGCATTCCCAAACCATCTTTACTGTGTGACCGATACAGTTTCGCCCTTCTGGAAAATGGCTTCTGGAGAAGACTTCACTGTCTGGCACGTCCAGAGTTGCGCGTTCCCTCCTCATCATGACAGCGCAGCAGCTCGTTCAATCAGCGGCCCGGGAATCAGGCCCTATCTCTTGAGTTCAGCTGCACGGGTCTGTCAGCCCCAAACTTGTTAAATATCTGTCTTCTGAGTAGTATTTCTTTCCCTAATTCTCAAACAAAGTTTCCAGTTTTAATTAAGATTTAAACTAAGGTAAAACTAAGGTTGTGAATTGCTTGGTTTTTACCTAATTTAGTCAGCCAATAGGCAGAATAACTTTTAAATTCTTTGAAAGAGCAGAGGGCCAATGTTGCTAAATTAATACTGTAGGTATGTCCTCACAGCAGAAGCATTTTGATAACATCTCTGTTTGCAAATGCGTTTTTTAAAAATTTCAGTTGACTCTATCTGGATCAAATTAAAATCAGTAAAATTTTTTATATAGAATCAAAATGATCCGGTCAATTAATCAACAGAACTCTATTGAGTGCCAGATGCTCAGTTCTGCTCTCCTCTGTGTGTGGGGGAACATAATGAGAATAGATGTGGGAAACCTAATTTGGGAGATAGGATATGTGCACATGAAAACATAACTCAAAACTCAGAACACACTATGATAATTAGCATGTAGTTGGTACAATATGGTATGCACAATTAGAGCTATAAAAACTGGATGGAAGTAATAGTTCCTCAAGTTTAGATGGTGAAAAATGTCTCCTGGAAGAGGTCCCCGCCATGAATCCAAACTCCGTCTTCCTTTGCTTGTTCAAAGAGGACACTTCTGAGTGGTATCCCTGGGAAACTTGTCCTTAATATTCCGTCTTCCCGGAATCCAGCTTCCTCTTCTCTTCCCCTCCTCTTTCCGGTGCCCTGCAACCTACTGGCATGGTTGAGACCCTCTTTTATGATAGAAGGGCTCAGACAAAAGCCTCGGTATCGATTGCCAGTGAGGCATGAAAATAAGATTTTCAACATATTTACTAACGAACAGTTGTTGAGGCACATATATATATACTCACTTGTACCAGTTTAGTTCCTGGAACCACAGGTTGGAGACGTTTAACAAAGCCTAGTTCTAATAGGAAGAAAAATGAGAGTCAGCTTTTCTTGTAGTTTGTTTGCTCCCAGAGAGCAAACATATGTCTTCTATGAGTCTTTTCCATAGTTTCTGAAACTACCTTAGCAAGATAAATACTACTTTCTTTCTCTGACAGGCATGAAGGTCTCCAACTCCTGTTAATATGTTTTCCTTTTAGCACAGCGCCTCTTGATGGAAGATTGTAAACTACTTATACTTCTTAGTCTGGTCCTGCCCAAAACACCTCATGCCTTCAAGAAGTTTGGCTTTATGTCAAGTCTTCTGAGGAGGAATGGATTACATAAACATCACACTACACTATTATTATTTGTTGCTTTGTCACATTGGTGTGTTATAACAACTCGTGGTGATTTTAATTATCATTATTAATAACTATTAAATATGCCCTATATGTTCTAATCAGGTGTGGAAAGGTGACTCATGTCTAGTTTGAGACTAACGAGATCCTCTACATATCATTTAGGGTCATGTCACTCAGGTTAGGTGAAGGAGTAAAGAAACATGATTGCCTCGACATAGTGCTGGGCAACTAAGAAATACGTCAGTAGACTTAGAATCAAATAGAGCAAAATTCATGCTTAACCCTGTTAGTGTGATGTTTTATTGACTGGGGAGATTCAGTTGGGCCTTTGGGAAATAGGTGAGGAGCGCAGGGCTTGCAATGGGCAAGTGACAAAAGAAACATGAGAGCTCAGATGCTGGGTGGAAACTGCAGACAGTTCTAAGTCAAATGCTAAGGAAATAAGACACAGTCCAGACAGATGAGAACCCTGTGTAAGAGCAGGAGAAATCATGTGGGCTGAGGAACTCCTTCAAGGCCTGTGATGTAGTGTGGGTTCAAAACATGATACTTGATTTTTTAATACTGCTCTTAAATTGATTAAAATTAATTAGTATATTTTCCATTTAAATTAAGTACAAAAATAGGTAAAACTAACCTATCAGCTTAGAAGTCAGGGTAACAGTGACCCTTGACGGAGTGGTCAGTGACGGGCAGGCATTAGGGGTATGTCTGGGGGCTGGTGATGTTCTGTTTCTTAATCTGAGTGCCCTTAAGGGGTGTGCTCAGTTAGTGAAAAATTCATTTTTATGTTTACTAGGTGAGCACTTTTTATGTGAATATTAATACTTCAATAAACAGTTTTTTAAAAGTAAGAAATCAGTAGATTTCAAAGGACGGTCACCTCTGCAGTGCATCAGCCTTAGGTGAATGGCTTTGTAGGGAGATCTCAAGCCCTGGGAAATGAGCCAGTGCAGCAGAACAGAATGGCTCTGCACGAGCTGACCAGCTCACAGAGAGCCTCCCTCAGTTCTCTCCGCCGCCTTGCTACTTGCCGTGTTACCTACGTCAGCATTCAACACTACTGTGGGGGAAGGTCATCATTGTGTGTTGGGAGTGAAGTGGATAAATAAAATACAATAATGACTTTGATGTTTCTCCACTCCTGGTAACTAGGCATTCTCAGACACTGGGTCGTTTTTCTCAAAGTAGATCTGGCTAGGAGTATGTATTTGTAACCCCAGATGGACCAGAAAGTGATTGTACCTTGATTCCCAGATGGTTGTGGTTTTTGGTTTTTGTTTCATTTTGTTTTGTCTTTTTCTTTAAGGAAGATTAGCCCTAAGCTGACATCTGAGCCAATCTTCCTCTCTTTTGTATATGGGTTGCCACCACATCATGGCTGATGAGTGGTATAGGTCAATGCCCAGGATCCCAACCCACGAACCCGGGCAGCCAAAGCAGAGTACACTGAACTTAACCACTAGGCCACGGGGCTGGCCCTGTGGTTTTTGTTTTTAATCATGGACATCCTGAGAGGTCAATTCAGGTCTCAGCAGCTACATTCCATAACCAGGATCTAAGTTTTGTTAGTGCTCCCTTGTCCTGCCCACCACCAGCTCTTGTCTGTGACCTTACAGTGAAGCTCTCATTGACCCTGTCTTCCAAGTGCTATTACATCAAGAGTGAGGTCCTTGTTTTCCATTGGATTATTCATTTGGGTCAGATGAGATATGGTGTGATGATTCGGTTTATGGGTCAGCTTGCCAGGGGCACAAGGTGCCAAGATATTTGGTCAAACATTATTCTGGGTGTGTCTGTGAGAGTGTTTTTGGATGGGGTTAACTTTTGAATGGATAGACTGAGTAAAGCAGATGTCCCCCCCCTAATGTGGGTGACCCTCATCTGAGCAGTTGATTGCCTGAATGGAAAAAAAAGACTGACCCTCCTAGGAATAGAAAAAAAGGAACTTCTCCTCCCTGATCACTTGAGCTGGAACATCAGTCTCTTCCTGCCTTCAGACTAGACCTGAAACATCAGCTTTTCTGGGGTCTCAGGTCGGCCAGCTTTCAGACTGGACTTTACGTCATCAGCTCTCCTGGTTCTCAGGCCTTTGGACTCAGACAGGAAGTGCACCATCGGCTCTCCTGGGTCTCCAGCCTGCTAACTGCGGACCCTGGGACATCTCAGCCTCCATCATAGGAACCAATTCCTTGTAGTGTGTGTGTGTGTGTCTGTGTGTGAGAGAGCTATAGAGGGACAAGTTTGTGGTAGCTGTAACAGAACAAGATCAAAATGGTATTCTGGCTAGATTATATTAACCAATTCTGATTATTTCTTATACCTGATACCCTTCTTTTAAAAACATAATTATCTGAGCTGTTTTACAAAGGGAATAAAAACGTTATATTGAATAGAGGAAATATCTTCCATACTCAGGTTGATACTTGTGTCAAATTTATGTCTTTTATTTCAACCAAGCTTAGATAATCACAAACAGAATTTTAAGAAAAATGTTTTTCTCCAGTGGACCTGCTGGAGAAGGAGGAAGAACATGGTCCTTCTGGCACACAGCCGATGGGTGTTAGGTCATCCCTATTAGAGGAAGATGCAGGGATGCATTTGAGAAAGTTTCCTTTTCAATTAGAGCCAAGGGCGGGGGCAGGAAAGGACTCTGCATGTTGCTCAGACCTCACTACCAGGGAGAGAGAGACTTTTTCTGAGTGCTGATCTTTATCTATTTCTGACAAAATCAAGTACTGCCACCCTGGAGTGGACAGGATTTATTCTGTCATTGGCAAGTTTAGAGTGAGAATGGCTTCAAAGAGTTCTTATGCAGGAGAAACAGAAGTCACCTCAAAATTTTACTTTGCACTTCAGATACTGAACCTAGAGAACTAGGAGGAAAACAAATTGGAAAGACAGGAAAGTCACCTATTTGACCTAAGTTGTATAGCGGGAGTGTACCCTGACTTTTGAATTGAGAGCTTATTTTGTACAGAGAACGTGTTAGCTGACTGAAATGGATGCATACGTAGAAGGAGTGCTCCATTACCTTGTTGGGTTGTAAAAGTTTTAAACTACGTATTAATTAACTCAGATCAATGCTTTAAGCTAACTGCCTGGCTAATGTTCCTAACTCAGCCACAAACAAAAGAAAAGCAGAGAGGAGACACAGGTAGAATGTCATCTGTCTCTAAGGGCACCCAACTGAGTTGACTTAATTTTAGTGATAACAAATGTCACACTGGTTTAGTAGAATTTATGACTTTTTAAATGAATAGTAATCAAATATTTTGACAGGAAGCTTCCTCATTGTCACAGGCTATTTTGGATTCTGCAACTCAAATTAATAAAATGGTTCCTGGGGTGCACAGCATAATTCTGAGAACATATTCTCTGCTAAACATAGTGTTACAGTGTTTCTCCTTAATTCGGAAGCTTTCTACCTAGAAATGCTAAGAAAGCAGATTCTCTTTAAAATTTCTGAATGTAACCGCCAAAAGGGGTCCTCTACTTGCCACAAAGACAAGCCAACAGTTCAGAGACAAGGTGGTAGGAGAGAAAGGGTCTTTTTATTACAGCTTGCTAGCAAGGGGGAAGATGGCAGACTAGTGTCATAAAGAACCATCTTAAAACCATAAAATGTTGAAGTAGTTCTATAGGGCAAATGGACAGAAGCAGGCGGGTGGGAGGGGGGTCTCAGGATGTCGATCATCTGGTGTTGTGGTCCTTGAGACTCCAGATCATCCCTTCCTCTTGTCACCGGTGATGGATACCAGCAGAGGGCTTTCTCCTGGAGGTCATTACATCCCTGGGAAAACTTAAAGAACACAGTTATTACCTTATCAGAATAGGGAGGTCTAAGGATAAGCCAAGGCTACAGAAATAGCAGAGCATGCATATTTCTTATAAGCAGGCGTGTACTTATCTAGGCTTCCTGCAAACTAAAGCATTGCTGACAAAGAGGACGAGTGTCTTGTGGGCTGGGGTCATTTATAGTCCTAACATGGTTCTGATGCAGATCAAGCCTGCCCCCAAGGAGAGAAATCCAAGGCATCCTGCCCTACATACCAATCTATATCATCCTCCAGGAAGCATAGGACGTCCTGACCTGATCCTACCTGATTCTTATCCAAAGGGATAGGACTACTCAATAACCAGACCCCACTGATGCAGGGTTGGCAAGCCGAAGAGTCGAAAGAAAGATTTCTTGGACTCTCAAGGTCTGGCAGTAGTGCTCTTTTATTTAGAGAATAGTGTGGAATAGCATGGGGACAGGACCCATGGGCAGTCAGAGCTGCTGCTGCTGGCATGGGGACAGGACCCATGGGCAGTCAGAGCTGCTGCAAACATGGGTTGAGGGTAGGGCTAAATTTAAGGCGTAGGTATGTGAGTTATCTCTTTACAAGACAAAGGAAAGAATATGTAAAAAGTTGTTACAATGATATCAGTGCCGGTGGGCTCTGGTTATTGGGTGGTCTTATAACTTTTAGATAAGAATCAAACCAGATTAAGTAAATGGCAGAGGCTACCACCTTAAATATTATCTTCAGCTAAAGACAAAGGAGGATGTTGGTGGGTGGGTGGGGGTCAGTTACATGAGGTTACCAGACAGTGAACAACTTAAGTCTTTGCCTTCCCTATTAAGAGTTTCCAGAGATAAGGCCATCCCCCCTTCCTTTTGGTGCAGGGAGGGAGACACCCCCACAGATGGAGACTTCCTTCACAAATGCAAATGTCTCTCATCAAAGGGCAAGCAAATTCCACTCCTCAGAGCCTCCTTCTTGTCTGCATTTTTTAAAATTAACCAGCCTAAAATAATCCTCATCACCACCTGCACTGATACCATTTTAATGACTTTTTAACATAATCTCTCCTTTGTTTTGTAAAGAAATAATTCACATACCTATGCTTTGTAAATTTAGCCCTACCTTCAACTCATTGCAGCTCTTCACTGCCCATGGGTCCTGTCCCCATGCTACTCCATGCTATTCTCTGAATAAAGGAACACTACTCCCAGACCTTGAGAGTCCAAGAAATCTTTCTTTTGACTCCTCGGCTCACTGAGCCCGCATCAGTTCCTCTCTATAAAATGGCGTCCTTTGTGCTAACCTATGTTAACCATGGACTGTGTTTATCTTAGCTTTCAGGTGGTGCTAACATGAATGCTCTTAAAGCTTAGAAGTTTGTTAGAATTCAAAAATTTTAAAGTGAATAACTAGTGTTTGGATGCTATTTACAGTCAGCACAGGGAAACAATGGCATATTGTTTACACTAGCAAATTAGAAATGTTTCTGCACCACACTCATGAATAAAATTTTAAAGCAAACTCATACTCAATGGCTAGGAAAATACATTCTGCATTGAGTGTTAAAGTTATACAATTAAAAATATACTCTTTAAAAAAAATGACTAAAAATGACAAATGTGTTTTAAGGATCATCTACCTGAGGGTGACAGCTCAGCTTTATCTGTGGAGCCAGTTTCAGCAACTTGGGGCAGCCTGGCCCTGAATTAAAAATTTTGAAGTCACTTCTGGGTCCAGCAAGAGAGACCAACTGTCAGTCACTAACGTTTGCTTTGGAAAAGTCCAGTTAGAGAAAGGGTGGCAGCACCCTTTCAAATTACCGACGAAGACAGTGAGTGTCAAAACTATGGCATTAAGTTATTTGCATTTTCTAGGACTGCACCAATGAAGACACTACCATTTCTGCAGGGTTTGCACAGAAGGCAAACCTTCCATCCTGACAGGTAATCTGGTAAAGGAGTAAGTGAGCCATTGGCCCTTCATCATATGAATAGTATAGATTCAAAAGGAGAAAGCAGCCAAAGGTTAGAAAGGTTGATAAACACAGCAATGGAAAAGATGTGGGGAAGCCGGCATTCACTTTTTCTATTGATGGGAGTATAAAATGGCACAACTCTTAGGGTGGTTCATCAGGAAACGGTAGTGGAAATTTGTCATGCGCAAACTGACTCCACTATCCTACTTCTAAGGTGTTATTCTAAAGAAATAATAAACAAGTGACTGCATTTGATTCCCTAACCTCTTAAATTCAAGTTCACGTGCTGGATGTGCAGCAAGCCAAACACTTAGACATCGGTGCTTGGAGATGGAGAAAGGCCCCATTAGAGTTGACCAAGCTGAGAGGTGGGAGCCTGGCTTTGCTCAAATGCACCTTCACAAGAGCAGAAAACAGGATTGTACAGAGCTAAGGGGCTGGGCAGGAGGAGCTCTGGGGAAACAAAGGGGTCACTCCTGATAAGCCCCTGGGCGATCTGACTTCTTGGCTTCAACAGCAGCTAGGGGCCCGCCATCTGGTGATGCAACATCCCCGAAGGCATTGTCTTTCTTCTGCAAAACAAGCTCACAAATCCTGGAGACCACTGAGCCACCCCTCAAGTTAAACAGGAAAACGGCAAATTGCTTATTGAATATGCACAGTAATCCTCAGGTACCCGGCTTCATAGTGTTAATTAAAATAGCAAATTTTGGAAAATTTAAATGTCCTACAGTAAGAAATGAGATAAATAGTATAGCAATATCCTGTTATAAAGCTGTTATGTTGATAAGGATGTTAAACATATGGTAAAAAGAGTAAGACTGCACTGATAAGAAAGTTATAGAGTTAGATTGTAAAATAAACAAGCAAGTAGGAAAATTTTGGATTATTCTATAGGTATAGGGGGTGCTCCTCCCCCCAGCCCCGGGCCACTGTCCAGCTGATTTCTCCAGGGTCTGAGGGCTTTGTCTGGCCTCAGGAATGTGCACTGGAAGCCTGACGTGCCAGGAAGTTCACACCCTTGCAGCCTGCAGCCAGTAATTTGTGGGAGTTTGTGAGTAAATATTCCAGGTTCCTCACTCACTGGGTGGGACAACCCACGTCATATTCACTGTAGTTTCCCTGAAGTTCCCAGTGGAACTGGGCCTCAGTGTCCCACCAGGGTGACTTATCCATTAATGGTCCCAAAGACCCTTCTTCCCATCGCATATCCCTTTTCCTCTATGGGTGCTCCTGGGTTCACCTTCCAGATAAAACAATATCCTCTCCCATTTTACTCAGGGTCTGCCTACAGGAGAATCCAACCTAAAGCAGTCTTTTTGTATGTATTGCATGGCTTGTGTGTGTGTATCTAGTACAAGGCAACTACAATATACACCAAACTATTGACAGTGCTTCTCTGTGCAGTAGAATTAGAAGTGATGCTTAAACTTTTCTGTGTCATTTGATTTATTTTTGAGGAGAGTGTGTTATTTGTGGAAGGACGATTTGTGGACCAAATGGGCGGTGCACTGTGCCTCCTGGGTACACTGAGTCCTAGGCTGAGGAAAGATGCACTTCAGATGGGAGAGGCGGATGTTTGCAGGTCGTGCACTGCCTTCCTCCAGGAGGGTTGCCTGTTCTGTTCTGGAACTTGGCAGGATACAGGCTGAAGGTGGGTGCCTCGTGGGCCTGCAGTGAGAAACTGCAGCAGGCAAAAATAAGAGATGAGGTGGATCTGTCACAAAAGGAAGAGAAACCCAACCTCCGGGCTTTCCTATAGCATACCAATTTAGCCCACAATAAGAAGGATTTACTCATTTCTTTTCTTGCTACAAGACTCTTTCTGTCATCTTGAGTGCTATTTTTCATAATTTCTTTAAAAGTGGGCTAACCCATCTAAAATAACTGTTCTATTAAAATATGTAAAAGAATGTTCATATCAACGTCTTCGTACTACGGCGAAGGCATATTTGTCAGTGCAGCCTAAGTTCACACGAAGGCATGCGAACACTGAGTATATGTTATGAAAAGAACACAGACATTAAGGAATGGAACTACAGATTATTTAGACAACCTCCATTAACGTTTTTTATTTTGAAAGATAGTGATTTATTATCATATCCCTGTACATGTATTTGTTTGTATAATTGTCTACTTACTCCCTAATAATCTGGGGTAGTTTCTGTTATAAAAATTAGACATCTTGCTCAAAATTCCATTTTTCTCTCATTAAATTAATGAACCAAAAGATAAACAGAAAACCATATATTTCAGTTGTGCTCTTTATTAATGTCATAGATTGCTAATTTTACCTTATTAAGCTTAGTGTGCTGTTCATTCCATTTAGTTCAAAACTGAACAAAAATTGGGCAGAATTTTTCATTAATTAAAATTATACATAATTCTAATATTTGTCCTGTTCTACTCTAAAACCAGGAAATAGTAGAAAACACCAGTTAGTGGTGAACCACACTTCTGAATTAAATCTGTGTGCCATGTACACTTTAGGTCAACTAGCAGTGTTTGAACATTTCTGTGGAAAAATATAACAATATATTTTGGTGTTTTCATTATGGAACAGCACAAAGAGTTACCTCCTGAATGCAATTTTGTTACCTTTGTCGTTGGGATACCTGCACTGTTCCATTCGGTCAAGGGAAATTTAAAGTTGTATCTACATGACTACTGACAAATAAAGATGGCAAGCAGTGGGATATATTGGAGTATATGAAGAAGCCATTTGGTATAAACCTAATTAGGCCTTTGTTTTTTTCAAAAGGGCCTGACTGTGGCCATTGAGCGTGCATTGTAAATACATTTCCTATGGCCAGAACAAAGGCCCTTGAGATAAAGGTGCAACTTCCCCCCACATTAGCATTTCCTTAGGGATAAGCATCTTTCCTTAGGCTAGGAACTGATTGCTGCACTCACCTTTGACCACCCAGCTCACCTGTGACCACTCAGCTGGAGACAACAGACTGCCACCCTGCCTTGTTCACTGAGACAGAAGACCTACCTGCTGTTTCCATCAATCGCTGTGCCCACAGAGCAGTCTCGAGACTATTGTAAAAGGGACATTTCAATCCTATGTGAAACATCCTCTCTGGGGGTACATAACCACTCTGTGCACTCCACTTCTTTGGTGCCCTTTCTTCCTTTGGGAAGAAAGGCCCCGGGTTATAATCCTCAGATTTAAGCCCAGAATAAACTCACCCAAATTTTCATTTATGGATTATTTTCGTCGACAACACAAATTCAGTTGAAGCACTTTATGTTTCAAGAAAGTGAAAATGTAAATACAGTTCATGAATGGCCTTGGGCACAATAGAGATTAGGCAGAGCTTATTATTAAGAACAATTAGAACAATGTAAACACTGGATTTTATGTACTGGTTTATATGTGAAATCCGATCTGGCGTTCCACTCATGGAACTGAAGGCAAAAAGCCAGAAGCACATTTATTAAAATATGTGCTAAAGGGCATTTCCTATATGGGGCATTTTTATACTAAGTTTTTTCAAGCTAAGGTTTGATAAAGTTTTAAATATTTCATCTTAGCAGAACTCAAAGTCAGGTATGTTTAGAACAAGGTAAAAAATATGCTATTGAATTGATCTACTCAATGTCAGTTTTTGTCAATATGTACGGATGGAAATATTGTTAAAATAGGCCTGTAAAGCATAAAGATAAAGCTTAGCTTGGGGAAGTATTGACTGCCAATCAAGTCTGTTTATTAAAGTATGTGTTGCAGAACAATTTGTAGGATGGCTTCGCAAGGTCTACTTACCTATGTTGTGAACTGAGAGAGGCATTCAATTAAAAGTTAAATACTAAATTAAAATTTCTTATTTGGTACAAAAAAATTTCTTCTTTGATACAAAAAATTCTCAAGTCTAAGAGCGTAAAGTGATTTTTTGTATACATTTTGTGCATAACGATAATATTTTAAGTCTAGAGTGCTTTCCTTTTTTTTTTTTTTAAAGACTTTACTTTTTTCCTTTTTCTCCCCAAAGCCCCCCGGTACATAGTCATATATTCTTCGTTGTGGGTCCTTCCAGTTGTGGCATGTGGGACGCTACCTCAGCGTGGTTTGATGAGCAGTGCCATGTCCGCACCCAGGATTCGAACCAACAAAACACTGGGCCACCTGCAGTGGAGCGCGTGAACTTAACCACTCGGCCACGGGGCCAGACCCTCCTTTTTGATCACTTCATTATAACTATACAGATCTTGATTTTAATGTTAAAAGAGAGAAATGACAAGAAAAATTCAGGGAATATAATATATTATTTTAAAACACATCCTTTTCCCCATAAATGAACCTCTCATTATTTGCATATCTGTGTGTAACTACAATGGAAAAATAAAATAACCAACTATTTTATTGTTTGCTTTTAACTGTGGTGGTGGTTTGAATTGCTTACTATTTGTCAGGGTATTTTGCTAAGCATTCAACATATGTTAACTCATGCAATTGTCAAAATAACCTGTTGAATAGATTAATTTGTGGTTCCCATTTAGGTGATGAGATCATTGAGACTAAGAGCTTGTCTCAGTTCACGTGGCTTTTAAGTGGCAAAATTGGGGTAAGAGTAAGTTTAATTCAGATCCTGAGCTCGGATTACTTAATATAACTAAGAAATTCTCCTATTGCTTCCTTGTAAAAATCATGCTATTTGCCTTGTTCTTATGTTCATAACTTTATAAGAATTTAACATTTTATAAAGGGTTTTTTATTTGTAATATACACTGTTTTTTCCACATCCTTTGGAAACATGTGATACAAAAACACCGTCTGAAAACTACCGATAGCGTACCTCTTGGACTCGTGCTCCCTTCCTAGACTCCCTAGATTGGGAGAGAGTAGATGTGTTTAGAATAAGGGTCTGTTCTGTGTGGACAGTGATCAGGCACATCACGGTAGAGTGAGAGCAAATGTCTGTCCCTCAATTAGACTGGCGTCGCATCCTTGTTTTGCTGTTTACTGACCATATGCCACTGGGAAAGTTAATTATCTGCTCTTTGCCTCTGATTCCTTATTTGTAAAATGAGTAACTCAATAATACTTCATGGAGTCATGGTGATAATTAATGTGTGTACAGTGTTTTGAATGGAGACTAGCAATTTCAAGTATTGTGAGGAAAGTAATGATAAGTAATAACATGTATAAGGTGCTCATGTCCTTCCCGTCTACCATGGGTGCCTATTCCTGTTTGTTTCTTACTTTAATTTGTTTCCTCTTCCTTATAAATCTCCGTTACTTTTTTTGGTTGGGGGAGATATTTCACTTTTTCATTGTATTAAATATGCAAGCTTCCTTGATAAACAAAAAAACTGAAAGAACTTGGTACTTTGTAGCAAGTTTATATTGTTTCAGTTCTTTTGGCCCAGTGCACAAAGTGTAAATTCGGTTACTTTCTAATCAATTGCTACAAGTAGGTGGGTTTGGCGCTGCTTACTGGTTGGTTAATAGCTCTAATGATGTTCTCAGCAGTAGGATGGCTTTTTTAGCACGGGTTTCAATCTCCACTAATATTCTTGTGCAGCATTCTCTTTTATTATTTTGTCATTTTCCTGATGGATTTCTATGCACTGAGGTATTTGTAAAATCTATCAAATCTCAATTTTAGGATTATATTTTCGTTACAAAAGGTAAGCTTTCTAAATGTTTCATTTCCAGCATACAAATGATCACTTCTCTCCCTTTTATGAGAATCATTTCCTTCTCATTATAAAATCCAAATTCATCCTAAATTCCTTCTTCCACAAAGGTAGACAATGAGAAATGTCTCTTGAGTATTTTCAAGTAACTCTATACTCCTCCAGGTTCCATATTCTTCTATTATTCCAGAGAATTAGTAAAACGTAAAATCAAGTTTTGAAACCTAACGGAAGAACCTTTTAAAGTTCTTAGAATTAGATTTAGAGGATACATGTCTAGGAGATTGCTAATTAATATATACCTTCTTATATTGTTTTATTATAAACATCTAACTTATTTCAGAATTAACTTTTTGAGCAATTAATTTAAGTAATTAAAAGAGAATATAAGAAGTTCTTGAATTCAGATCCATTTTCTTTCTTTCTTTCTTTTTTGGTGAGGAAGATTGGCTCTGAGCTAACACCTGTTGCCCATCTTCCTCTTTTTGCTTGAGGAAGATTGTCACTGAGCTATCATCTGTTCCCATCTTCCTCTGTTTTTGTATGTGGGATGCCGCCTCAGCCTGGCTTGATGAGTGGTGTAGGTCCACACCTGGGATCAGAACCTATGAACCTGGGCCACTGAAGCACAATGCGCCCAACTTAACCACTACACCACTGGGCTGGCCCTCTGATCCATTTTCAATAAAATATATTCCAGTAGTTTCTGATCAAATGTACTCACATAAATAAACTTATGATATGTCCCAATAAAATTTGATGTTTCAATGGAACATAATTTTTCCTCTATCAAGTCTAATGCCATGTTCCTAGAAAAATAAAATTGACTGCTGAAGAGAAAATAGCAAAACAAATATGGACCCTGCTCAGAATTGCTTTCTGAAACCTGTTAAGGAAGACTAATGTGCTGGAGCAGCAAATAGGTCATAGGCCAGAATGAGATATTGCAGCTCATATATGTAGAAAAACTACATAGAATTTGGAAGCAACATTTTCATTAAATGTAGATTCATCTAATAATCTAATTTGGTCTTAACATTTTGGGGCTTACAAAGTCTTCGAAAACCTGATGATAGTATGGACTCTCCCCAGAAAAGTGCACATCCTGAAGTCTAGCCAAGTAAGAACTCAAGGTTAAGAACAATCTTAGTTCTGTCGACACATCAAGTAACAGTAAACTTCACTCCCATCAGCTTCAGCAGTACATGGCCACAGCCAGTCTTCAGGCAAACTGAGATTTTCTCACAAATGTTGCTGTTCTAGTTGTGTTCATGTCCATGCCCCAATAATCAACAACAATCTCCTCTCGGTCCCATTTTCTCATCCCTGTCAACTTGTTCTGGAGGCCGTAAGTCCCTTGATTCCCGCATTTTCACATTTAGCCCCCTTTTGAGCAAACCCTCTTCTCTGGAGCCCAATACTGCTAGCCACTTAAATTACTCTCCCTGCTAGCTCTCTCAAAGTCCTTTCTTCTCCATTTCACCCTATCTGCTCTGAAAACAACTCACTTTGAACCTCTCCCAGGATCTAGCTGGATCACTTCTATTCCAGGCTGCCTACTGCTGCTAGAAAAAAACATATCCACAAAATAGGTAGTTTATTGTCACCACAAGTTCATGATAGCACCAGTTATCCATTGAAATTCTTGTATTTGTTCTTGTCAATTCCACTCCCCCTCTCATCTCCGGTTTTTCAAACCACGTGTCATTTTCTTTAAGCCTTCTAAGCAACCCTTACCTTATTCACCCATTGGCAGCCAATTCTTCTACTTCAGAGAAGACAGGTTCTAGCAGATTGGAAATACCTAGTGGTCTAAATGCCAAATTGCCACCAGAATGATCTTTCGAAGAAGGCAAAAAATACAACAATTTCCATACTGTAGGAGGTGGTGGCAGCAAGAAAATGGGGACCTCAGTGCTACAATTGCAACAAATTGAATTCTTCTAACAATCTGACTGATTTAATAAAAGATATCCAGGTTGAAATATCCAATAGTAAGCTAGATTTTAGATTCCATAGCCTTTGATTATCCAGTTGAAGCTCCACAGAAAAATTTTATTCAATACATAAATCAGATTACCATAGATCAAGGTTATAGATCAGAAGCTTGATGAGATTGTCAAGAGAAGGGAATACGAAAGATGCCTGAGGGCATCCTACTTCTAAGAGACAAAACGAAGGATGTGGTCGAGAAAGGTACTGATGGTCAGTATCCTAGTTTAATCCATAAGGAAGTGACATCATCATAGAAAAAAGAAATAATGATGGCTTGCGTTCAACTTCCCTGCTGTCCAGTGGGGCAGAGTGCATGACACCCTTGACTCTTATTCTATCTCCTGTTAAAGTTGGGAATTTGATTTGACCTAAATTGAAATTTTGACTGGTAGCATAGTGGATATTTGTCATATTATTAGTTACCAGGCATCTGAACTTCTTCCATGTTTTGATGAGGTGAGCATATAATTTATCATCCAAATTAGGACAATTTTAAGAAAAAAAATATGAGCTATTAATAATTACACCAGGCCAGGACATGACTAGACAAATTGTGTCATGCAGTAACTCTATTTTTTTTTTTAAAGATTGGTCCTGAGCTAATATCTGTTGCCAGTCTTTTTTCTTCTTCTTCTTCTTCTCAAAGCCCCCCATTACATAGTTGTATATTCTAGTTGTAGGTCCCTTTGGTTGTGCTATGTGGGATGTCGCCCACAGGATGATGAATGGTGCTAGGTCTATGCCCAGGATCCGAACCAGCAGAACCCTGGGCTGCCGAAGAGGAGCTCCCAAACTCAACCACTCAGCCACAGAGCTGGGCCCCGCAGTAACTCTAATTTTGAGTGAATTTCTGTGAAAATAAATAATTTAATGTAAAATGAGTTGGACTGGGGTCATTTGTCTTTAAGGTTTCTACATCCTGGAGAGGCTTAACTCAAAAGGCTCAGAAATCAACCTTTAATGAGATCTGCCATCCTTGCCCTTTTTGGTAACCTTCCAGAATTCATTTTAGGGTTTTGGCAACTTCCTAACAACTCCTTAAAATACAAAGAGTGTATCCGGCCCCTTCATGGTAGAGTTTGGCCTCCCCTCAGCAAGAGGCCTATTTCCTTACTACAAAACAACAGCAACACGAAGCATTTACCAAGGAGATTATTTTTTTTCAAAGACCTGGCTACTCTCCTAGAATAATAGTTAATCCATTTATTCCCTCCTTTGGATTCAGTCTCTTCCTCTTATCTCCTTAAGCCTGCAAACACGGATGAACTTTTTTCCCTACGACAGAAACGAAATAAAACGTGTATGAAATCCTCAATATGTCCTTCTATCTCACTTCCTATAATGAATGTTTGATCCATTGTGGCAGCCTCTCTGTTGCCCACCCAATAGGCACACCCTCTGCCATTGTTCTTCCTCACTGGAAACACATCACCTCCATTTGACTAGTGTTCTGATGGGTAATCAGGGTCTCAGAAGATATAGGTATAGTCCCTACTTACCCTGAGTCCCTGGAGTCAATGATGAATGGCCTGAGCCAATTATAAAGGTCTTATTACTCTAACCATTGATTGGTTTATGCATGCATATATGTCACTATCCTTACCAATGAGATGACATAGAAATCTTGCCTCTTAGAAAGGTTTTGCTTGTTAAAGGAGACAGATGATAAAAGAAGATGCCCTGGGGCCAGCCTGGTGGTGCAGTGGTTAAGCATACACGTTCTGCTTCAGTGGCCCAGGGTTCGCTGGTTCGAATCCCGGGTGCGTACATGGCACCCCTTAGCAAGCTATGCTGTGTCAGGCGTTCCACATATAAAATAGAGGAAGATGGGCATGGATGTTAGCTCAGAGCCAGTCTTCCTCAGCAAAAAGAGGAGGATTGGCAGATGTTAGCTCAGGGCTAGTCTTCCTCAAAAAAAAAAAAAAAGAAGATGCCCATACTCCACTAGGTGATGTAGCTTCTGCATGCGGTTCCAGGAATTGTGGGAATCATGATGCATTAACAGAGTGAGAAATCACTGGTGTGCTGACGATGGCAGGAAAGAAAGATGGAAAGAGCTGAGACACCACTGAGTCCTGAATTAATTCACCCTGCAAGGACCTTTCCTCTGGACTTCGTTATATGAGAAAACAAAGGCCTATTGTTTAACCTACTTTTGTCTGAGTCTCCAGTTACGGCTGAAAGAAACCTATGTGACACATCCCACCTTCTTGTTTGGGGAATTTTGGAAATATACTTGTCTACTTATAATAAATATTAAAATGTTATAAACTTATAATAAACATTAAAAGTAAAACAAATCAAGTCTATTCAACTGATGGGAATGTTACTGTATGAAATAGAGTCATCTGGTATGTAAAACAGATTGTGCCGTTTCTCACTTCCTTTACCCAGAAATCAGATTATTTTATTCCTTGAAAATACTTTTGGATCCAGCATTAGTTAATAATTCAAACCATCAAAAAGATTGGTCCTATTTATCTAAGCATTTACTTTTTCAAGGAAGTTGTGTCTACATTATCAGCTGCTTTTCCTGATCATTTCTTTCTTTTTCTTTTATACAAAAGTTGCCTTATGTATTTATTTATTTGGGGGTTACAAGTTTTTTTCCTACACAGAAGCTCAGGGCCTTCATTTTGTGTTTATCTGTCCTGAAGAATCACCTTTCTCTCTTTCTTCTTAAAGACTCTCTTCCCCAGACAAGGATGTTATCTTCGAAGCCATCTGAGACATGGTGGGACACCCTTCCACCTACACACTGTTCTTGCTACACATCTCAATTTTCATGAGCAAATGCCAGTGTTACACCTGCGTGGCTGTCTGGTGAGTCACTTATCACACAGGAGAGTTACCCCTTCTCTCGTCAAGGCCAGCGCCTCCAACCCACTGCAATGTAACACTTCATAGAGAAAGTAAACGCTCAAGCAAGATTGCCAAAACGGTCCCAAAAATGCACACTTTGAGCTAGTTCAGAAACTTACCGTTGGACTGAACTGAGCATGAGCTTCCTGTAGATGTCCTTATTGCTAAGATTTTGGTGAGGATGTTATTTGCTGAGTTATGAAGTCTTCTTTTTATATAGAACCATGGAGAAAATGTTGTTTGGGTCTTGGTATCAGGAATTCTTATGCTTCTTTTAAAGAAATGTTTCTCTTTTAACCTATAAGTTCTATAAGAAATTTTGTGGTTCCTTCTTTGTGTGGTTTTCTACAAACCTCAGAGGTAATAACATGCCCCACATCTGCACAAGTGGAGGACCACGCCGTCGATATGTGATGAATCTTATTCTTTATTTCTGGTTGTCGTGGTTTTGCTTTTCTTGTTGTTTTGACCACTCTGACTTTTCCTTTGCTGAAATTTCCTCGCCTACTAATTTACCATGTCCTACACCTCCTCCCCCCTCACACTCAATCTGCCATCAAATCCTGAAGATTTTTACGTTCAAATCTCTCGAACTCTTTCATTTCCAATAAAATGATCCCAGGTCGGATTCCTAGCATCTGCCTTTTGCAGCTCTGAGAGTGATCCACACTCCCTCTGCGTCCTTTCTAATCCGTTCTGCTCACTGCAGGCAGATCGTCTTTTCAAAATGAAAATTTAGCTGTGTGCTTCTACAGTGGAACTTCTGCCAGAACAAAACAAACCACACGCAATAAGTCTTTAAATTCTTGTAATTGCCTTAGGTGAAACCACCAAATCCTGGAGAACTCTAAGGCCAAAGGGAAACTATGTCCATCTTCTCCTCATTACTAGCCGAGACCATAAAAGAGAAACCTCCAATCTCTTGGAAGCTGAGAAGGTGATTTGCACTCTTCCTTCCTTCTCCTTTTCCTGCTCTTCACCAAGGAAGACACATTATCTGGTTGGGGAGATTGGAAAAGAGATTGGGTATGCATATTTCACATCCTCTGCACAGCTTTCTTTGGTTCTCCCACAAACGAGTAAATGCAAGCCGCCCCTCTATGGGAACCCGAAGGTGGAGACTTGGCAGGCAAGAGCCGTGTGCATATAGTTTCCTAGGGCTGCTGTGACAAAGTACCACAAAGAGGGTGTCTGGAAACAACAGAAATCTTTTGCCTCACAGTTCTGGAAGCTAGAAGTCTGGAATCAAGGTGTTGACAGGGCCTGCGCCTTCTGAAAACTGTGGGAGAGAATTCCTCCTTGCTTCTTCCTAACTTCTAGTGGGGGCCAGTGATCCTTGGAGCTCCTTGGTTTGCAGCTCCGTGGCTTCAATCTGTGCCTCCGTCATCACCTGATGTCCTCTCTGTGTGTCTGTGTCTTCATATGGCCTTTTCTTCTCTGTGTGTCTCTCTCTTTTTTTATAAGGACACCAGTGATATCGGATTAAGGGCCTACTCTACTGCTATACGACCTCGTTTTTACTAACTACCTCTGCAATGATCCTATTTCCAAATAAATTCGTATTCTGAGTTGCTAGGTGTTAGGACTTCGGCATATCTTTTTGGTTGACACAATTCTAATAACAAGTAGAAAGCTGGTTCAAGTTCTGTTCTCCAATTGTTCGTTTAGCAATAAGGTTAATCTTTTAGGCCTATCATACTGGTGTGCATGTTTCTCAATTGTTTTAGCGTTTTTGAATGAAGGAATATGATGAGCATATGAACAAGAACCCCAAAAGGAGACCAAAAGGTGTGTCTGCTGCTAGCCATTCCAGAATTATTCCATAAAATGGTATATCTTTTTTTTTAAATCCGCCTGCAGTGTTCTTTAATCCTCAAATGCATCTTGTTTCTCCCTTGCAGCCCCTCTGTCAACTCCCCATCATCTCCTATAGGAGCACAGAATGTGGGACATGTTATATCACTGAATGGGATATTTTTCCCATCTCTCTTCACCTAATTAAATCCTACTCTTTTTCACATCTTCTCTTAAGTATTTTTTTCTGTAATAAAGCCAATAACCCATGAGTCTGGTCAGATTCCTTTGTGATATGCTCTCACACACAGGGTCCCTTGCCTAAAGAACATTATATCAATGTTGCCTAAAGAACATAATATCAATTAGATATTAATTAGAATAATTAACTAACTGCTGTTCCCCATACCCCAGCCTGCAATGTTCATAAGGCATCCTGTTTGTTTTTGATCACTATATTAGCACCAGTGAACTAGCAAGGTACCTGGAACAAGAGAGGCCCCAAATAAATATTTGTTGAGTGTGTAAAGCAGTGTTAAATTGTTATTATTTTATTTATTTATTATTTTTGGTGGGGAAGACTGCCCCTGAGCTAACATCCATTGCCAGTCTTCCTCTATTTTGTATGTGGGACGCCACCACAGCATGGCTTGATGAGTGGTGTGTAGGTTCGTGTCTGGGATCTGAACCTGTGAACCCCAGGCTGTCGAAGTGGAGTGTGCGAACTTAACCACTATGCCACCGGGCCAGCCCCAGTGTTAAATTTTTTTATTTGACATATTTTCACATTTTAAGTGAATTTTTGAAATCCACCTTAAATGCATTTTAGAATAAGATGGAGCCGAAGAAACAACAAAGGAAAGAAAGAAAAGGTATAAGAATGAACAAAAATATGAAAGATGAAAAGGAGGAAAGGAAGGAGGGAGGAAGAAAGGGAGGGAGGGGAGAAAAGGAAAGAGAATTTCCAAGTGGATAGTGAGTCATGGCTCCATTATGGTTCAAAATGATGAAACGAAGTTGCATTTGTACATTGTGTTTTTACACTTCAAATGCTTTTTCATATGTTTGCTTTTATCATCTACCTGGAGCTGTGAATTCTAGAATTAACACACATGCTTGATATTTCTACAAGTGTCAAATTTGCCCTTGGAAGGTGCTTTTTGAGAATCTTCAAGATGTGGGTTTGTGAGTTTGGGTGCAGCTGTTCCCTAAGACTCAGCATCTAAATCTGTACTTTTAAAAAGAGGACAGTTATAACGGCTCCTATGATTTTAGATATTCTTATTGGATGTGAATATAATATATCAAATTAGAAAAGTTACAGAGTTCCGTATGTGATTAAGTATCCAAGAAGAGAAATGTGAGAGTTTTATTGAACAAATGTGGTATAAAATATGATTTACGTTAAAACAGTGCATGCATGATAACCACCCACCCGATGCTCTTCAATTGTTCCATCTATTTGCATGGATTCTTGTATCTTCTTTGACTACTCTTCCTCTTTTTCTCAAATTGAAACACACTTTGTCATTGTTGGCAACCAAGATGAGGGAGGATTGAGACTTACCTTGCTAGTACAGTTAGATGATGCGTAGGCTGACATTTGGCACATAATTCTATAGGAATATTTTCTTTTTATTCTAAATGGAGTTTTATATGTTTATATGATTGTTACTCCTACTTCGGTTTTAAAATGTCAGTCAATCATTTCATTCTCCTGTATAAACTCTTCAGTGTCTTCTTACTGCATAATCAAATCGGGATTCCTTCCCTGGGGCAGCAAAGCAAGATCTGTATTACCCTGTCTTTTCCTACCTCTTCTGGCCCAACTGGAATCGCTTACCACATTCACTATGCCTTCTGTTCTGCTCCTCAGACTACCTGGCCCACTTCTGCCCCAGGACCTTGCTGTTTCCTTGGGTGGCTGTGCTCCCTGGGAAGTTCTGTCGCAGGTTCTTCACGTGGCTTCTCACCCTCCTCATCTCTGTCATACTCAACCTCCCTGGAGGAGGGTACCCTGGCTGGTCTGCCTAGTGCTCTCAGCTTCTAGGTCCCTGATACCACAGACATCTGCACAGTGCTTCACAGACTTAAAGCAATCCCAAACTATCTGATTTATGGATTTTCTTTGTTGGTTTTTCATCTTACTGAAGTAGAATACGATCTCCATAAGGGCAAAGCCTTGTCTGTCTTTCTCACCATGATCCCTCCATGAGGGGATTGAAAAACGTGTCCGTAGATTTTTGACTCTCCTTCAAAACATGGAGCTTAAGTCCCTTCTTTTGAGTGTGGACTGGATTTAATAATTTGGTTTTAACAAACTTTTTAAAAAAGTGGAAATGGTGGTGTGTGACTTATGATGTGAGATTGTAAAAGGAATTGCAGCTTCCGACTTGCTCTCTTTCTCTCTCTCTTTCCTGTAGCCCACATTGGGGGATGAGCTGCCATGCTGTGAGAACACTCAGGCAGCCCGTGGGGAGAGGCCCACGCGGTGAGGGCCCGAGGCCTCTTGCCGAGGCTACACAGCGGAGCCACACCCACGGAAGCTGTAGGAGAGTGTTTGGTTTAAGGCACCAAATTTTGTTTAATATTTATGTAATATGTAACTAATATACTCTATAAAATATTTTGTTAATATGATAAACTCTCATTAACATATTTGAATGAATTGACTGTCAAGCATAATGGAGTAAAACACCGCGCAGTCATGAAGAATAGTACTAGAGCTAATTGGTGTTCCCACTTCAGCCAAACTCAGGTTTCGGCTCAGCAGTTCTGACTGTGCCCTTCGTTATTCAACTCCTCGGCTCCTACCCCTTTTACATAAGGGCAATGAATGTGCCTCCTAATTTAACAAAACAGCAATTGTACAGGACGCTTTGGGTACTGTTTTCTTTCTTATTTAAAATGAACAGCTACTGAATCCTTCATGCTTGCCTTGGAGAAAGACCCATCTTTCTCTTCTAGGTTTAGCTGTCACTGCAGGAGACCCCATTCTTTCCTTCTCTCTCTGGAGTCTAACATCTTTCATTCATTCATTCATTCATCCATGTACACCTATGGACTGAGTTTCTACTATAACTCAGGCTCTAAATTGGGTGCTTGGGTATTACAGATAAGTATTAGTGTGTGGGGGTAAACACCCAAGAACCAGTTACAGTTTAATGTGATGAGAACTGTAAATTAAGCTATAGAACGGATTTTATGAAGCAGCAGAGGAGGTGGAGGATGGGGTGGAATCCAAGAATGGCTTCATAGAGGGAAGCTTTGAAATATTAGGAGGAAAGCATCAGGCAGGTTAGCTGAAGAAGGAAGCATCATGTGCAAAATCACAGAGGCCTGGACCGGCCGTAGAGGATCCACAGAGACCTGGACCAGCATTGTAACTACAAGACGTTACTGCTTCAGTCTAGCATGCTCTGGACTCTCTCTCCACCTGGCAGATTCCTTCACATCCAGCATATCCGATGTCACCTCTTGAGTGAGGTCATCTACAATTCCTCCTTGGTGGAGATTATGCACTTGATTGTTTATGGTTCAAAAGGATGTACTTCATTCTCTAGTAACTTACCCGCTAACGTGTATCCTCTTGACTGGGAGGTAATTCTGGGCAGAGGGCATTTTTTTTCGCACTAGAATAGTGCCTATTCCAACTCCTGGCACAGAGCAGGAGATCGGTAATTGTTTATTGAATGAATGAATATTTATCCACAGAGAAGTATGGAATGGAAGTAAACACCAGGCTAGCCCTCCAAGAATGGGTCTCCTATTCATGAACACAGTTGAAAGGAAGAGCCATTGGGATTTCATGCATCTGGGTAATTATTTCCGAATTCGATTTTGCATAGAGAAAACTATTAATTAAGAACTTTTAAATATAGAAATGATCTTCAAGATTCAGTTCTTTCAAGATACAGAAAATAGATGTTTTCTAGATAAAGAAAATAGATGTTTTAACCATAGTTAAAGTCAACGCAGTTGGCATGAAGCTGGTATGGAAATACATTTTCTCTGTCTTTAAAAACATACATACCACTTGAATTCGTCTCAATATCCTGTCTTGAATAAAAGGAAAATGATAAACTGGTTCATCAGCATTAACCAATAAGTTCTACTTGTTCCCTGTTTCACCTATGTCCTCATGCTACTCAAGAATTTCAGAGGTTTTGTGTTCTTCCAACATGCTAGTTAGTGCTTTTTAATGAAGTTGTCTTATTCTGGTGTGGTATTTAATGTTTCATGTTTTATGCCCACAGCAAATTGCCTGGGAGCTCAAGATAGTTGAAGTTATTTGATAGTTCTCAGTTGTACCAAGTTCCTAGGTAACATGGAGAAGTTATAATATTTTGATGGTATTCCCTCTAATTTCAGATTAATTCTGATCTCTTGGGAATCTCTCCAGGGAAGGAAATCAGCAAGGGTTAGGAACTATTAGTCTAACAATATATGACCAAAGTTGAAAAAATAAACTTTCAGAACATAGACAACTTTTTATTTATATCACATTAATTCCTTAAATAAACTAGGAAGAAGACTCAGTTCACTCATCTATTTCTAGCTTAGATGTTTAGTAGTGATCCCAGCCATAGAATGTACATTTAGATGAAACCAGCCATGCAAATCTGAACAGGAGCACAATATGCCACCACAAAAATAGGCTTTGTCATATTGACCATTTTGAATTAAAGTTGCTTAAGAAACAACCAGTGCAAGAAGGGCACTCTGACCCTCCTTTGTCTTCTTGAAAGCAGGAAGTAAATCTCCCATGTGAGGGTACCCTCCCTATAGCAGGAGGGTAAAAGGCATGGTTATCGCCAGAGGGGGAATTCAGGGTGAGAAGTCTGTATAAACAAACATTGTTACTTTTTCACTCACTTGCTACCCCGGGCCCAAAACCCTTTGTTTCATCAGTTCTTCATAAGTTAATTGTTTCCTTATCTAAAAGATATAAAAGCTACCTGCTTGGTCACTTCTTTGAGTCTCATATTTTTGTGTGTTCCTATGTGTATGAAATTAAATTGTTTTTCTCCTGTTAATCTGTCTTATGTTAATTTAATTATTAGACCAACCAAAGAACATAGAAGGGAAAAAGCTTTATTCCCCCATAAATTCCAATTACGCAATAGGTGAATTTTAATCCACTATGCAATCATTTTGTAACTAAAAACACACACACTGAAATCTCATCACCCATATAAAATCTAAACAATTAAAACTGTATCTAAAATATGATTCCCTATCAGTCTTAATTTTTATCTAACTTTCCCTGCAAAAATTTTCCATGAACCTCAGAGTGTTTATCTTGAAGCAAAGTTTTACATCTCAGCCTTCTACTACTATCTTTTTCTAAATGTTAGTTTACTCAGTAAATAAAGAATAAGTTTCACATTACAATACATTTGCAGGATATTTACTTTAAAGGTACTAGAAAAAAAATGATTGGCAATTCTTATAGCTTCTTTTCTGGTACCTCAGCAGCAGAGAAACCATTTGACATAATTTTACTTATGTAGGTTTTTGAAAATAATTTGCTTTTTGAAAATGTAAAGCTATGCATGTATATCAGAGATTAACGTGTAACTAAAGACAGAAATTTACTATTACAAACAATGCAAAAAGATGAGAGCACACATTTTTACTAAGAAAATAAATAGTTTTTACTAATAAATAATTAGTATGTTATAGTCTATATAATAAAGATGTAATTATCCCCCAAACTTGAAATCTAAAAAGGCAAATTAAATAAAAAATTAAAATTGAATAATTAACCCCCAAAACTCCAATTCAGACAAATTCAGAGTTTTTAAACTGTAAATTAGTAGTAGGAAAATGTGCTAAGTCAGTCAGTAAACATAATTTTCAATTGAAAATATTTGTAAGAGAAGACTAGAGAAAATATTTTGTGTGTGGATATAAAAGTCTGAATTAAAATGACATTTTCCTCACAGGATCTTTAGTGAAACTAATTGTGAGACAATGATTTTTTTAATTTGTTTTATAATGACCAGTATAATTGCTTCCTTCAGTAAATGTAATAAAAAAAAGATACCAATGGCTTAATGATGTTAGAATTTTTGCTTAGAGAGATTTTTCAGTTATTGAGAAGTATCTTTTGTGATATAGTTTTAATATAGGAATAAAATACAAAGCAATGGAAATCATAGTGAATTTCTAAATGTCTATTTGTCAGAAATTTTATATCAAAAAT
This sequence comes from Equus przewalskii, assembly GCF_037783145.1. Taxonomy (NCBI): domain Eukaryota; kingdom Metazoa; phylum Chordata; class Mammalia; order Perissodactyla; family Equidae; genus Equus; species Equus przewalskii. The sequence goes on from NC_091831.1 coordinate 180,561,687, forward strand.
TCTGAAATTAAAAGGATTTTCCCCCTTCATGTGTGGATATTTGAATAAAGTGGAGGGGATGGCATCCGGGTAACTTGTCTTGAGGGCACACAGGGGTGGAGCACAGGGATGTCCTAGCTTTTGATTCCACAGGGATTTTGACATATTCTGTACATATTTAGAATATAATTAATTCTTAAAAGTACAAATCATACGTAGGGAATCATAGTAATAATTTATTTTGTACCAGTTTATGATTCAGTAATTTAAACAGAAAAGTAATTCAATTGACTTTTGATGTGCAAATCTATTTATGATGTAATGGTCAGATATGCTCCTTCTCTGAAATTATAACAAGAAAAACATAAGTGCATGATAAGCCTAAAGGATTTCTGTTACACATTAAAAAAAAAGTGGGGTTATTTTATAGTAAGTTTTAAGGATAGGAGTAATCAGATGATCAAATTTTAACAATGATGTTTCTAAAGTTGTTAATAGAAAAAGCTACATAGACAAGATATGAGTTACTTAAATATAGATCCCTTCTAAAATCAAGGGAATGTAGTTCTGTGATGACTCAGAAGATGTTATAAGTGAATAGTAATGCTGTGTCCATGGAAGGATTTCTGTACTATGTAAAAACACTTTAAGTGTGGTCTGTATCAAGTTATTTAAGTTTTTCAAACTTAAAGTGCATGACCAGTCAAAAAAGTTAGTGTACAGGTCTGCTTGGTGGTGTAGTGGTTAACTTTGAGAGCTCCACTTCAGGGGCTGGGGGATCATAGGTTGGGATCCCTGGTGCAGACCTATACATCGCTCATCAAGCCATGCTGTGGATGTGGTCCACATACAAAATAGAGGAGGATTGGCACAGGTGTTAGCTTAGGGCCACACTTCCTCAAGCAAAAGGAGGAAGATTGGGAATGGATGTTAGCTCCAGGCCAATCTTCCTCATCCCCCCCCCCCAAAAAAAAAGAAGAAAGAAAGAAAAGAAAAGTTAATGTAGAAAAAAGGCTAATACAGAGTTAATTTCAGAACTGGGACGATGAGAGACCTAGATATTGGGTAAAATTTATCCATAATTGAAAAAATTATCCTTTAGTGTGATTTAGGATGCATTCAACTACAACTACAAACAACAGAGACTCTGACTAAAAGTAACTTAGACACAAGGGATTTATTATTTTTCTTAACAAGGAATATAGAAGAAGGGCAGTTAAAATGTTCAGTGGCACAACAATTTTGTCAAGAAACCAGACGATTGCTTTCTTTTCATCCTGTCTGCCACAGTGAATTGACTTTTCCTCTTTAACTACTCCCCTCATAGATGGCTTCCATCCTTCCAAACATCACCTTATCATAATGCCCAGAGTCAGAAAGAAATTGTCTTATGTTGAATCCCTCTAAAGTGCAAGGAAAACCTGCAAGAAGCTCTCCTTCATAGCTCGTTGGCCAGAATTATGTGACATAACTTGACTAAACTAACAATTTAAGAACAAGAGAGACAATCGTGATTGGCTGTGATCAACCAAGCCTCATTCTGTAAGGCTGAAGACAGAGACCCCGCTGAGCTCCTGGTGCAGGGGGGAGAGGCAGAGCCATGGAGGGGTGGGCACGGGTAAAGCATCTGCTATGATTTGAAAGGAGTTCTGAAAATGCAGGAATCAGGGAAGAATCATAAGAACAAAAATAATACGATGCCCTTTTTTCCTCCATCCATTTCATCTGAGAGTCTTAATAGTCCAATGCAACCAGGAGAAAATGAAAGTGTTGTGGGCTGTCTGTTCTGAATACAGGCTTATCACAGGGTAGGGCGCAGGGGTGAAACTCCCTCACTGAGTCAATGTTTTCTGATTTTCTTTTTTCTTTCCTTTTTCTATTATCCTGATGATGATCATTATTACAATCCTAAATGTACTCAACTAGCCATCAGATATAATTCCATGTGTCCTAAAAAAGCACACACAAAATGCCTACTTCATTTCGATGTTTCTCTTGATATTTCTAAAGATATATCCTTGTTTATCCCTTTCAATAGTCCATTGTTTTAAATAAAATGTAAGCATAATTTTTAAAAAGCCTTATTTTAATAGTTTCAATGGAAATCCATTTTAGGCTTTAGTTGATTAAACCAGAAAATTAGCTGCACTTTTTGTTTATTGTAGTATGTTGTCTCAAATTTAAACTCTCCTGGAACAGAAGAATGCTTATTTATTGCTTTATTCCCATCATGGATTTTAGTAGACACTAAATAATTTATTGAATTATAGTGAGCTATAAAAACCAGTAATGCACCATTTTCTGATAGTATGTATTCCAAAATCCCAATAGGGATCTGTTTGGCCAACTCAACCCCATTTTAGTGAGAGCAAATAGCATATTGTCTAATATCCTTCTAATGCACACTTAGAAAATCCTCTTGAATGTCTGGGAAAATAGCAGAGATGTGTTTTCAAATATTCTGTATTGACTCAGTGAATAGACTGTGGTAATGTCATCAATTGCTGCCTTGGTTGTACTCAATTCAAAAGCCAGTTTTGGAACCTGTCATCAAGCCTCTTTTTCACTTGAACGTCAGACTGTAATAGACTTGTGATAATTTGGGGGCTGTGTCTTTGGTTTTGAGTGCTGCAGAGTGGAAGAGCCTGTGTAGGTTGATACAAGACCCACAGCTCACTATGGAACAATCAGGATGGCCTTACACGATCCAGACACACGGGAGGTTATTCCCAAGGGAACAGCCAGCCTGGTGGACTGGATAAAAGCCATGTAAAGTGTTTATCTTGAGAAAGGGGACTTGCCAACTCCCTCCTGAATGCCAAATGGAACAGCCCAGGGGAAGCAGCTGATGTGTTTTCTATGCAAGCCATGTGGAACTGGCTCGATGATGACCGGCATAGTCATGTGCTGAATATGCCCCTTACCCAGTTCTTGCTAAATGCTCTGGCTAAGGAAGCTCCTTTCACATGAGCACCACATGTAAAGAATAATGTAATCTTATTGCTGCGAAACTGGAAAACAGTTCAGGAAGCCTTATCAAATTTGGTGTCTCAGCTTTCCCTCAGGGGTCTTACAGATGCTAATGAAAACATTAGGTTAGTTACCAAGAGAAGGAGAAGTGGCTCAGGGAGAGTCGAGGGACTCTTCCCAATAAAGTGGAAATTTTTAAAAGGTTATGAAGAAATAAGGTAAATAAAGCTAATATTGTTAGGGACCGTACACTGGGGAGACAGAAACGGAGGGGCTGTGAGACTTGTCCCACAGGGTGGAAATCTTTAGACAGTTACTAAGAAAAACACTGAATAAAATGGACTTTGATGGGGTTGAAACAAAGATTTTAATACAACATGACCAAAGATTAGATGGGCCAAGGGGTCCCCTGCTTTTCCCCCAACATTAAAGGGCCCCGCACAAGTCCACTCTATTAATCCCAGTTTGGAGAAATTTAAAAAGCCGAGAGGCAAAAATTGCAACGAGAAACCTGACCAGGAATCACTTGGCCAGTGGTCGGGGAGATTAATCAAGACAAACATTGACAGAAGAGCCAAGATTCCTTGGCTCCACTCTTCACTGGGGACCCAAAGCCTTATGCACAAGAGTGGGCAAAATGCTCAGGGAGTAGAGAAGAGAAGTTTCCAGAACTCAGTGATATGGAACTCCCATGAACTCTGGTACCAAAGCCCATTGGTGAAGCCCTGACTCATGCTACAATTAGATTAAGAGCAAAAAAATGTAATGGTTGATAGCATTATGAAAATTGGAAGGTTTAAGGAGATATTCCTTAAGGAGGGTTATTTACTGCCTTGCTATCAGGTATTAATTGAAACTACCCCAATGACTGAAGGGCATAAAGTGCTCTTGAAACCTGAAATACCCATAGTGTCTTGGATGATATCAGAGAATTGCTTTACTGGGGATGGCAGTGCCCAGAAGAGTTCCATAATAAAATGGAAGTGGTTTATATTGTGCTGCCTGGAGAATGCGAGGAGGAGATATTCACAACAAGGGAGATTTTTCCCCTAGAACTGACTTTGGAGCTACCTGAGGAGCTGTCAGAATTGATTGCCACATAGATGGTACCCTATAAATACCTCTCAACTGAGCAATAAAGAGCTGCTTGGTTTACAGATGGCAGTCCCAAGGAGAAAGGACAACATCCTGTTTGGAAGGCCACAACTCTGATGGAAGAATTGAACAGTAACAAAAGCTTCTGTTTGGGTATTTGCTGACTCATGGGCAGTGGCCAATGGCCTGGCCATATGGTCAGGCAGCAGAGCAATGGAAATCCGACCTGTTAAAGGGATACCCATATAAGGCACAACACTGTGGAAATCACCGTGGGAATTTGAGGAGCGCATTAAAATAGGACATGTTGATGCCCATCAGAACTCCCTTCCAGGTTCGCGTGGTGACTAGCATCAACAAACAGATATCTCCTTTGAGATGGCCACATAGCCCGTGAAATGAATGGACATAAGGGTATTGCAGCCATGCAGAGATGGGCTAAATCTAGACATAGTCCTCGTATACCCTCAGAGGCACAAAATGCCAAAGAGAACCGTTCCATCTGCAAGCAAGAGACAGAGTCTACAGATGGCTCTGTGGCAGATTCACTGATGGGAAGATCCTGAACGTGGCTGGCAAGTCAGACTGATGCTGGCAGCCCTGGGGGGCTACAGATGGGTCTTGACAAGAATAGACACTGACTCTGGACTGGGCTTTGCTTACCTGGTGATGGATGCAAATACCCTGAGTATCACGAGAGAATTGGAACAGGAGATATTGCACCAATTTGGACAGTCCACCATCATTTCTTCACATCAAGTAATGCACTTTACAGCTGATAATGTCCAACAATGGACAGGGACATCTCCTCCTCAGACTAGTTTGATAGTCTGATAGAGATGGGAATGGGCGGTTAAAACATTGGTTGTCTGAATAGGGAGAGATCAAAGCTTCAAGGGCTGACTTACAGGCCTTCACAAGTGTGTGCTCACTCTCAACACGCGCATGAGCAGGGCTAAAGGAGTATCCCCCCTGGATAGACGTCTCTGCTTTTCTGGTGGATCTGGGAACAGAAGGTGGGGAAGGTGGTGGTATACTTTTTTCCCTACATCACTTCAACTTTTCCCCCCCTACTTGATGCCGTAGTCACAGGACCAGGGCTGCAACTACAAGGGCTGGAAGCAGAGATAACTTCTAAGCAAGAAACTGTAACTGTGTTTTTAAACTTTGTGTTAGAATTCGGGGGCCTGATGGGACAGGACGTGTTTTCACCCCGTCTGCCAAATTGGGATGAGCAGTGAATACAGCTGCATCGCCCCCTAGTGCTGCACCTTCTCTGAATAGAAGTGGACTGAGCCGGAGGCACTTGCTAGGCTTGTATTGCTGCCTGCTGTCTACAGCGGCACAGTGGCTGAAACAAATGTTCCTGCCAAAGCCGGGAAAGTTTGGATATAAATGAGGAGAAGGAAACATAGTAGCTGAGGGTAAGGGAATGAATAAATGGGTTATGTGATGTAATGAGGGAATCCAATATCACATTAACACCTTAATGAGGCTCAGAGCAAGAGATGCTACTGTCTCTGAGCTGGAGTATCCAGATGCCTGACAGGGCGAAGCTCTGTATTGCTGTGACCACTCCTGCTTCTGGAACCTGACAAGGTGGAAACAAAGCCTGCAAACTTGAGTGAGCTCGCCCTGGGAGACATTTTCACATAATGTGGTAGACCAGAGAATTATTAATGACTGAATGAGACTCTAGTAATGTGCCAGTATTTTTTCCCATGTGATTGTTTTGCTATAAGGGATCCGTGTTTGAAGGCCGGGAGGTGGACTGTGCTATTGTAATTTACAAGATATTTATATTTGGTCATTCAGATGACTCACAGCTCCTAAAACTCTTGAAATTTCCTGTGATAAGAGCAATAAAGGTGCCTTTTGTTATGTTAATAAGATGTCTTTTAGAAAGCTTTTTTTTTTTTTTTTTGAGGAAGACTAACCCTGAGCTAACATCTGCTGCCAATCCTCCTCTTTTTGGTGAGGGAGACTGGCCCTGAGCTGAGCTAACATCCATGCCCCTCTTCCTCCACTTTATATGTGGGATGCCTGCCACAGCATGGCTTGACAAGTGGCGTGTAGGTCGGCACCTGGCATCCGAACCGGCAAACCCCCGGCTGCCAAAGCAGAACTTGCAAACTTAACTGCTGCACCACGGGCTGGCCCCTGGAAAGTCTTTAAGTAAGCTAAGGATGGGGGCTGGTCGCCAGGAGAATCAAGCATGTGATTAAAGGCAGGAAATCTCAGCCCTGCACCTCCCCACCTGTGGGAAGGGAGAGAGGCTGGAGATGGAGTTCAATTGCCAATGGCCAGTGATTTAATCAATCATGCTTTTATAATGAAGCCTCCATTAAAAACACAAAAGGACAGGGTTTGGAGAGATTCTGGGTTGGTTAACGCAGGGAGGTGCTGGGAGAATGATGCACCAGGAGAGGGCATGAAAGCTCCATGCACTACCCCTTCCATCTACCTCCCGCTATTCATCTCTTCTATCTGGCTGTTCCTGAGTTCTATTCTTTTATAAAAAATTGATAATCTAGTAAGTCAAATGTTTCTCCGAGTTCTGTGAGCCACTCTAGCAAATTAATCAAACCTAAGGAGGGGGTGGTGGGAACTTCTGATTTGTTGCCAGTTGGTCAGAAGTTCAGGTAACAACTTGGACTTGCAACTGGAGTCTGAAGTCCAAGGAGGAGGCTGACGGAACCTCCACAAGCTGTATCCGGTTGGTCAGAAGCACAGGGAAGAACCTGAAGGTGGAGCAGCTAAAGGGTGGAGAACAGTCTTGTGGGCCAGGACCCTTCAAGTGTGGGATCTGACGCTGTCTCCAGGTAGACTGTGTCAGAACCGAGTTGCCTTGTCGGACGCCCAGCTGGCGTTGCAGAGAATTGCTTGGTGTGGGGGAAAACCTCACGCATTAGGTGACCAGTAGTGTCACAAGTGAGGTGTTCTGTGTGACAGTAAAGGAGACGCAAGAAGGAAAGATGTAGTCCGGACAAACTGCTTTTCCCTGCACAGAAGGTAGAAAACTGAGCTTTCCCTTTAAAATCCCTGAGAAAGACAGGTATTCCAGACTATTTCTATTGCTTTGTAGTAGGGGCACTTTAAAAGGCAGCCATCAGAAAAAGCACACATCCAAAGTGTTCGTTCTTTATTTCTTATGAGTGGGTAGGTTTCCTGCAGGTGCTGGAAGGAGTTTGGCATATCACCCCTGTGTGTATAGGCCCAAATGCCCAAACACTAAACCTTTCCTCTAAATGACTGAGTTTGATAAAGGTAGTTTGACCTTCCCTGTGCACTTTGTGGGACAGATGAACCTCACAGGTGTTTGCCTGTTTCCAGTTTGTAATGTAAATAGAGAAGTTAAATTTTCATACTCACCTATATCAAAGTGAAAATGTTCCTTTTCATATTTTTTACAATTTTTATTGAGATATGTTGTATAAGTTAAAGGTGTGCAGCGTGTTGATTTGCTGCACTTGTATATTGCAAAATGATTACCCCCCTAGTGTTAGCTAGCACCTCCATCACCTCACATAGTTACCTTTTCTTTTCTATGATGAAAACATTCAAGACTTACTCTCACAGCAACTTGCAAGTATATAATGCAATATTGTTAAGCATAATCACATAAGAGCTCCAAAACTTACTCATCTTATAACTGAAAGTTTGTGCCGTTTGGCCAACATCTTCCCTCCGTCTCATCCCTGCCCACCTTGGCCAGCGCCTGGTAACCACCATTATACTCTCTGTCTCCACAAGTTCAACTTTTCTAGAGTCCACATATAAATGATATCATACAGTATTTGTCTTTCTCTGTCTGACTTATTCCACTTAGCACAATGCTCTCACGTTCCATCTATGTTGTCACAAATGGCAAGATTTCATTCTTTCTCATGGCTGGATAATATTCCATTGTATACGTACCACATCTTTATCCGTTTAACTGTTGACAGGCATTTAGGTTGTTTCCGTATCTTGGCTATTTTGAATAATGTTTCAATGAACATAGGTATCTTCCATACTTCTGGTAGTTCCATTCTTAATTTTTTGAGGAACTTCCATACTATTTTCCATAGTGGCTGCACCAATTTACATGCCCACCAACTGTGCACAAGGGTTCCCTTTCCTGCACATCCTCTCCAACACTTACCTCTTGACATTTTGATTGTTGCCATTCTTCCAAGTGTGATGTGATATCTCATTGTGGTTTGATTGCATTCCAGTGGTGATTAGTGATGTTAAACATTTTTCATGTACCTGTTGAACATTAGTATGCATTCTTTGGAAAGATGTCTAGTTAGTTCCTCTGCCCATCTTTTAAATTGGATTTGTTTTTTTGATATTGAGTTGTGTGAGTTCTTTATATATTTTGGATATTAATCCCATATCAGATATAAGATTTGTAAATATTTTCTCCTATTGTGTTGGTTGTCTTTTCATTTCGTTGATTGTTTCTTTTGCTGTGCAGAAGCTTTGTAGTTTGATGTCATCCCATCTAATTTTTGCTTTTGTTGCTTGCATTTTTGGTGTCACATCCAAAAAACCATTGCCAAAACCCATTTCAAGGAGCTTTCCCCTATGTTTTCTTCTGGGAGTTCTATGGTTTCAGGTATTGTGTTTAAGTCTTTAATCCCTTTAGAGTTAATTTTTATGAGTGGTGTCCGGTAGTGGTCCAATTTCATTCTTCTGCTTGTGGTTTTCCAGTTTTACCAACGTCATTTATTGAAGAGACTATCCTCTCCTCATTGACTATTCTTAGCTCCCTTGTCAAATATTAGCTGACTGCTTAAGCAAGAGCTTATTTCTGGGCTCTCAATTCTGTTCCATGGGGCTACATGTCTATTTTCATGGCAATATCGTATGGTTTTGATTACTATAGCTTTGTAGTATAGTTTGAAATCAGGAAGTATGATGCCTCCAGGTTTGTTCTTCTTTCCCAGGAAAGCTTTGGCTGTTTGGAGTCTTTTGGGTTTCATGTAAGTGTTAGGATTGTTTTTTCTATCTGTGTGAAAAATGCCATTGGAATTTTGATAGGGATTGCATTGAATCTATAGATGGCTTTGAGTAGTATGAACATTATAACAAAATTAATTGTTCCAATCTTAAACACAAGATTCTTTTCATTTGTTTGTGTCTTCTTCAATTTCTTTCATCATAGTCTTCTATTTTTCAGCACACATATCTTCACCTTCTTGGTTAAATTTATTACTAAGTATTTCATTGTTTTTGATGCCATTGTGATGGGATTGTTTTCTTTGTTTTTCAGATGTTTCATTGTTAGTGTATAAAAGCGCAAATGATCTCTGTACATTGTGTATTCTGCAACTGTACTGAATTCATTGATTATTTCTAACAATTTTTTAATGAAGTCTTTAGAATTTTCTGTATATAAGAGATCTGCAAATAAAGATAATTATACTCCTTCTTTTATAATTTGGATGCCTTTTTTTTCTTTTTTTGCCTGATTACTCTGTCCAGGACTATCAGGACTACGTTGAATAGGAGTGGTGACAGTGGGCACATTTCTCTCGTTCCTGATCTTAGAGGAAAAGGTTTCAACCTTTCACCATTGAGTATGATGTTAGTTGTGGGCTTGTCATATGTGGCCTTTATAATGGTAAGGTATATTCCTTCTATACTCAATTGCTTGAGAGCTTTTATTATGAAAGGATGTTATATTTTGTCAAATTCTTTTTCTGCATCTATTGAGATGATCATATGATTTTTATGCTTCATTCTAAAAATGTGATGTACCCACATTTATTGATTTGCATATGTTGAACCATCCTTGCATCCTAGGGATAAATCCAACTTGATCATGGTGTATGATACTTTTAATGTGCTATTGAATTCAGTTTGCTAGTGTTTTGTCAAGAATTTTTTCATTTATATTGATCAGGGATATTGACCTGTAGTTTTCTTTTCTTCATTGTCCTTATCTAGTTTTGTTATCAGGGTAATGCTGACCTCATAAAATGAGTTTGGGAGTGTTCCCTCCTCTTCAATTTTTTGGCAGAAGTTTTGGCATTAATTCTCCTTTAAATTTTTCGTAGAATTCACCAGTGAAAGCACTTGGTCTTGAGTTTTTCTTTGTTGGGAGACTTTTGATGACTGATTCAATCTCCTTGCTCATTATTGGTCTGTTCAGATTTTCTCTTTCTTTATGATTCAGTCTTGGTAGTTTGTATGTTTCTAGGAATTTTTGTATTTCTTCTAGGTTATCCAATTTGTTGGCATATTGCTATTCATAAGTTTTTGAATGTTTTTTTCAATACCCTTGAGAATTAGCTGTGAGAAATAAGTTCTAAGTCAGTTCATGAGACTCATAGCAAGTCACTTAAACTTTCAAAATTCTCCTACTCATATTTCCCCATATTTGTGACATTTAGCAATGCTGACCAGCTTCCCAAAGTAACAGAAAGAACGGCTAATCAGCGTGAATCACGCAGACTCTCTGCTCTCTACCATAACTGGGCTAGGAGCCTCCATTTTCTCCTGCCAGGGAAACCTTCCTCATGCTAAGTTTTTATCATGTCAATTTCATGAATGATTATTTTTTTAATTCTACAAACATTTATTATTGTATTGAGTCTGTGCTCTGTGCTGAGTTCTGGAACATCAAAATAAACACTACACAAATTAATTTCCCATTATATAAAAGGGAAAAACATAAGTAAACAAGTATTGAGAGATGTTAACTATTGAAGAGTAGGTGTTTGTGCAGTGTTAAAGACAGAGAGGTGGGAGCACCTCATACCTCCTGGATTAAGGGGGTAAAGGCGTCAGGAAAAACTCCATAATGAAAAAAGCAACAATTGCATTTTGAATAATCAATATGATTTACTTGATGGACATGTTAGGGAGGAAACTGTTCAAAAGCAAAGTATCTAAAACAAGTAGTTTGGAAAACTCTAAGTAAGCTGGAAAATTATGCATGAACTAACATTTTAATGTGTGCCCCTCTTAGGAGTTTGGATTTAAATTGATACAATTAAACTTTAAACAAAGAATAAACAGTTTTATACAGGAGAATTGGTATGATCAGATTTGTGTTTTAGAAAATCACACATTCTCAGATGGGTCATGGATGGACCAAAAAAGGAAAAAACTGCAGGAAAATGGATGCTGAGAGAGCAGATAAGAGACTACAGAGCACTGGGCAACCAAGGTTGGACAAAGCATATAGCTCTGTTCTTGAAGAGCAAGACCCAGCCCTACATTCTTATTTTAGTGTTATGTCTCATGGCTCCCCAGCCAGTGTTCATGTTATTTTCACTATTCTTTGCTAACTACTTGGCCTTGTCTATTTGTGTTGCTCACTCCATTCTTTTCACCTGGACCAACCTCTCTCATTTCCATTAGTCCAAATTATTCTCATTCTTCAAGGCCTCGGTCCAAACATAACTCCTCCGTGGAGCTTTTTTGATCTCCCCAAGTAGAGCCATTTCTCCTTTCTCTCATCTACCACCTTACTAGTTTACTAATTTGTCTGTATCAAAAATGGACTTCAAGGAGATAACAAATAAACGGTGTTACATACCTTAAGAAAGTAGGTGGAATGCTATGGAATTAAAGGAAAGCATAAATAGCTCCTGCCAGATAACTTCTCAGTCACTGTGGGGACAAAGAGAAAGAAAGGGAGGAGGAAGCAAAAAAGATCATGGAAATGGTGACAGTAGATCTCAGTTTTCAATCTTGGGTAGGATTTGAACATACGGCATTTGGAGAAGGCAGTTTCGGGTGGCAGAGAGGGCATACGCAAAGATGCATCTTTAGAGAATACAGTTAGCTCTGTTGGCTGGAATATAGGTAAAGTGTGCGAAGCAAACAGTGAAAGGATGTGGAAGACCAGGATTATAGGGACCCTTGACCACAGGCCAAGCTACAGAGATGAGGATCAGTTATTGAGCAGGCGAATCTCAGGAATTGCATGTTTTAGGCATCTTTTTCCCTGTTCACATCGACTCCTGCCTCAGATAATCAGCCTCACAGATTCCCAGGCTACTGGTTCCCATTGTGGCACAGAACCTTAAACTTTAGCATACACCCAGGCCTGCTCTTTCCTCTCTATGATCAGTCCTTCCAGAAGGACTCCAGTTTTAAACATGGCAGCCAGGCTGCAAACACCCTGTTGTAGCCCAGCCTGTAGTTTCTCCATGAGCCCAGTGCCTCTGAAAGTACTTTGTAAAAAGGATTTGGAGGCACCACGGTGACCTTCAAACTGTGGTACATTGATTGAAGGGGATTGTATTTCCCCATCATGGCCCCTCCCTCATCACACACAAATTCCAGTAAGACCAGATAGCTCTTGCATGTAAAACTGACAAAATTTGTCAGTCTTTTGGATTCTTTCAGTTTGACTTTAGGTTTCTCTTGTGAAAGGTATAGCTGAGTAGACAGAGGAAAAATGGTACTCCTTGTGCCAAAGCATACATGTCAGCCTCATTTGCAGCAGCTTTCCCAACCTCAAGATGTTTTCCTTACTGGATGAGTACCTACGTCAATATTATTGTTAATAATAATAATAATATCAAGCACTCACTAAGTGCATATGCTATGTCTATATGTCTACATTATCTCATTTAATCTTCCCAGCAACATCTGGCTCATTTATAGGAGAGACCACCTCTAAATAAATTATTTCACCAAACTCCCACAGAAGTAAAGGGAGGACCTGCTTTCTGAACCCAGGATCATGTGAGTCCAGAGCCTGAGTGCCAGGCACTGAGCTACAGCCCTAGGTGACCACCTCTCACTGGCCATGTGGCCTCCATTTCTTAAGTGGGAGGTACTTTTTGATTCCTCGTATTATTTTGGAGGGGACGTAGAACAGACATTTAGCTTCTCCAAAGAAAAAATCAAATAAGCAGCATGCTGTTGTTGTCAACATGACGATGTGTTGATGTGTTGACTCATTCTTTTCAGCTTGTTTTTTTGTTTTCCTGGAAATTCTTAAAAGAGTAGGGATAAAACTGCTTGTGGAAAATGGTGTTTTTCTTCTGGTTGTGATGGACGCCATAGCTCAGGTTTAATCACTAGCACGTCTGAATAAGCAATTCCAGCCTGTCCACAGTCGGTTTTCACCTGTTTTGTAGACATATTCCTGCTCAGAAAATGCCTCTTCTAAGGCTGTGCATCAGGTGACTGAAGCAGACTCTACAGGAAAAGGAAATCATTTCTACGTTTTAGATTTCCCTCCTTTTTAGTGTAAGAAGCTGTAGTTTTTGCTTTGATAGGACTCACATAACAGTTGCATATGAATCTTCCAAGGAAGAATAAAGTCACGACTCTGAATATTGGGAAAATGCGTGCCAGCTTGATGCTTTCAAATAATGACGTTGAGATTATCCTTTTCATTCTACCTTGAGCAATAAAAAAAGATAAAAATTTGGTGTATTCCCCCGTTGCCCATCCACTCTACTATTTACCAGAGAAAGGATTATTTTACTTTTGTTTAGTCTCCAGAAAGCAGTTTTTTTGTTTTTGTAAAACAATCTATTTCCTAAAAAAAAGGATGTGTACAATATTTACTTATATGTAAGGATTATGACACAAATATTGATTTTCCTATTGTGGGTCTTTTTTATCATAATGTAATTAAAATCTATCATCTCAGAGATATCATTTATTGATACTAACACTTGGGAAGGCATTGATTACTAGACGAATAAACTGCTTACTGGAAAGTTATATTCTTGTGAAGAATGTGTATGATGGTCATTTATATAATAGATGCTTTTATTTGCATAATCTTATTAAATATGTGCACAGAATTTTAGACTTTCACCTGATTTGTGTACTTTTTAAATTAATCAAATTCATCTTCCTCATTGGTGAATACGTAAGAGGTTGGATGAAGTGAACTCTATGATGTCATCTAGTTCCAAAATGAATTAGTTCTATGATTAATCAGCCATCCTCTTCATGTTTTGGAATCTCCACTAAATTAATCTTTATATGCCTCGCATATCTATCTCTTCCTCTACAATTTTGCCATCCCTACCTTAGTCTTGGCCTCTTAAGGCTTTTGTTAAAGTCACTTTCCTGACTTTATTCTCCCTATTCCAATTCATATCTTCTGCCTTCGTTGGATGCTGGATCTCTGTGATATTACGAGTCAATAGGGTATTGTAAAAGCAGTCAGCAAGTTGTTACAGGATTAAAGTTTATACTTTTCTAAATAAGGTCACTTAAAACATTACTATCTATTATCATGGTCATGTCAATAAATAAAATAAAAAGGAAAACAACTCGCCAAAAAAACCCAACAACTAGTCTTTCCCAGGACTTTTTTGGGTGATTTTTTCACATTCCTCTAAAGCTGGAAAGGGCCTGGACAGCTGACAATGTGGTCTTGTTATCAGTAACAAATAGGGAAAATTAAATCCTACTGCAACAAGATTTAAAGATTTTTTTCTCCTGAGTGTTATGGTCCTTGGAAAGTAGACCATTATTAAGGCTTAAAAACATTTTGCCTAGAAATTTTTGGTAAAGTATTACTTTTTGAAATAGATTCTGACCTATAATACTTTAAAATGTTATTAAGAAAAATGTGCTAATAAAGCTTTTGAAAATGGTCCCTTCAAGAAAATTATATACCAATTCAAACAATTACTATTAAATGCTGCTTAAAATTGCCTGACTTCATCTGGAAAGTGATAAGTGACACTTGAATTAATGTGAAATCCAATTTTAGAGCAAGAGTTGATTCTGGTGTGCTTGCTGGTGTCGAAGGGTGGGTATGTGTATGAATTACACCTACTATGAGCAGATTTTATCAGTGTTCCAGTTCTCTGTAGTCTTCTGATGAGTGAAAACTTTACATAGAATTCTTGTAATAATTTTGCAAATGATCCTCTTCCTTTTAGTATCATATTTTTAATAAATCACGAATAGAGAAATAAACTTGAATGTAGTCATTAATCCTAGCAAATACATCAGTGGGTTATTTATGCATTCATCAGGAGCAATAATTATTTGAGACTAATCATTCCTAAATTTGTATTTATAAAAATGAAGCAACTTAGTAACATTAATGCATGGACATGGGCCAGATGCCAAAATGGCATTTATAAAGAATTACACTGATACAAGACCGCATATGCAAATTATAGTCCACTTTCTAAAAGACCCTTCTTAACAGTGTGAAAAATGCTAATATTAAGAAATTAATCCCTCCAATACATTCACTGATATCTACTACTTTACTGTAGACACTAGGATTTGTATGGATTATTAGGTAATTTATGCCCATTTACTCAGGTGATAAATTAGTAGCAATATTCAATAGACATCTGAATTAAATATGTTCCTCTACCCACAGTACTCAGTACTCATTTTTCAATAGTGGAAAATCATCTCCATTAAAACTTATGCTTATTAATCAACTGAAATTAATTTTGGAACATTCAGAACTTAAAAGTCAGTATTTTTTTAAAGTGATAGTAGTAAAAATTTTATATTGTTTTGTTAAGAGCTTTATTTTCAAATGACTTTAAAAATTTTAGACTTTTTCTCAGAGAAATTAATGTTGATATGTATTTTCCAGTCAGACTTAAATTTATAATTATGTACAGTGAAACTCTTTCCTACACCAGAACCTCACCTGATAAGAAAAAAATTTTTTAAAAAGATTATTTTCACACAATTTTTTTCTGAGAAGCATATCTGGACAAAATCTTATTTTATGTTATAGTTTATTATATTATATACCTTAAACATTAAAACTGATTTAATTTGGTTTATTATAACATATAAAATACTAAATTTTATAAGAACTGATCATGAATTAAAAGTGAAATGAGAAAGATAGATATATACAGCACTTCTAGCAAATGACTCCATGCAAATCATGCCTAAACTTAGTTATGACCGTCTAAGAAATTTCCCGCCTTTCTTCTCTGTCTTGTCTGTGTCTGTTTCTATTGGCAGCTGTGGGCCACGTTATCTGTTTCTTTTAACGAGTGTTGAAGTTTGTTTTGCAGGTGGTTACCTGTAAATCAATCTGTTTGGATGGGTCAAAATAGCCTGTCCTTTGGGCTGATTTATATTTCCTCCTAAAGCATGGTCTGCTTGGGTTTTTACTGATGGCCCCAAGTATTCAGCATCTCTCTCCTCTGGCTGGTGAAAATCTGAGCAGCTCCCAGGTCTATGCAAACTCAGACAATTGTTTGGTTTACAGCTCCCTGGCGATTGTTATTTTCTTGGCCTCCTGGAGTTTACCCTATTTCTGTGAAGATTATTATGTAGTGGAAGACTCAAAAGGGATCGTGGGAATTTCTGAAGCTTCTTCTTAGTATAGTTCTTATCTCTGAGGATAGGCCCTGCAAATCCCGGCTTCCTTAGCCCCCCTGCTCTCTCGTCTGTCTCTTCACCTCATCAAGACTTCCAGGCTCTTTGGATTCTCCCTCCCTGTCAGAATGCGACCTTTCTTCTCCATAGAAGGTTGGCATTTGTTGGGTTCTTCTTATGTCTTTCCCATCTCTGAGGGGTCATCATTGTGCATTGGCTCGTGTCCAATATCTGAAAGCTGTTTTTTCATATGTTTTTCTACTTTTATACTTGTTTACAGTGACAGAGTAAGTCTAGGACCACTTTCTCCTTAATAAGTGAAAGCAGGAAACAATTTTGGTGATTGAATGTAAGAAATCAAAATTATGTCAGACATATTTAGGATTTGACATTTTCATTGTGAAAATAGGAGATCTTGCTTATTTTTTCCTTCATAACTGAATATTGCCTGAACTCTGTCCAAACGTGGTCATCAATACAAGCAAAGATGTCCTAAATATTTCAAAAACAAGATTATCCTTTCAAATACGTGAAGAAGTATATGAAATCAGTTGTTTGAACTTCACATTATGGAACTTATACATTGAGGCTTAAGAAATTTTAAGATTTTATTCTATCAAAGTACATGTCAGTCATAAAAGAAAGTCTCTAACTCTCTGTCGATTGTCTGACTCTCAACAGAGATGATGTTAAAGAGTTTTCAGAATGAATTGGAACTGGGTAACCACATCATGACATTGCAAAATAAGTTGACATTGGGTGGTACACTTTCTATTTGACAGTGGAAAATGAGAGTGTCTTTGATGCTAAGGTATTCTTCCTTGCCAAAATTAGCCAACACTACCAGATGTTTCTTAAAGGATCAAATTAACACAGATCAAGCCAACAGTAGAGAAGTAGATACTCTTCTTCTTTGTTACTATAGATTGGTATGAGTTCAATTACTTGAATGACAGTAATAAATTATTTCAGAGTGAAATGTAAAACAAGACAAGAATATGATTATTTACTTCTACTCCATTTGCTAGTTAGAATTTAGAATTTAAATTTTATCACTTAACAGTTTTTTTTTACTCTGATAATGACTGCATTTTGATTCTACTGACTTAGGAAAAATGTTATTAGATTGAGAGCCACATGGTCACAATTTATCACAGTGCTAATCTTGTTAGACTCTAAGCAAGCAATAAAGAAACACGTGTTACACACACTCTGTGGTGGCAGAGACTAGCTAGTTGTTCATTAGTCCAGTTTCCGTTTTCTTTTGAGCAGACATCTAAACCAAATTCCCCAGTTTACTTTGCAGTTAGATATTTCTGTGTGGTCTTTGACCATTGGAATGTGGGAGTAGGTAATGTAAGTATTTCCAGGATGGCCAATGGTAATCTCTTTCAGGATCCTCCCTTTTCTCTCCTCCTGCTCATATTTTGCTGGCTATAGAGAATCCAGAACTATGAAGGGGGCAGCAGGGCAGCCTCACAACAGGAGAGGAGCCAAGGACCCTGAGTGCTCACACACCCTTTCACTGATTAGACTTTATAAGGTCAAGAAATAAACTTCCGTTGTAAGTCACTGAGATTTTGGAGTTGCCTTTTATTGTGCTACCTTGACTAATACAGACTGCAAATTCAAGCCATAAAGATGCTGTTGTAAATTGTGAAGAGGGAGACCCATGTTAGGCAGTGCAAAACGTTTAGTTGGCCGAACCTAGCCTACTGAGCCTGGAGCTCTAAGGAGAGTGGTTGGAAATAGTCAAGGGGTGTTGTGTGTGTTGTAGGGGAGGAGGACATTTCCTCTCCCCAAATGTGGGTTCGTCTGGCCGGAGAACGAATTAAATTCACATGAGACAGAATAGCAAGAGAAAATTAAACAAAGCTTTAATGAGGAACCATGGCCCGGGGCCTTTCTTCCCGAAGGAAGAAAGGGCACCGAAGAAGTGGGGTGCACAGAGTGGTTATATAGCCCCCAAACGGGGTGTTTCACATGTGATTGAAAAGTCCCTTTTACAATAGTCACTAGGCTGCTCTGTCAGCACAGCGCTTGATGGAAATGGCAGATAGGTCTGCTGTCTCAGTGAGCGCTGCGGGGTGGCAGGTGTGTTGCCTCGGGCTGGGGGGTGGGGTCACAGATGAGCGCCGCAATCGGTTCCCAGCCTAAAGAAAGATGCTTAATCTTTAAGGAGATGCCAACGTTGGGAGGGGGAGGGAAGTCAGTTACAGGAGGTTACCAGACTAGCACAATAAAATGCAGATTTTAAGTCCTTGCCTTTGGTATTGATTAAGAGTTTTTGGAGAGTAGGTCATCTCCTTTCTTCTTCCTGGTACAGAGAGGGAGGCAGCTTTTACAGATAGAGATTTACCTTACAAATGTAAATGTGTCCTAAGGAAGGGCAAGTTCCATTCCTCAGAGTCTCCTTGCCTGTCCCAGTTTAGCAAAAGCAATCAGCCTCAAATAATCCTGATGCCAAAGAGACATATCTTGGGGTGGCCATTTTCAGGTCCCCACAGTGTCTTTTCCTTTCTAATTTTAGCAATATATTTCATGAAAGGGATAAACCTAGGTAAAAATTGCCTGTTTTTTTGAGAACAAAGATATTAGGAAGAGTTGAGAGAACATGCACCTTGCTGGCTTGGAAAAGCCACCTGGTACTGGAACCTAAGTCCTAAGAATATAAGATCAAAAAAGGTTTGAGTCACAGTGTCACAGTAGGGCTTCTCAAAGAACACACAGACTCTGGAGTTAGGTGTCGCCATAAACTACATTTGAACGTGGAAAGTGGATGGAATTGACACATATCACCTCTCCAACCACTGGACAAATGGAGAGGACTGTGAGGGTGTGCGGAAGGGCTGACTCACAAGACAGAAGGAGCCTGGGGCCTTGAGGACTGGCACAGAGCATTCCTCCACCACCACTCAGACTCCCCCGTGCCCCCACACACTGATTAGACTTCAAAAGAGAACGAACTGAATTTCTATGGTGTTGAATCTCTGAGATTTCAGAGCTAACAGATTACAGCACCTAGTGTTACTTTAATGCACAGAAGCACATAGACATTCTTCAAATTCACATGCAAAGCAATGTAGAAAGTAGGGGCGAGTATCCCGGTGATTTAAGTGTTGTTCTCTGATGTCTGATATCTCTGAAGGCAGAATGAAACTTAATGAAGTGGAGGACTGAGGAAGTTGTATGCCTGATATTAACAGCTACATTTATTGAGTGATCTGTAAGCTGGTCATTCATTTATTCAACAGTATTAAAATGAGACTACCGTTTGCACTGCAGGCGGGGAGATGACCAGCACGGACAAAAGCTCTGCTTGCACGATGGCTATGTTTTATCTAGACATCATGAGAAAGTAAAGTAGGTATTGTTACTCTGTACATCACAAATGATTAAATGATAGCCATGAGGCGAAATAACTTGCCCAAACTCACACACTTAAAAAGTGATTAAACCCACATCTCTTTGACCCTGAAGCATTCAGTAATTTCAGATATCTGAACATTTCTAATTAAAGTAAATTTGTTTTTCACTTCTCTAAAATTTGCCTCATTCATTATTTGGATGTGATCCACATGGTGCACTGTATAGGCCCAGTCTTGAACAAAACTGCACTGTAATATTTCTGTAATATTTGATACAAATATGTCTCATGTGAACTTGAGCCATTTGCAACACAAAGTATAATTCAGGCCATAAAAATCTTTTAAGAATTGAGAACAGGTTTGACTTATGTATCACCAACACAATTTTGCATAATATATTCAAGCAGTTGAGGGAAACTTTGACAAGTTTTGAATTATCCAGATAATTTCCTCATTTTTCTCTTTCTGCTTAATATACGATGACAGTTTAGAGCTGATTGCTAAATTAGAAAATAAAATCTTAATTTTACATTGTAATCCAAATGTGAATTTGAGCAAATTAAAGGAATTGCATAGACTTTGGCTTCATAACAGAATGTTGGTGAAGGAAGTCTCTCCCTGCCTTTCAACCTCTGGCAACAAGCTGTAAGGTTTCCTCCCTTTACGTCCGGTTTGATGAATGGGGCTGGGAATGAATCACTCCGACTACAAATGAGGTGTTATTACTCCAGGAGCAACTTTTACGAGCTTAGAGAACATCACACGCCACTTTCTCTCTGCATCTCCAGAGAAAGTAATTAGTGAGAAGCTTGCTGGAATTATAATAATCTGTTAGTGTAGTTATTTTTAAAGTAAAACCTTGGTGATTTTTGTTTCAGTTCGGTTGCAATTATTTTCCAATTAACAGATTGGAATGATGAACCTAGAGTTTCAGCCCTACTCATTATATTTCTGACCACAAAATGAAAATATTCCAATAAAATAGTCCTCTAAAAAAGAAAAGAAAACGCCACCTAAGGGGACACTTAAATAATCTCTGATTTCAAAATCTTAGTTTCCAATTAAATGTTACATAAGCAAAATTACACACACAAATAACACGCTTATGCTCTAGAGGTCATCTTGATTAATGTGTATTTTACTAACCCACGAAAGGAATATCTGTTTTCTAAAAGTGTTATTTTGGAACAATATTCAACTCGGTAGATTTAAAGTCAATTATTTTTATTCCATTCTGTATTAGTTTTCTATTGTTGTTGTAACAAATTCCCATAAACGTAGGGGCTTAAAATAACATGAATTTATTATTCTATAGTTCTGGAGGTCCAAGGTCCAAAATGAGACACAGGGCTGTGTTTCTTCTGGGGAGAAACCACTTCTTTGCCTTTCCTAGTTTCAGAGGCTGCCTCATTCCTTGGTTTGTGGTCTGAATAACTCTGGCCTCTGTTTCCTTTTTCTGTTTTCTCTCTTCCATTGTTAACACTGCACCCATCCAGATAATCCAGAACAGTCTCAAGATGCTTAACTAGATCACAGCTGTAAAGTCCCTTTTGCGATGGAAGTTAATATTTCATAGGTTCCAGGGACCAAGACACAGACACCTTTGATGAATGTTATACAACCTACCACACGTTTATTTTTTGCTATTGATTGAGCATCAATTTTTTTAAATGCACTGACATTTTAGGTGACACAAAGTTGAAAAGGACCTGGATTTTATATTAAGAAGTTTATAGAATAGAGAGGAGAGATGATTCAGACATTAATGGTATTACTACAGATATAGGAGAAATGTTATGGAAGTTCAAAAGAATTACCTCGTACTTGTCAACTCACAGCCAGAGTGTCTACAGCTTAGTTCTAGGAATCACATTAAGGTATATTCAGGTAAAAGAAATTAGAATTGTTATAGAAATAAAAAATTAAGTGAGGCAAAATTAGGAGAACTAGGAATATTTAATTCATAAAAGAGGCTATGTTAACTGTATTTGAACATTTGAGGAGTTGTCACTTGGAAGCCGCAGTAAACTTGTTCTCTGTAACTGGAGAGGCAGTGAGAAGGAACGCATGTAAATTACAGGGAGTCATCCTGTCTTCGTTCATCCGGGCTGCTGTAACAAAATATCACAGACGGGGTAGCATGTGAAAAAGAGAAATTTATTTCTTGCAGTTCTGGAAGCTGGAAGTCCAAGATCAGAGTGCCAGCATGGCTGGGCGAGGGCCCTCTTCCAGGCTGCAGACTTCTCACTGTGTCTCACTGGATCCTCACATGGAGGAAGAGAAGGGAGCGTTACGGGGTTTCTTTTATAAGAACATTAATCCCGTTCACAAGGCCTCCGCCTTCATGACCTAAACACCTGTGAAAGGCCCACCTCCTAATACCAACACTTAGCCTTTCAACATGTGACTTTTGGGGGACACAAACATTCAGATCACACCACATACTTTAACTCAAAATAAGAAACAATGTACTTTCCAAATCCATCCAAAAGAGGAAGGGACTTCTTCAAGAAGAAGGAAATTATTTTGAAATGAAACAGAACAACTATTTGGTCGTATTATCATAAAGAAACTTCAGACATCAGAAGCGTTTGAAGTAGATGACCCCGAGTTTTTATTTTCGAAGATCTCCAGTTATGTGATTAAGGGAAATATTAGAGGAAGTTGCAGCTGGGATTCATATGAAAGGACACGTGGGATTTAGACATTTTTAACTTAGGAAAGGATACATCAAATTGAATGAAAAGCGTGAGCCAAAACAGAGCCAGGAGGGTGAGTCTGCTGCATAAAGCCCCTGTCAGAGCGCTCAGCTTGAGCTGAAGCTGTGTGCACCGTGGTGTTCAGGCATGTCCGAGAGCGTCTGAAGAATTACCGGGCTAAGTTGGCTAAGTGTCTACTGTTCATTCACCTGAGAGACCAGGAAACCTCCTGGAGAGAGAATAAAAAGATGGATTCTCTGAAGTAACTAAGACAATTAGAAAAACAGATATGAATTTATTCCTTACATTTGTTTCCCAATGATCTGTGGGGCTCTGGTGTTCCTATAGAGTGGAGGTTTGAGGAGGAGAAATTTTCTTTCTCCTCGTTCTGTGTTTCTGCACAAGGGAAATGTGACATTTTTGCCTTCCTCTCATCTCTCCTCACTCTGCCTGGGGAATGCGGGTGGAGCGGGGAGGAGAGTGAATTCTCTTGGTGAGTGGGATGAGGAATTAAGCAAAGAAAGGAAGCCTAGTCTCTTCCTTTATGCCCCTCAGAATTCAGACACTCAGCTCTGCTCCCCGACACCAAATGTTTTACAAAGACAAGTCCCCATATGAGGAGGCCATGGTCTGCTGGCACTGCCAGCGTCAGGCTGGGTAGTTCTTCCTAATTCTCGGATTTAGCATTAAGAAGCTTCTTGTTTCCATATATCAAAAAACTACTTTCTTCAGTATCAGCTTTATCAGTAATAAAAATGTATTTAGAGCTCCATTTTGGCCTTATTTTCATCTTCTGAACTGCTTCAGAATTTAAGAGCAAGGAAAGAGGAGCTATTTATTAGGTCCCTTCAAATACCAATGGTGATGAATTTAGAGAAACGTTGATTTATAACTGTTAGTTTAATGCTTTGGCCAACTTGTAAAGTGTTAATGATGTTGCTCAGATTATCTTTCTCATTTTGTTCTTATCTGAAAACAAAAGCATAATACTTGGTGCCTCTCTTGATGTTGTTTTGGAATTACTGAGATTTTTAAATATCTTTAAAGCCTACACATAAAAATATATACAGAATATTTTATCAAAAGTTAATCCAAACCCAAATGTCTTCATCAGAAGGGATAAATAGGAGTGGAAATGAACAAACCATAGTGAAATTCAGATAACCTCGATGAATCTCACAAATGTAATGTTAAGATAAGGAAGCAAGACACTGAAAATAAATATAATGTATTTCAACTTATAAGAAAGATATACAAAAAATATGTGAACTAAACTATATTTTCTAGAGATGTATACATATATATTAAAACTATAAAGAAAACCAAGGAAATTATTATCATAACATTATGAATAACAGTTCTAGGGGCAAAGGAGGATATTTCAACTGAGGAGATGCACATGGTGGGTCTCTGGGGTTCTGACAGTGTTCGATTGCTTAACCTTGAGTGGTAGTTACATGAAAGAATGTCTTTTTTTGATGCTCTTGCCTCATAGTCTAGACCCATCTATTCTTTGTTCTCTCCTTCACTTAACTTTTGTCCTGCTTAAATTATATCAGCTATACCTATTGGAAATTATAATTTCCTCCTTTCTTTTGTGAGGAAGATAAGTTCATATCTGATGTGGATTAAGGCTGCCCCAACTAGAGAAGCCCAAGGTGACCTGGCCTACATGCCAAACTATATGACCCAGTGGACTTTTTTTATGGTATGAATTAGGACTGCTGCAGGGAGAGAAGCCCAGGGCATCCTCACCTACATGCCCATCTATATGGCCAGATTCATATTTAAAGTTATGTGACCGCACAATAACCAGACCCCATCTGCACGAAATCATTTAATGACTTTTTACATCATCTTTTCTTTTTCCAGTAAAAATAAGTCACGTACCCATGCCTTATAAAATTAGCCCTAACCCTCAACTCGGGCAGCAGCAGGAGCTCTGGCTGCCCGTGGGTCCTGTCCCCACGCACCAGCTCTGCCTGCCCATGGGTCCTGTCCCCATGCTATTCCACACTATTCTCTAATTAAAAGAGCACTACTGCCAGATCTTGAGAGTCTAAGAAATCTTTCTTTTGACTCCTCGGCTCACCGACCCCGCATCAATATCCACAGTCTCTTCTCTTTTTACCAGCAAACCCCATTAATTCCTCTGTGAGAGCAGGGTACTTTGAGGGGCTAGAACAGAAATAACTTAGTGCTTTTGGGTTTATTTCTTTCCCCACTTTTCTCTCTCTTTTTTCCACCCTTTTCTTTCTGTCATCCTGTGTGTCTTTCAACTCTGGTTCATTTATTCCAGGAATTTCCTCCTGTAGTCCTGAAGTACCATTTAAAACTAAATCTATATATTTATAATGGAAATAGCTTATTTTAGGTTTTATGCAGTTTAACTATGAGAAAAAGATAAAATGAATTTATGAGCACATAAGAATAAAATCAAATTCTCTGTTGCATCAGAGGTAAACAAACCAAAAATCTCAGTACTTAGAGGATAGCTAGGGGAAGCACAGATGATGATAAAATTCTACAATACTTTTTTTCTTTTTACATATAGTTTTAAGGATATGTCAACATGGCATATGCATCGGGTTATGCTATTTTGGATTATAATCGACGTTAAATGAGTCTCTATGGCAAAAAGATAAGTTATACTAGTTTTTATGACATCTTTTGGATTTAGACTCCAAGTGAGAAAAAAGCTCTAGGAGGATTTTCGCAATGAGCCTTGATTAGGTGAGAGGTGCTGGAGAAGGCTGTAGATGTGAGCTATGTGTGTTAAAGAGAGTGAAAACAAGGGAAGACACAGCCTTCTATACGTGACGATGACCAAATCTGATATCCAGTCCAGATTTCTCTTCTTAGATTCAATCTTGTTACTCAATTACTTGTTGAATTTCTCCGTGTGAATATCTGAGGCATCTCAAACTCAACAAATTCAAAGGTAAACTTATCAATATTGGTCATGACACCTGTTCTTCTCTTGTATTTCTATCATTTCTCACGTGGGTGTACAACCACCTCCTCCCTAGTCTAAGCCTCTAATTTTAGGCATTCAATTAATTCCCCATCTTGCCACCAGAATGATCTTTCTTTCTTTCCTTCCTTTGGTTCCTTCCTTCCTCCTTTTTTCTTTCTTTCCTAGTGGATATGGAATTTATTCCATGGCAGGATTTATTACTAATCCTGCATATTGACAAGAATGCTGGCTTCAGAGAGTCAGATGCAATATGGGGTCTCCCCCGGATTACCAATTCCTATAGCTCAGGGAGGCTCCACAGCATCCAGTCTGGGTTCCACACTTAGGAAGAGGCCTTCTCCACAGACATTGATGGCAAGACCAGAGGGCCTCCCCAGCCCTGAGATCTGATGCACTCCAATGGGTAGCAGTCTGTCTGATAGATCACATTCATTTGGTTTGAGAAAATAAGTTTATACCTCGTTTTGCTCACTGTAACCTGTGAGGCCTGGGAGTCACCAGATAAACTGCTTCTGGTAATATAACCAGTAGGTTGATGTCACCATTAAGAGAATACCATACAGAATGGACCCGAGGAGTCGACCCTTTAAGCTATTTGAGAACAGGAACCTGAGCAATGAGCCAGTATGTCATTTACTCTCGCAACCACCTGAGTGTGCTGGTTGGCAGTAACTAACATGTCTCCAAATATCGGTTCAAGAAAAGCTCCACCATCATGTATTGCATGAGTTGTGGCAGCAGGGTTCACTCCAGTTAGATTTTCATCCAAGAACGTGATGAAATTGGGCAAATCTCCAGCTTGGGTGGACCAGAAGAGGGTCCACACATGTTTGTAGCAAGTCTTTAGATCCTCCCTCACAGTGAAGTCAGCGACGTTGAGGTACCTGGATGTAAAGTCATCTTGCAAAGGTGACTAGCTGAAATGTACACAAGGACATTTTTAATCAGCGTCACTATCTCATAGCAGGCACCGTCACATCAGACAAAACTGTCCCAATTGTCAATTCAAAAATGTAAACTCCAGACACCCTGGTAATGCCTGAGAGTCTAATTAAAAATTGGATTTTCTCTGGAGAAATTTAGCTGGCTCCAAGAACAGAGAAAAATTGGCTGCCTTTCAGAGGGAGTGGTGGGGAGAATGATCTTTCTGAACCACCTATCTAATCATCTAATTTTGCTAAATTTTTGAGAAGCAACTTAGTGCCCTGCAAACAAATTTTATCTTCCTTTGCATGTCCAGTAAAGCCCTGAACAGTCTCAGTCCTGCTTACCTCTCCAGAATCATCTACCTCATCCTTGCCACCATCATCCCTCTCATGCTAATTCCAGCTATACTAAACTTTGATTTGTCGAACTCTCCGTGATCTTCAGCCTCCAGAATTTTAAATGTTTTTTCTCTCCACATAAGACATCATGTCTTCTGAGGGGCTTTCCTTGTCCTCCTAAATCTAGATTAAATCAATCACTGAATTTGGTATCATTACATTACGGATGTTGTTGAAATTGATCTGAAGTCTATATTCACAGAAAGCACCGATGGTTGAGAAAGCGTCACCCTTTCCGTCCTGAGATATGGCTATCTGCAAAGGACCATGATGTTCTGGCATATTCCCAGATAAGACCCACCTCCATCCTTCCTCCAGGATTCCATTGTTCACTTTCTTCTGTAAAACTCCAGGCCCTTTCCTCTTCTTTGAGTTCTTCCTCATTCATCAATACTCTCCCTACTGCAACAACCTCCATAAAATCATCCCCTTATTTATCTGGTGCATTTTATCTTTAACATTATGCACATTCTCTGTAGTACATAGGATTTGGGATACAACTGAATTGCAATTTCCTATTGCATGGTGTTTTGACTCCACTAGACAAGTGTGTGAAAACAGAAACTATATCTGTCCTTTTCAGTCTTTTTCTCTGGAGCCTCTCTGGGACCTCGTGCAGGGCCCATCATCATCATCACTCATTTTGATTTAGTATTCTATGAGCTTCACCTTTATTAACTCATTAAATCTTCACAACCACATTCTGATGTTGGTACCAAATAGAATCCCCACTCTATAGATGGGGAAAAATGAGATATAATGGAGGCTGAATAGCTTTCACATCTTGTGAAAGTGAAGAGCATCTCTTCAACACTAAGATAACTCCTGTTTTTGTGCTCTTAATCACTTATTCATGTTGTCTCATCATAAATTTATATTGATATAAAAAATTTATTGGAAGATTCTAGAATGATAGTAGCAGCAGTTACAATACAGATTTTAAATCTTCTCAAGTCTCCACATTAAAAATAAACAAAAAGCATAGTATCTAGACAGCAGTAACATTTTAAATAAAATTGTTCTATGTGTAGGATAAGATAAAACAAATGATTAATTATGGGCTATTTTAATTCTGTCATAACCTGTGTCCTTGAGACTCAGAATTCTTGATGTGGAGTAAAGGAGGTACAAATATGTTGGAGAGGTTAGATGAAAACCTGTAGTCTTGAATTCGATTTTGAAATATTGGTATGAAGTCACAGGTATTTTATCTTAACACATATATATTTTATTCATGCGCATATATATATATATATATATATTTTTTTTTTCCTGAAGAAGATTAGCCCTGAGCTAACATCTGTTGCCAATCTTTCTCTTTTTTCGTTTGAGGAAGATTAGCCCTGAGTTAACAACTGTGCCAATCTTCCTCCACTTTATATGTGAGCCACTGCCACAGCATGACTGACGAGCAGTATAGGTCAGCACCCAGGATCCAAACATGTGAACTCGGGCTGCTGAAGTGGAGTGCACCGAACTTGACCACTATTCCACAGCACCAGGCCCCCCATGCATTTATTTTGTATACATAACTTAAAGATCTATAAACACGATCAACCCAATATTCTAAGCACACAGATTGTAGTCTTAAAATATCATTTCCTATAGAAGAAACAAAGGCTTCTTGGAACAATGCTAATATCTGGTCTGGAGCAGGAATTGTATAATAGGAAGTAGGAACTGTACTAGATTGGACAAATAAGATCTCAGGGAAGTTACAGAAGATCACTATGGTCATGTTAATAGGACTCAGGAGCTAACTTAAGGAGGCTCCTACTAGCCAAAGATGGGACAATTAGAAATTCATTTGGTATATGAAGTACAATGGATTGACACCCATCAAATATATTTACAAATTCAGTTCATACTGATATTAGAAAAACTCAAATAGGTTAATTTCTGTGGATGACAGAAAACCAATTTACTATCTTGAAAACTGTGTAAATAGAATGAAGGAATCAATCCCTTTTCCTATCTTTTCTTAAAAAATTATTTCAGACAATAAATGTAAGCAAGAGGACAGGATTAGACTATCAAAATGTCGCCAGCCCCAGTGGATTAATGGATCTGCGCAATGAACATTAAAGAGTGCTAACATTAGAAAAAGAGAAAAAATCAGAGATTCTGTGTCTGATGACGGAAAAACACAACAGCTTGTAGTCTTGTCAAAGGGAATGAATGTGAACCTAATGAAGCCTCTGAATGCAGCTGCCAACCTCCTGGAAATACATGGGGCTGATAAACACACAGTGCTGCACCGCGAATGTGCTCATCATGAGTGTGCCGTCAGCAAAGTCCGGATTTTGAGAAACTTTATAGGTGAAATGTCCCGGTTCTTTAATAGGGAAAATTAAATGAAAGGAAAAATTCATGGGGGCCTGCAACAAGAAATTTGAAAGTCATATCAAGTTAAAAAAATTGGGAAAGAGTAAACTCTAGTGTCTAGAAATGCATAGTTTAATAATAGAACTATTAAGAAATGCAAGGAAGGGATTGCTGTGTGAGTTAGGATGGTGGTTATTTCAGAGAGAAAGAAGGGCAGCGCCTGGGCAGGGATCATGGAAAGAGCTCTGAGGTAGTCAGCAAAATCCTAGTTTCAATGCTCAGTAGTATTCACGAGGATGTTTACTTTATGCTAATTCATAACGCCACGCGTTTGCTAGGTGTTTTTCCAATTTTATTTTAAAATAAAATTTTTTAAAGCATCAAAAATAAGAGCTCCTAATGGTCAAATCAGGAACAAAATAAATAATGGTAGTGTTGAATTATAACCCTTAATATAAAATAAACATCCATGAGTCCATGATGATGTAAATAAATGATTGGACAAATCAACAAATAACTGAGAAAAAATAGGTCGTTTTACAGAAGAATTACAAATAATATATGTAGATACTATCCCTACAAGAAAGGAGAGCTTCATTCCCCTCCCCTTAATTTTGGGCTGGACTAAGTTCTAACCAAGACTAAGGCAAGGGAAAAATGGTGACTGGACTGTGGAGAAACCTGACAGACACCACCTTATCGAGGGATCCAGGCTAACACCTCAGTCGTTAGTTATATTTGTATCATTTACCCCTGCTCTGATGCTTTGAGAAGGTCCCCATCTCTGTGGTAATTCTTCCTCCAAATCCATATTTTCAGTCTGATCATAAAAAAATATGAGAAAAACCAAAATTGAAGGATATTCTACAAATTACCTGACCAGTATTATTCAAAAGGACAAGTTCATAAAAGACAAGGAAAAAGCAGTAATAGACTGGGGTTGCCTAAGGAAACCCAACGGCTAAATGCAATGTGGCATCTGGGAATAGACAAGGCACATGAGTGGAAAACCAGACGAACTCTAAATAAAGACGGAAGTTTAGTTAATAGTATTGGAACTGTATTTCTTTCTGAGATTTGATAAATAGACCATGGTCATGTAAGATGTTAATTTAATTGAAGCTAGGAGAAGGGTAGACAGAATTCTGTACTATCTTTGTAGCTTTTCTGTAAATCTAGAAGCGTTCAAAATAAAAAGTTAAATAGTTTTGACAAAGCAAAAAAATGAATGAAAATAACTTTTAGTTCAAAATAAAAATTTATTTTTTAATTTCTCCTTCCCTCACTTTTGATCTCTATTAATTTATCCAATCATTCAATGATTTTTTTTTAAATTTTACTCTGTAAGGTATTTCAGGAATATTTCAAGAATATTCAAACATGTTTCAATTCTTCCTCTTTAATTCCTCACATGGGTTTTTTCACTGAATTCTTTAAAGTCTCCATTTTGTTACTTCTCTGTCACTGCTTCTTAATACTACTACTGATATCTGTTTCAACTCAGACGCTTTTTACCACAATTTAAACTCCTTCAATAATGTTCTTAGCCACCGTTAACTACATCTCACACACTGACCGCATCGTCTCAACATTGTCATGATAATAAGTTTTTGATCAAACCGCTGTCATCTTAGTACACACACGTACATGCACACATGCACATACACACACAACACTGTTTTTAACTCAAACCTCATAGGCTAAATAAAGTATGAACTCTTCTTTGGGCCTTTAAAGATCACAGAATGTGGGTCTGAAATACCTTTTAATCTTGTGCATCGTTATTTAGATTTCCACCCCTGCCCCCGGGGCAATCCATTCCTCCCGTCTTCTGCATACAGCTTGTGATTCTCAGCAACATTTCACCAAGTGCTTAATATTTTTACTTTAAATATAGAAAGTTTTCCACTCTTTTGGTACAAAATTTCATGACTTTAAAAATGTGAACAGTGGAGAAAAGTTTGTAATATTGTAAAAGCCTAGAGAAGGAAATAAAATCAAAGCCAGTTAAATACTCAAATGAATGTATTCTATTACTATTTGAAGTTCTTGAGGTTCTCCAAATATTCATTACTTTGATCATTTGTTTGATGCTAAAATGCTTTTTGGCCAATAGAGTAGTTTGCAAAGAACTAATGAGATGTATGATACTTTATAAATTAAAATTATGGTATACAGCCCAATTTTTATATTTCCACAGCAACTATGGAGACTTACAGTATTTAATGACACAACACAATATTACACATTTATTTATCACAAGATTTCTGTGTGGATATGGAAACTGATATTTCAAATAGTCACATTTAAAGCACTTAAATTTTTTAAAAAAATATATCATTTTGTAATATAAAATATAGTTACTGCATGAGGTAGAGTCAGCCCTGGTGGTCTAGTGGTTAAGATTCCGTGCTGTCCTAACTGAGGCATGGGTTCGCCTCCAGGTCAGGGAACCACACCACCCACCTGTCAGTTGTCATACGTTGGCAGCTGCATGTGGCTGTGATGCTGAAAGCTGTGCCCTCGGGATTTCAAACACCAGCAAGGTCATCCATGGTGGGCAGGTTTCAGCAGAGCCTCCAGACTGAGACAGACTAGGAAGAAGGACCTAGCCACCCACTTCCAAAAAATTGGTCAAGAAAACTCTGTGAATAGCAGGGAACATTGTCTGACAGAGCACCAGTAGGTGAGAGGATGGTGCACAAAGACGGGGCAGGGCTCCGCTCTGCTGTCCACAGGGTCACTGGGAGCCGCAACCCACTCCGTGGCACTAATAAAAACTAGGTATAAATCATTATGAGATCAACTAGATAAAAATATCTATAAAATGATATCCAATTACTGTTAAAAATCAAATTTTTCTTAGCACTAAGAAGCTATAACAGTATTCTAAATAACATGTAGGGAATTTTAGTGTCCCAGAGATGCAGTTTTAATATTTTATTAAAGAGTTTGCAGAACATGATTTTATATTCCAAATGTGTATACACTAAATATAGCTATTTGTTAAACAGTTTATTATAACTGAAATAATATTGAACATACTGAAAAGTATGTTTTTTTTTTTTACTAAGTTTAGATAAATATTGTGTATACCTTGCACGGGGCATGGCCACAAATGTAAAACTAAATTTCTGCATTGGAAAAAAAAACATTTTTTAAAGAAACTCAAAAGAAAAGCCATAAATGAACAAAATGATCTTGTGAAAACAGGTTAATTTGGCTCTAGAGTGAGTATAATCAATTATCTTCTATGAATAGCAGCAGCTGAAATTGAGATTAAAATTGGAAATATCAAGGGGGCTGGCCCCATGGCTGCATGATTAAGTTCACAGGCTCCACTTTGTTAGCCCAGGGTTTCACCTGTTCGGATCCTGGGTGCAGACATGGCACCACTCATCAAGCCATGCTGAGGCGACGTTGCACATAGAAGAGCCAGAGGCACTCACAACTAGAATGTACAACTACTTACTGGGGGAGAGGGGCTTTAAGGAGAAGAAGAAGAAAACTAAATAAATAAAAGAAAAGAAGATTGGCAACAGATGTTAGCTCAGGTGCCAATCTTTAAAAAAAACATTGGAAATATCAAATTTGGCCTTTTATTTATGCAGGGGAGGAAGACATTTCCTCTACCCTCTCTGGGTTCGTCTGGCTGGAGAACGAATTAAATTCACATGAGACAGAATAGCAGGAGAAAATTAAACAAAGCTTTATAACGTGTATACATGGGAGAGGCTCAGGCAAGCTGAGCAACTTGCCAAAATGGCTGAAACCACCACCTTAAATATCATATCCAGCTAAAGACAAAGGAGGATGTTGTGGGTGGGGGGAGTCAGTTACAGGAGGTTACCAGACAAGCACAATAAACAAATGCAGATTTAAGTCCTTGCCTTCCCCATTGATTAAGAGTTTCTAGAGATAAGGTCATCTCCCCTTCTTCCTGGTACAGAGAGGGAGACATCTTGACAGATGGAGATTTCCTTTACAATGTAAATGTCTCTTACAAAGGGTAAGTAAATTCTACTTTTCAGCTATTTTCCTGTCTGCAAAGTAACCAGCCCCAAATAATCCTCATGCCAAAGAGACATATCTTGGGGTGGCCAATTCCAGGCCTCCACATTTATAAATAGTAGTTTTAGCAATTTTGTGGAGAATAATTCATTCAAACTCTAGTGAAATCTAAGCAAAATAACTCGACGTCTCAAACAACATCTGCCAAAATGTTCACTCTTCCAATTACCATACAACCAATCACTGAATAGTCTAGATTCCTCCAATTGGATGCCTAAGATAAGACAGACAATTTTCTACTTCCTGGAATGGCTGCTAATATTATTTATAGTTCACACATACACACACACAAAGTTTGTTACAGCTTACTAAGTGTTATGTAATACTTTAGAAAGTAAAAGATAAAAGGAATACCTTGGTTGGTCTTTCTTTTCAAAAACCACGTATCATACATTCAGTGTAAACCCTAGGAGAGTACTCCTGACTTCATTTGATGTATTCAGACCCCTGGACCTGAAAGTCATAAACACTGTACTGTTAATGCATTGTTATGGTCTGAGATATGACTCAGAACAAACATATGATTTATGTATATTCTTGAGTAATACAGGAGAATAACAAACAGGGACTAATAAATTCCCAAGTGTCAGATCTCAAAATTCCATCAGCTGTTTGAGTTAGTTCATATTAACAAGAGAAATAGAAAGAAAACATTTATAAGAATCAATTTGTTTAAATTAGATATAAGATATTGATTGGTAATATAGTTAATTTTTCAAGGGCTTCTATGGCACAGAAAACATTCCCTGGTTTATATTCTTTTCAAATAAATGGTTAGGCACTCTGAAAAAGCTATAATCTCACTAAAAGAGACCCATTGAATATTAAATTCAAACTCTATGCCAATGTTCCTCGAAGATGAACATCAAACACTTAGAAAACATAAATTACATATTATTTATGGTTATAAACAGCATCACTAATGCCACTTTTCCATTTCCATCTCTTAAATCATCTACCTCGTAATTGATGATGCTGGTCTCATGATTTAGCATATTCATCTGTTTTTATGATTTATTCTTTCATGGAGATGTACTGAGAAAAAGTCTTAAAAGCAAAATATATATAATATTGATATATAAAATACATATATAATATTTTCTTTCTGCATTCATACCTTGGCTAATGTGAGTAATGCTGCAATGAATATGGGGATGCAGATAGCTCTTCGAGATACTGATTTTGTTTCCTTCAGATACACACCCAGCAGTGAGATTACCGGATCATATGGTAACTCTATTTTTAATTTTTTGAGAAACCTCCATACTGTTTTCCACACTGTTGGTAGGAATGTAAAAGGTCAATTTATCTTGAGCTAAATTGTTCATAGTTATTGATTCTGGACTTTCTGTCCCATTGGTTTGTTTCTGCCTCACATCGGCTGTTGTTTTCCCTAACGCAGCTCCTCCTCTGTGCTCTCCTACAGCACTGTGCTCATCCTGTCTTGCCACTCACACCTGCTACATTGTAACTTTGTATTTTTCTATTCTCTCGTCTTCACTTCAGACTTCAAGCTCCATGCGGGCAGGTTCTGCCTCTGCAGTGTGTACTCTGCCAGCGCCTGGAGCACGTTAGTCAGAAAAATGTACTCACTGAAGGTTAATATCTGAGAGGGAAAGACCCTTTAAGTCCTCCTTTCAAAATTTTCCAAGATACCTTGCTCATTTTTTCTTCAAATTTCAGAATTGTTTTGTTAAGCACCCCTCCCAAGAACTCACTGCAGTTTTCCCTGGTATAATATTAAATGCATGGATTCATTTGAGAAGAATGTATGACTTTCCATATCAATTCAATATTGAATTTATGATTTTCCATTCAGGAAGGTGGAATGCATATTTACTTGAAACTTCTTTTAGGCTTCTCACTAAAATTTAGCATTCTTCTTCGTATAATTCCTGCATATTTCTCGTGAAGTGTATCACTTGGTACTTATTATTTTATAAATTAAATAGTTTTCTGTTAAATTTCTCAACTAGTTATTACTGGCATATTGACTTCTTATTAATTTGAACGGTTGCGTGTTTTGTTTTTATGGGGTTTCCAGGTACGTAGTCATACCCTAAAGACAATTTTTACATTTATATCATTTTCCTGATGTTGACTATTCTGATTTCTTTTTATTGTGTTGTATGGGCTAATATTTCAAGAACAATATTAAATATCATTAGTAGGCATTATCTCTGTTGTCCTAATTTTTATATGGAAACGACTCTAAAGTTTTAACATAAAGTTTAAAACTGGCTTTTTGCTTGAGATAACTTTTTTTTAAATCATGCTAAGACAGTTTTATTGTATTCTAGATTACACGGAGCTTTTTCCAAATACTGACAGTTTGAACCAGTGTACTCACTGCTCATGATAGGTATTTGACGCTACTGTGGAAGTCGCCATAGTCCATTCTGTGACAATGTCTTTCTGTCCTCCCAAGGTGGAGGAAGGACAAAGCGGAAGGAGAGTAGAAGGTCAGTGTCAATGTTTCTTCAAGGGCAGCAACCAGTGCGTGGCCAGCATGCTGATGCTCTGATACACAGAGCTTCCGAAGGGGAGTTTATTTTTCTCTCCATTAGAGGAAAGCACATATTTGTTGAATCAATCAATCAATTAATAAGTAAACAATGCTCACTACTTAGTGCCTAGGATGTTCAAGGACTTGGCAAATGTTAGCTAGTTTACAGATTACTGATAAAACTGCAGTCATCTGGGAAGCCTGTAACAACCTGCTAGTTTTCTTATTTGTTTTAAGCCAAAAATTACAAAGTGGGATGCTAAATGTGGTCCTTCAAGGACGTTGTTTGGTCTATAAAGTGTTTTTAAAATTAGTAAATTTCCTGTTGGATGTCCATATTATTACTTATGTACAAAAATTAGAAGACACATGGGACATATATGCTCACATAGCAACAAGTGGCTTTAGTTGGTCACTGTCCCCAATCCTCCCAGTACCATTCCCATTTAATTTATCAGTCCTATCTTTAAAGGCATTTTAGGTTGAGACCCTTAAATTCAGTCTTTATAAAAGTGGATTACCTACTCAGAATTTCTGAGCCACGAAGGATGCTCTTAGTTATTTGGAGATAACTTTGCCTGAGGTAGATAAGCACCAATCTTTTGTACAAGAGAATATTCAAGCTATAATTACTTTTAAATATGCCTTCTGAATCCAGTCTTATTCCCAATTAATGGGCAGCAAAAATAATCTGTAATATCACTGTTGAGTGACTCTGCTCAGACCCAGGTAGAAAATAATTTCCTTCAATTCTACAGAATTTTATAGTTAAAAATCATTTTCCTGTGTATCTTTCTCTAACTGAACAGAAGACAATATGATC
The DNA here is from genome assembly GCF_037783145.1 of Equus przewalskii. NCBI lineage: Eukaryota > Metazoa > Chordata > Mammalia > Perissodactyla > Equidae > Equus > Equus przewalskii. The sequence goes on from NC_091831.1 coordinate 180,598,110, forward strand.
TGACTCTTTTTTTTATATTCTATAATACTTGGCATGGTTCCTTGCACAGAGTATATATTCAATAAATGCTTGTTCAATAATATATAAAAGAAATGATCCATGGTTTGCAGTAGCAAAAAAATATTTTAGGGTTGGAGATTCAGCTTCAGTTATTTCCAAAAGCACTTATCAACCTGTTTGTAACTTTCTCATCATTATCTGTAGAACAAAGTAACATTTGCAAATGGTTGAAAAATATGGATTATACAGATATGATTTGCTGAAAAACCTGTACATTTTTCCAGTTCTTGAACGGTAATTTTTCACTGTAAAACATGTTAAGGAAAAATAAAATGTGATTTTATAAATTGCTTTTAAAAAAGTTGTATAGGAACCTGGTATTTGGTACTGGTTGGTCACGTGTTTCCAAAAGTGTCAGCTTTCGCTCTCTTACAAAGCCGCTTACAACCACCATAAAGGTACCAGCTCTGGGCTGATAAAGCTGGATCCCCTGATTGAAAGATTAAAAGGTGATCTGAGCGAGTACTTCATGGAGGACACGGAAAGGGGTATTTGAATGGACGTCCCAGAACTAATCATTTCAGCTTTATCTTTAACTTTCCTACTCACAAATGGACTGTTATGCAAACATCTTTGCCTCCTGAAGTCCTTTATTTTACTACAAGTATCCCAAGTCGTTGAAAGCGAATTCCTGGAAAGGCGGGAGACCACGCATGTGCTGTTCCTTGCTTCGGCATGGACAGGCTTCTGCAAATTTAGTTGGTTGTGGGAAATTTCTCTTCCAATTGTTCTTAACCTTGGCTGTGGAGCAGAATCACCTGGGAGATTAACAATAAAGTCGATGTCTGGGTCCTTCCACGGAGATTCAGATTTGATCGATCTGAGGCTCATCCTGGGCACGGGGATTTCTTTTTCTAACTGTTCCAGTTTATTTTAGTGTACCACCAAGTTTGAGAATCACCGTTCTAGCCCATGATTCTTAATATTCCATTAAAATCCCAGTACATCTTATGTTCTCTCACTTGCAGGTGAAAACCAAAGATGCTTTGTTTGCTTCAGATTTCATCGAATAAAAGGTATCGATATACAGTTTTACGGCAAGAATGGTCCAGGTAAAGATTGTTTTAAACCTAATGTTAGCAATGTCTGGTTCTATTTATATATTTTTTGAGTATTCCATTTCTTTCAACCTCTTGAGAGACAGAGGAAAAAAGAGATCTTTTCATCCTGACATTTCCAAATACCCGTGGTTATACATGCTGAATATATCTATAGCCTCTGGTCTCATATATTATTTGAAGCTCTCATTTTTTTTTCCTCTCAAAACAACCACATCAACAACAGGCAAATGTTCTTTTCTTTCTTGCTCTAAGCATTACATTGCTGAACTCTCAACAACTTGTGTCACAATCACCACTATATCTAACCTCAAATATGCTTTCTACAAGCTTCTGTTGAATTGGAAAAGCACTTTAAGCACTGTGAGCCTGGCTTCCTTCCTGAGAAGCAGGAGTTCCTGAATGATTACAGAGAACAAACATTCTCCAACAAAGGAGGGACATTTTGTCCTCCTGACTGGGGCGCATCACGGGAGCTGACAGCTGATAGCACCCACATGCCCAATGTGCAGATTTGGCTAAGATTTAACACGATTTGAGCTATGCCTCTGTGTCACAGTGGCAGGGCCCTATTTTACTGGTGAAACTCACTTTTACCAGGCAGAATGGATTCTGATAATGTTATTCAAGCTGATGGGAGGCATCATCCTAGAGCTGTGATTCTCCGAGTGGGATCCCCAGCCAGATGCATCAGCATCATCTGGGAACTTGTGAGAAGCTCAAATTCTCAGGCCCCAGCAGACACTTATTGAGTCAGGGATTATGGCCCAGCAGCCTGTGTTTTCACAAGTCTCCCAGGTGGTTTCATACATGGTACCTAGAATAAGCTAAATTCAACCCATGCCAGAGTAATGGGTGCCCTTGACACTGTCACGGAGTTGTGGAGCCCAAAAGGGAAAGCTTCACCCAATGCAAGGGAAAACAAGTCAATGAGACAGTGATTAAAGGGTCAGTCACAGGTGGCTGCATTCCGAGGGAGTGTTGCACGGAGATGCACAGAAAGTAACCTGGCGTTCATGCTTCTGTACCATGGGAGGATTGTTGAGAGGTTGGACCCATGGTGGAATTTAATCTTTCTGTCAAAAGGAATTGAGATATAATGCACTTCCATCAGAACACACAAGAAGCTGGCCAGGGGCACAAAGGCGTCTCAGAAAGAGAACGGAACACCACACTGCTATCCTAGCAGACAGCATTTCCAGGAAATAAGTCACTGAGAGAAGCCATTCTCAGGTTGCCCAGGAGGAGAAAGATACCTGCAGGAGGTCTATGAAGCTAAAAACATAGATAACTCAAGCTCAAGAAATGCACCCAATAAAGATCTTGTATTTATACCCATCCCTCTGCCAAAAAAAGAAAAAAATCTCTAGAGGCTCTTTTTTTGCGTCTGGTTATAGAAAAATCTTAGTCTGAAATTTGAGTTTGATGAAAGGTCTGAATATTCCCTGCCACTAGGGTGGAATGAGATCACATAAGGTGATTAGTCATGTCTGAAAGAGAGGGATGGAAGACACTGTGCATGGTGAGTGCGCCTCTATGTGCCGCTCTTTACACAGGTGCACTTATGCAAAGGCACCGAGAAGGCTGGTGCTGTGGGAGACGGGGTGTGGACAGCAGCGGCTTCTACTAGCTGGAGAGGTTCTGGGGCTGTGAGAGTACAAAGTTTTCAGCCTCATTCATGGCTCCTGTCAGGTCCCCAATCAAACATGTATCATAAGGCCCCACTCCTTTCCTTCTCGTTCCTCCACTGCACTCAAAGTCCTGGCAAGACTCTGCAGCTCTCACAGTCAATCACGGGCACCATGTTTAGTCGTAAATGCCCGGTTGCAGTAGGAGATGAGGTACTTCTTTAAAGCTACTTTCAAAGTTTTCTGATTTTCCATGTGTGTTCTGTGTTGGACATGTGCAGCTTTTAACGTCTCCTTCTTCCTCTCTATGTTCTCCAGGGCCATCAGAGGAAGTCATAATATTTATAGTAATTTTTGTCACCATAGTGACTAACTGCCATAGCTATTTTTCCTCCCAATACTTTGCCCCCCATCTATATGCTATCTCATGCACCACCAGTGATAATCTGAGTAAGAAATGATTTCACTGTGTGGTATGGCTTACAAACATTCCCTTCCCTCTCAGAGACGAGGCTGTCGACGTTCTTCTCAAAGAAGACTCTGGAATCTCCTCCTGCGAGATTGTCCTGGAGCCGTCTTGCTTCCCACCACTGCCTCATGAGGGCCCTGGCAGAAGTCCTGTGACTTGATGCAGTATTAACAGATTTCATGAACTCACTCCCCTCCTGCCGTTCAGTCATGTGGTGTGCCTCCCACTTGCCAAACCCAATAGAAAGCAGGAGTAGAGACCTTCTGGATGCAGTCCAGCAATGCCTCTGAGACACACAGTGGAGGATGACTCTGGAGAGGAAAGTGGGAGATTTCTAGCACACCTCCTGTCTGAGCTCTAAACATGGTATTTGCCTTTCAGTTTTCTTCCTTGATAAGAAGATAACAATAATATTCATCATAAAATGTTTAATACAGATGCTGACACTTGCATTTCCTTTTTCATCAAAGCGCAGGAAACCACATAGCAGGCCTGCGACTGCTGTCCTTGGAAAGGACTGCTCGTTGGATTGGCCCTTGGCTGTCGTCCGGAAACTTGGCTGGGAAACAGTTTCTCTCAGTGATATAAACTTTTGCTAAATGATGAGAGTGGCTCATTGTTCCTAACCTATAGAATGAGGTTTATGCTGAGCATCTGCTTTCCTTCTGGGAGCCTGGAATTTCATGATCATAGTCAATCATGTGACTAACCGCCAATAAATCCGTGGACCGCTAGGCTCAAGAGAGCTTCCCTTGTAGGCAGCTTCACGTGTGTTGTCTCAAATGATTGATGAGAATTAAGCTCCTCTGTGCAACTCCACTGAGAGAGGACTTCTGGAATCCTGTGCCTGGCTTCCCCTTGGCTTCACCCACGCACCTCTTCCCTTTGCTGACTCTGCTTTGAATCCTTTCACGGTAATCAGTCGTAGCCGGGAGTATGACTATAGGCTGAGTCCTGGGAGTCCTCTGAGTAAACCATAGAACTCCCAGATGGTCGTGGGGACCCCAGCACAACTCCGTACACTGATGTTAAAAAATCAAAGACGGGGGCCGGCCCTGTGGCGAGGTTGTTGAGTTTGCATGCTCTGCTTCGGAGGTTTGGGGTTCATGGGTTCAGATCCTGGGTGTGGACCTACACACTTCTCATCAAGCCATGCTGTGGCAGGTGTCCCACATACAAACTAGAGGAATATTGACACAGATGTTAGCTCAGGGCCAATCTTCCTCACCAAAAAAAAAAAAAGAAAGAAAACAAAGACAGAACTGTACTAATTCATTCATTCATTTAAACAATTTGAGTGCCTTCTGTAAGATAGGCACTCTGTGTGTTTAGAAAATGCCTTTAAAAGTTAAACAATTTTCAAAACCTGTAGCTTAGCTATTTTAATGAAGTTAAATGTCATTTTCAAGTAGACATAAAATTTCCTTGTTTTATATTACCATTGTCCTATATTGCTATCCCAAATAAGCAAACAATGTAAAAAGAAATTCACATGTTTGAATAAGGTAGTGTCTTATCAATAGCGTTACTTCTCAGGAAGATACTGAGCCTGGGATCAGAGCATGACGTTTATCTTATGTTGAAATTTCTCTAAGTACTGAAACAAATATTAGGAAACCAGCATACATGCCTTAGGATCAAAGTAATTATGGTAACTTTTTTGGTGATGTGAATCTAAACCCACTCCGGTTTCTGATTAACACACTGGACAGATAACTTTATCTTTCTGATGTGTCCACAAACATAAGATTTTTGACTGAATGCTTGTCTGGCATGTTTTAAAAATTGAACTCAAATAGCTTTCTTTCCTGTGTATGATTGACAAATGCCCTACTTAGCTATTTTTCCCTTTAATTTATTTTGAAATCTCGTACACATGGAGAAAATAATTTTAAGTATCAATTTTAGGTTTTTGAGGTCTATATTTTGTTTTAATCTCAACCATATTCATCTAACGTAATAGAAACCTGAGAAAGCCCAGTGATTTTTAATCCACAGTTTCTCGCATATTTTAAAAGCCTATAATTAAGAGATTTCCATCTCTTGTCAGAACAAAATGGCAAAAAGAGTTTTTAAAGTAAGAGAACAAAAATAGAAAAATGAACTAAATTAATTGTGATCTCAAAAAACTAAAAGGTGACTTACAGTTATGTTTCTCTACTACAGATCTGACAGTGAAATAGCTTTATTCATAGAACAGAGACAGATATTTAGATACTTAAAAAGATATCTGTTTTAACAAAGTATAACATTTTAGGAATGGATATATTTCTTTTTAACTGACCCAAGGATGTCAGTGGTGTGTTGTGTTGAGACAGATCAGTTGTTGACCTTCACGAATACGTGACCTTTACGAAAGACACAGCCCATGAAGTCATAGTAAAATACAGTGACGAATGGTGATTTCTTTATAAATGATGACTTCAGGCACAGCAAGAGAAAAATGGCTTAAAAATCTTTACGTCACAATAAATGGAACCAAACTCAATGAGGGAATCTATATGAGAGAAACGTATATATTTTTTTTCCACAAACAAGATTACTGAGAGAGTCTTTCATCTTTTATCCCTTTTATCTTTAAAAATAATGTCTAAAGAATAACCCCATTTTTCTAACACAAGAGCAACGTTAGTGGAAGAAATTACTTTTTCCCTGTGGAGTAAAAACAGTAGTAGTTTAAAATGAAAACTTTGGGGAAAGAAGAGAAAGAGATGCTAAGGTTATAGCAGTTTATTCATATACAGTGCACTGGTTTGCAATGATATCTTTTCTCCTGAAATTTCATTCAAAGCAAAGTGGAAGACCCTTGCTTTTTAAAAAATTCTGTTTACTTAGTGTCAGTTAGGAAAAAGTCTCTTATGTGAGAAGAGTAGAGAGAATTCATGCAGAGGAAATTAAATGATATTTCACTGTCCACGTGGGGAACATAAGCCAGTGGATTGGGTCTAGCTGTGGCCGCAGGAGTTTTCTAGCTGGAAGCCTATAGCTAGTTGTAACTTAGAACATACATAAAACAGCTCCCCTCTCTAAAAGCTCAGCAGTAATCCCATTTCATTTTCTGACTAGTTTTCACAAGTAATGTGTACCTGAAATGTATAGCAACACATATATACACTATAAAACTAATTAAAATAAAAATTGTTTCTTTTTTACCTAGGAGTAAAGAAGTCACATGTTACACTATGCTTGTCTTCTGGTGAGAATATCACAACTTAATTTGATGATTTGGCTCATGTACTAAAATATCAAACAAACCAACAGAATTATTCAGCTCAAAATTGGAGGAAATCTGTTGGTAAAATTTCTTTACACTTTTACTTGAGGCACATTTTTTGAAATTAGAATGAATATATTCATAAGAAAACAAATGCAAAATTAGCTTCCTTGCTTTAGAAATGGCTATCTGGTTGGTTGTTGGATAAAACTAGAATGTATGTGACTAAACTAGGCCAAGAGTTTTTATCATAGTCTACCTTATTTTCTACTGTATCATTTTACTCATAATAGATGCAATCAAATTTTAGATGTACCATAGCTTTTTCTTGGATTATTTCTTTCTTAATATAGAATTCAGTAAGTCACTTGCTTAGGTGGAAAGAAAATCAATACTGCAAATATACTCATACTTTTTCTACAGAAATTCCCAAGAGAAATTATTCTATGATCCAATAAATTTCTTAGCGAAGAAATGTATCCTATTACTTAGTCTAAATATGTACTTAGTCATTTTACCCCATAATACTCAATTATATTGCAACCACGTCTTACAGAGTAAATCTTTTCTTTTTTCTTTGTAGAGCAGAATTTTAAATTACAATGCATTGCAATTCATGCGTATCCTTCCAACAAGGGTCGAAATATATCAAGGTACAGATTTGTCTCTAAAACTGAAAACTATAAAAATCAACCCATAAATATACTCACAATTTGTGACATTATCACATTCTAAGGGCCAATCTTTAAGTTGCTTCTTTATAAGAATGTTTTATCATCTCTGTTGAATCTGAGGTTTCTAAAAGCTCTGTAACCAACAGATCTGTTGGCTACATAAATTAGCTAATTGTTATTTTGACAAAGCGAGGGATCACTAATCTGCATAGAAAAAGTCTACTTAGCCAGAGGTGGTAATGCTTCTCCAGGAAGATTCAGGGTAGACAACACAGGGTCCAATTTACTAAGGTCATTATTCTTATCCTCTTGACAAATTTAACTGGAGAATTTATCGGGATCCCAGTATGATGACGTATCGTTACAAGCTAAGTTATAATTCTCCATGCCTAGCAAACACCCTCTGGTGGTAATTTCATTTCTCTTGCAAAGATCCTTGCAAGTGAAGAAAGACAACGTTAGGTGAAGATTTTTGTCCACTTGGCAGTTATACTTAGCTGTGTGTACTAGTACATTTTGAGAATGAAAATCAGTACCTTAGGGTTTAATTTACCGTATCTGGTGCCACAAAGGCCACGTAGGTCCAGGTGAATTAGTAGAGTCAATTTTGTGAATCAGAACATTGAGAAACCTGATGGCAGGTGTGTAAGGGCCACAGGAACGCACTAAAACCTGCCTGGTCATGTCTGAAATGGCAAGATGACTGCCTATTTCATAGCTTTGGATGCATTCACTCTTTCAGCAGTTACAGAGCCCGTGTTCCAGGCAGTTGTCTGGACACCAGAAACACAAAATTGAACTGGCAGGCGTGAACACAATCACAGTTAGTAAAATTTTTCATTATAGGTATTTTTTAATTGACATATAACACTGTATAAGTTTAAGATGTACATCGTGTGGACGCTTACTTATAGCATTAGCTGACACCTCTATCACATCATATAATTATTATTTCTTTTTTGTAGTGAGAACAATTAAGATCTGATCTCTTAGCAACTTTGAAGTTTATAGTACAGTATTGTTGACTGCAATCATTATGCTGTGCATGAGGTCTCCAGGAATTATTTATCTACTAATTGCAGGTTTGTATCCTCAAACATCTCCCTAATTTCTCTACCCACTGGTCTCTGGTAACCACCATTCTAGTCTCTGCTTCAACAAGTTCGGTCTTTTAGATTCCACATATAATTGAGATCAAACACTATTTGTCTTTCTCTGTCTGACTTATCTCCCTCAGCATAATGCTCTCAGGGTCCGTCCATGTTGATGCAAATGGCAGGACTTCCTTCTTTCTCATGGCTGAATAATATGCAATTGTATATGTGTTTCACATCTTGTTTATCTATTCATCTGTTGACGGACATTTATTTTGTTTCCAGATCTTGACTATCATGAATAATGCTGCAATAAACATGGCAGTGTAGACATCTCTTCAATATCCTGCTTTCATTTCCCGTAGATATATATCCAGAAGTGGGGTTGCTGGATTATATGATAGTTCTGTTTTTAACTTTTGGAAGAAACTCCACGCTATTTTCCATAGTGGCTATGTCAGCTTACATTCCACCAAGAGTGCACAAGTATTCCCTTTCTCCACGTCCTTGCTAACACTTGTTCTTTCCTGTCTTCTTGGTGATAGCCGTTCTAAGACGTGTGAAGTGATATCTCATTGGGGTTTTGATTTGCCTTTCCCTGATGATTAGTAATGTTGGGCATCTTTTCATGCACCTATTGGCTGTTTGTATGTGTTCTTTGGAAAAATGTATATTTAGTTCCTCAGCCCATTTTTTAATTGGGTTGTTTTTATGTTATTGAGTTGTATGAATTCTTTATATATTTTGGATATTAACCTCTTATCAGATATATGGTTTGCAAATATTTTCTCCCATTCCGTAGGTTGCCTTTCCATTTTGTTGATGGTTTCTTCTGCTATGCAGAAGCTTTTCAGTTTGATGTAGTCCCTCTTGTTGATTATTGCTTTTGTTGCTCTTGCTTTTGATATCTGGTCCAAAAAAAATTAATTGCCAAGACCACTGTCAAGGAGCTTCTTATGTTTTCTTCTAAGAGTTTTATGGTATCAACTCTTATGTTTAAGTTTTTAGTCCATTTTGAGTTAATTTTTATGAGTGGTGCAGGATAGGAGTCCAATTGCATTTTTCTACATGTGGTTATCCAGTCTGCCACACACGTTTATTGAAGAGATTATCCTTTCTCCATTGAGTGTTCCTTTTTTTTTTTTTTTTAAAGACTTTATTTTTCCTTTTTCTCCCCAAAGCCCCCTGGTACATAATTGTGTATTTTTAGTTGTGGATCCTTCTAGTTGTGGCATGTGGGATGCTGCCTCAGCATGGCTTGATGAATGGTGCCATGTCTGTGACCAGGATTCGAACTGGCAAAACCCTGGGCCACCAAACAGAGCTCATGAACCCAACTGCTTAGCCACGGGGTCAGCCCCTCCATTGAGTGTTCTTGATTCCCTTGTCAAAATAAAAAAATCATACTAGTTATTAACTAAAACATTGAAAAAAAATTTTTTTAAAAGTGATTTATTCTTCCTGGCAGTGAGAAGGAGGAGTTTGATAGATAAGAATCAGAGAAATCTTTCTAGAAAAATTTATATTTTATTGGAGTCTTAAAAGATGCAAGAGGGACTACTGTGTAAAATGGCACAGGTAACACAATGTTATACTTAAAATTTTGGCTGAAGCAAAAATGGGTGACCAGAAAAGGCCATTAAATGACTCTTAAGCCTATAACTCTACCCAGGTTATGAGACATCAGGATTAAGTGAAAGTTAGGGAAGTGAGTCTCCTCAGAAAGAAGCGGACTGTGAGTCTCCCTCTTAACATCCATGTTCCAAAGAAGAAGAGTGGGTGGTTATTTTGATACCTCTGAAATCAAGGACTATCTCAAAATCAACACCACATCATATATCTTTTTGGCAGCATGTTGTCTTCCTTAGCAGAATGTAAATTATGAGAGAACCTTACAATCAATGGCTTCTCAGATTCCATGAAATCTGGTAATGAAGGACTTGCGGAGAGAATACCCAGGAAGATCTGCCTGGTTGCAACCACCCTTCCCCTCTCCCAGCTATTCGGGGGAGTGTGTCATTTCTCATTTCACCTCTGGAGAGGGGGGCTTTAAAGAGACCACTGAAGAGCCTGCTAAGCTTTCTTTGAGCTTTTCAGACTCATAGATCTAGGGTCTGATTCCAACTTAAAGGGAGCTAGACAGACTAGATAGCTGCTTTCGGAACAAACCAAGTATGGCCCACATCTCCAGAGTGTTTCCTGTGGACCTAAGTTGGACCACCTGCAAGCACAAGGTCATCTCAAGTCCCATCCAAGGACCTGCCAGGGGGCATGGTGGACTCAGGGAATGACTAGTAATCCAGTGTGCCAGAGTAGAGGACAAATGAGAGAAAAGTGGGAGGAGACATAGATAGGCAGGTTGAACCCAAACTGCAAAAATTCTTAAATGCCACATTTAAGAATTGAGTACTGATTCTCCAGGCTTAAGTGAACCAGGCTAGTGAGCAAGGAGTAATATAGCCTAATCTATGGTTTTAAAAGTGAGTTTGCAACAGCATGAGTACATAGGAGAAATGTGAATCCGAAGACAGAAAATAAAGCAATAAATGTTTAAAAGCCATTTCAATTGTTCAAGGTAAGAAATGATGAGGATCTGGAATACAAATAGTTGAGTGAGAAGGATCTTAGCAACATATTGGAGGTAGAATCAGATAGGATTTGGAGTTAATTTGGTATATATTTGGGGATCCTCATCATATCCGATGTGGTTAAATTAACATAAGCTGATAGTATCAAGAAGAGTGTGCAGTGCACGTAAAGGATGTAGGGTAGACTTTGAGAATTGAGAACAGGAATAGAAATAGAACAAAATTGAATTGAGATAGAATTGAGAGTATTTATTGTGTTAGAGAAGACAAGGAACCAAAGCAGCATAAGATAGAGAAGGAAAAACTGGGAGAAATAGTAAAAAATAGGAGAGAGATGTGTCCTTTCAGTCTTTCTCTTTAGATCCATAATCTGTTTTATTGCCTCACCAATTATTTGTAATTAAGTTGTCCGTAATAATACTTACAAACAATGTATCTTTTTGATAATCAGTACTGTGCTCAATAAACCAACACAGACATATACATGTATGCTGAAGATATGTTATTCAGCAATTCTATGTAGACAGTCAATTGTAGTTACCATATTTAGCACGATGTTTCTAGCAGCCTGGGATACGTTGTATTAGCCACTCAGTCTATTTAGTTAGCAGTTCCATTCCTAAGGATTTGCACTGGATGGTTTTTACTGGTTGTGTCAATCGCTAAGAATCAGAAGGAGCTATCTTTTGTAAGAGGATACCGTATTTTTGTCCCCTGGACTCAGCAATTACTTGAATTGCCCATCAATTTTCTCCCATTCCTCTTATTTTGGAAGTACTCTCTATCCACCTCCATAGGACTAGAAAAATAACTCCAGCTATTCCATTTCTCTGGAGACAAAACTGAGTGTGGTTATGGAATAATCAGAATCTCACCTTAAGATGCACCACACATGTAGGCGTGCAAGCATGCACAGCCCCCCCCCCCCCACACACGCTTTCTACTGATATTGACTAATATTGTTTAACACCAATGTTAACAGCCATTTTCTCTGCTAAATGAAGGAAAGAACGAGTTCAGGATCCTCGACTACCTTGCCTGCTTGTGCAGGTTGTGCACAAGCTGTTTGGGGTCAGCTTCATATCATAGCCCATGCGAACGATATCTCCTGGAATTGGGCAGTGTGTATTCTCTGGGGCCATATGGTGGGCCCTGCTAGTGCGTCCAGGGAAAAAGAACTACAGAGAGCAAAAGAAAGCCCCGATAACTTTGTTTCAATTGGATTCAGCTGGAAAAGTAGTTCCACCTTTGGACTTCCCAAAGATATATGTTTTTACGTTCCTATGTCTTCTTAGCTTAAGCTGATTTAACAAGTGTTATTGAAACAAAGGGTCCTGAATCTGTTGCATCCGAAAAGAGATCATTCAGAAAATGTATTTTCCAAATATATGTTGAATATATATTATGTGTTGGACTCTGTCCTTGGTGCTAGTTACAGAGCAGTAAACAAATATTCAAAAGCTCTGAGCTCATCGAGGTCATTTTAGTGGATATCATTTTCCCAGAGCATGAGAACTAAGAAATAACCAACAAGGATAGCTTCATAATTGGAATCTAAAAACTGGGAATTCAAACATTATCCAGTTAGATTTTAAACAAATAGAGGAATTATGCAACTGAGTCAAACTAGTTTGGATGTCAAGGGGTAATGTAAAATGAGGAAAATCAAATTCTTTGGGAAAAGTTAGGAGTTAAGATGTTTTAGGCAAGGTTTTACCTGTGTGTGTTCTTACTTAAAGTGGGGTTCTTTTTGTCTATTTTAAAATATCCATTTTAAATGGAGTGGTTTTGCAAAACTCAGTGACATACATTTTTGGAACTATGGTGTTATAAAGAACTCTTTCATTTTACAATTCAAATTTATACACTCATTTTGCTACAATGCATATTCTTATCATCATGGTGACACAGAAATGTATGTGCCCAACAGCCATAAAATATGGTTTTTTAAAAAAAGACAACGATGTTTCAATGATATCTGAATACTCAAGTGTTTAAATTTGAATTAAATAATAAATACCTCAGTGAAAAAAGTGTTTTTTGGGACATGCAGTTCACTTAACATCTGCTGCAAGTTTTATTGCAGCTATAACTTTCTCAGAAATACAAATTGCTTAAGAATGTGGTAGTGCATTGATTATGTATGTCTAAGCGTTTCCACTGTCTCATGAGAAGTGCAATAAAATTAAACTAGTGGTAAAAACAGGGCAGCTCCTCACCCAAAACCCTACTGTCTTTCCCTCTAATTTCCATGCCCTAATATGCTGTTAATTTACCATTTCATATCTTTTTTAAACTGCAGATGATTTTATTAATCAGTAAAAATACTACTTTTTTTCAAGTCAGGCACCAAAATCTATCGTATATTTTGTGAATTTTTAAGTGTCATGCCCATGTTTTTAGTATTTTATTATAAGAAAAGTTTTACTCACTTTATAATATTGTGTATTTGCACTACAGATAAGAATATTTCTAAGTTTCATTCTCTAAGAAACACAGTCAGGTAAATGGCTTTTCTCTTAATGAAAGAGATCTACCTAGAATCAGGTCATTATTGAGCTGTAAATTTATACACAGCGCATTTGAGCCACTCTCTTTTACTGATGAAGCTACTTAGCTTGAAATAACTCTGAGTTTTGACAATCTAAAGTTCAAGTCTCATTCAAGTTTAGTGACCTTTACATGACTGTGGGTGACAAATTCTTGTTCTAGAAGAAACTCCTATGTATTGGTTGCCGCTGTGGCATTGAAGCTTAGCAGAATCAGTGAGGGAATTCTGGCAAGGGCATAATTCAAACGTGGTTGATGATTGCAGTTTTTTCCAGTCTCATACTACATCATAATGCTTTTAGGCTAGAAACTTTATCCCATACCACTGAGATAGATGAAATATTAGCCTATTGTTAGTCATCCTGTAGTCAAGGTTCACTAAGTCATTCTACAAACATTTGTCTTATCCTAGAGAAATTGATCAGTTAATCTTGAAGCCTCATCTGTTAGACTTCATTCATTTATTCATTCATTCATTCATTCAGAAACATATCAGGAAACCAGATGCCAGGTATGCAGAAATGACTAAGGCATGTCCTGAGCTCAAGGAGCTCATTGTCTAGGAGAAAACACAGATGCAATAAAGAACAGTGCATGGAATATCATTAAGAAAATTAAATGGCACACCTCAAAAGGAGAAGGTCATGTCAAGGCTAACTGCAGAGTGACATGCTTCCTGGCACAGAGGGGGAGCCAGTAGCAGCAGCATCTCCTCTTCTGCCCTGGTGGGAGTGACAGCATCTCTTTCCCTGAAGATAGTGCCTTTGGGAAATGGAAGACCTTTTCTCCTCACAGGACAAGTGGGAGTCGCTGATCCGCTGGCTGCTCAGTACTAGGTAAGGCCTCATCACCTTGGACAATAGATTTTTCAACATATGAATTTTAGGGGGTCACAAACATTCAAACCATAGCATTCCACCCCTAGACCCCCAAAATCCGTGTCCTTCTCACATGTCATCAACTCAAAAGTCTAAGTCCAAAATCTCATCTAAATCTCATCTAAATCAGATCTGGGTGAGACTCTAGCTATGAACCTGTGAAATACAATGCGTTATCTGTTTCCAAAACACAGCAGTGGGGTAGGCACAGGATAGATAGTGCCATTCTAACAGGGAGAAATAGAAAAGAAAAAAAGCAACAGGTCCAAGGTAGGTCCAAAACCTAACCAGCAAACAACGCTAAACCCCAAGGCTTGAAAAGAATCCTCTTTGGCTGGATGTCCCACCTTCTGGACCCACTGGGGCTGCAGTCACACCTTCTGGATACACTGTGGTAGGAGATGGGCCCCCAAAGCTCTGGGCACACTCCCTGCATGGCTTTGCTGGGCACAGCCCAAGCTGTGAGTCTCCCCAGCTGGCACTGCATGCTGATGCTTGCATGAGGCTCTGCCTGTCTGGGTTGTGGGGGTGGCCCCTCCCCCTCGGCTCTGCTGAGCATGGCCCTAGGGAGGGCTTTCTGCCATAGCCCTGCACCTGCAGTGGCCCTCTGCCTGGGTTGCACATTCTCTAGGCTGCTCCATCCTTCAAAATCTCCATGGAGGCAGCCACTCTGCTGGTGCTTTGTGGAGTGCAGCCAAAGCTGCACCAGGACTCACTGTGATGGTTGAGGAGCATGGCACCAGAATGCAGATTGGAGACCACCATGTGAAGTGGCCTGGCAGCAGCAGCTCCTCCTCTGAAATCTTTCTGCCCTGCGAGCCCTTGCATTCTCGACCTCATGGGAAGAGCAGCCCTGAGGCACTCCGAAATGCCTTCGGGGTCATTCTTCCATTGTCTTGATGAATAGCTCAGCATCTCAGGCACAGATCAACACCACTCATCAGCAGCCATGCTGTGTGCCAACCCACATACAAAATAGAGGAAGACTGACACAAGATGTTGGCTGAGGACCAATCTTCCTCTCCAAAAATAAAAAAAGAGAGAGAGAGTGATCTTACCTCATTCAACCATTCAATAAATTATTAATGTGTATCCTCCATCTATCACACATGGAAGAACACAGTGAACAAAAGCAGAAATGATACCTGCCCTCACAGGTCTTACACCTATTCTATAAAAGAACCAAAGACGGCCACTGTGCATTGGCCCCTAGGTTGTTCATTCTTCACTAAAGGCTGAGGCCCATTAGCTCAAAAGCCCACTGGCTCCAAACTCAAATTTTTACACATTAAAAGAAAACTGTTTCTTTATCCACAGAATACTTCTGACACCAAATGTATGTGATTTTTTTCTTACTAACAGCCAGTTCTCCAATTCTCCAAATGCCAACTGGGTATTCTACAATTTAATTCAATTCTGACAGTAACTATCTGGAGTCAACTGATACCCCATAGCTGAAGAGCTCTGTCCCACAAGATTGATCTCACTTCAGATGCAAGTCACAAATCCCGGGTTATCACCTGTGCTTCTGACCAAACAGTTATAAACTGAGTTCTGGCACCCCTCTCCTCAGGTTCGATAATTTGCTATAACAGCTCACAGAACTCACGGAGACACTGTACTTATGCTTACTGATTTATTACATAAGATATTATAAAGGATACACGTGAGTAACCACATGAAGAGGTGCATAGGGAAAGGTCTGGAAGGGTCATGAGCTCAGACGCTTCTATCCCCATGGAGTTGGGGGTACACCACCCTCCCGGCATGTGAATGCTTTCTCCAAACCCCATATTTTGGGGATTTTTATGGAGGCTTCATCACAGTCAGGATCAGTTATTAACTTAATCTGCAGCCTCTCTCCCTTCCCTGGAGAATGAGGGGTGGGCTGAAAGTTTCAAGCTTCTAGTCCTGCCTTGATGTTTCTGGTGACCAGCCCCAATCCTGAAGCTATCCCAGCGTCCACCAAGAGTTGCTTCATCAGAGTGAAAGACACTCCCATCACCCAGGACATTCCAAAGGCTGTAGGAGCTCTGTGTAACATGCTCCTGTCACCCCTGTCGCTCAGGAAATCACAAGGGTTTTAGGAACTCCGTGTCAGGAAGCAGAGGCAGAGACCAAATACGTATTTCTTACTATGTCAAAACATCCAATTATTTTTAAAAATAGCCCAAACAAAGCAGATATTTTCTTAGCTATTTAGAGTCTGCCTGCTTTAATGCTCTAGAAAACATCAACTAGCCTCTGCTGGCCATCGGTTAGAGAGAGCCTTGCGGATGTAGGACCCCTTTGGAACTGCTGACCCAGAGACGCTGCAACCTCATACCGCTGAGTGACATCACCTAGATATGCAGGCTGTATCTGCTATCCCTCTGTCCCCAGGAGCTTCTTGGCCCTCCTTCCCTTCTGAGTGGGGACCCCCATACTCTAGCTTCTGGACAGACTCCTGCCATGAGGGATTTCCCCCTGACTCCTCCCTCATACACACCTGTCAGAGCATGAGCACCCAGTAAAGCTGGTGTGTGTCACTGCCCCCTCATGGTTGTATCTGCTTCCTTGATCAGCCCCCAAGTCTCTCGGACCCCCCACACAACATAATGGGGGATAGTCAGCTAAAAGTTTTACCTACCCTTCACCAAATGTATTGATTGCACAAATTCACTCTGTATTTTAGGATTGTCATCTTCTCAGAATCTGTTAGAAAAAAATAAAGTGAAATCATTGATTTGATGGTTCTCACTGCACACACCTTCTGCTTCGACATCTATGTCTACTTCTTAAATTGAAGTTTATAAACTCCCCCAAAGCAGGCTTTTAGCTCTCCTCTTCCTCTCCCTTCCTTTCTTTCCTTTTTCTATAATTGTGTCCTAAAGCTATTGGGTGAGACGGTGAGTAGGAGGCATCCATGTCCATATGGGCCAGGGGGAGGTGGGGAGAAGAGCAGCGGGACCCAAGCAGGGTGGCACAGAATCAGTGGGGTGACTGGGGCATTTGTGGGCCAAGCATGTGGTGCCAGAGCTAGGGCCGTGTGCAGAGGGCGGCCCAGCAGAGGTGGCGCAAGCTGGCTGATCAGAGCCTGTGCAGGGTAAGTAGAGGAGCCCAGCAGAGACGGCCTGGCGTGAGCTGTGGGAGCCTGAGCAGGACAAGGACAACGTGCTCACAGAGTGGTGCTGTGCAGGGGTCCAGGCAGCGCGGGGAGGCCACTGCCGTGGAAGGTGCGAGGGCAGAGACAAGAGACTGGCTTCATGGGGGGATGTATCAAATATGTACATACGTGAAAGATAATGGAAGCCCAGCTTCTCACTGTCAGAGAGAGGAGTTACTAATATTGAGAGGACACAAAAGTAGAATGAGCCCTGTGGTGCTGTTTGATTGGAGTTGGTGGTAACATATTTGTATTAATTTGATAGAACTGCCAAAAAAATGACCACAGAGGGGGTGGCTCAAATTAACAGAAATCTATTTTCTCACAGTTCTGGAGGCTAAAAGTCCAAGATCAAGGTCTCAGCAGGTTTGGCTTCTCCTGAGGCCTCCCTCCCTGACTTGCAGGTGGCTGCCTCCTCTGTGTCCGCACAGCCCTCTCCTTTGTGCATGCATCCCTGCTGTCTCCCACTGGGTCCCAATTCCCTCTCCTTATAAGGTCACCAGTCAGATGGGAATCAGACCCACTCTAACAGCCTCATTTTACCTTAATCATCTCCAAGTACAGTTATGCTCTGAGGTTCTGGGGGTTGGGATGTCAATATATGAATTTGAATGGTACAAGTTCAGCCCATGACAATATTGTATATTGCTGTGTCTGTACGTACAGAAGTAGGTGTGCAGATCCATTTACATTGCTTGTACCTGTACATCTGTATGTGTGGAAGTAGGTATGCAGATCCATTTACACTGCTGGTGTCTGTACATCTGTATGTTTGGAGGTAGGTGTGCATATCCATTTACACTGCTGGTGTCTGTACATCTGTATGTTTGGAGGTAGGTGTGCATATCCATTTACACTGCTGGTGTCTGTACATCTGTATGTATGGAAGTAGGTGTGCATATCCATTTACACTGCTGGTGTCTGTACATCTGTATGTTTGGAGGTAGGTGTGCATATCCATTTACACTGCTGGTGTCTGTACATCTGTATGTTTGGAGGTAGGTGTGCATATCCATTTACACTGCTGGTGTCTGTACATCTGTATGTATGGAAGTAGGTGTGCATATCCATTTACACTGCTGGTGTCTGTACATCTGTATGTTTGGAGGTAGGTGTGCATATCCATTTACACTGCTGGTGTCTGTACATCTGTATGTATGGAGGTAGGTGTGCATATCCATTTACACTGCTGGTGTCTGTACATCTGTATGTGTGGAAGTAGGTGTGCAGATCCATTTACACTGTTGGTGTCTGTGTATCTGTACGTGTGGAAGTAGGTGTGCAGATACATTTCACTGCTGTTCACTGAAAGGGTTTGATATGAGAAAAGTGCTTTGATTTTTTTGTGTGGGGTCGGGGGAGTGTTGAGCAGCTTACATTTTTGTAATGCTGTTTAGTGAGTAGAGAAAGCTTACCAATGTGATAAACCCAGGTTGTGTTTGCCTAGGAGCTTTTCTTGGCAAATAGAACAAGTGAAATAAAACTTGTATGATCAAATGTTACCATTATGCATGCATTTTTAAATTTTTGTATGATTTATTCAAAGACAAGGAAAATTAGATAAGTGAATCCTATTCATTTCCTAAAAATTCTATTTTGCTACCATGTATATGGATTGCCACTCAAAATTTATAGCTGAAATACTTGATTTTGTGACCTGACTTAGCTATTCTCTGGAAGCTGGTGCCATGTTTGCAAGATGCAAGACACTTTTGAACTCTACTTTGGAAGACCAGTGGGGAAAACAAATGAACACACAAAAGGCTGTAAGGCAATAAGGAGCAGTGGGGACTGCGGCAAGTAGGAAGTGCGTGTACTGCCCAACACACAATTTTAGATTCTTAAAATAAATTATCATGGCCAGATACAAGAGGGCACAGTCTCTGATAAATTAATATAAAAATTTCCTTGGCTTATTTTTATTATAATTATTTGGTAAATATGCACTAAATCCTAAAGTTACGCTGTACTGAAGACAAGATCCTGAAGGTATATGTTAAAGGTATATTTTTAAAAACATTTAAGTGTTGTTTTCTAAAGTTTACATTTATCTAATCCATAAGTGTACTTTTCCATCTTGTACATAATGACAATTTTACACTTAAATGTATTTTATATATGTTTTACTTCTGTAAATCTCCTTGTATTTCTGCTAAACATGTGTGTTAGTTTTATAAATACTTCAAAATTTAAAAAGTGCCATATTTTCATGATATGAGAAGTTTCTTTTTCTTTTTAATTATCCATGGGGATTACACATCTTTTCTCTTATGTCTAGACGCTAGCATCCTATATGGTATCTACTAAATGATTTCTACTTAGCATAGATCGAATTGAATAAGGAATGGAAATTGCATTTTCAATCCTTTAGGAAATAAAACCACTTTCATTTTTAAATGCCACTCTTTTCAAGGATAGTAGCCAAAATTATCAAAAAATACTGTTGGTATTTGTGTCCTGTGGGATTGTATTACTATCTATCTAAGCAATATAGAAAAGACTAATGGATTTTTTGAGAAAGATTTATATGCATTCAACTACTTTAAGAGGCACCGTACAATTATAACCATGGTTATGTTACAATGTCTCTTTTGAACATGTCACATCTCTTGGGAAAAAAGACTTCAAATGTTAGCATTCACATAAAATAGGATTATTGATTCATTCAATGGTCCATCTACTACCTCATAACTGCTTTTTATGAAAACCATTATGTTAAATATTTCAAGCTGTTCAGGCTGATCTAAAACTATCAAAACATACCGTGAAAGAATGACCAGTCTGGGCTCACTGGTGGGAGTGAAAGTGTGGGTGCTTTCGTAATCCTTTTGGAAAGCCCTGATCACTTCAATTGTCGTGTGGGGATGAAGATGCTCAATAATTATCAAAATAATTCTGGACAATAACAGTTTGTTTGGGAATATATAGAAACTTGAGGCTGATTTAAATGTATACATTTTCCCCTTTAAACTAGAGATAGTTCCCCTTATTTTGTGCAAATAAACAAAATCAGCTCAGAGACATAGCAGCTGTTGACCTGTTAGAAGCTCCTGCTCTCGGCGTTCCTGCTTTTTCTGAGCCTGCGTAGACTTTTGCAATGAAGGAGCTGCTTTATCCTTCTCATTCCCTGCATTTTAGATAATCAGTAGTAATTATGTTTAAATATGACCACTATCTCAAATATTCCCCTTCATACAACAGAAACAACAATTCCAGAAAGCATCATGCTATCTCAGATCCCTGTGAAATTTTTCCTTCAATTTTCCCATGTAAATACATAACTAATAAGCAGTTTCTTGAAACATTTTTTCCTCACATACAAAAATTAATGAGAGAGATTTTATAATATATTATATATGTGTTACTTATCCAAGCTGAATCTACATGTTCACTCCAAAACACACTGAGGGGAAAAAAAGGTTGAGTTGGTTATTTGAAGATCCAGTATCATGCTGCATTAAAGCCTCTATATTGGTTTGACAGAATTTTTTTCTTTTGCAAGAGAAGATTCACTCGATGCTAACATCTGTTGCCAATCTTCCTCCTTTTTTTCCCTTCTTTTTCACCTTAAAGCCCCAGTACATGGTTGTATATAGTTGTAAGCTTTTCTGATTCTTCTATGTGAGCCACCACCACAGCATGGCTACTGACAGAGCAGTGGTGTGGTTCTGTGCCCAGACCACTGAAGCGGACAGCACCAAACTTTAACCACTAGACCATCAGGGCTGGCTCTTGACAAGTTTTTACACTCAGCTCCAGGCTTCCCAATTCCCTAAGAGTTGAAATCAATGAGAAGTTCTATGAATCAGAGTGGAGTAGCTTTTCAAAGCAAAAGGCAATTAAGTAAACATAGTACTTCATCTTTTTTTCCTCCTCCTGTAAAATCAATGCATTTATTCAAAATCCCAAAATATTCCAGGTTCTTTGTACCTAACTCAAAAAAGGCTGAAATGCATGAAGATAGAAATGAAAACATACCAGTTAATTCTACTGTCAAGTTAACCAGTATTACACTACTTGCTAAGTGACTTTTAGGGCCTAAATATTATGAATTAGGTACACTGAGTATCTTACCGTACTGCAACCCCATCTCCCCATTTCAGAGACTTAGTTGTAGAATCATTAATGGATATTCAAAAATAAGATACAAGTTCTAATAATAACTTTAAGATAAAAAAGTTGTAAAAAACTTGGACTTGAGTTTTGTATTAAGATAACTGGGGCCTTGAATTAGGTAATCTTTAAATTCTCTTTCAACCCTAAAATATTGATCCCATAGTGTTATTTCTACGGGGATTATGTTGAATCTTTGGACACCGTGGACATTTTAACAATATTAACGCTTGCAATCCATGCTCATGGAGTATCTTTCCATTTATTTGTGTCTTCTTCAATTTCTTTTAT
Source organism: Equus przewalskii (assembly GCF_037783145.1). Taxonomy (NCBI): domain Eukaryota; kingdom Metazoa; phylum Chordata; class Mammalia; order Perissodactyla; family Equidae; genus Equus; species Equus przewalskii. Next base: position 180,619,872 of record NC_091831.1, read on the forward strand.
TAATGTCTTATCGTTTTCACTGTAGAGATCTTCACCTCCCTAGTTAAAGTTATTCCTAAGTATTTTATTCTGTTTAATGTTATTGTAAATGGGATTGTTTTCATAATTTCTCTTTCTGTTAGTTTGTTGTAAGTGTTTAGCTATGTAGCTGATTTTTGTACATTGATTTTGCATCTTGCAACTTTGCTGAATTTGTTGTTTACTTCTAACAGTTTTTGATGGAGCCTTAGGATTTTCTATATATAATATCATATCATCTGCAAATAGAGACAATTTCATCTTCCTTTCCAACTTGAATACTTTTTATCTATTTTTTCTTGCCTAGTTTCTCTGGCTGGAACGTCCAGTGCTATATTAAACAGGAGTGGTGAGAGGAGTCATCTTTGTCTTCTGATCTTAGAGGAAAGGCTTTCAGCTTTTCCCCATTGAGTATGTTAGCTGCAGGCCTATCATATATGCCCTTTGTTATGTTAAGGTACTGTCTCTCTATACCTAATTTTCCTAGTGAAATGATGCTAAATTTTGCCAAATGCTTTTTTTGCATCTATTGAGATGATTATGTGATTTTTATGCTTCCTTATGTTAATGTGGTATACTACATTTTTTGATTTGCGTATGTTGAACCATCCTTGCATCCCAGTAATAAATCCCACTTGATCATGGTGTATGAACCTTTTAATGTGTGCTGTTGAATTCAGTTTGTAAATATTTTGCAGAGGAAATCTGCATCTATGTTCTTCAGGGATGTTGGCCTGTAAATTTCTCTTCCTGTAGCTGCTCATCACTTCATTAATAACACTTTGATTAGAACTACGGAAGGTATAAAAGGACGAGACGTTATTCCTTCCCACAAGAATTTATAATATAGAGGTAAACTGAAACATATTATTAGTAAATAACATTATATAAATGTTATATTCTGATAAAATTATCACATACATGAATAGCACAAATAATTAGGAAGTATTAGCTCAATCAATGCAGAAAAAAAATGACAAAAATCACACACTTATTAATGATAAAAACTTTCAGTAAACTAGGCATAGAAGGGAATTTCCTCAGTCTGCAAAAGAACACCCACAATAAACTCCCAAGCTAACATAATACTTAATTGTTAAAGGCTGAATGCTCACACCATCATCACTTCTATTCACCAATGTGCTGAAGTTTCTAGTCAGTTCAATAAGGCAAAACAAAGAAACAAAATTAATGTGTCCACATTAGAAAAAAAGTAAAATTGTCTTTATTTCCAGACAATATGATTCAGTATGTTGAAAAGTCCCAAGAAATCCCTCAAAATCAACCGATAAGCAAATTTAGCAAGATTTTTTGATACAAGATCAGTATACAAAAATCAGTTGTATTTTTATATATTACCAACAAATAATCTATAAAAGAAATTAAGAAAACAATTTTATTCATAATAGTATAATAAAGAATAAGCTACATAGGAATAAATTCAATGAAAGAATTAATTGTAAGATTTGTATATTGAAAACTATATAACATTGCTGAGAAAAATTAAAGATCTAAATAAGTAAAAAGACATTTCACGTTTATGAATCAAAGATTCAATATTATCAAAATGGCAAGTTTCCCCAAATTTACCTAAAAATTCAGTGAAATTCCTATCAAAATCCCAGAAAACTATTTTGAAGAAATTGAAAAACTGCTCCTAACACTTATGTTAAAATGCAAAGATATTAGAATAGCCAAACACAGTTTTAAAAAGAAGAACAGAGTTGAGGACTTAGATTGTCCAACTTCAAAACTATAAAGCCAAAATAATAAAGACCAGGTGGCACAAGGATGGACATATATGTCAATGGAACAGAAATGGCAGTCCAGAGATAACCTTTTATCCACAAATGATTTTTTTATAAAGTCATCAAGACAATTCAATGGTGACAGGAACATCTTTTCAACAAACAATTCTTGGGATATTGGACATATGTGTGCAAAACAAAAATCCATTTTTATCTCACAACATTCACAGAGATTAACTAAAAATGGATAATAAGCCTAAACACAATAGCTAAAATATGACTTCCTGAAGAAAATATAGGAGAAACTCTCCATGACTGTGTTAGGAGAAGAATTCTTGGATATAATACAAAACATACAACCCATAAAAGAAAAAAAGTGACAATTGGATTTTACCAAATTTGTTAAAAATTGCATTTCAAAAGCTACCATTAAGAAAATACCTGAGAGAAGTTTTTTGCAAATTATATATCCAGAATACATAAAGGCAAACTGCCATTAAAATATAGACATAATATTTGAATAGACATTTCAGCAAAGAAGATCTGTGAGTGGCTAATAAGCGTGTATAAAGATACTCAACATTAAGGAAATGCAAATTAAAATACCAATAAGATACCATCATGCATCCAATAGAATGGTTATAATCAAAAAGGTAGACAATGTCAAGTGTTGTCAAGAACATATAGAAACTGGACCTCTCATACGTTGTGGAGGAGTGTAAAATGATACAGCCACCTTGAAAAAAATTGTCAGATTCTCACAAAGTTCAACATAATATAGCATACAACTCAGCAGTTGTACTCCTAGGAAGGTACATGAGAGAAATGAAAACACATCTCCAGCCAGAGACATGTATGTGGGTGTTCATAAGAGCATTATGCATAATAGCTAACTGTGCTCAACTGGTAAGTGGATAAGGAGAATGTGGTGTATCCATAAAATGGAACACTAGGCAGCAATAACCAGATACATGCTACAACCTGAATTAACCTCAAAAACGTTATGCTAAATGAAAGAAGCCAAATGAAAAACAAAAGTACTTGTTGCACTCTTTCTTGTACATGAAATATCCAGAAAAGGCAAACGTACAGAGAAAGCAGATCAGTGGTTGGCTAGGGTTGGGGGTGTGTCTAGAATTACTGCAAATGGCAGGAAGGATCTTTTCAAGGGTATCGGAAATGTTCTTAAACTGGAATGTGGTATGGTTGCAGAACTTGATGAATTTACTAAGATTTATTGAAATGTACACTTACAGCAAGTGAATTTTATGATGTATAATTTATGTCTCAATAAAGTTGTTAAAAAACTAAAAATAAAACAATACAGATGGCAAGAAGCAGTTGGGGGTAAAGATGAAACAGATTTGTGAATTAGCTGATAATTGTTAAAGCTGGAAATGAGTGTATGGGATGTTATTTCATTCTTTTTTCTGGTTATCTAAAATCTCACAGTTGGCTTCTTGGTTTAGCTCTATTTTAACTCAGTTTCCTGCATCATATCTCTTTAGATTTGGATTCTGGAAAACATCTATTCATCTATTTTTACTTCTGGAATATATCTCCATTCCTTGCCGTGGTTTCCTGTTTCTGGAAACCCCGTCGTGGGATAGCTGGCCTCCCAGATTGGAGCTCTAATGGTCTTTTTGTTCATTTCGATGTTCAATCTCTTTTTCTTTTTTTCTACTTTGCAGGAAATTTCATCAACTTCCTCTCCTCTTTCTATGGTCTGTCTGTTTATTTTCTGACTTCTATACATTTAACTTTCAAAGGCTGTTTCCTATTCTCTGACTGTTCCTTTCCTCATAGCATGCTTTATTTTATCTTCCTAAGAACATTGATGATAGTCTTAAGGTTTTTCTCTGCTTCTTGCATCGTTGTTTGTCTCCTCTCATTTCCTTTAAGCTGTCTTCTGTATTGGATGCTCTCTTGTAGTATGGTGTTACTTGACTTTCACATTCAGAGTGAGATGCTGAAAAAGATGATTGAAATAGATGAGTGTGTATGTGTGTGTGTGTGTGAACTCATGGTGGCTGGCTTGGATTTCATTGGGAAATCACAACATTTCATTATGTGCAGCTCTTTTTTCTCCCCAGGACCCTTCGGTTTTTCCAGAGATGAATCCTGTAGTCTATTACCCAAAGAGTTATATACCTGACTGCCAGATTTCTGGGAACTGGGCCAGAGACAGGGCTGGAGGGAAGGTATCAGCATTCAGTATATACTGCCTTGCATTTACTGCCATTATTTGGAATAAAGTACTTCAACATCTTGTGCTGCTGAGTCTTAGGCTCGAATTTCTCCTGCAGGAGTGGGAGATTACTGGTTTCCACCTGCACCGAGTTGCAGAGAAACTGGAAGTCTAACTGCTCCTTGTAATGTCCTAAACCATCATCCCAGTTTTCGGGTCCTCTCTCACTCCCACCTATTTTGGCTCCTTTTGCAATGATTTCTGAGTCCAGTTTTTATGGGGTGATGCAGCTGGCTATTCGTTGGCTTGTCCTCTGTAGACACTTGCCCTTCGCTATTCTTTACCCACTCTGTCAATCATTTTGTCCTCCCTCTGCTCTCTATCTTCCAAAAAAAATGTGTTGACATCTCTTGTTCTTGTCTGCTTTTCTGTTCTATTTGTGTTTATAGACTAATAACGTTAAAAATTATTCCTTTGCTCTTTCTGTAATGATTTTTAGAGGGAACAGAGATATGCTCATGGATTTAAATCTGTCATGATTAAGTGGAAATCTAAATGATATTTCAAAAAAAATCCTCTCATTAAAAAAACCCACAGATTTTGCCAGGAAATGGTAGCTATAGAAGGGAGGAAGTGAGAGTAACTCTTCTGAACCATTTAGTCTTAATTAATAGACAACTGTAACAGATGGCTGCTGGCGAGACCAATGAATGAAACTGAAGGAACACGAACCACAGCTTGTAAGGAGAATTACAGTATTAGTACTAGCACAAAGATGCTAATCTTTTCAGTGTTAAATAAAAAGAATACTGCAGCCCTTTATTAACTTCAAAATGAAATACAAATATCTGAAAACACAATAAAATGCCAGATACCATGACCAGGTATCCTGGGCACCAACAACAGTCTCCGTGTAGGTTTACATGTTCTGCATGGATCCTTATTTTAAGGAAATAGTGAGCCAATATTTGAAAATAATAAGATTACAAAGAAATGAATTTTTCTGCTCTCTTGAAACATCGAAAGATCTGGCAAATTTCTAACGATGGTTAGCTGAATTGAGAATTCCCTGCCCCTTCAGTTTGGACAAAGGCTTTCTTATTAACTCTTTCCTCACAACTCCTATGTTGATACCAATAAGCCAAAATAGAGCTACCCCGGAGACAAGGCCAGCGAGCAGGTAAGGAACAATGTTTGGCCCACAGGGACATAGGGGAAAATAATGTCCCTGCCCTCATGCTTGGGTAAGGAGGGGGGGGGGACAAGAAACTTTTAACTGAATAGTTATCAAAAATTGACTAAATTTTCAACTTTGAGTCGTTGAGTTTACTTAAGGTCCAAAATTCACTTTTCTTTCAGCTGGCAGAAATAGGGCCTCAAGAGCCAAGGGAGTTTGGTCATAGACAAATTCAGAAAGTTACACCAGCTCGCCTCAGATTTGGATTGTAAATTTCATACTCACTCTGAGTTGATAAAATTATAATCATATTAATCTTATATTTGCTTCATTTATAAAATTTTTCAAAGGAGCATTGTTTACTTTCCTTTTATTTATTGCTGTCTTTACTTTTCAAATTAGTTTGCCCATATAGACCCAACTTCATATCCTGAAATGCTGTTTGAAAAAAGGCAGCTTGGACAGCTGGATTTCATTGGATAAAGATGCTTTTGGCCATAAAAGAGAGAAAATATTTTAACAAAGATTGCTGTTTAGTGGTCATATAACCTAGAGGTACTAGGTTACAAGTAGATTCAGCAGGTGACTTCGGGGGTTTTGATGCCTCTCTATGCCATACACAGACTAGATTTCATAGTGACTATTGCAACTTAACTTTTATAAGCCAGTAGTGATAAACACGGGTTATAATGAGGAAAAGTCACTTTAAAATGATAAGGTAACATACAAGATTTTATGACATGAATCATGATTATTATTTTGTATGAAACCCCAAAGGTTTTCAACAAGACTAACTTCATAAATTAAGTCTTTCAAGGTTTCGTCAGTGATGATAGTGAGGTTATTTGAAATTAGAATACAAGATGTAAGTAGTGTAATTGAATTAGTCCATAGATATATAGATATAGACATAGACATTGCTGTATATTGCTATATAAATTGGCTTACTCAATACTCTATTCTAGCAGGGAGACCTGGTTAACTGGAAAACTAAAAAGTTACATTTCCACAATGCCCTTTTGCAATTATGCTCCAGGCTTGTCAATTAGGTGCATCTACGGGAGAGTGTGCTGTAGAAGTGAGTCAGACGGGAAAGAGGTGGATTACAGGGAAAGTAGTTTCTGAGTGAGGTGGCGATGTTCGGGAGCCAGAAGCCATAGCAATGCCTTCCTTTCAGCACTTAGCTTCTCATTCATCAGCTTTGACACTTCCCCATAGTGGCAGAGGCAAAGCGGTTCTTATTGCAAGGAGTCGTTCCTGGGGGCTCAGAGCCTTCTCCTCCACATATTTAAAGGGTGATGGAGGACCTAATTTTCCATATTACATTCTTTTTTGTAAAAACTAGCTAGAGTGGATTTGTTGATTGCAACTGAAATCCAGAAGTCCTGTTATATGTTGATACCTATACCCCATTGTTTGATTTTTTAGGATAGACACTTACTTACAAATTGCTGTCATAGGAAAATGACTTGAGGCTTTATAGGAATGCATAATAGAGTGACACTTGTCATGTCACAAACGAAATAAAATGAAACATTGAGTAGATGATTTCAGGCCCTCCAAGGAAATTTAACTATATCTGATAGCTCTTCCTTTACCTTTTCTTCTTTGTAGAGACATAGCCAGAGTGAGAAGTTACAATTTTTAAAATACTATTTGTGTTTGTTTTCCTTAGAGCTTTACAACTAAATGTTTTTTAGATACCATGAATAAGAATATTAAAGTTCATCCTTAAAGGTCTAGGATTAATATTGAGTAGTATCCTCTCAAGATAACTGAAAATTCATGGTCATGATCACAGGTGGATAAAAGATCTAAATGAAAATGATTTACTTTAAAAAATACAATAATTTTGTTGGTAAACAAATTATATAATAATCCTCTCCACTTTCATTAAATAAAATCAAAGAGAAAAAAAGACTGAAGAATGCACCAAAAAAATATTTGTGATATAAGAAGATGTGAAATTATTTAAAAAATCAATTTCATGTGAAACAGAATGGGTCACTGAATCTAATACACAAAAAGAAAAATCTGGTTTGTTCTGTACTCTGATTATTATAGATTTGTTGTATATTTTATAAATATTACTGATTTGATTAATATGGTAGACATATCTAGGGTGACCTCCATGATCCTCACATCCCAGTATTTCTACCCAAGGTTAAATTCTCCCTTTAAGTGTAGGTAGCACTCAGTCTGACGGTCTGCAATTAACAAAACACTGCACATAAACACAAGAATAAGGTCAAGCATCAGAGGATACTGCAGCCCAGGCGGACACCGTTGATTTCAGCCTTGCAGATGAACCAACTAAACAGTGCCCAGACTCCTAACGCACAGGAAGTGTGAGCTACCAGGTATGCGTTCCTTTAAACCAGGAGGCTTATGGTTATATTGTTACACATCAACAGATAATTAATCCAGTTATTTTGATGTAATTATAACCATATTGCACCTGTAGAACTGAACTTTCTTTTGTATTCTAATTAAACAAGAAAATAAACACATGGAATACAAACCACATACAGAATGAATAAAAATGGTTTGTATTCTATAACACTCAGCAATATATTTGTTGTAAACAACTGCTTTTAGTCAATCCAAAATTATTTTCAAAAATGACTTGTTAGGAAGTTTATTATATAATAATAGTGGTTTCTAATATGTAGTTTCCTGCAGATAATTTCCTGAAGAGAAACTCCAGTTGGCCAATAATGTTCAATAAATCTATATTAAATGTGCACTTACTCTTGAATGGCTTTTTTTGCTTCTTTGTTTGTTAACCGGATGTACAACATAGCAGAGTCACAATTCTTGTGTGAATTTATCAAGTTTTAACCACATGGCATTGTTTGCTCGTATAAAGCCAGTAATTAATTCATGTTAAAAAGTTATTATAGAAAATGTTAAAAGTATAAGAAAAATGTAAGGACCTGCCACTTGGCCAAGCGGGTAAGTTCACACACTCTTCTTTGGCGGCCCAGGATTTCCCCAGTTCGGATCCTGGGTGCGGACATGGCACCACTCACCAGGCCATGCTGAGGCGGCATCCCACATGCCACAACTAGAAGGACCCAGAACTAGAATATACAACTATGTACTGGGGGGCTTTGGAGAGAAGAAGAAGAGGAAACAAAAAAAAGAAGATTGGCAACAGTTGTTAGCTCAAGTGCCAATCTTTAAAAAAAAAGAGAAAGAAAAAAGAAAAATATAGCTTAATAAACCCCATGAAGAGATCACCTAGCTTCGACAGTTTTCAGCTCATGCCAATCTTGTTTATTGTACATCCTGACCTATTTCCGCAGACTTCATACAACTCCACCTGTAAATATCTCAATTTGTAGCTCTAAATCCTAAAAAAAATAAAATAATTTTAATATCTTTTTCACAGTGACCAAAATTAATAATTTCATCAAATACACTGCTAGAGTTCAAATTTCCGAATATCTCACAAATGTCTCTCATTTACAGTTTGTTCTTTCGGATCATGATCAATGTAAAGTATGCAGGGCAAGTCTTTCTTTAATCTATCATTTCTTTCGTGTCTTTTTTTTTCTTGCAAATTATTTGATGAAGAAACCCATTTTTTTGTCCGGTATATTTTTCCATGGTCTAGATTCTGTTGATTGCATCCTCATCATGTTATTTAATAGATTTCCTTATCTCTATATTTTCTATAAACTGGTACTTCGGCAAGATTATTGTATAGGCAGTGTTGTGTTCATCTATCAAGCAGCGCATGATGTCTGGTTGAATCTAATTTGTATTTTTTCAATGAATAAAATGAAAAACTTCAATTAATATTCATTTTCTTGAAAGCTTTCTACCTTTTGGGAGTGAGGGAATATGTCATTTTTCATGTGTTTAATTGTCTGAGAAAGCTTGCAAATTCTACCTTTTCAGAGGAATTGTCACTCCTCTCAGCATAGCAGCAAGAAAAAAACAAACAATATGTTGCACTTATGTAAACTAATTTTAATTTGTAGGTTCAAGCAAAATTACAGTCAGGAGATCTCTTTTCACTTGTATAGAAATCGTGTAGCATTTTATTTCAGAACACTCAGTGTACTATCGACGAATCCACACAATTTCACAGAGATGCACAAGTGAGATTAGAGTTTCACGCAAACTAGATTTTTAATGCCAATTTTCATTAACAGAACTCCAAGGCAGTAAAAATTTATGCAAAAATTTGAATGCCTCTTCAAGGTTTATTTATAATTACCTTTAATGACTAAAACCAGAACACAGAAGGAAATAAATGCACTACTGTTATAGAGTTTCTGAAATACTGAACAAGTGGTGGAATGTTTGTAATAATATATATCTCCTTGGAAATTACCACTTTAGCTGGCTAAGTGGCTTAATGTATGCAAAGGAGCATGATGGATTTGCTAGTAGTATGCACTATTGTTCCATTGAAAAGGGGGAATTCATAACAAATTGCTTCCTCAGAGGGCTGCTGGAACACGTTTTAAATGAAAAACAGATTTCTCCTGAGAATTGCATGACAGAGTTTCCCAGAAAACAAAAGTTTTCATTGAAACAGGGAAAGCAATGCTCGTTCTATAAATGTTGTACCTTAAATTATTTGGGAAACTTTGGAGTTTTTATTATAATTACACTATTTTTCTAGCATATTACCCACAAATAGACACTTCTTTCGTTTTGTCCCTCTATGAATCTTAGAGAATTGAAAAGCTAATGTACTGTTCTCCAGATGCAGAGTTTAAAAAAAACCAAACTTGATAAATGTTGTCACTTAGAGACTCACCTGTCTCCCACATAAACACCAAGGAGATGACAAAGACCTGGCCTGGTAAATTAATAAGCCAGACCACTACTTGATAAACACATCCTACAATGTACTTCCTTCAGCTTTTGCCAGAAGGTTGTGTCTTACTGAGTCCTTCTCTGATCTTCCTTACTTAAAGCTACAACCCTACACCATTCCCACTCCCATGAGAATTCCTTATTCTTCTTGCTCTATTCTTTTTTTTTTTTCTGGACCACTTGTCACCTTTTAAACTACTAAATAATTCACTTATTTAACAATTTTTAGTCTCCATCTTCTCCCACTAAAGTGTAAGCTCCTGTGATCAGGGAACTTTCACATTTTTTTCTTTTCAATTGATATATGCCCAGCACTGAAAACAAAACAATGCCTGATTCTTAAGAGCTTTCAATAAATACAAATGAATGGATGAGTCCCATAAACGAAAGTCAGAACACTTCATAGTAACTCAATTTTTCACTTTCTGTTTCTTGATTCTCAGACTGTAGGTGACAGGTTTGGTGTAACTGATGCCAGTGGGGGACAGAAAGCTCTTGTCACTAGAATGGTTTGCATGTTAACAGCCAGTTTAGAAGTAATACGTGAATGGAGTCATTACTACAAATCCTATAGACATTAAAAGGATAATAAAAATATTTAAGACGTGTACATTTTGTCAATGCAAAAATCTTCAAAATTCTGATAGAAATGTGTGAATGAGATGTTAAAATCGTTTTGTGTTTGTGACTTACTAAGAAGTAATGACAATCATGTACGTACACTTGTATTTAAAAATGGGCCCAGCATACAAACACTTTCTTTACAAAAGAAGATCTTTACTTTCTGGTAAAAATATGAAATTTAAGAAATGTTTATTAAGTAAAATTAAATTTCAAATATTTGATTGACAAAGATTAAATAGATTTATAATATCCAGTATTATATGGGGTTTTGGAAAAAGCTACTCTAATATTCTATTAACTAATGTGTACTGACATTTTTGGGGAGGAGAAACCAAAAATATGTATAAAATTTTCAATGTAAATATCCTTCCACCAAGCAACTCTGCATGCAAAAATTTATCCTAAGAAAGCAACAGAACTTTAGTGCAAAGATGCACGTTCAAATATGTATAGTAAGCATGATTCTTAAAGGGAATTATTTATTAAGAAGTTACTTTAAAAATAAATTATATTAAAGCAAGTACTTTAAAATCATCAAAAGAGACACAGAATTATATTTATTCTGTATTACTAGGGAGAAGGCAGATTGCACTTACATGCAGTTTTCTTAGTACGAGAGGCACTGAGGATCACTGCTCTGCGCAATCCCAGAAGCACCTTGCACATACATACAATGAGGGTGGCGTCCTGGCTCGTATCTACAGGACAGGGTTAAGGATAAGGGCTCTGGGCCAGGGCTTCTTGGGTTCATTTATTTCCTATCCACTGTCTCCATGTCTGACTTACGTAAACTTAGGCAAGTCATTTTTACCTTTTGGGGTTCACATGGAGATTAAGTGAACTGTTTCAAGCAAATGCACCTGAGGTATTTGGCATCCGTATGTACAAGAATTGACTATTGTTTGTATTCTTCATTTTAAGTCTCACGGAAATCCTGTTTTGCTTTCTACTGCATCCCTGCATGTAATTAGTTCTTAATATTTTTGGGTGGTTTTTAATTAAAAAATACTTCAAGTATAAATGTTAATTCGTATTTAGAGAAGAAATTCTGAAAGACGTATGTCAAAATATTAACTGCTTGTCACTATTTTATTTTTTTCTCTATGCCTGTGTTCTGTGAAGTTTTTTATTTTAGCATATATTATATAAAAAGGAACAGTGAAACAATGGGTTACCGCTATACACCCTAAGCACATACTTGTCCTTTAGCTCAGCAATTCCATTCATAGTGTTTACCCCCCAAAATGGAAACGAATATTCTAGACAACTTGTAAAACAATGTTCATAGCAGCCTTAATCAGAACAGACAAAAACTGGAAATAGACCAGCTGCCCATCAATAAGAGAAGGAATAAACATACTGTGTACTTCATCCGTGCCATGAAGTTACTACTCAACAGTAAGATACAAAGGGATGAACTAGTGATACCTGCAACAACACAGATAAATCTCCATATCTATTCATCTGTCTGTCTGTCTGTCTCTCTATCAGTCTTTTACCTGCTGAGCAAAAGAAGTTATACATACACATATTGGTATGATATCTTTTACATCAAGATTTCTAACAAAAGGAAAGCAATCAGTGGTGAAAACAGTAGTTGTTTAATGGAAAGTAAGACAGGGTTTTACTGGGAATGAGGAGGGAATTTTCTGGGGTTATGGTAAAGTTCCATATCTTGATGGGTTTCTGCATTACACAGGTGTATGAATTTCTCATTAGTACATGCAGCAAATGTACACTTATGATTTGTGCTTCTTTACGTAAATGTCTCAGGAAAAACAGTGTAAACAGACATTGGATACAAGTTGATACACACGCTGAAGTATTTAGCAGAAAGTACACTGATGAGCAGGAGAATGAATATACGCATGGCAGATTTTTGGAAAAGCTCATGTAGTAAAATGTGAGTGAAGGAAAAGAGGTGGGGTATGTGGATATTATCTCTTAAATAATTTCATTCTCGTACATTCGAAAAATGTCACCATAATATAATGTTGGATATGAATATACAGTAAATTCATAAAAAGAGAAATGTGGATCACTAATTCTAGACCCAAATTAAATGTGTCTCAGTGGTGACAGAATTAGAGACGTAAATAGCCCCTGTGATTTGGGAAGTGTCTTACGGCAGTATTGGGGTGGTGCCAGAAACGGGACCATTGCAGAGGAGTATGATGTTTAGAATCATGCTTTTGACTTTTTATTTTTTAGCTAACAAAAAATATTTTTAGGTGGTATAGCATATGAGGAGGAGTTAAAGCAGTTAACTCATAAATTTAATTTCCGTAAAATTATATACATGTAAAAAAGCATTTTTCTTGTGCTTCAAATGAGATTCTATTTGTCTAAATGATTTGGTGCTTGTTTTCCTCAGGCATATAAATATATTTTATTATTTATTTATAAATATGTGCTTAGAATTTGAGGGTTATCTCATTTCTAAATAAACGTATCCTTCTTTATCAGTAGAGAGTGACTGAATTTGCCGTCTTCAAGGGCACTGAAGAATTGGCTCGTCAGCTTTGGAGAAGATTGCAATGTTGCTTCAAGGGCAATTTACATTTAACAGCAGATATGAATTTGGCCTTCATTAACATTACTTATTTCTGGGGCTATTAATCAGTGAATGGTTCTTTGGATAATAATGTAAACTGACGTTGTCATCTACAACTGCCAGGAGTAAATTAGATGGTGGTTAGCTTTCTATATTAATTAGAATAAAAGTGTGTCAGTTTTTCTTAAGTGGGATTTTATTAGGATAAGTCTGTTTTCTTAAATGAATTTCTGAACAGGTCATAGAGGCATGTGACACAGACCTGGAATATATTCTTGAAGAGGATCAGACAACCGATATCTTATAATCATCTTTGACGAATTAGTTTTGCATTTGAATTCAACTAAGTTGACATTTTTTATTTTCTTTACCCACAAAGAGAAATTTAGTACTTCTCAGCATCAAGTGGTACTTGTTAGAGGAAAGGAGTGGTGGAGTAACTCTCTCCCCCCTCAAAATTCCCCAATATAGAGAAGGGCAAAACCCACTACACAGCTAGCTTGCTGCGTTGTACAGTAGAGGTAAATGTGGGCGATACCTAATCCCAACCACTCTCCCCTTTGCTCTTTTACTATCGAGGCTGGATAACTACACACTCGCCTCCTTGCAGTAGGCTTGACCATATAACTGTTCTGGACAAAAAATAAAAATCCATGTCTGGGTGTTTCTGGAGAAGCTGCTCTTTTCTCACATAAAGGGGTATTTCAGGGATCCAGTGCTGTCTAAGAAACCAGCCCAAAACATTTTGGCTTAAAACGAGGATGTGCAAATTAGAACCCTAGGACCAACCACATGTTGTAAATGAAGTTTTATTGGAACACAGCATATTGTTAACATTAAACTTGTAAAATCAAACTGTTACATCGATTTTCAATGTACTCAATACAATTTCAATACAATAGCAATTTTATGCTGCATCTATTATCTATTTTTAATAATTGGAATTTTACATTATTATTTACTATTTGAAGTTATATTTCAATTTCACTTCTCCATAGCATTTTATTTAAATATAATATATTTTTATGCTTGAATACCATTAACTGATTATTTTATTACATTTATCCGACATAAATTTTGAAAAAAAAAATGATTTCTAATGACCATAAGTTTCTAGGAGTTACAAATGCTTTTCTATATCATCTTAGCATTGCCGTTATAAGTACACAATGATCCAAACACATAAGCATGATAAATTGTTTAATAAGTAATTATTAAACATAAAAAGCAAAATGTTACCTGAAATTCATCTTTTAGTAAAATAAATGAGACTGTGTTATTTTTTCCCAAATAGTTCCTTATCTATTGATATAATATTAGTTATTGCTGGCATGCATCATGAAAATTTTCTCAAGACTTGGAAATGAGCAAAAGAAATTACCAAGTGTGGATTCAGCGAAAATCCAGGGTCATCTCAGGCTAGAGTGGTGTACAGCCTTGTACAGCTTTCTATTAGTGAGCCTACTTTATCGCTCTGTAGGGGCAGAAGTAAGCATTACAGAAAACTGCAGTGCAAACAACACTATTTTCTGGATGTATATGAAGTAAGGACAAGGTAAAAGAGGAAACAGCCCATATCCTGACCCTTACTACGGTAAATTGCCTCCAAGTGTAGAACCCTCTGAGATGGCCAAATGACTGAGGAAGAATTTTTTCCTCAGCAACATCCACAGCAATGAAAAAGAAGTTTACCTGGTAAAGAATTCAAATCCTCACATGAGCAGTGTTACTGGGTCCCTCATTAACTGACGAGTTAAAAGAAACTTTGACAGGTGTTCATTTTATATTTGAAAGTCATGATTTTATGTTTTAAAAATTATAACTGAGCAAATGAAACAACATTCACCATCAATTCTATTCCTATTTATTTTTACAGATGTAAGACCTTAGAAAACTCATTCACGTAGAAAAAAGATTTACTATAGCAATTTCTCTCTGTCTTTTAACTCCTTCAGTTATACGTCAAATGTTGCATAGTAATCTACTATTATATTAACCTATTATTATAGCCATAAAAGTAATACATTTTATTTATTATTAAATTATTGTTAGTGGCTGACTTGCTGACAGTGATTCTTCAATATCACTAAAAGCAAAGACTGAGAAACTAACACACTCGGAAAAAATTCTTCCTCAGTCATTTGGCCATCTCAGAGGGTTCTACACTTGGAGGCAATTTACCGTAGTAAGGGTCAGGATATGGGCTGTTTCCTCTTTTGCCTTGTCCTTACTTCATATACATCCAGAAAATAGTGTTTATGTAATCTGAGAACTTGAAAACTGAGTCCCTTCCTCTCATTAAGAAAAACTTTCCACATCCTGTATGTATCCTGTAGGATAAGGCCCTACAAGGACAATGCAAAGATCTACGATTGATAGGGACATTCCACAGGTGGATGGGGGGACCCGGGACTAGCCTAATCGTCACTTTAGACTCCAAAGAAACACATGGGGCTGCCCGTCTTCAGACTGGCTGGCAGCGGAGAGCGACAGGGTGAGTGGGTGACCAGCTTCGCGGAGCACATCTTAATTCTATAAAAAAAAACTTTCAGAGAATATTAAGGATTTCAACAGGAGTGCTAATTTTTTCTCGGTAGAAAATTGTGAAACAAGGTTCTGTTCTATCCCATCTGGGACCTTTTTTTCTTTTGCTTTCACGCACCCCTTCTCGATAACCGTGGGACAGTTTGGCAAGATGTTAACGTTAGAAGCAGCAGAGGGAGGACCGTGAGGGAAATCTCTCTGCTACTGTCACAGCTCGCTGTAAGTCTAAAATGAGTTCAAAACGAAAAGTTTTAAACAAAGTCTTCGCATACCCTCAAGTTTGTAGACAGTTGCTACCAGACCTTACATTAAAGAAATAGACAGAAATAAAGGAATATAATTTCTCACATATGGTAAGTACACAATAAATGTTTTATATTACTAATATTGAGTATCTATGATTGTTACAGTTATGTGGTGTATCATTCTTTTATGCTTGATTTTAGGTTTTGTCTATTTTATATTTTGACTTTTCAAATAGGAAGTGTTCAGTTGCCTTTTATGCTTTAGGATTATTTTGAGATAAATCCTATATTTACATGTCTCATGATTAAACAAAATCTTGCGAATATTATTAAAAGTTGTTCCTAGAATGGCCACAGATACATAAAGTATGCATAAAGCCTAGTTTGTTTTTTTTAGGGCTGATTCTGACTTCTAACTTACTCACCAAAAGAATATGAGGACAATTAAAGGGGGTACTCAACATGCAGGGTTTTAAATAGAAACCCCTTTATAGAAACAAAGCCATTCATAACAGGATATGGTCCTCGTGGTGCTTTGTAGTCAATCCTATATAATATTTTGATTTTTAACTCATGACTATTTTATAGGGAATGCTTTCTTGTTTAAGTAACTCCATCTTTCACTCAGGATGGAGTTGAAGGGGTGCCTAAGAGCTGTGATGTTCTCTGGCACTGACAAAGGTGCTAATATGCAGCAAGGAGTGAAGTCTCTTTTCGTGATGCCTGCTTCTGCAGGGAAGTGACATGTGGGGTGAGCATGGTCTTGGAATTGCTATAAACGTATATAGGGCCCTTTTGCAATAATACTGCTTATAACTCAAAAAAAAAATGCTCCCCTAAGTATGACAGGAGCATGAAACTGACCCATTTGAATTGTCCCCATTTCTGATGTCTTGGGCAGAGGAAAGATTGACAATATTTTCCATTTAGTTGGTGCTCAATAAATGTTTGCCAACATGAACTGAATTTTATGTAGATGACGTCTCAGTATTGTTTCCTCATAATTAATTTTACCCAAGACATCAGCCCTTTCCAGGTGTGGTCTCAGTTCTGCAGCCCCTGTTCACCTGGCCGTTCTTCCCTGACTCAGCCTCCTGTTTTGTTCCTTTCAAGCAAGCCCTTCCGTGGTTCACCGTGGATACCTCCATGCTTTGTCTTGCAGGCTTTTAGTGTGTCATATTCTAGCTGATTTTTCATCCCTTTGCTAATGTCTTCCACATTCTGAAAGTCTGCTTTTTTTCATAAATCAAATTTTATGCAGCTTCAATTCTTATTTATTTGTTCCATTGATTATTCTAATTGTTTTGAAACAAAATTGAACAGATTCTTTATTAAAACTCATGATTGATATTTTTCCTGTATTTGCATAGAGTAGACAAAAGTTCTTTTTTCTAGATACTCACGCATTTCCTGTGGGCGATCTCTTTAAGGGCTGAGATTTTTCTTCATTCCTTATTTTTTACAATATTGTAGGTATTTTCATTGCGGTCCATAATTTTTTTTTTTCATTTTGCTAATGTTAGTTTGCAATTATCTTGCGAATCATTGGAAATTAGATGTAGTAAAACATTGAGTACCAGTGCTGTGTAACCTACATGCATTATTCTATTACAATGTTAAAAGAACTCTGTAATATTGGTATCAATATA